>NW_004955425.1:15452948-15457506 GCF_000276665.1 Chinchilla lanigera | reverse complement strand
TTTTTTTTTTGGTTTTTCTCTGGTACAGGGAACCGAACTCACGACCTTGCGCTTGCCAGGCAGGCGCTTTTGCCACTGAGCTAAATCCCCAGCCCTGTGTCGGCAGATTTTGATGGCACTTTGTAGAGCCCAGAAAGGGGGCACCCCGATGGAGCTGCGACAAGCCCTGAATGACTCCCTCCCCCCACCCAACTGCACACATTTCCTAAGCCTGCCTGCCAGGAGATGCTTTCTTCGCAGACTTAAAATATGAGGTGTTTACTATCGCACTTCACGAAGGTTCCCCCTCCAGAAATCCCTCCTCTATGGAGGTCTCCGCCTCCCTTATTTTGCTTCAGGAGGGCCTAAAATTACACACATAGGATGTAGGTGAAGGTACTGCCTGCATTTCAACTTCCTCTTTTCCAAAGCACTGTGAGGTGCATGTGTGCATCTGCCCTGATGTGCTTCGATGTCACTGAGTCCTGTCAACTCTGTCCTCCGCAACATCCCTCTTGGTCCTGTATGTCCCTCTATGTTCTACACTGTTGTCACCAGCAAACTGTAGGTCAGAACTGAGTGTCCTATCTCCTCTTCCTGGCCTATTCACCTTGACAGAATTAAGCTCAGATGTGCCTGCATGATGCTCCCACGGAGGTGTTTCAAAAAAACCACCATTTGGAATCTACAACTGTATTTGTTTTAGAGATGTCGTTATTTACTGTTGCAGAATATCCTGTTGTGAGGAGCATACAATTTTTTTCTTTGTTGAATACTAGAAAGATCTAGGCTTTTCCTGAACCACTAGCTTCTTGTTCTCAATTTTTTTCTGTGATTCTACAATGACTTTTGCTGTCTTTTCAATGGCTGCTAGAAGGTGTTTTGCATTCAACTTAACTCAGAACTGTTCCTTAAGTATCTTTAACCACTAATGTTAACCCTTGATTTTATCTTACCTCCCTATCTTTGTATTTCCTTGGTCTGATTTCATCTTTTATTTGTGTTTCAACAATATGCATACCTCTGCACTCAACTTCAAAATGTTTTGGAAATGGTGGGAGTACAAACACCTCAAAAGCAGACCATTTGTTCTAATATTTATTGAGCACCTACTCTATGCCAGGAATGGGGCTTGGTACTGAGGCACACAGAAGACAATGTAGAAGACTGCTCTGTGGAGTCTGCCCAGTCCAGCCTGGGTTTGCTTCATGGCTAAAGAACCACAGGCGAGCTGCACTCATGTGACACTCAGGATATGGGGAAGCCAGAACCAATTATTCTGGTTGTATGGCTCATTCATCTCTTCCTTCCTACACTTCCTGAAATCTCCCTTTACTTGATGGCTCTATGTCCTTGTCTTTCCTGTAAAGGGCTAAATCTCCAGCCACAGTTCATACCCACAAATGCCAAGCAAGAAAAGAATAAGAGTGAGCATTTTCATTCACTGAAAAGACTTGCTGATGAAGAATATTTAAAAGCACAAGAAAATATATAACAATAAACATGTTCAGTTACATGTGAAATAAAGTCATAGCATTGTTTGTGTGTTTAATGTTATATATTTTCTTAAAGAAATATAGCATATACCTTCATAATCACATAAAATGTTACAGATAAAAAAAAGATGTTTAGCATAATCCAAATTTTATAAATAAATATATGATTCACAATACATCTCTCTCTCACACACACACACACACACAAAGAATAGACTGGAGTGTTAACACTAGTTAGCAACTCTGGGTGGCAAAATTATAGCTGCTTTTTATTCTAATTTTTCATGCTTCTCTACTTTTTTTGACAGTGAGTGTGTTTTTTTAGAATGATATTTTAAAATGTCATTTTCCTGTTCGAGGGTGGGGAGGATGGGAGGTTTGCCAGATGAAATACATAATGCCCTGTTAAATTTGAATTTCAGACAAATAACTTTTTTAGTATAAATATGCCCGGTATTACACAGGACATACTTACACTAGAAGGTATTCATTGTTGTGTGAAATCCAGATTTTATTAGATGTCTTGTGTTTTTGTCTGTTTTTGCTAAATCTGGCAACTCTAGAGGGTAGAGGCAGCTCCCTGGAATTGCTGGGGAATTTTAAAAACTGGTCCTCTTTTCCCAGATTCTGAGGCATCTACCCAGCTAGCTGGCACCACTCAGATCTTGGAACCTCCTCCCAAGGTTGCCCCAGATGTGCATCCAAGGGTGGCATCAGGTGGACACCGGGTGGCATGGACAGGAGCCCAAGGGTACTTCTGTCATTCCTCTCCTGTTGTCCCTGGTGGAACTTATTATGTTTGACCTTGTGAAATCACTCTTCTGCAACCTTCCAGCCTCTCCTAGAAGTCTGTCTGATTGGCCTGTTTTGTGACTTTCGCTCTGAAGGACAATGGTGGACCCTCTGGCACAGGAGAAGTCCCCTGTGGAGCAGAGGCAGGCAGCCCTGCCAGAGGAGGAGCTCTTTGGACCCCCTGAGTCTCTGCTGTGGAAGATTTAGCTGTGGAGTCCTAGATCTCCGACCAACCCAAGGTTGAGACATAGAGCGGTCTGTGTCTGCAGAGCACAGCAGGATGGAAAGTCAACTACTCAAGACCAGGAAGCTGACTGACCTGCCCAGCCACTGAGAGAGCGACTGTCCTTCAGCCTCAGCAGGGGCATTTCTGCCAGGGAACCTGTTGTGTTCAGAGAGAATGATTTCTCAAGAAGGACCTGGAACCAGTGGCCAGTGGCCACACCTTTGGGGGACCCTGACGAATCAAGGACATCTTCCCCTTGGAGGAACATTGTAAAAAGACCAGAAATAACTCTATGCAGTGTCAGCTATCAAATAATACTGGAGGTGCAAAGGCTTAAACATTTGCCAAAATGTGTAAATACAGGCCTTAAAGAGGTGGTACTTCATGAGCTGTAGCGCAAAGAGCTCTGGGGGAAACGCCATGCTTTGAACAAAGCCCATGGACGACCTAGGTCTCAGTTTCCTCAGCAGCAAAATGAGTGGATTGAAAAGAGTGAATGCTAGGAAAAGTAACTTCTAATTTAATTTCCTGGAGTAGTAATTCTGGGAGTTCACTGGGCTGGAGCTCAGAAGGGAAGTAGGCTGATGACTCAAATAAACCCAACTTGATTTACTGAATCTTGCTGTATAGAGGAACAGGAAAGATTCCTATTTTTTGACTATTTACTTGGTGCCAGCTATTGTATATGTTTGATCTCATTTCTGCTTTAGAAAAGCTTTTGTCTTCATTTTATATCCAGGAAAATGGAGCCAGAGAAAGGTTAGGTGATTTTCTTCAGACCACATAGCTAGCAAGTTAGAACTGAGATTTGAACCAAGACTATTTTCCGCTGAACTTAATGCCTTGGTCACAATCCCATGTAGATTTGCAGTAGGTACTGTGCTCTAATCAGCACAGGGGAGGAACGGGGACGGGGAGGGAGGTCTTGCCCCTTTTACTATGATAAATCTACGAGTAGGGAAAAGCCTACAACCAGTTCCCATTTACCAAGGATAAATGCCAGGTTGTATATTCAAGGTCACTTGTGCTCCAGAATTCTCTTCCTACCTTTATTCTGGTCCCTGAAATACTCTCAACAGCATCCAGAGCTTCAGTATGTACTCTTACCTGCCCCTCTCATCTCCTCTGGAGAGAAGAGAAGTAGAAATTACATTTCACCCACTCACTTATTTAATCATTTCTGTGAAAATGCTTTGCCTGGTCAAGAGGGGAGACACATGGGTGTCACTTCTGTCTGAATGAATCGCTGAGAGAAAAAGAGGTGTGGAAAGAAACTAGATTCTCTTGACCTAGCGGGGAGTGGTGGTGCACACCTGTAATCCCAGCACTCAGGAGGCTGAGGCAGGAGAATCATGAGTTTAAGGCCAGCCTGGGCTACCTAGTGAAATCTTGTCTCAAAAAAAAAAAAAAAAAAAAAAGAAAGAAAGAAAGAAAAGAAAAGAAAAGAAGAAAAAAATGTTTTGACCTCAGAGTAAATAAATATTCAAGCAAGTCTCCTGGAATACAATAACCAATCAAGTGAATTGTTTACTGTGGCCCGTGGCCATTTCCAGTCCTTTGAGAGATAGTCACAAGAAAAGTACTAGGTAAAAATATTGGAATAGTATATAGACCTGTTGGCAAAAATAGGAAATTTATTTATTTGTGTAAGCATCTGCCATTTAAATGATGTTAGCCATTTCAAATCCTTGAATGAACAAAATAGTTATTTTTGAGTTTTGTTTTCAAAATAATTTCCGTGTAGATTGAATTGTCTATGAAAATATAAGACCAGACAGAGCTCACCACCATGGCCCTTTTATAGACTGACTCTGGTCAGTACTGCAGAAGCAGACTGCGAGATGATGGTCATGATGCAGTCACGCTCTGTTAAGGACTTGCTCTCAGAAGACGGTGAAGGTGTACAGAAAACACCACGAGAGAGGAAAGAAACTAAACAAGGATCAGAGGTGGCTTTACCTTGGCCCCGCAGAGGAAATTTGGGATGGTAAACACATCCCAGTCTTGTCCAACTTGAGGCAAAGGAACTGGCTGCTTCGGTCAAGGGCCACTGTGTGGCTGGCGG
>NW_004955425.1:15386188-15452848 GCF_000276665.1 Chinchilla lanigera | reverse complement strand
GGGGGGGATGACACTGGGTATAAGTTCCCAGTCACTGCTAGCTCTGGGATAACACATGCAAAGTGGCTCCTGCCCCGGGCTCCTTCTCTGGACACCCACGGATGCCTTAGCAATGCCTCGCTGTATCCTGGAATACAGAGCCAGGCTCTGGACAGCAAGTGCGTAACTGCAATAGATCTAGCCTTGGCACCCTTCCCTTTTGAAGACGTGAGACCTGGTGGTAGGAAAAGCAGCTCACGTGAGAGAGCAGTCATCTTGAAGATAGTGAAAGTTGAGTCTGTAGATGCCCTTTGACTTATTTACCTGGCCCGGTGGGTTTACTCTGGGGCAGTGGCTGAGGTATGAGAGGACAATTACAACCTCAAGGGCCCAAGCGTAGAACACACATAAAGGAGAGGACACGGAGACAGAAGCATCTCCTTCCTCTGCTTTGCACATCTGCCGCATTTTTAGTCAGCAGTGGCAGCGTGGCGGTAGTGGGCAAGGGTACACTGGGCGGAGAGGGCCACGCATCTTCAGGGGTGACAGTCTAATGTGGTTAGACTGTAAGTTTCACTGACGAGACTGGGAAAGTGTTAGGGTTCCAAGATGATGCCATACCACTTCCTGCAAACATAGACCAGTGGTGACCCCGTGTGCTATGTCTTTCTACAGTGCCAAGGCTGGCTGGAAATTCCTGGACTCGGTGATCTTCCTATCTCAACTTCCTTAGTAGTTGGGACTTCATCATGCCCACATATTAAACATATTTTTAAAAGTACAATTAATGTACTAAGATAGATGAGGAAGGGAAATGATATAAAGTGTTCAATTAAAGCCAGAGAAAGTAGAAAAAGGGTAGAAAACAAAAATAGATAGAATAAGGACAATAATAGAAAACAGTTACAAATGCAGTAGGTATTAATACAATTCTATCAATAATTACTATAAATGTCATTAGTCTAGATACAAAATTAAAGTCAAAGATTCTCATAGTAGATAAAAAATAAGGCCCAATGAACTTACATTGTCAATAAGAACCACATTTTTAGTTTAGAGATACAGATGGACAAAAAGTAAAAGGATGGAGCAAAGACATCTGGAGTGTCTACACTCATTTCGGAAAGCCCAGGCTTCCGCTCAAGGAAAACCATCAGGGAGAACAAGGGAAGGGCTTTGCGCCAATGATTATTGGTAAATTCTCCAGGAAGACACTGCAGTCCTTAATGTGTTATTCCCTGTCTGGTGCCAGCTACACAGAATTAGTTCTGACTCCCAGGTGAAGGGCTCTGTCTTCCGCAAAAAGCCCTCACACCAAACCCCAGCTGGAAGCTCCAGCATTCTGTCATCACTCAATATTTCTGCCCAACTGGCTACAAATTCTGAGTTCCTACTGTCCTCTTACTTCGCAAGAATGACTCTTGGGTGTTGATTTTGTCCCTCCTGTATTTCGCATATGAAGAAACAAATCTCTAATCCAGGTTTTATAACCTCAGCATCATCCATGATCTGCAACCATCTGTAGAGAATGTTCTGCAACTGTCAGGGTTCCACTGTACTCCTTTCGGCCTTTCCATTTCGGTTCAAGTCTGAACAGCCGCCAGCATCTGCCTCTCCTCCTGCTGGAAGAGCCAACACTCAACTTATGAGATTTGTAGTAGAAATATCCCATTTTCTTGCCCCTGGGGATGAGCACCACTGTGCAGTGTGTCTGTAACCCTGGCTCCAGTGCCCTCCTCAGACGGAGTTCCAGGGGCCGCGTGGTGACTTCCTGGGTAAGGCTTGCTTCACCGGCTGCCTTCCCCTCCATGACTCACTTTCCTGCTCCCCTCGTGGTATTTCCTTCACCTCCTAAACAGACTCCATTTCCCTTCAATGCTTGTTCCAGGGTCTGTTTCTGAGGGAACTCGAGACAATTGAGGTCCTAGAACAATGTTTCTTAAATTTCCTAGTGCTGGTTACCACTGCTGGTTGAGTCACTGGGTGTGATCTGAATGTTGGCTTTCTCTTGTCTGCAAGGTATGAGTTATAGGAAAGAAATCCTGCGACAAATTTCTCATTTTTTAAGTTTTCTTTAAAATTAATTAGGAATCATTACTGTAACTGGCCTTAAAAAATTTCAGATATAATTCATGTACTATGAAAATCACCACTCCAAAGATACCCCACAGTAGTTTTATTCACTGAGTCATGTAACCATCCCCACCATAAAATTCCAAAGTATTTTTATCACAGCAGAAGAAAACTTGTACCTAATGGGAACTGCTCTGTATTTCCCCTTGTCTATAGCTCCTGGCAACAATTATCTTCGTGTTTTGGCTTTTTGGCTTTGCCTGTTCTGCACATTTTATATAAATGAAATCATCTACTATGTGGCCTTTTGTGCAAGGCTTCTTTCTCTTAACATAAAGTTGCCAAGGGTTTTAAGAGTTGTAGCATGTGTCAGTACTTCATACCTCTTTAGAGGTGAATACTAGCCCCTTGCATGGATATACTATGTTACATTTATCCATTCATCAGTTGCTGTACATCAGCTTGTCTCCTCCCTTTGGCTATTATAAATAATGCTGTAAAGGTTCAGGTACAAATTTTTTTTTTTTTGGTTTTTCTCTGGTACCAGGAACCGAACTCACGACCTTGCGCTTGCCAGGCAGGCACTTTTGCCGCTGAGCTAAATCCCCAGCCCCAGGTACAAATTTTTGCTTGAACACTTGTTTAACAGCTCTTTTCATTTCTCTAGCATACATACCCAGGAATGAAATTGCTGAGTTATAGAGTATGAGCAACTCTGATTAACCTTTTGAGGAAATGCCAGACTATTTTTCAAAGTGGCTGCACCACTAGACATTCCCACTAGCAATGTATGAGGGTCTCAGTTTTTCCATATCCTTGCCAACATGTATTTACCCTCTTTTTTTTAGCTATAGCCACCCTGATGGGTATGGAGTAGTATCTCATGTGGTTCTGCTTTACATTTACTAATGATATTAAGCATATTTCAAGTGCTTATTATTCATGTATATATCTTCTTTGTAGAGATGTGTATTCAAATCCTTCCGTCATTTTAAAATTATGTGTCTGGTTATTTTTGAGTCTTAGAAATTCTTTATCTGTTTTAGATACTGGACACTTATTAGATATTTTGATTTTCCAACAGTTGTTCCCATTCTTTGAGTTGTCCTTTTATTTTCTTGGTTATTTCTTATATTTTCTTCTAAGGATTTCATAGTGTTGGTCCTACATTTAGGCCTTTAATCTGCATTGTGTTAATTTTTGCATATGGGATGAGTGTGGGCCCAAGTTCATTCTTTTGAAATGTGAGCACTTGGTTGTCTCAACAGCATTGCTGAAAAGCCTATCATTTCTTCCACTGAATAGTTCCAGTTTTCTTATCAAGACTCAGTTGACTCTGAATGTATGAGTTTCTTTCTAGACTCCCAGTTCTATCCATCTATTTGCCCTTACGTCAATACCACACTTTCTTGATACCTTGTGGTAGGTTTTGAAATGGAGAAGTGTGGATCTTTCAACTTCCTTTTTTTTCCAAGACTGTCTTAGCTGTTCTGCGTTCCTTGGCTTTCCCCACAGCTGGAGTTCCCTGATTCCCTCTGTAGGACTCTCCAGCTGGCCCCCCTGAGCAAGCCTGAATCGGGCATCAAATGGGAAAAGATCTTCTAATGGGCAAGAGTTGTGTTGCCTGGTGGATCAGCTCTACTGCCAGAAACTCCATGATTACACTTCTGTTCTTTTAAGTCACAGACTTTTGAAAGATCACAGGAGTCAATCAGTGCAAGGCACAGAGGGAATCCAGGCAGGAATCCCGCTGAAAGGTTAGGAGGGTGTCTTGTTAGGGACATAGTCTTCAGAGGCTGGCAGAGCTCTGCTACATGCTTTGCTGTGTGACTCTGAGTTAGATATTAAACTACTGGTGGTTCAGTTTCTTCATTTGTATTATAGGGACAATAATACCAACATTACAGAATTAGAGGTATGGTGGATGAGAGCATATATTCAATTCACTTAGCAGAGGATTAAACTAGATGATCTTTGATTAAACTAGATAAACTTGAATGATCTTTTTTAGACCAACTTCCCTGTTTCAAGTCAGATAAGGTGTGTGCTGGCAGCTAGCTTTGTCCGTGCCACTCACAAGCTGGGAGAGTTGCTCTCCAGGTCGTGTGTCTGCTCCTCTGTCTGTAGAATGGGCACAGTGTCAGCATATATCTCATGCGATTGTCATGAAAATTAAATGAGGGCATATATGGGAGCACTTTGAACAACATCTAAGGACAAGACGAGCACTATTAAGTATCTAGCATTACTGTTATCCTGGCGATATATCATATTGATCATAAGGAAAATCCCCTCCTCCCCCAAAATAACCTGAATGAAAGAGAGAAAGCTAGATAAAGCTATGTCCTGCCCAGGGCCCTGGATTGGACTGCACAGCCCACAGCTCTGCTACACTCTTCCTGGCCACTGCTGGGCTTGCCTGTATCTGTCATCACTGTTCCCAGGGTCCATGAAACTCCACCACATGGGCCCATCGGGATCTATCATAGACTCAAGGTAGGGACCAGGGATGAAGAGACTCCAGGAAATGTGGTTGCAGTGAGAATGAGTCTGGAGACCTAGCCACAGCGTTAGGACCGAAGTTCTGCAGGGAGAGGGGAGTGGCTGGATCCTGTTCTTAGGCAAGCATAAAGGTTCCTCCCATTGCATTGGGGCTTTCCCTGCCTCATCTCCTTGCAATTAGCTCGCTCACCCCAAGCACACTCCATTTCCTTACCTAGTTATATTTTCATCTTCACAGCTCCCTTCATTTCCTGAAAATATCCAACTTATTTTCTCATTACCTGTCTCCTTCATCCGGATGTAGAATATCATCTGTTCCACACACTGGTTACAATGGCGGCTGGCACAAGTAGATGATGTGCAGACATTTCTGAGAATCTCCCCTGTGCCTTCTCAGGCTCCAAGGAACTAACTAATAGAGGAGATTGAATCTGAGAGTGTATCTGAGTAATCACTCTCCTATATCCCACTCTCTTGCACTCATGCCCATTTTACAGATGAGAAAACTGTAGCTCAGAGAGGCTAGAACATGGGTGTGCATGCAGAGGGCTCTTACCCTTTAACACCCTGTGTCTCTACCCTGCTGTAGGGTCTACAGATTAGAAGCTTGGAAAACCAGGTTCTACTCTCCACTCATGGTGAACTGGAACAAATTGTATTTGCTGCACCTGGCTTTCAAATAATTTTCTCTTTGGAAGGGAGGCAGGAGAGGAAGGATGAGAAATAAAAAGAAACAAAGAAAGAGAAAGAGGAGGGAAATGTTAATGAGACTATCCCCTTGCTTTTTTTTTTTAATTCGGAGTTCCCTGGAAGGTCTGTAGTCCTGGGCTGGCAGATACTGTCTTCCAGGATTCTGCTAGACCACAGTTCAGTGTGCCCTGACATTTCCATGGGAGACTAGACAGTAGGTCTGTTTCAGGAGGCAAGATGATTTTCCCACTGCTCCTTTAATTGGTGTTTCTTGCTGTTTTCCTGTAGCCACTTCTGAATTACATTTCATATCCTTTTGCTCTGTGTTCCACGTAAGCCTCACTACCTCCATGTTCTGCACTCCCAACAAAAGATTTCCCAGATATTTACTGAGCTGTGAATTACTCTGTACACTTACTTTCACTTCCTACTTTTATGGAGATTTCCAACGTGTGTGTGAGTAGCATTATTGGCTTTTTTTTTTTTTTTTTTTAACTTACAAAGGTAGAGACCCAGAAAAGGTGAGTAATAATTTACCCCAGTTTATAAGCCACAGAGTAAATTTGAAGCCAGATATTTCAAGTCCGAGGCCAGTACACTTTCTACTCCATCAGAGCTGCCCTTCTTAAGAACAGATGAGCCAGTCAATGATGGATTGGGCTGCAAATAAAGGAACATTGAATTAGTAGCAGCTTAAACAAATGAGAGGCTCATTTTTCTTGCACAATGACATGTGGATGTGGGTTACCAGGGTTGATGCGGTGGTCCAGTGACACCCAAGGATTTCCTTTCTGTCTTCTATTCTGCCCTCCCAAAGATTCCCATGCACGCTGCCATTGCAGTATTCATAGGATGGTAACTCCACCTGTACCTTCACAGTCTCATCTTCAGAAGGGACAAAAGCCTGAAAGACAATGACAAGAAGATCTGTTCTTTTTTTGCATTTTATTCCCTAGGAGTCTCTCTCCGATATTTCTGCTTGTGTCTCTTTACCTGAAGGGCTCCCAGGGACGCTGCTTGTGGTATGAATAAAGATGGAGTTGGCAGTTAGGAGAGCTAGTCGGTATCTGTATCATCTCACATGCTTAGCTGAAATTTCCTCTTTACTTTCCTACTTTCATTAAGGATGCCTAATTGCTTTCTGAGCCTCCTCAGAAGCATCTGACGGCTCTGTCAGTGTAGAGCTGGGATTTACTATCTTCTGCCTTCTCATTTGATATGTAGTGCTGGCCTCAGAGAGTGGCCAGGTGGGAGTGGTTGGCCAGAATTGGCTTCCTACAAAGGGAAGAGGAGAGGAAGAGCCTCAGAAGCAAGGGATGTGCGGAGAAGACCCAGGCAGGATCACAGGGCAGGTTTCTGGCATCCAGGTAGACAGCTGAAAGCCCACGATGGCAGATCACTGCAGCTTGTACAGGCCAAAAGAATATCTTACGAGTGCAAGTTGTCTTAGTCTGCCCAACTACGAGGAGGGGAAGGAAAGGCAGGAGGTGAGTCTGTATCTGCTTTTGTCATCTCACTCAATTTTGTCTACGGAGAGGAAATGCTTATATGAATCATGATGACATTTTTTTTTAAAGCCTGCCTTCCTTTCTTTTATTTCAACTCTCTAGATGCTGAAGCCAGGTTCCCTGATGGCTGTGTGTGGGAGTGACCACCCTTACGGGCTCTACATAGGGAAATCTGCGAAATGGTGGCTCGTCTCCTGCTCCAGAAATAGCTCCTCCTGCAGCCCTGGCTGTGTCTGAGGGGCTTCTGTTTGGTCTTTATTGTCTTTGCTCAAAAGCTTCTTGTTATTTCTTTATCGTTCCCTCCTCCCCAATAAAGAAAAAAAAGATCTATAGACATTTAGACAAAAAGCTTACCATCCCACTTATCTAGGTAGTCCTTTTTCATATTTTAATAAATGAAAGTAATTTATCTATTTTCCTAAAACTTGCAAGAGTAGGGCAAAGTATAAAATGAAAAATGGAAAACTTCAGCCCTTAGCTCTGTGCCTGTGCTCAAGGCAGCCACAGATATTTTTACTGTTTCTAGAAATTTGTCTGTCCTTACACCAGTGTGAATGTCTGACTGTATGCTCCTAAAATTGACCCACAGGGATGATTCTGTACACACAATCCTCTACCTCTTTTTCACTGGCTTTGTGCACAGAGAACGACTTCATTCTTTTTTCGTAGCTGCAAAGTAATCCATCACATAGGAGCACCAATACTTTTCATCTAATCCCTTCTTAGTGGGCTACTTTTCCTTTTACTATTACGAAGAGTGCTACAGTGAATACACTTATACGTATATCTCTTGCTGAACATCTGTAGTTACATAGGAAAATTCCTAGCAGAGTAATTATTACATAAAATGATACATCATTTTAAAGTTAGATGGAGTTTTTAGAGGTTTTCTTCCAGCAATGCATGGGTCCACCAACCCACTGCCTCGGCTGTCTCTGACAGTATTCGCCTCTCCGTAACCTTCTCAGAATAGGGCTTCGTCAGCACAGCTTCTCACAGTCCGAGTTTAAACACAGTCTCCAGTTGCTGTTTAATTTACATTTCTTTCCTTTTGAGTAATCGTGAGCACATTTTCACATTTACAGATGACTTTCTATTTTCACTTTTTAGTAACTGACTACTGCTGTGCTCTGTCCATTTTTCCCTGCTGGATTGTTCATCATTTGCATGAGCTTTTTGAAAATGAAAGAGATTAGCCATTTTCTTGCCACATCAGTTATAAATATTTTCTCACCTTGTCACTTCTCTTTTCACTTCATTTGTGGGATATTTTTACTCCCAACCCCTCCCCACCTCACTGTCCCCCATCACAATTTTTTTACAATAAAATATATCAATATTTTCTGTCGTGGCTCCTGGTTTTGAGTCCTTCTTAGAAAGGCTTTCCTTCTTCCAGGAGTACAAATTTATTATTTATTCATTTTTCTAAGACTTTTTTAGTTTCTTTTTTTACATTCAAATCTGTGATCCACCAAGAAGTGATGCATTAAAAGCGAAGTAGCGGTACAGTGTTACGTTTTTCCTCCAATTAGATCTGATCCAAAGCCATTCACCAACTAATTAATTACTTAAGCAATTAATCCTCAGTGTTCAGAAGTATCACTATTTCCTGTGTAAGTTTGCACAGGAAGTTGGTTTCATTTATAGACTTTTCATTCTCGTTGTAAGAAATGCTTAGCACAGCGTCTGCGTACATATGCGTGTACACACAGACGTGGCGGAGGAGCTGTAAGGGAATGCTCTTGGTGCAAGGAAATGCAGCTTCGGCTTCCCAAACTCCTCACCTCCTCTGCCGTGACTGCTGTACTCTGGGCAGGCCTGTTGGTGCCCTCAGGCCCGGCAGCATCCTGCCCACCCTTAGATTTGAAGCCTACCTTGGAAATCATTCCTCACATGATCTTGAAAAAACACAAAATTTTGCCACAAATGCAAAGCAGAAAGGTCCTCCTTTTCAGTCCATGGGCGTGGCCGTCATAACTGCTTGCCAGCCCACCTACTCTGGGGCAGAGGGTCCAGGATGCTGAGACCCTGTTTTAACATTTAGTTCTTTGATCCATTTTGATCTTGATTTTGTTTTAGTACATGGTGAGATGTACGGGTCTGGATTCGGCCTCCCGCGTGTGGGTGGACGGTGTTCCCAGCACGGTTTATTAACAAGGTTATCTTTCTTCCTGCGTATGTTTTTAGTCCCTTTCTCAAAGACCAAAGTACAATGTCTCTGGGACTTCTGAGCCCTTCTGACAAAATTCCCGAAAGCAGATCCTGTCCTTGTCCTAGGCAGCCACGAAGAAGCCCCCATCCCTGAAGGTAGGTGAGAGGTGAATAAGAGAGCCGGGGTGGGGACCATCCTGCGACAACAGCTGTGGTGCTGGAAAGCATCTTCACGTTCCTGGGCCAAGACAGTGCCACCTGGATGGGAGCCGAGGCTTTAGAATGAAATGCACTTGGCTCTTGCAGGTACTTCCCCAGGACCTTAGGGCGTATTCATGTGCCTATGTCTACTGGATTGCAAAATGCAGATGTTCCTTAGACTAGAGCATACGAAGACCCCAGCAAAGGGATTGCTGCGCCGAAGGGGCTGAGCGTTCCTTGGGAATGGTGCCGCCTGGAGCTGGGCAACGCAGCCCTCTTCGGCTTCCGCATGAATAATAACGTTAGTGGTATGCAACTTCGGTCCACTTTCTTTTTTTATCCTCAACTTTCAGAAGCATTAACTGAGGCTCGGAGCAGGTTAAGAGTTGGAAATATTTATTCCCAAAGTAAAGTTAGTATTTTGAATGTGCTTTTTCAATATGGAAATTTTATTTTTATGTAGATAAATGATCAATCTGGTATAGTTCCTAAATTTTGAGTCATTGTTAGGGTGGATTTTTTCCATATCAAACTTAGAATTTTTTTTTCCATCCAGGCATAGTGGTCCATCCCTGTAATTCCGTCATTCCCGGCGGGTGAGGCAAGAGGATCACACGTTTGAACCCAGACTGGACAACTTAAAAAGACCCTGTCTCAAAATAAAAATATAAAAAGAGCTTGGGATGTAACTCAGTGTGAAAATCCTGGTTACATCCCTGTATCACAAAATGAAAACACTTTCTTCAAGTTTTTTCTTTTTTCTTTTCAAGTTGTTTTTTTCAATACTTCCATCTTGCATAGTTATAATTTTAATCCATTTAGAATTCATTTATATGTCATTTGAGGTGTGGATCCAACTTTATTCTAGTCCAGATAGCTTTAACACATTATTTCATTAGTGGAATTTCTGATGTTCACCATCCTTGTATTTCTAGAATACACTCTTCTTGGTCATAATGTTATTTATCATATACTTAAAATATATTTTTTGACATATATATTCATGTCTACACATATATGTATGTATACTTGTATAACTTGATAACATTTTACTTGTGATTTGTGCATTTAGTTCATAAGTGATATTGGTCTATACTTTTTCTCTTTTTGAGTCTGTTCTTTTATTATTTTTGAATTTTGTAAAAACAATTTTAAATTTTATTTTAAAGAGAAAATATAAAACAAAATTTCATAGCAAGATAATAGGAGAGTAGCAATGGTTAGTACATTGCATAGTGTTATTTTCAAAGTAGTTACTCAGAGTAGAAGATATGGGTATGAAAAAATTGTCCACACAATATTGGCACAAAGCTTTCTTTTCAATGAACTAAGAGAAATTAGTAGTATAACTATCTTAACCATCTTGTATATATGTTTTCCTTTTCCCTTCCTTCTTTTCTCCTTTCCTCCATCCCAGATTCTCTTTTCTTTCAAACAGTTTTTTCCCATTTCACAATATGTATTGTACATTTTGGATCTTATTTAGTCTATCGGCTACTCACACTAGACAGGCACTATGATGTTTACACATGTGAGTCTGATCTATTTCATTTATGAGTGTGGTCTCAAGTTGTATTCATTTACTTATAAAAGTCTCAAGTTTATCCTTCTTTATGACTGAGTAGTACTCCATTGTATAAAACAATCAAATGTTTTTTATCAGTTCTTAGATTGTCGGGCATTTGAGTTGTTTCCAAGATTTAGCTATTTCAAATTTTGCTGCTATAAACATGGGGACACATATATCGCTGTGGTATGATATTTTTAATTCTTCTGGGAAGACACCCAGAGGGGGAATAGCTGGATCAAATGGGGCCTCTACTCCTAGTTTTTTGAGGAATCTCCACACTGATTTTCACAGTGGTTGCACCAGTCTACACTTCTACCAGCAGTGGAGAAGAGTTCCTTTTTCCCCATATTTCCTTCAGGATTTGTTAGTGGTTGATTTCTTGATAATAGCCCATCTTTCTGGGGTAAGATGGAATCAGTGTTGTTTTAATTTGCATCTTTCAAATGACCAATGATGTTGATCATTTTTTAATATGTTTATTTACCATTTGTATTTCTTTATCTGAGAAGTGTATATATATCGCAGATGCCCATTTTTGAATTGGGTCTTTGAATTGGGGGGGTCTGATTTTTTTCAGTTCTTTGTAACTTCTAGATATGAATTCTTTGTCTGAGAGACAACTGGTTAGAATATTTGCCCACTCAGTGGGTTCTTTTCACTCCATTGGTGATTTCTTTTGCTGTGCAAATGCTTTTTAATAAGGTGAGATCTCATTTGTTGATTCTTTGTAGTATCTCCCATGGAGTCTGGGTTTTGTTCATGAATGCTCTGCCTACCCCTAGGTCTTCAAGATTTCTACCTACTTTCTCTTCCAATAGATCTACTGTTTCTGTTTTAATATTTAGATCTTTGATCCATTTTGACTTTAGTTTAGTGCATGGTGATAGACATGGTTCTAGTTTTAGTCTTCAGCATGTGGAAAGTCAGTTTTTCTAGCACCCTTTATTAAAGAGGCTATCTTTCTTCCAGTGGGTATGTTTGGCCCCTTTGTCAAAAATAAGGTGGTTGAGCGTGCTTAGAGTTGTCTGCATCTTCTATTCTGCTCCACTGATCCTCAGGTCTGTTGTTATGCCAATACCATGTTGATTTTATCACAGTAGCTCTGTAGTATAATTTCAAGTCTGGGATTGTGATGTCCTCTGACTTGCCTTTGTTGCCCAAAATTGTTTTTGCTATTCTAGATCTCTTCTGGTTCTAGATGAATTTTAGGATTTTTTTTTTCTCTAATTCTGTGAGGTATGCTAATGGTATTTTAATTGAGATTTCATTAAATCTTCATAACAATTTTGGGAGTATGGCCATATTCACTATGTTGGTTTTTCCTATCCATGAACAAGGGATATCTTTCCATTTTCTGAAATCCTTTTCAACTCCTTTTTCAGGGGACTGTAATTTTCAATGTGTAGATCTTCTACTTCCTTTGTTAGATTGATTCCTAAGTATTTCATTTTGGGGGATGCTATTATGAAGGGTGTGGCTTCCCTAATTTTTCTCTCTGTGAGTTTGTTTCTTGTATATATAGGAAGGTTATTGAGTTTTGAGTGTTGACTTTGTATCCAGCTACATTACTGAATTTGGTTATTAAATATAGGAATCTTTTGGTGGTGTTTTTAGGGTCTTCTATGTAAAGTATCATGTCTACTGCAAATAATGATAATTTAACTTCTTCCTTTTGTATTTTTATTCCATTTATTTATTTCTCTTGTCTAATTATTCTGGCTAATGTTTCTAGAACTGTATTGAACAGGAGTGGTGATAGTGGAATTCACGTCTTCTTCCTGATTTTAGAGTGAAAAGTTTCAATTTCTGACCATTTAATATGATGTTAGCTGTTGGTTTGTCATAGATGGCTTTTATCAGATTGAGGTAAAGACCATCTACTCCAATTTTCTGTAGTGTTTTTATTGTGAATGGGTGTTGGATTTTGTCAGATGCTTTTTTTGAATCTGTTGAGATGATTGAGTGATTTTTGTCTTTGACTCTAGTAATGCAATTACTTTTATTACATTTATTGATTTTTCATATGTTGAACCATTCCTGCATTGTTTGGATGAATCCTACTTGGTCATGGTATATAATCTTTTTGATGATTTGCTGTATTCTGTTTGCCAGTTTTTTGTTAAGAATTTCTGCATCTGTATTCATTAGGGAGATTGGACTGTAGTTTTCTTTTCTGGTTTGGTCCTTCTCTGGTTTAAGTATAAGAGTAATGCTTGCTTCCAGAATGATTTCGGGAGTATTGCTTCCCTTTCAATTTCATTAAAAAATTTCAGCATCAGTGGAATGAGATCTTCTCTAAATTTCTTGTAGAATTCACCAATGAATCCATCAGGGCCTGGGCTTGTCTTTGTTGGTAGGTTTTTAATTACATTTTAAATTTCATTGGCTGATATTGGGTTATTTAGAAAACTTATATCTTCTTGATTCAGTTTCAGTAATTTGTATGTGTCCAGGACTCTGTCCATTTCTTCTGTGTTTTTCATTTTATTAGAGTACAGGTTCTGAAAGTAGGTATTGATAATCTGAATTCCCACTGTATCCAATTGTGATTTTGACCTTTTCATTCCTAACTGATAGAATTTGAGTCATTTCTTCCCTCTATTTGATAAAGTTGGCTAGAGGTTTATCAACTTTAGTTAATCTTTCAAAGAACCAGCTGTTCGATTCATTGATTCTTTGTATTGTTTTCTTAGTCTCAATTGCATCAGCTTTTGATCTGATCTTTTTAATTTCCTCTCTCATATAAGCTTTAGGTTTGATTTGTTTTTCTTTTTCTAGGAGCTTGAGGTTCAACATTCTGTGGTTTATTTGAGCTCATTCTGTTTTCCTGATGTGCAGGTTTATCACTATAAATTTCCCTTGTATGACCACTTTCATCATGTCCCATAAGTTCTGGTATGTTGTATCAGCATTTTCTTTTTTTTTTTTTTTTTTTTAGTTTTTCTCCGGCACCAGGAACCGAACTCACGACCTTGTGCTTGCCAGGCAGGCGCTTTTGCCGCTGAGCTAAATCCCCAGCCCCTGTATCAGCATTTTCATTTAACTGTAGATACTCTTTAATTTCTTCTTTAATTTCCTCTGTGACCCATTGGTTGTTCATCAGGGTGTTGTGTAATTTCTATATATTTATGTAGTTTTGTGATTTCTTTTGCACTATGGTCAGATAATATGCATAGGATAATTTCAATTCCTTTGCATTTACTTAAGCATGTTCTATGGGCTATTATGTGGTCTATTTTGGAGAACCTCCCATGTGCAGCAGAATGTGTATTCTGATGTTGTAGGGTGGAACACCCTGTAGACATCTACTAAGTCCATTTCTTTACAGGTTTGTTTTAATTTTGATATTTCTTTGTTGATCTTTTGTCTAGTTGATCTAATTGTGAGAGTGGGTTATTAAGGTCCCCCACTACAACTGTGTTAGTGTTTATTTGATTTTTCATGTCCATTAATATTTGTTTTATGTAGTTGGGTGCACCAGAGTTTGATGTGTATATATTTATGACTATTATCTCTTCTTCTTGTAATCTTCCCTTAACAAATATGTAGTGACCCTCTTTGTCTCTTTTGCTCAGTCTTGGTTTGAAGCCCACATTGTCTGTGAATAGAATAGTTACCCCTCATTTTTTCTGGCATCCTGTCACATGAAGTATTATTTTTTCAACTTTTGACTTTCAGTCTATGAATTTCTTTTTGAGTTAAGTGTTTCTCAAATTCAGGATATTGCTGATCTTGCTTCTTGATCTATTCTACCAGTCTGTTTCTTTTGATTGGTAAATTGAGCCCATTTACATTGATGGTTACAACTGATATGTATTGGCTTATTTTTTTTTCCATGTTATTTTCTTGTTGGTTCCCTGTCTTTCCCTTCTGTTTAATTGCTTGTGCTGCCTGATGGCTTCTTTCTAGTGGTGTTCTTGGGTTGTGGCCTTTGTTTCTCTTTTTAGTATATGCTTAGAGTATTTTGAAGAACTGGTTTGGTGGTCATGAATTTTCTCAGGTGTTCTTTGTTATAGAAGTATCTTATTTCTCCATCAATTTTGAAAGATAATTTGTTGGGGTACATCAATCTGTGTTACGATTTGTTTTCTTTTAGAGCTTGAAATACCTCTCTCCAAGTTCTCCTTGAGGGTTTGTGTTGAGAAGTCAGCTATGATTGCGATGGGCTTTCTTTTATAGGCAATTTGTTTCTTTTCTCTAACTGCTTTTTCTATTTTGTTCTTGTGCTGAATTTCTGGAAGCTTATCCTTTGGTGTAGGTTTATTTTGGTCATGGCTTTTTGGAGTTGTATCTGCTACATTTATTTGTATGTCAAATTCTTTATCCATGTTTAGGAAGTTTTCTGCATTATTTCAGTGAAGAGTTTTTTTTAAGGCATTTACACTGTCTCCAGCTTTCTCATTGATCTTTCTCAAGATCCCAGTCAATCTTATATTGTTATTCTTTGTTTCATCTTGTAACTGTTGGATTGATTTTTCATGATCTCTTGCTATTTTTAAGATTTCTTTCTTTTCATGATCAGTGGCCACAATTCTGTCTTCAAGATTTGATAGTCTATCTTCACTTTCATTCAGTCTGTTGCATGTACTTTCAATGGACGTTTTAATCTTTTGGATTTCTGTTTGGATCTGTTTCTTGGATTCTATTTCTTTCCTATGTTGGGCATTTGTGGATTCTATCATTTTTAAAGCTCTTTTATTTTTTCTGTTTCTACTGTAAAAGCCTTCATTTTGAATATCATTTCAGTTTGTACCTGAGGGGTTATTTTTCTATAACTATTTCTTCTTCTTTTTTCCCTTCTGTTGCTATCATTTCAAAAAGTTCCAGTGTTTGACTTCTAATTTCATCTATCTCATTTTGCTCAGGGCCTGTCCTGGGTGGGCTAGATGTCCAGACTTACATCTTACTTCTGTGTTTTATCATTTTCTATTTCTCTTTTTTATTTTATTTTGTTTTCTATGTTGATGCTTGCCTCTGGATGTGGGCCCTGGGGCTGGTCTTCCATTGATGGAGTTCTCCAGGTCCCTTTTATATAGAATGGAGGACCCATCCACTTTTATTCTGCGGGTCTGTGTGCCAAAGCTCAATGCTAGTTCATCTAATTTACCAACTGCTGGCTCCTCACTGCTGCTTCAGACTTTTCCACACTGCTGGTCTCACCTGCCCCTTCTTGTGTACCTACACCAGGGTGTGGTCTCACTGGTCACACCTGTGCTCCCCTGCCAGGGCCTGGCCTGGTCTTGCTGGTTGCTCTGTCTGCTGTAGGTGTGTGTATGCCGGTGCCTGGGCCGCTTGACCTGGTCTCTCTGTTTTTTTCTTTCACCATCCATTTTGATTTTGAGGTCAGATAAACCCATCAAAAGAGCTGAAAAGTTTTTCTTCTTCAATTCTCTGAAATAATTCTAAAACCATCTGGATCTGGTATTTTTGGGTGAGGAAACATTTGACTAAATTTTTTAAATGATTATATGAATTTCATATATTTTCTGGAGAAAATTTGTTAATTTCTGTATTTTTTTGGGAAACAATAACTCAATCTTTAAACTTAAAGTGAATACTATTTTCTAATAAATTAAAAAGTCAACTGTATCTGTTCCTTTTTAGACCTACTTGTTTATGTCATGTCTTGTCTTTTCTTTTTGTTTCTGCCTTGCTGATTTCCCTATAACCTTAGTGTGCTGTGGCAGCATTTTGTCTGATCACTTAAGTTTCAGGGCTGGAGTAGGGGATAAAGAAGGAGAGGAAAGTCACAGTAAGAAGAAATAAGGGAAATTAATGACTTTTTGGGGCCTGAAGGGCAGGTACTGCTCATTTTGACTGATCATTTAGAGTTCAGTTATGCCTTGTTTTCCTCCTCTGTAATGTAGGAATAAACAGAATGTCTGCAGCATGGGATGCTATGAGGATCAAGTGAATCAACACCAAAAACAACCTATCTAAATATCACATGTCAAGTTGCCAGTATCCTTAGTTGTTATCATTATGTGTACAGGAGGAATAAAGTAACAGACTCAGGTTTAAAGAACTAGAACCAGGACACTAAAAATATGTTTATCGTGGATTCATCCACATGAAGACCCCAGGTCCTCCTTTCCCCTCCTACTACTCTGTCATGCTGAATGCCTTCCCAATCTCCACAGACAGCTTGAACATCATGGAAAGAGTAGAGCAGCTTGAATACAGCCATATCAAACATTTCACAGACTTCCTGAAAGTTTCATTCAAACCTCACACAATCAGATTTAACATGAAAGGCAGGGCTGGATTATAAGATGCCATAATGGTAGACTTCTCTTCATGCTTGGTCTGTGATTTATTGCTCATTTAACAAATATTTAAATTTCCGTGATGTATAAATCTTGAACAAAAAATAGTGTCAAATCCATTGCTCTGATTAACCTAGTTTAACCAAGAAAAGGCACAATGTCACCTGCTTTAGTGTTTACAATAAAATTTATATGAAGATTACTGACCTGTGAGTCTATCCACATTGGTCAGCTGGATGTTCTAGGTCTGTGCAATCCTTTGGAATACCCACTAGCTACTCTAAAGGATATAAAATAGAATTGAAGAATCAGTTTCTCTGTGGTGGTAGGTACATTTCTAAGAGTCAGTAGCCACAATGGCTATTATGACAGCATTAGAAAACTGAATTCTAGGACATCTCTCCCACCCCAGGAAGTTCTGTTGCACGACTGTATTCTAGAGGGAGTTTCAACAATAATTAAAGTAGTCCTAGATGTGGAATAAGTGGTTCAGGGAATGGATCACCTTGTTCTTAACAGGCTGGCTGAATGCCTATTGTTATGGCTAGCAGGGTTAAAAATAGTTTAATCTTTGAAGCAGGTTAAACAAATTCTTTGGAATGTTATTTATCCTGGGAACTTGCCTGGAAATTCCACAATTCAAGAATTCTGAATTAGTGAAGGCCAATGTGATTTACTATATTCCCTAGGTCAATTGTAAAGGCTGCATTTTCTTTTGCATTATTTCTGGCCAGAAATCACCTCCAACACCAGTTCTACCTTCTATCACTTACATACCTGTTTATGTAAGTAATCATCTGTTTCCTGGTCATTATCAGCCCTAGGATATTTGTCCACTTTGTCCACTTTCCTGGAATATAGCTTTGAGCATTTTCATTGGTTTTGTGCTGTGAGTGGCATCTTGAGTAAAAGCACGATTCCCTTCTCAACAGTATTTGCCAGCCTGGCCTGGTCAAATAGATAACCTATCATGATATTTTCTGTAGTGCATGAATCAAGTACCAGATCTACAAATGATGAACATGTTAGAGATGGAAGGACATTCTTTTGCCCAGAGCAATTCAGCCAATGAAGTGAAATATACATGAAACATATTGAAGCCCAGAGACCTAGGGCCTATGCTTGTCAGGTGCTGGGTTAGGAAGAGGACATTAAGACTGCTAGCATGTCATAGCTCCTGATGGCCTGGGCATGGGGGTGGGACATAGTTCCTGAGAGAATCAATCATCATGAGGAAAAGGGTCCTGTATTTTTTCTTTTTTGACCAAATGTATTTTGCTCCTCCTCCTAGAGCTGTGGTGACATGCTTGCTGATAATTTGTTCTCATCTGTCTACTCCAAGTCTGTCCTGGCCAGGTGTTGTGATCTTAAACCAAGAATTTTTATCGAAGTCCTGTCCCTGTCCCACCATCCCATCTCTGGGCCTCATTAACAAGGGAGTATGGACACTGCTACTTTGTAAATGCCATTATTTTAACTACTAATAAGCTGAGCTACATCAGAGAGAAGCCGGAGGCAGAGGATTAAAGGAAAAGGAAGATCAGAAATCTTTGTCCTTCACCACCAGGTCTAGGAATAAAAGACATAGACCTCAGAATGTAAAGAATACTTTCTCCATTTCCTGAGCATCCCGCCATCAACTGTCACATTTAATCCCTCACTCAGTCTGTTCTTCCTTCCTTCCAAGTACCTCTGAAATGCATTCGTTCTCCCATCTCGGGCCATTATTGCGGTGACCACCCCCTTGATGCCACACAGCGCTCAGTCTGCCTTCCTACAGCAGCCCCTTAGGGAGCAACACTGGAAAAGACAGGTTTGATCCTGTGACATCCTCACGTAAGCCTCTCTTCTTGCTCAGGATAGAGACTACAATGCTCAGTGTGGTCTATGGGAGCCTACTTAGTGGCCCCTGTGATATTTGTAACATCTCTTGACCTCATTTCCTCAGCACTGTAGTCTTGCCACACAGGCTTTTCTCTCCTTCATTTCTGCAACAAATCAAACTTGTTCCCACCTCAGGGCCTTTGCACATGTGGTACCCTGTCCTCAGGTCACTCTTCTCCCAGTTCCCTATTGCCTAGTTAACACATGTTCACCCTCAAATATCAGTTCAGTTACCGCTTCCTCCTTGTGTCACGTCAGTCATTACACTGCTGTCCTCCCCAGCTAGGTCACGTTGATGTTCTGCATTTATAGGTGACTCTGGCATTAACACTTCCTTATACAATTGTAAGCTTTAGAGACAATATTTGTCCTTTACTTACCATTATATTCCCAGTTCCTAGCAGTAAGCCTGGAAATTGAGACATGAGTAAATCTTGACTGAGTAAATAACCAGGACCTTCTGGCTCTGCCAGCAAAGGAACACGGTCTGCTAAGGACACACACAGATTTAAGAGCCCTGGTTCAAATTTTGGCTTTGCCACTTGTTAGTCAGTCTTGGGAGTGTTGGTTCACCTCTAAGCTTTAGTTTCCTCATCTATGAAATGGGCATAACCACCATCACAGGTAGGTTGAGATGTCGGAAGAGACTGTACTGTCTGCGCATGCAGTAGATTCTCCGGGAACTACAGACGTCATTATCATTCAACTTAGAGACTACAGGAGTGGAAAGTCCTCTGATAAGGCCACAGGGTCCTCAGGAAGAAGGAACAGGCATTCAAAAGGAAACAGATAGTAACATTTTTTATTAAATATTACAGTGGATCAAAAAGTACAAAATATCTCTTGCCTGCTATGTGATTGGGAAACTATTGGCACGTAATACAGTATCAAAAGCAGTAATAAGTACAATTTGGAAAACATACAAAATTGAGTGTTTATAGTTGGCTCAGCATTCTCCTGGTAGTGTTTAAACTAATGCAAAGGTTACTCAATAACCTCTCCATTGGGAAACTATATAATATCACTGGGCCATGTTGCTATATACATATAATCACCTTACAGAGCATAGAGGTTACATAGCTGGAATCACCAAAAGTATACAATATTTACAACACAGTAAAGTTTAAAAAAGTATAAACAGCCAAGAGATTATGCTGCTATTCTTCAGACATATTTCAACCATGGGGAGACAAGCAGAATATCAAATACAACAGCCAACACTGGAGTTTAAGTGCTCAAGGTAATCATTGCAATGGTGTGGGTCTCACCAGGGCAAAATCGTTCCCATTTCTCTTTAAAATTGGGACAAGAATAAAACTAGACCAGATGGGACTTGGCTGACCACCACCAAACATGACTTTGCAGGACAACAAGTGAAGAGATATAAATGGTTCTCTTTGAAGGCACACTACATAAAATATTTTTGTGGGACCACCTCAAAATTTCCATCCGACACATTAACACAGTGAAATACAGTACTTGAGAATTCATGCACCAGGTCAGAAAGTTGTAAAGTCCACACTGAGTTTTAACAAACCCTTCTGTATATGCCCTGATAAACAAGTGAACTTAAGAGCATCTAGCTAGTAAATAAATAAGTCAGTCCTGTGGCAAACATTACAAGTTCAAATTACTACGAGAATACTTAATTCTAAAACTCGGTTGGGCTTTTTTTTTTTTCTGTTGAGTTGTCAAAAGTTAGACCAGAAGTTGCATGGAAAGGTTTTTTTAAAAATATTATTTGGAATCTCTACATCTCCAATAAATCATGAACTTAGTGCATTTTGAATTGCAACATTTCTTGGAAGCCACACTCAGTAAATAGATTTATGACTCCACTGCCAATTAGATTCCACAGTTCCCTTACAGAACTACCAATAACAATGGTCTGATTGCACAAAGAAAGGCTTGTGCAATTCCATTCAATAATAAGGCCCCTTGAACTCAAACAATGCAAACAAAGCCCTATTTAAGACTTTTTAAAATGTAGCTCTCAGCCAATGAAGAATTCAATGGTCTTTTTGAAACACATCCAAGATCTCTGTTTGGAGTTTTAAAACAAATAACACACTGCTTCTGTTGGGGATGTGTACCCCCATCTCTCTGTATTTGTCCTGATGTTCTGCAGAGGGTATGAGCTTCCTCAGACAGAAACAGTGAGTCTCCTCTCGGAAGAGACGGGAGAAACAAAAGCTGGACTATGTTGACATTGTTTGCAAATGGTGTGATCAAATTCCAGCATGATGAAACCAGACTGAAATCACTGCACTGGGGAAACAAGTGCCCCATATTACAAGTGGATAGGTGAGCTCCGTGAGGACCCACGGCTCCCATTTTCTCTGAGAAAGGAACTCTCACAAACCACATCCGGTCTAGCCCATGTCTGCTGCAGAGCCACCGAGTTCTCCTCTTACACGTCCTCTGATTCTGTGACCATTCAATCTAGTGCAACTTTCTTCTACGTGTCCTGGCCAGCATTTGGCCAGCTGGAATTGAGATTATTTTCCCCCTCATTCTTGTGCAATAGCAGGATAATCTGCACTCACACATTTATAATCTAAATTCTACTAGTCTATCTATGGTTCTATTAAATATATATAATATATATTATTCCACAGGAAGGTAAATAAGTAATTGAAGCAAATGGAACTCTTAACACTGGATCTCTACATTCTTTTGTTTCCACCTTTGGATATTAAATATGTTACACGGAATATTTGGCTTCATATCATGGAGACATTTCAATATAAATGCACAGCATGCGTGGCTTTGTGTAAGAGCCGCAGTTTCAGTTATTGGTTTTATTTTGCAGTTGAGTTACCTATTTAGAAGTTGAAAATTGTCATCAATTTTCATAGACTTAAATAGCTCAGAGGTAAAAGACTTGGTTAACTATGGTTCTAAAGTCTACTGGTAGTGTTGGAGCAGGGCACTGTGGGCTGGGGAGTTCATCAGAGCAGTCTCCAGCGGGGATGGATGGGAATGGGAAAGAAAATCCACTCCATCAACTGACTCTTAATACACCTAGAAAATGTGTCCACTTTGGTGTTACATCTTGGGAGCAAATAGGATAAAGTGGCAAGAATGACAGCAGGCATTGTCCACATCTTTTGACTACCTGAACAGCTGGACCATTCATTTCTAACACTAAACGAAGTCAAAGCAGACAGTATTGCCAGGTATATAAAAAACCATGGCACCAGCCACCTCCCATGTGCATGTGCACACAGAACTCACACCCCGTAAGCCCCAGAGGATGCCTTTCTTTTGACACAGGTAATCCAGTATGCCTGTTGTCTCCAAAGATGTAACCTGGAGACAATCTTCTTGGGGATGACAAGAAACCAAGTGATGACAACAACGTCACTACCTATGACCCGGTAGGCTGCGGCCCAGGGAAGCTGTCTGGCAGCCAGGCCTCCAGCTGCTCCTCCTCTGCCGGACAGTCGAGCTCCATCCTCTTCCCACCCCGCTTCCCCAGACTTTAAATGGAACAGCGCCAACACCAATGTAAGTCATTCTGGCTCCTGTTCTAATTTCTGAAATTCCTAAAATATCTGTGCAGCCCACAAATATGTCCTCTAGATTTTGTTGTTATTCAGCAGCTTGCTGCCAGTGAGGTTTTTGTTTTTATGAATCCTCTGGTATGTAGGACAGTTTCACAGCCTAGATAAGGTAAGTACAATGCTCAATATTTTCACATAGCCCAATACTTCAAAGCAAAGCATCTGGCCGGGTAAGCAGTGCATAAGCTCTTTCAACTATGCCATTTATGAGGAACAAAATCCATAAGTTGTGGATCTGCAAAGGAACGTTCTTTGCACGATTGTGTGCTCGGCTGTTTCTTTTTCATTTGTTCCACTAGAATCAGTTGCTTCAATTTGTAAACAATAACTTTACCACCCAAAGCTGCTCGAAATGATCAGTTGTGGAAAAATGACAAATACACACCGACAACTAGGACAGTTAGTCAGCCTTTCAAACAAAACAAAAACCAAAACAAAACAAAAACAAAGGACCTGCAAACAAAAGTGATATTGTTTAATTAAAAAAAGAATAAAAGGGACAAGAAGGAACTGGGAGAAAATGGAACTACCTGTATATAAATTAGGTGAGCAGACAGTGATACGGGTAGTTGTAAGAAGCAAATATATACAGTCGATTTAACAGTGTTTACTTCTCTGGTTTGTTTAATAGTGTCAAAATGAAAGATCTATTGAGGATTCACTATACATTGCATTGATTGAACCTTGGAGAGTTTTACGGAAAGAGGGGCAGCCCTTGGCTATGATTGCCAGTCTCTCTTGCCCTTTCCTTTGAAAAGCCTGCTCCTTTTTGGGGGGGCCCAGTTTGCTTCCCGACCATCTGAACTCAGCTGGGGTCCTCTAAGTTCTTCCTGGATCTACATAAATCCCTTCTCCAGACCCACGTTCAAAGTGAATGATCGAGGACATCCGTGCTGGAAGAGGGTCAAGACTGACCAGCCAAGGCTAGAACTGTCCCAGAAAAATCAGCCTTGATGCTGGGACTAATCATATCCCAGATTAGAAGGAATACTGACTTCCAACTCTGGGAGACATCGCCCCGGGCCGGATGCGATACTCCATCAGCCATGCTGGCTGGGGCTGCCGGGCAGAGCCGGGTTCACAGTTTTGTACTGGGATGTACGGAGGACAGCTGGGAAGGTGGAAAGGCAGCTTGAGGATTTATAGCAGCTAAAGGGTAAATGCCGTTGTGCAAAAGGTCCCCGTATGAACTTCCTACAGGTGTGGCCGCAGCCAAGTGTCTGTACAGCTGCTGAGAATTTGTTGGTGATGTAAAAATTCCTCTTTGCATCACAAGTGAGTGGAAAGCCAGGGGCTGCATGAGCGGAGAAAGCACAGTCTGGTTTTTCAAGTACTGCAGAGAGTGAGAATACCCAGCTGGGAGCCTGGAGTTGAGGCCCGAGTTACACAGGCTCCCAGAATACAAACCTGGGAAGATCGGGGAGGACAGGGGAAGCTTGTGGCCTTCCGATCCTCCACCAGAATGCCCACCGTAGGTGGCCTTGGCGCCTTCACTCTCCTGCTCAGAGGCCTTCTCCTTCCCGGAGGCCTCCTTCGCCGGGTCCAGGGGAGACACTGCCCGAGCCTTTTTCCCAGCAATCACCAGGTCCAAATCCTCCAGGCTGCGCTTTATGGGACGCGCGGCACCAATGTTCTGAGGGCTCATTTTCCGATGCAGGATAGGGTGGACCATGCCTTCCATCTTTCTGAAATTCTCCAGTCTCACGTGGTGAGGTTTCCCCGATCTTGAAAGTGATTCGGGGTACTTTTTAGGACCCGACATGGTCATGGGTGAGACCCGACAGGCTTTGGGGTGACAGTCTCGGCTCTGGCTGCTGACGACCTGGAACTGGGAGAGGCCTTTGCTCTCTTGGGGCTCTCTGGTGGTGGAGTGGGCCAGGCCCAAGACCTTACTGGTCAGTTTGTGTGGGTTCTTGGGGAGGCTCAGATCTGTGGGCTGATCATCCGTGGAGGCTTCTGCTGCAGCCAGCTTTCTGTCTTGCAGGTGAAGAGATGCCAGATAATTTACATGGAGCTTTTCTTGGTGCTTGTGGGAGGCGAAAGAACTGTTTTCCGACTCCCTGTACATGTCCCTGGATGCGTACTTGGATGACTGTTCATTGTGAAGGTGGTGCTCCGTGTGCCGATAGAGACTGTGGAGATGAGGGGACGAGTAGAAATCCGCCAGGAAGCTGGGCATGTGGGAGTGGGGGAGTGCCCTCTTCTCTAAGAGTTTATCTTTGCCTTCCTGAATTTCTTGCTTCAAGACATAGGAGTCAGCCAGGGAGTTCAGATGATGCTTGGAGAAGCTACAGCGGTGAGCATCCGATCGACTCAGTTTGTCATGCTTGAAAATGTCACTGATGCCCTTCCTCTCCTCTGACGGCTTGGATTTGAAACTCTGGACGTGCTGGATCACCGAGGGCCGGCTGACGGCCATGTGGTCAGCGCTTTGGCCGTGGTGGGCCTGGGACAAACTAGAACACAAGTCATCCCGGGCAATCAGTTTCTTTTTGCTGATCAAAGGGGGTGGGGAGCCGTAAGGGTAGCTGCTAGAGAGGCTGGCCCCACTCACTTGGGACAAAAGCTTTTTCTTGGCCAGTGGGGACATGATGCCTGGGTTGCCCCTGGAATAGAGCAGGGGTGTGTAATTAAGTCCATGGTTTTCATTCATGGGCCCAGTCAGGTCTTTGTCTTTGAACATGTCAAACGACTGGACCACAAGGACCTTTGGCGTCTGCTTTAGCGCAGTGTGGATGTCATCACTGCCCAGCTGGTCGACCTTCACAGTGCAGTTAGCAATGTAATCTGCCATCGCAGGCAGTTTGTCATCCTCCAGCTCATTCTGGTTTGCCAGGGGTGGCTGTGTGGTGGGGAGGCCAGGAAAGGATGCATCTTGGAGGTCATTTGCAGTGCTCTCTGTAAAACAACAGGGTTTGGATTCCTGCTTTGTATCCACGGGGGCACCAGGAGAGGCCAGGGACTGTTTGCCAGCCCCAGAGATGGGAGCTGGGTCCTTTTCCGGAGCCAGGGGCAGGCTGGGGAGCGGAGCTGCAGGCCCCTTCTCACCCAGCTCCTCCACCTCCTTCTCACTGTTGGAACCTTGGTCTGTTTCACTGTCCTTTTCGGGGTCTGCTCTGGATGCCAGGGACTTTGCTGGGAAATCCTGGTACCCGTCTGCTTTTTTCTTCACATCGGCTGCCGCAAGAGGTTCTGTGACACTTTTCTGGTTTAAAGGCTCTTGTTCCTTCTCTGGCTCTGATGCAACCTGATAAAATATTTCAAAAGACAGTCAAAAGAAAACCAAACACTCTGACATGTTTTGCTGGTAATAAAATATTACACACAACATTTTTCTCTGAAAACAGACTTGTCAATCAGCTCATTGAGTTTCTGTGAGGCTTTATTCCCCCCCAATCGGGGTTCTAAACAAAGAAAGCTAAATTACAGAAACATTGGCGGAAATATGCATATATCCCTTATGAGACACCTATCAAAATAGCAAAGTGTTATGTACTGATGATATCCAATCACATTACTCCTTGATTCTAATATATAGTTTAATTCTAAGGTTGTCTTCTTGTCAAATCAGTCAATTATCCAAATGGGTTTTAAATTACATGTTGTGTTTTATGACACTTCTGGCAAAGATTTTCTTAAGCATCTCTCTTTCAAAAATCCAACCAACTCCACGTCAACAACAAATGATACTCCTTGCCTTTCTTTGAGAGAGAAAATTCCATCCTACTGTGTCCAATATCATGCAATGAAGATTAGTGATACTTAAATGTTAATAATTTCCACCCAGTGCCACGGAACATGCAGATAATACTAAAATATTGAAAAAGTATGCAGAAGCAATGGGAGTCTGTCTACATGAGGGACAGAGGATATTCTAAGTCCTCCTAGGTTACAGCAAACTATATTTCTATTAAAGCCAAAAACGAAATTGTCAAAATTCAGACAGTAAGTACCACCAAAAATATAGCTTTTCTATTCATTAAAATAAATTATACTCAATTTGATGAATGCTTTTTATGTGTCCTTATTTGCAGAAGTCATGGGCACAATACGAGCCATTTATTCTATTATGTACCCATGTAAGCTTTGACCTTAAGAGGTCATTTTAACTCTCCACCTGTGCCCCAGCTGACTGACAAGACTTTTCAAAATTGCTGTCATTCTGCCCTGACATGTCTTAGTGGGACAGTCATGAAACAGCTGTATTGAGCTTGTTCCCCATCCCCTGCCCCAGTCTCATCTCTACAACTTTGTTATCTATTGAGAAAAGAAATAACAATCACCTTGGCATCTTTATGTAAGACTGCAATGCTGGTTAAGGATACATAGGAAAAAAATCTCTTAAGGAATCACATCCATTTCACTGCTACAGCTCCCCAAATCCACTTAAAGATATCTCTGCTTTTTAAGGATGTGTCGTACCAAGAGCTTCTGCCTATTCCTCCTCTTTCACTAATCGCTGCCTTTTCCAGTACAAATATCATTACTTGCTCTACATTAATAACCATCATTGGTCTCTTGAGCTTATACAGTGTGTGGAAATATAGAGAAATGAATAAAGCAAGTGAAAAAGCAAATTGCATTTAATTGTTAATTTCTGATGGGGCTATAGTTTGAAGTGGGACTATGGGGACTGCTCAGCCTCCCTGAAATTTCTACAACCGAGGTTTTTAGCTTTGCTGGAGTCTTATGCTTCTGGCTGTGAAACAGGTTTGCAGTGGGGAGGGTCTTTGAAAGCTGAGCTGGAAAAAGGAAAAGGCCACTGTTCTGAGATGGCATCTTGTGATCAGCTTTAGTATGTTAAATGTAAATGAACATCTTCCCGCGGTACTGTTACCTGAAGACAGAAGGGTTTCTCACTCCTACATCCCTTCGGCTTAGTGCCTTTTGTCAAAAACGTTAAAAATTAAATAATGAAAACTATGACAAATCTAAATCCAAACCTCAAACACAGCCAATGAGAAGAAGCATAACTAACCAGTAATCTGGGTCTTTGCTGGAGGGGAAGAGCTATTCTGACCAGGTCGCTCTTGAAGAAGATGGGTGAATACATGCAGGTTAGGTACCCTCACATGACACTCTTCAAAATGTCAGATGCGTAATACTCATTCTCCGAGGGAACAATGGGGGCCTGTAGGACACGGGGAGCCTAGCAGCTGGCGGGGTTCCTCTGGGCTCTGGGGAGCGAGGTTCCATGCTTGGGGGGTGGTCGTCTGCCTAGCTAATGGGCTCAGTTCCCAGACTGAGGATCCTCTGTCAAGTCCCAAACCAACCGTTTTAAACTTTGCCCCCCAAACGGAGCCATGCAAAGGTCAGACGGCGCCGTGGATCTCAGTGTGTCCTCTGGTGCTTTGGCATCATTGTCTATACCGTATCTAACCGAACTAACTCACTGATCCAAAACCCTATCATAAATCACCAGACCAGCGGGATAAAGGAAGAACGGAATGCAAGCCTCCATGTAGAATTTCCCTGCTTTTGGCAATTTAAGCTGCAAACTTGAACGTGTTCACAGTTCCATATCACCTCTGCTTTTCCTCCCTCCTTTTTGAGTTAGTAGAGCCTAAAATAATTATGAAACCTACAAAAACGACATTTTTCCTCTTGGTATCAATATTGTCTTCTTATAGGAAAGCCAGTCGGGTAAGTAGTTAGGAAGATGGTGTGTGTGTGTGTGTGTGTGTGTGTGTGTTGAAACTCAGTGTTTAATTGGGGAGTCTCTTATGTGTTCCTTATAAACCTGATTTTTAGAGGGTGTTTAATATCAGCACCAAAATTCCCTCAGGGCTTGAATCCTAGAACATGCTGTCTCCAAATGTGGCTGCTAACTTTTTTTTTTATGGGCAGCAGGGTTTTTTATTATTCATGTTGAAACAGAGCCCAGATCAGCCTCCCTGACTGGCTGTGCACCGACAGTAAAGGTTTCAACCAGAGAACTGTTGGGGGCTGTGGGAGTTGGGGCTTGTTTTAAAAGGCTCAGAAACTACCTGTTAATATGAGAGATAATGATGGTTTCAGAGGAATCATTTCAAAATTCCCCTATAAATAAGATGTACTTAAGATCTTGCTAACATGGTCTCAACCCACGGCTGGCTGCGGCACAGGGGCCCATTAACAGAAGAAAACACATCTCGGAAGTTTTCAGGAGAGTCCTGCGGAGTCCACCATACAGTGACTCCAATGGCCACCTCAGAAGTCCCACAGACTCCTCAGATAAGCTGGCTTGGAAATGACCAAGTAGCCACATTTTCCAATGGAAACCCTTGGGAGACCTGCAGCTCCAGCTCCTTCTCTCAGAATCAGAGGACTTGGTAATGGTTTTCTGTAGGATATTCTCACCTTTTCAGGTTCTCTTTTTGGACCGCTCCACCCCGCCCAGCCCCATGCACTGCAATTCAGCTCCTGGGCAAAAGGCAAGAGTTTGTAAAAATCAGGGAACTACTGAGGGAACTGTGAGGCCTGGAGCATTTATTTATTTACAGTCCTGGGGACTGAAATTGGACCCTTTGTACTGGGCTACACCTTCAGTCCCCTTTCTTAATTTTTTATTTTGAGACAGGATCTTGCTAAGTCTCTAAACTGTCCAGGCTGGACTCAAATTGTGATCTCCTGCCTCATCCTCCAAGAATGCTGGGATTCCACACATGTGCTACCATGAGTTCTTGATTTCTTATTCTAGCTATGAAGTATGCAGAGGCCCAGCTGCGGATTCAGTTCTAGAAGACCTCAAGGCAGGACAAGTCTCACACAGGTGGCTTCCCTGTGGAGCCCAGCAACTCACCTCGGATGTGTCCTGGGGCTTCGGTGCATTCTCTTTCTCTCTCTTGCTCTTAGGCATTTCATGTTTGATGCGTTTGGTTCCTGATACTTTTGTTTTATTCTCATTCTCCTGTGAACTGTTCTCCTGTTTCCGAGGTTTGATTGGAGGCAAGGGCTTATCTTCCTCTCCCTTAATAAACCTTTCATAAGGTAGGATTAGTCTAAAATGAAAGCAGAAGAGATAACAAATCAGCTGAGCATTCTAGTAGCATCAATGCCGTGGGAGTCTCTTTTCTCTCTCAGTGCTGCCGTGCCCCCACCCATGGAGGACCGGTTTTCAGACTGCCGGGGGATGCACCGGGCCCTGTGGAGACTATGCTCTTTCTTGTACATACAGGTTTATTATAAGCTTCAATTGATAGATTAGGCACAGTGAGAGATTAACAACCATAACTAATAAAAACGTAGAAAAGTTATTAAATTTTGTCATGAAAGTTACGGGAATGTGGTTCCTCTCGAACAAATCACGATGAATACATTTTAGTTTCAGGCTGAGGTCGGCTGTGGGAACCTGGAACCATGGAGGACGTAATCGCCAGGGACACTGATGCATCTAGAAACTTCGTTCACAATTTGGTGAAAATCAGTACTTGGTCACTTCAATGCTTTTCTACAAAACACTTATATCTGGTTTCACTGGTCTGCACGCCAAGGATACCAGTGAAACAAACAAGGTTGAAAACACCATCATTACAGCCCATGGCACTTGGCTACGTTCCAGCAACAGCACAATAGTCAGCTGCCATTCATTTACCGCTCCATCAACTGCTTATTGAACTTCTACCTCGAGCCAAGCAGTGCTCTTGCACTGAGACAGAGCAGAGAACGAAGCATTCAAAGCATCTGACCTCAGGAAGCTTACATTCTACAGGGGCCTAGTACAGAGCCAGGAACATTACACAGGTCATCCCATATCACCTCTGCCACATCCCTATGGAGTATTATTATTATTCGCTTTACAGCCAAACAGACAATAGCGGCCCCAAAAGGTTGAATAACGTGCCTAAAGGTCACACCGTTTGTCAAAGCTGGAATTTGAACCTGGTTGCACCTATGTCCCATTTTTAATTTTTATTCATCTAAACGTGTAGACCCAGCACTTAAGATCAAAGGGTCAAAGGAAGACAAGCTCAGCATGGTTAAAATGGCTGTCTTATCCTGTAGCAAAGATGGGGCAGGTAGTGGCACCCAAGGGGGTCTGTTTTGGGGTACCAAGTAAAATAGGGCTCCACCAAGAAGGCATCAGAGCAGCCACTGAAGCCACAAAAATCAGAGGGCTGAAAAATTCAAGCATTTTAATTATATAACTTTTTAAACAAAGTGCATAAAATTGCTCTAAAAAGAGAAACATCAAACAGCTCTGGTTTTAATCTGTTTTCCCTCTGCGACACAGCTCTTGATCTGAACGGGGAAAAAGAGCTGATGTAATTAAAAGGCATGGATTGCATTACAATCTCAGTTTCAACTACAGTGATTAAAGTTTTTATAATGCATTTGGTATGATTAATGACTCACTGTGGGATTAATACAAGACTCAACCTTAAAAATATGAACTTTAATACGGCAAACATAATTTGTTTTAAGTAAGACAAGTTGACTCAATGAAGAAAATGTACTTGGCTTATAAACAATTATAATCTGTTCAAATATTGGGAATCCTAATTATTTTTTTTTGGGGGGGGTTTCCAGTACCGGGAATCGAAAATTTTTAAACTAAGACATCTAGGCAAAAAGTTCTGTCATGGGGGCTGGGGATTTAGCTCAGCGGCAAAAGCGCCTGCCTGGCAAGCGCAAGGTTGTGAGTTCGGTTCCCGGTACCGGAGAAAAACCAAAAAAAAAAAAAACAAAAACAAAAACAAAAAAAAACCAAAAAGTTCTGTCATTTAGACATTTGTTAGCTATCCTGCAATTGGTTTCTAACTGTATCATTTGGGTCTCAGCTACTTAAACATGCACGACTGTTCAGGTTTGAAAGTAAGGATGTGGGGACATTTGTGATCATAATATTTTATTCTTTAATAACATTCCAAGAAATTGTGGGAAAATCAAATTCCAATTTATAGTACATGAGACACAAAATCCATTGACTGAGCATGCTCAGACAAGGTATGTGCAAGGAGGCGTGAATAATACTTTGGAGCCCTACATCTGGCAGTGGGCCAGCCACGAAGATCAACACAGCCCATGGGGAATAGTTATCTTCAGATCCCATTACAAACTGAGTTCAAACATGTTACAGCTGCTAAAACTGGAAACTGCTTTCTCTATGTAGACTTACTAAAATAATATATGGCTGCCAAATACCTGCTTCCCACTGTAATATTACAGTTAATGTTTATATAATAAAAAGCATAACTAAGCAGAAGAGAGAAAAAAGCAATCTTGTTCATACTTGAATTTATTCTGTCTCATCTGTAAAGTCCCTGACATCCCCCTACTCCCAGCTCCTTTTATCTGAGTAATTCTGCAGGGATTTTATCCTTTTCGGTATCGACAGGTTAGGGATTTTTGTCCAGGAGCAAAATGCATTGAATATTTTAAACTGGAAAAATATTTTAAATTGATTTTAATGAAAACATATTTTAGTGCTGGGACAGATAGGTTTGTTTTACGTCTGTTTTGTTGCCATGGGAACCTAAAGAGCTTGGGAGCCTGGGTACTCCAATGGTTACCATTTGTTGGTGACACCCTTCCTCCAGTTCCATTCTTTCATTAAGACAGTGACACCATGACAGACCTTCTATCCTGAGAAGGACAGCAGCACCTTTGAGTGTAGGGAGCCTGCAGAGGGGGGAGGGACATAAGCGGAAGAAGAGAACTGGTGGGAAAGACACTCAGTGGGGCTCAGAGGTCCCCTCACCCTGGATCCTGATAACCTTGGGCAGATGTCACTCTGTAGATGGAGCTAAGCGACCTTCTTTCCCTTTTACAATTTTGCAAGTTCATGAGGCAGGGTAACATTTTCATTTCGGTTCTTTTTCTTCCCTCCCTTTTTCTTTCATTTAGTTTTTCTCCCCTTCACTCAACTCAGCAGCTGGCAGACTGACAAGAGCAAAAAATACATTTCACTTTGCTGGTCAAAGGCCTAAAGCCAGAAGCAGGAAATCTGGAATTAAATGTTTCTTGTATCTGGAAAGAGGCATGACTAAGGTAAAACTGAATCCAAACAAACTCTGCTTGTTCGAGGTTTCCAGAAGCTCTGTGTGTGTATGTCTGTGTGCATGTGTGTGTGCATGTGTGTGTGTGTGTAAAGGTCAACTGAATTTTTTTTTCCCCTTCTAAATCATCGAAAGATAATTATAGTGGCTCAGGGAAAAATGGCTCCGAAAATAAAACAAGAAAGGCAGCAGTTAAAAGGAAACAAGTAGAAATATGACCAGCCAAGCTCTGAAGAACAGGGCATGGTCTCAAACGGCACACAAACAATCGCTGCTTCATAGAGTGGTTTCCGTTTGGTGCAATTTTCACTGAATGTTTTTTCAGTTATCCTGTCATGGTACAACACAATTACCCACAGGATATGATCTTATCATTTGATTATTAGATGTTTTTTACAGTACAAGAGGACGCAAGCTATTATAGAATTTTGAACATTTAAACATTCAACATACATGTGGTAACATTAAAAAGAGGTTAGCTAATAGGTCAGCCTTGCCCCATGCAGGAAACTGTAGGTTTGTATTATATAAAGAATTCAGTAAATGCGCTTTGCAGATGATTATTCCTCAAATATTTGTAGTATAACAAAGATTTAATCAGTTTCTAAACTGTACAGATGAAAGCAGAAATGCACCCAGCCCCCAGGAACTCATTCCACAGGAGAAATATTTTCAATGGGCTGCAGTTCTGAGAATGCAGGGTTGTAGGTGGGTGGAAGTCATGGGGAAGAGAAGCAACAGAATCATTAGTGAATCCAGAGACATTTTCCCCTCCTGATCTACATCTCGTCTGGGGATTGAAAGCTGGGTAGATAAATAGGTCTTTATCATTATCCAGATTTCACATTTCAGATTAGCAAAATGCTTATTTACGATGCCATTAATGGATCTGAAACAGGTAAGCCGTCATGTATTAAAAAATAACATCTTTTCATAGGCATAAGATTTGTAGCAGCATGAGACTTTATTTTTCCCTAGGAATAACGCAAGAATAACATTTTCCACCCCAAAGCAGAAGCAGTAGGGGAGCCTTTTGCTATCACGGAGATTCTTATTAAATTCAGTCACTGTGAAAAGCAAGTTTTTTTTTTCTCCTCGTTCCTTTTTTTTAAGTAAAGAAGATTTAAAATCAACCCAAGTTAAAATTAACAAATCAATGGCATTATAACCTTGATTTATTAGTGTCTGAGCCAGTAAATTATCATCATATAAAAAATTGCTGGTTTGAAAAGATTTCAGCTTTGCTAAATCTCAAGTTAAATAATGGTGCTCGGTATACCAGGTTTTTAGATCTGCCTCATCTGATATTATAAAAAATTCAATACATTTCTCCACAGCAGAAGTCAGGGGTCAGCAAATCTATTACTGTAATGTAAGTAATCTGGCAACCTGCCAACTCCTTCTCCCTTTTATTATTTTTTTAAACACTAAGGCAGATAATTTTATATTTACAGAGTCTAAAATCCTCCAGGGTCTTGCTTCTCTTTCTCAACAAAAAAGCAGCAGCCTGACAGTAGAGAAACGTATATCACACATGTCCTCGTCACTTGCGTTTCATACAAGAAAAGAACTTTCATCTTTATTAGGCAACATGCCCCCTCCCCATAAGCAGAGAAAAAATAATGTCAAATTTCATCTGAACGAGTAACCAGTAATGTCTGCTATATTGATTAATGCTTCCATGTAATGGCTGAACTTTTGGGCCAAAACATTTAGCAAACAGTGCTTAAGAGGAGTAATGAGAATCCATCTATTTATAGAACTCTGAAAAATGGTATTATAATAATGTCTGGAACTGATTCAATTCAGAGAGTTAGGGAAAGAAATAGGAAATTTTTAAGGTTGTATTTGAATCTCAAACTCAACCCACTTATTTTATAGACGCTTTCATGGTATTAAACCAGTGAAAAATTCTAGGCCCAAATATTTGCTGGTATCCTTGCAGCGGAATATTTTAGGGGCAGAGGGAAATGCAGTTGGTGTGCATGTCAGGTTGAAAATGTTCCTATGGTACTATTCTTATACTATTAGTTTTTTTTTTCACAGCTGTAGGAAAGAAATGACATATTGGATCCACTGGGACTTCAGACCTGATCTGATCCCAAATGGACTCATTACACCTCTAGGTTGATTCCAGGGTTGGTAAATTCTAAAGGTTGGCCTGACGTTTCCCTTCGCAGCCAGAAATTGAAAATACAACCTTACTGTGAAGTGTGGGATGCAATCTTTCACCAAATATGAAGCCAATAGAAAGTATATTTTCCTTTTCTGAAGATGAAGTACATACATTTGTTCAGATTTCAATAAGCATAGAAAGTTTCTAATCCTACATACTGTTTACCTCTTTAAGTGCTAAACCATGACTATAATAGTGGGAGAAGAACGTTTAGGCAGTGGGGAACTAGAATAAAAAACACACAAGTGCTACATAGCTATGTGGAGAAACAACGTGTTTCCTTGGTAGGCACAATATTCGAGCACTAGCAACTCTGCTGCTTTATTTCTGCTCTTCTACCAGCCAGACTCCATCTCAGAGAGATGTGAGCTTCTAATGAAGATCCCTGTTTTGTGGTATGCATTTTTTTTGTTTGTTTGTTTGTTTTCCAGTACCGGGAATCGAACTCATGATGTCGCGCTTCCCAGGCAAGTGCTGTGCCGCTGGCTGAGCTAAATCCTCAGCCTTGTGGTATGCATTCTGATAGATCATAAAACAAATACAGTGTTGAGTGTGAGTAGTGAAATATCACAAATCAGGAGAGCCATGGAAGAGGTCTCCGGGGCCTCCTTCCCATAGACAAGGATGTGAACTGGAAGCTTTGAGCAACACACAGAGAGAGGAGCACTGCTGAGGCATAGGGCACGATGCATGGGCTGATGGTACGGCCCACCTAGAAAGTGGCAAGTGAGGGCAACATGGATTCTGTGTGAAGCACTAAGCTCGCCCAAGGGCTACCAAGGGTAAACTCTACTGTGCTCCTCAAAAAGGAAGCAAGTGTTCATGCCATCGTTTGTTTCCCATGCTGATAAACCAAAAAGGTCCATTAGGATGAAGAATGAAACATGGATGGTGGTCAAAAACATCTCTTTCCTGGGAAAATGATCTGCTCACCACGGGCCTCACTACCTACTCTAAGGACAGCAGAAGTTGAACAAGAACTCTTTTGAAAAGCTTTAATTCCCTCCAGTTTTGCCTGGCAGTGGTGAGTGTTTTTTGTAGGCCTGCTGATAATTCGGACACCTCCCCCGATGGTCTTCGGGTGGATTGGCTCTAAGTGAGGAGCAGAACCAGCAACACAGTGGTTTGGAACTCAGCAAGGATGACAAGGTATGCCGACTTGAGTGATGTGGATTTTCAGAGGATGGCTCGAGGCAAGGTGGGGTGGTGGAAAGAAATTTCAGTTCATCTTATCTATTGCTTAGGCATTATTATACTAATAACAGTCACAATACAGAAAGCTCCATTAATGCTAGAAACTGCATGATCTAACCTCAGCCTTCACATAAAAAGATAGCCACAGGTATAATCTTTTACCTTTATTTTATGGGTGAGAAAACTGAGGTTTAGAACTAAATGACTAAGTGATTAGACAATGCCATGCAGCTATTAAGTTTCCAAGTTTGAGTCAATGCACAGCTGATTTGCTAGTCCAAGCTGCCTTCATCTCATCCTGGTAGTTGTATAACTTCATATTTTTACTATCTGGGAAATATTAATGCAGGGGAGATACTGAGTGATCACCTCTGGCCAGCTTAAGTGAATTCCAAGCCCTTGGGGAATTGCCTGGAGAAATCTGGGTGAGCATTCTTCTCAGCTTGGAGGCAGCGTACCTACAGAATACCTCTGTGGCCATTCCACAAAGGGTCAGCCTATTACATCAAAGCGCTATGGCTTCAGCACAGTCACACTACACTTAGCCACAGTAACCACATTCAATCCAGGGGGTGGTGACTTAGTGGAATCAGTCCCAACTTAATGCTGAATAGTAAGAGGAACTCAAGAATCATATCCTTAGAATTTAATCTTACCAAGTCTGAATTTCTCATGATCTCCCTAATAGAGCTCTTTGGGGGCCTTTCTTTGATGGATGACGCTGCCTTGGCATTTCTTTTTTTTTTTTGGTACTGGGAATTGAACTCAGGACCTTGCACTTGCTAGGCAGGTGCTTGTGCCACTGAACTATACCCCCAGCCCTTTCCTTGGCATTTCTAAGTGTGCCTAGGTTGATGTTATACCACACTGAAGAAAGCTGGACTGGGTTTAAGGAAGGTGACTTTATGCCCTGGGGATTAGAATACATGCTCACAACAGAGAACAGGAACCATAAACAGCACCTATCCCTCTGCGGTGCCAGCCAGCAAAGATGGCAGCAATTACTCTTCTTAATGAGCAGACAATGACTTGCTCAGCGTGGAGTCTCATGGATTCATTTCAAGGGCAGATGGACGTTATTTCAAGAATAGTAAACAAACATAACAACAGTATGTTCAACGTGATGTGCACCTTACAAATGAGAGCAGGTAGTGTCCACATGCAAAGACAAATGAAGAACTGCATTTAAGGCCCCTGAATGTGAGAAACCAGTGGCTCCAGAGCTTCTGAAGTTGTTCACCCCCTCCTTACAACACTTACGATTTTGGCCAAACTTCGCTGTAACTTGTACAAAAACAGAATGCTCCAAGAGGTTTTCAGTGGATAAGTTAAAGATATATTTTAATGGTAAGCAATTACATTCTTCTGTCATCTGATACTTCTTTTTTTCCCTTCCTCTTTCGGAAACATGCTTTCTGAATTTTCAATAGTTCCTTTGTGAAGGCATCTGTTACTCACATAATTGAAAAGATGTTTGTGCAGCGGCATGCTCAAGACTACAGTTATTTAATCTTAATGATAAAGCCCTCAGGACACAAAAACATAAGCAGAAACCTCTTGTTATTTATCAAAAAGAAAAGGGGCTAAGACACCTAATCTATTCTCAAATTTAAACTCATGCTTGATGAAAACTATCAATAAAACACGGGACCTGTAAAGTTTCTTAAGCACTGTAGTTAGGGTCAAGGGGGTGCAGGGTGAAACAAAAATGAGACAATAAAGGAGCTTGACAAAGCAAAACTGCTGTTTGGAAAGCTTTTCTGTTTTTTTTTGGTTTTTTTTTTTTTTTGGGTCAAACAAAGAACTTGCTGTAGTTTACAGCATGACATCCACACTTGATTAGTTTGTGCCTGAGGGTGTTTTTACACTCAACAGTGTAAACTCCGACTTCTATTAATTACAACTTGCATTTAGAGGAAAATTTAAGAATTTTTAAATAGAGATATTTTCAAAGGCTGTTGTTTATTTTTTTAAAAAAACAGAAACCAGTTTTTCTACTCCAGGGCCTGGCTAGGGTTTTGTTTTCCTTTTTTCAAAGTTTCTTGAAATATCCAGGCATTGGAAAGTTATCAGAGCATTTTAGGCATGCTGAGTGATACGGACTGTGAGGTTTTTATGTATGAAATTATTGACTGTCTTTTGGGAAGACAAGCTTCACAGATGATAAAAGGAGCTGCTCTGGGGTGCGGGGTGCTTACCCTGACCCATTTTGGCTCCCTAAAGACAGCCAGCTTGGTGAAGGGGAGATGGAGACCAGAGGCGCAGCCTGTTTGCCCAACTGAGCGACTTGTGTTTGATTTTCAGGTTGCAGACAGGATTAGGGCCAACCAGCCTTCTGCAGGTTCAGGACAGGGAGACAGTGCCTGGTGGCAGGATCGCAGAGGGAGGAGCAACAACGCTGGCCCTGCTCAGGACTCCCACTAACAGGACAGCATTTGGGAAGGAGCTGCAAGCACTTAGATTGGCCAGTGTCACCTTGGCAAGGATGCGTATAATCTCCCCTTTGGACCTTAGGATAGGCAAGGTAGTAGACCCCGAGAAGACGAGCTCCAGTACTTGCCTTTGGTGTATGTAATTTGAAAATCCAGCCTTTGAATTCTCCCGATTGCCCCTTCTACCACCTCATCCCACCTCTACATTTTCTAGAGAGAGCTACCTTTTTTTTGGATTTAATTTAGCTCCTTCAACCTTTACTTCCTAAAATGTTCATGATGTTGCACTGGAGAAGTTTCCAGAAGACAATTATCATGGTCCTTGCCCTTAGAAACAGATTCTTTATTGTTCTTGAGTTCTACCACCTAATTATTTTTGGCAACACAGGATGCTATACCTTGAGCTCTAACCCTGCCTCTTTAAGATCCAGTTCAAATTCTAGATCCTCCAGAAAGACTTTCTTTATTTTAGTTGTAAATTCTCTCTTTCCTCTTGATCCCTGTTGAACTTGTTACTTGTATCTATCACATATCTGTTTTTTATAGCCTTAAATATGTGTCTTTTCCCTATATGGATGGCTTATGAGTGACGTCTTGTGAAAAGTTAGATAAAGCAGGAGTCACAGCATCTTCCAGTTCTCATGAGCCGGATGTGGCTACATGGAGCTGCGTACTGACAAGGATCTGGAGGCTGAATGTGGGCTCCTGGGAAGCAGCATCACGCTCCCTTAGCAAGTTCTGCCATGAGTCCATGGAAGCCTGGGGACCTCCTCCCTCTTTGTCAGCCCTGTTCTTCACTCTGGTTCATGCATTCTCATTATCCCCGAGGGTGCTGTGTACATGGCAGATTAAAAAACCAACACCAATTGGCTCTCGAGAGCAGCAGCAATTTTAAAAAGGCAGCTCATTAAATGGTAAATCTACACTACTCAAGAAAAAGAAACAGGCTACTACGTGATTTCAAAAGCAGTCCTAGACTGTGTTGATAGAAGGATACTTCCGCCATCCCCAAAGTACTCTGCCACATCTGGAGTAGCTTTGGGTATTGTTTTCTGGGAGTGCCGCGAATTGGAGGCAGCTACGTGAGAGCAAGCCAAGCTGAGGAAGGTCCATGGATTGTGATCTGACTCTTCACTGAGTAGAAGAGGAAGATGTGGAGTGAGAGAGGGGCTTCCCCAACCATCAGAAAGCCCACCACACACAGTGGTTTGGCCCCCAAAAGGCAAGAGAGGTCAACAGGAAGCCACAGTAGGTGTTTTGCTAGGCACTGGATGAGTGTTTAGAGGGAGAGCTCCTCTAACAGTGACACTGCCTCCAAGCTCTCCTGCTGTAGCCTCTTAAGCAGAACTTGCAGAGCCCAGCATCAAGCTCGGTTCAGTCCTTAGGGAACAGAGCAGGAAGCAGGCTGTACTATGCCCATGGGCATGGCTGACTTAGCTTATGCATAATACTTTTAAAAATGTTGGAGCCAATATTTGTAAAGGTACATGATTCTACACAAAGATGACTGTGAGAATACAGAAAGGTCAGGAGCACACACTACCTCTGACTGTAGTGATGGCGTGAGTTGATCCCACTGGGCCTCTACAGCCCGGGCTTCCCACTCTCCCATCATGCCGCGTGCCCAGCTGTGTCACCTGCCCGTATGGACACTGGGGTTTGTGATCACAGTGTGAAGCATTGCTTCTCTAATGGCCTGCAAGAAGGTCTGGTCACTTAAATTTCTGATCTGTTGCAGGCTGATACTTTTGTACAATACCCCTAAAACCAGTTACTAGAAAAATTACATTTAAAAAGAAGCACACAAAATCCAAGCTCCAACTATTTATTAGATTTCATGAATGTAAAATTATTCTGGAAAATTTCAGTGTAAGTATATCAAAGCTTACTCACAGTGGCTACACTTACTTGTCCCTTACGGTCTAGTCACAAACAGTTCACATACAGGTTAAAAAAAACCTCGTCTGAGTAGCACCAGCCTAAGTGGGGAACTAGAGGACCTCTCAAATATAAAAGCTTGAAAGCCTAACTGTGACTTGCTCAATTGTGTATTTATTAACTTCAAGGGTGTCAAAATGAGCGTGAATACATGGAATTGTGTCCTGGACATGAACAGTGCAGTAAGTCACCTCAGCTCTCCCTTGGCCTTTTGCCATGGTGTCATTAAGTGAGTTTCTTATAACCTGATGAGTTTTTGATCTTTATTTTAAAGCCCGCGCTTGCCTCACTCAGAATATAAGGCCTCCTCATCCACCTACTACCTCAGCAAAAACAGCAGACCTTCCAGCTGTTCGTCACTTGGTTTCTGCCCCTCTGTGTCTGGCCTGGGTAGGGCTCAGCCTCAGTCATGTGAAGGAAGCTGCTTCAGACACATAGCATGGCAGTCAGGCCCAAGGAATGCTTACAGGGAAAGCAGAAGGTTAGAATTTGAAATTGGGTATTACGTATGCAAGAAGATGAAGCATAATTGCTCATTTCCCTCTCAAACAAATACATTTGTTTATGATTTTGATTTCTTAAATACTCTGAAAAGCACATCACAAGTATTTCTTGCCTTAATGCTCCTTTAAAAAAATCCCTAATAACAACTTCATGTGCTCCACAGAAACAGACCATGTAATTTATTCAGGAAAATTAAAACCAGTAATCTGTATAAAGATTTTCCCCCCTGCTTGTGCTTCAAACACTTAAACAAAAAAATAGAAAAGACAGAAAGAAAAGAAATCTGCATATGAAAACAAAGCCTCTAAAGTGAATTACGATTCCAAAAAATCAAGCTAAGAAGAATTCCATAAAAGTAGCCATTTTTCTTTTTGCTCCTTTACTGATAGAAGAGATTCAGAGACTCTCACCAGTTGGACAAGAAGGAAAATGTTCCACCTAGAGGGTCCCACGCCCAGGAGGATATGGACATTTTTATTTGCATTATAATCTATAATAACTTTATCTATAAATCCTGAACAAGAAATGTCCAGAGCAACCCCATTTCATGAGGTTTGCCGAGTTGGAGACATCTACATAGCTACAGCCTTGCGATGGGAAAACATTAATGCTTTTTATATTGGTAATCATCTGTAACATGAGCAATTAAGTACAGTACTAATGGACTATGGCCAGGAGCCTGGTACTAATATTAAAAACTGACAGAGATGAATAGGTTTGGGAGCAAAACCAGGCTGACAAAGACATTTTTATGAAGTGCTTGGACCTATTTGATTTAAACCAATCAGAGGCAAGTTTGGACGAGTCGGGCCTTCAGCGACAATGATGCATTCACAGGCATTGTACCACTTCTGCTATGCCTTAAATAAAAACACCATTGATTCTTTTCAACAGCCCACACTTTCATTATTACACTCATTAATAAACCAAAAGTACCCAACTAATACACAAGTAACATTTACTGAAGAACTGGCGACTTTTTTCTCGGAGTAAATGAAAACATTTACTGGAATCATGAACCGCACTCCATGAAAAATACATCGGTGAGATAATGTATAGTGGATCACTCATTTCTTTTTCATTTTCTAAGAAAGCAAAGCTGGAGGGAGGGAACTAGGAAAGGAGCAAGGCTCTACAACAGAATGAAAATAACAAGAAACCAGCAGTCGAATGGGAACTCCAATCACTCAATCTAATTGTAGAAGGACTGAAATATTTCTAGACTAGATTTCTGGCTACAAAATCCTGATCCTTCTCAACTTCCTGAGCCTTTCTGAAAATGGTAGTCCTTCATCAGTCTAGTCATTTCTGCTTTGCCTGTGTCCCTGCATCCCGAGACTAGCGATAACGAATGAAATACATCACAGTCACAAGGTTTTGTCCAAGAGTTCAGATTCTTCTTTGCTCAGAGTCTCTAGACAGATGCAAGTGTCCTACTCCTTTCTCTGGAATTAAAAAGGAACTGCCCAGAACAGCAATTCCCAGCCTCAACTCTTCACTGCAACACAGAAGTTATGGATAAAATCTTAAAGGTCATGATTGGTTCAAAGGATTAAAATGGCATTATTTTAAGTACAGTCTGATTAAAAAAATAAATCAATGATTTTCAAATTTGAAGTTAGCTATGATTAATTATTAATTATTCACAATGTCCCTTGTATTTAATAACAAGGTCATGGTGGTCCAGACAGCAAAAAGAAATGCTAAGGGCTTGTTAAGGCCCTGGAACCTCTGCGCTCTTGCCTGCTGGGCTGCAGGCTCTGCTTAACCACGGCTGGTCAGCCACACATATGCAGGGCTCTCCATGGTGGGGTTGCCCCATGGCACGGCAGGGATGTCTCCCAACTCCAAACCCACCCTTCTGTACTCTTCTTGGTGATGCTGGGAGAGGGGCTCTTAAATGACAGCTCCTTTTGTCAGCAGTCTGTTGGTTCTGCACATAGGCATTCTGGGAGTCAGAGGGAAGGGGAAGCTGCCATTTTCTTTCTGTTTTCCTTGCTGTTCTAGCAGTGTCCACCCAACTGTAACGTAGCACAACAGTTAGCTCCAGCTTTAGTGCCTTTTAGTGATCCCAGAACCATTTCAATGCATGTCTTTTGAGATCCAGCAGCAGCCAACAAGCAGCTCCTCCTCCTCAATGGAACCCAGCTCCACTGAGCTCCTTCCTAAGCTCCTGCAGTAGCCGGACTGGCTGAGTGGGTCCCTCTTTCCAGGGATCTTGAGGCCAGATCTCTGAGCACACTCTTCACATATTTGGGTGATGATACTACAGCCTTCTGTCTATTGTCAGTCTTAGGGAACCTGGAGTTATCACCCCTGAGTTGACTCAGTGCATTGTACCAACATCTACACAGACAATTCCTACAGCATGTTCTCTCTGCTGATTCCATTTTCCTTACTGTGTGCTGACTGATTTACACTGACCAAACACACGGCAGATGTGGAAAAACAACATGGCTCTTCAAAACATGTCATACCATGGGAGACACTTATGAAATATCCAGGCAGATCCCAAGAATAAGGGAGACTGATTTTAAAAACTTAATATAGTTGCTAAAATTTGTGGTGTCTCCACTAGAATTTTCCAATTTGACTGATTGAAGGTGTTGGGGAATCTTCTACTCCATGAAATAAAGTACATTACTTTCACAAGAATATATCATGGCATTTCATTTAAGACCAAGGCTATTTTTATTCATGTAACTTCTCAAGTAAATTAAGTACTCGTGTTCACACACACACACACACACACACACACACATGCACAGAGTCAATTCTCTCCATCTCAAAACTTAGCTACTTATTTTTTGATCATGTGGTTGTCTGTAATTTATTTAAGATGTTCATCCATCAGCAGGGTGAGCTACTTCATGGTTAAGATATACTTCTTTTGAAAATTTTATTTGTTATCTGGTCCCTTGTTTGATGGTTTAGGTACTGGGGAGATTTGCATATAGAGGAAAGAGACTTCATTCTCAGAACTGAAGCTATTTGAAAGTAGAGGGTATTTCTAGTGAAAATGTTCTCATTAAAGACTTTACTCAGAAGTCAAAAACAAGTAGAAATTTACAGGACACTGACCTGAGCAGATACTGTACTAGGACATCACTAGAGTATCTTTCATGTACAATGATAATGTGTAGGCTTTTGTATTAAATACTGAGAGAAATGATACAGTATTTACATTTAGACAATTTATGCACTGCATTGAAAAACAATGCTATAAACAGCGTTAATTTGCACATCTACTATCATTTTTTTAAAAAATCCTTCTGGATCAGACCACCTTAGGAATGAATGCTTTGTGGGAACTTTCATGAGGCACTAAATCCAACTCAATTTACTCTGATTATTCTTACAAAAGCATTGTATCTTTTGTTGAATGGCCCAACTAAAAGAGGATCTGGGTTAAATTCAGCAAGGATAAAAAGATATTAAATTTAAGAGACGCATGACTACAAACCGGTATGTTAAATAGCATCACCTGAGGATGTGCATATGTCACCCAAAGGTGGGTGTCACACAGCTATACTGAAGTTGAAATGGTAACTGGTGATAAGAAGAGTAACCAGCAAGTTTGTAGTTGTGTTTCACCAACAAGGGAACTGGTCTGCTTATTCACTTAACTAGCTGTGTCCTGACTTGGTTCTATACATGGCTACTATCAAGACACATTTCCCCCACCCCTCCTGGCTGCTCCTCCAAACTTTGAATTTGAAACCAGAGAGCTTAGTCCATCCATGCTGTTGCAGGAAAGTACCAGTTGTATGGAAGTTGACACAACCTAAACTAAGTGTGTGCTGGAAGTAGGGATAGTTCATAGATTCTTCAATTGATCTTTAGCAGGGTAGATCATACTATCCCAGTGCAAAGGGGAAAGACTCCCATGGATACAAACTTCATAGGAGGCTACTTGTGTCTTCCTTCTGGGTTGCATTATCATCACCTTTCTGAAATAGGCAGACCTGGTTAGATGAGATCGGGAGCTTTCAGGGTGGCGTGGCCATAGACAGCAGATCTCATTAGAAAACTAAGCCACACAGGGTTTGGCAAGAAGATTTCTTGGGTCAAAGGCATAGCGGTAGGAGAAAAATATACCAAGATGGGAAAAAACAGGCCTTATCTGGGTCAGTGCTGTTACTATAAGCGATGTTTACTTTCCAATGTTAATATAGTTACATGTCAACCTTGTAGTAACATTGCAGATGTCTGTTTCTGAGAAGCTGAGAGATCTTACTGTAAACGAACCTAGAGAGACATCCTGAGTAATCTATGCTGTGCAGAAGGTGGCATGGGGTGGGTTAGGGTGCAGTGAGATCAAACAGGTGGTCACAAGATAAAACCAAACTTAAGAGACAGTCCCATTTTGCTCCTGTAACCGGAGAAAGTCATGTCCCTAAATACCACAAAGTGATACGCCAAAAAAAAAAAAAAAAAAAAAGCCACGGAGACAGTTTGTTTCCTAAAGGGTTCTTTAGATTTCCTCTGTCTTATCTTTGACCAAAAGCTTCTCACAAAGAACATACGTTCAATTAAGCAAAGACTTTCCACCAAATAATTTCTTACCTTTCATAATGCCTGCGGGTACAAGTGGCAGCACTGGTGCTCCCAGGATTACCGCCTAACTCATCATAAATATGTTTCCATTGGCGGCGGGCTGTTATCTGAAAAAGTGGCAATGAGAAATTCAATCTAGTATCATAAGAGATTCATAGTGCCAGGCTTAAATACATATTCAACAGTCAGAAGAGAACAGTCTGTTCTGGAAACCCAGAAACAGAGAAGTCCAATGAGTATATGGGGAGACTTACGGTTTTATAGTGAGATCTTATTTTACAATAAAAATGGAATTCAACTTGTGCCTCTATATTTTGTCAACCCTCCTGTATTTTCATCTATAGCATTTCCCTGGCTAGTCATGCAGCTATTCGCCCTCACAGTCCCAAACTCATATCCTGTGTCTTTATGCCGTGTGATAAAGAATCAACATAAAATCTCCTTTCGGCTAAACTATATTTTGGTTCATCAACTTAAATGAATCAAAATTAACACTAGTTGCCCGAGGCTGGTGGAAATGGGTAAACAGACATATAGGCCAAAAAAGGACTTTTCACCAAATATGCTTTTGTATCTTCTGTTTTTGAATCAAATGATATGTTATCCACTTTAAAAAATAAATAAAATTACTACAGAGATCCATGAAAATGATCAAACCGTTTCAGGAATTTACAGTCGTCTCAGGCTATGTTTGTGTGCCAGCTCCTCGAACCACCAAAACAAAGTCAAACTCTGAAATTGTATATGTCACAAGCTGTTTATTTTTATTCACTTAGGTCAGGAAAATGGGATATTGATCAAATCCCACGAAAACCAACATATTCCAAAGTTAAAATGCTCACTTTGTATATTATTGAGTTGAGTAATAAAAACAAACAGCTTGCAATACACTGAACTGCACACTATGGTCTTGGTTTTTTCTTTAATATTATTTTTGTACATAAATTAGGATTTTACAAAATAACAGATGCGAGATCTGGCAAATGATAATTTTAAGGAAGCCACATCACTTACTACATCTGCATGTCTGTTTCCTTGAAACTAGGAAGGGAAGTTTGAAGCCCTTGCGGACACTTCTCAGTAGGGTTACAGGAAAGCCCTGGTACTGGAATGCATAGGGAACAGGGCGTGGCAAAGGCGCCACTGGCACTTACAATCATGGCAGACACCTTTGAAAAATGGCTACAGAGCTGCTGGTCGAGTTCACTGAGGGGCCAAAGGTAGCAATAGGAGTGTGCACAGGGGAATCCTAACTTGCTACTGGCTTCGTAATTGTAACATAAGAAGAAAGAGATGAGTGGTGGAATATTATGGGGTAAGTGGTACCCTTTCCATTTCAGATAAAAAGAACCTTTTATTTCCATAAAGCCTTCTCTACAGGCCCAGGTAGGATTTCCAGACCCTGTTAGTTTTACATTGTTCCATTTTCCATAAAAGCATTCTTGAACCAATTGGTTTTGATAGTTCTTAGTAAACAGAACCTCCTCTTGTATCTACTAGCGAGGGTGACTGAAAATAAAATCCTCCATATTTATGGCTTCGATTAAATTCTAATAGCTGGTTTCAAACCATGTTAAGAACATTAAAAGAACATATTTTGATAATTATCGCACATTTGATTACAATCTATCTCCAACATTTAAATGTATAGTCTGGCTTATCTAGTCTGTGGTCATTTATCAGGGAAAAAGGAACCTGGGCTCTCCCACCTGCTTGTGCTTCCTCAGGACACTGAGGTAAGCCTGACACACACCACCATGTGTCCCTCACTCAGGTGAGGTCTAAGGGTCCCAGGGATCACAGAAGGGCACAGAACAGCTGATGTGTGTCTCTGAAGTCGCTTCAGAAGAAACTTGCATTCTGGTCACTCTGTCTCTTGTGTGTACTGCACTTCACATCTTACAAAGAAGCTTCACTTCCTATTATTTAATCATCCCATATGCTGTGAAGCATATTATTGTAATCTCACTCACAGACAAAGGAAGTGAGACTCAGAGAGGGTGCACAATTTATCCCAGGATACACAGAACTGGATGACAAACCCAGACCCATGTAACTATCTCATAGGACCAAGAGTAAACTTCTTTCTACTGAATCAAAGCAGCTGCTGCATCAAGATGGCCTGATGAATAGCCTATACTTGTAGCAAGATGATAACACAGGGCTCTGGGGTCTTTTCCTTCATATGAGGCACATGCCTTGGGCATCACAGATTTTCCTTTAATTCTCAACCCTCAGCTTTGGGTCTTTCCCATGAGAAAATGTTGCCAAGAGGTCCGCAAGAATCAAAGAAAGTGGACTGGGTTAATGGCACTCTGAAATTTCACTCTCTTAAAGTATGAAATAGAACTATGTTTCCTCATTCTGAACCCTCACATCTCTAGTTAGAACAGAGAGTCCTGTGTAAGTCCCGATTATATCAGGATCCATCCAACTGCTCATGCATTCATTCGTTCACCAACAAGTGATTTTTAAAAATCTCCCATTTGTTAGGGATTGTGCCCACATCTTGGAAGCAACAACGAAAAGCACACGAACAGATAATTCAAACAAAATAGCATAGACGGTGTAAAGGGTGATGAACGAGAAGACGACAGTTGGTGCAGACACTAAAGAGTAAAAACCTGCCTTACTCCGCTCCTACCACCTACCATACAGGCAGAGGGATGCCCCACGGAATACTAACTGTCACAGAAATGACGAGCTTGCTGTAAGGATAAAGCATGCAGTATCAAAGGGGAACGAATCAGCCCCTCACAGGTCTAGCCAGCAGTCCTAGCGTTTCCTCACACAGTTCTGACTGCTGAGCATCCCCCGGAGGAAAAAGGGAACAGGTTTGGGGAAGTGGACTCTGTGCTCCCTGAGTCTGCCCTGCATGGCGCAGGCCCAGGGTGAAACAGGGCCTTTTCAGATACGCTGTTCCCACAGGAAAATCATCACATGTGCTCCTCCCCACTGCTAAATGCTTTTAAATATACAGTTCTCCTGGGTACATGGCTCTATCTTTTGGGCTCCGGGTGTACTTTCAATTCAAACAGTGACTATGGGGTCTAAAAAGCAAGAGATGTCCAAATCCTCCCTTTGTTGAAACCCACCATGAGGCTTAGAGCCCAATAAGAAGAGCAGAATGGGCATGAGACCATCTTCTGCTCCCTGGGTGAATCTGCCGTCTACATTAATGTGTTTCAGCTGTGCCCAATTATATATTTGCTTTTAGTCTGCTGTCCAACATCCTCTTTGGAGGTGTGTTAGCTTTAAAACCCACCTGGGGCAAATCCAATGTCTGTCTCTTGCTACCTGTCCTCCAAGCCCACCTTGATGGGGAATATGGTCTAGCAAAGGGTCTTATTTGATCACCTTTGTCACTAAGCCCCAGGCCTCCTGGTTACATTCTTTTAGTTGCTGAAAGAAAATGGGAAAATTCAGCTAAGCAGTTACTTCTCTTGGATTGTGCTCCCCTGTTTCTCCTGAAAGGTCCTCATCTAGATAGGAAGGATTTATGACATAACCATCTACCAATGCTTACCATTTTAGGGCACAGGGCTGGGTCCAGAGATATATAGAGGTGGAGGGAAGGTTTGCATGGAAGGTATAGGGCAGGGAGATATCATGGAAAGAAAGGGGTGCTACTGTTTTTAAGGGTTCATAATTCAGTGGTAACATAACTCCATAGTACGGCACAGGATGCAAAGCTGAGCAGACCACACCCAAGGAAAGAAACCAATCTATATGAAAGTGACTCTTACTCCCATTTATTTTTTTATTTTTATTTTTTTGGTTTTTCTCCGGTACCGGGAACCAAACTCACGACCTTGTGCTTGCCAGGCAGGCGCTTTTGCCGCTGAGCTAAATCCCCAGCCCCCTTACTCCTATTTAGAAGACACTTAAAAATTGCTTTTTTCTCTCGTGTAGGTAAGACCTATGCAACTCCAAAAAGCACTCCGTGCCTATTATGTTCACAAAATTTTCATTGTTTATAAATCTAGTGGTTTTCAAACTGCTATTTGGAACCCAGGTGGTTTAAAACTGTCCTGAAACTAATTCTCCCCATTGCCAATCCTGTCCAGTGAGTGGAAAAGGAATCTTTCCCTTCCACAATTTTATTTGATGAAAATATCTTGTCATTAAAAAAAAACAACTTAGAAAACCACCACTATAACCCAAGACTCTTAGATCCTTGATTTCACTATCTTTGAAGTGACCAGCACTCAGAAATCCTTTTGGACCTTAGTTCTTCCAATGGCTGAAGAATGTGTAGGAAATACGAAGTCAAGAGACGCGTTTGCCTGTACGCAGCGTTGCTAGGGCTGCTCTGAGAAACAGCTATTTTCTCAGGACACCTTGAGGGTGGACTGAATTCAAGGAAGATGACTTTTTTTTCCTGGTAGTACTCCAGGAACTGGAGCCTTTCAAAACCACATGACATCATCTTTGGCCTCAAGAATTTTGAATTAAGCCAGAGGCTTTGTCTGTCCAGAAAACTAGGGTTGATTCAGAGGATGTCTTGAAAATGATGTCAAAACCAGAATTTGATGTCAAAGCCTAATCCTTCCAGCAGGAAGACAAGTGACTTCTTCCTGATTAAAAATCATGGTCCTGTCTCAACTAGTGGGTAGAAAAGTGGCTGCTGACCAGTACTAGTAGAAGGTACTGATTGTGTGTCATCCTTTGCCTCTAGGGTCAGATTAATTCAACACCCACTTTCCTGCTCTACCTTCTTTCCAGGTAGTTTATGTGGCTTGCCCTGAAATTATTAACCAAAAATAAATCACTTTAGGCAACCACCCTCCATATGTAGCCTCATGGTAACACCCCAACCTACTCTCCCAACATCAGGTCGTCCCCAAGACACTGCAGTTAAGGCCTCTTTAGCTCCAAGCAAACCCTTATCCTGTTGGCTGTGAATAATCCATATTCTAATGTGTTTGAAAAGAAAAGTTGGGTAGATGACTGCAGAGGGAGAGTCCTCAATGCTAATTAATCAAAATGCCAGGCCACTGTTTTTTAGGAAATCAAAGCTGTTCAATACATTTATGATCTCTAAATCTAAAACTGAAGAGATACTCTATACATTTTCAGCAAAGGCAGAAAAGGCTGAGACGAAATGTACATAGTCATTAGTCATATGCTATAAAGACTTAAAATAAAATTTCTGCTTTTTTTAAAAAATTCAATTTGAGGGTCATGAAGGACTGAAATGAAATAATCCATAATCCACAATTCAAAACAGAAGGTTTGGAATAGTTTATAACCACAAACAAAAACAAGCCAATTAAGATGGCCTCTTTTTATAACCAGAAGGAATTCCAGAGAGATGTCTTTATCCAACAGCAAGTTAACAGCAAAAGCAATACATCTACAGATGTTACTTGCAGTTTTTGACTGTTATGGAATATTTACATTATCCACATTTCTTGATCCACCTCCTAAATTCACATATTTTTCTCTAGAATCAGATACTATCTCTGCTAATAACTAAAACATCTGGTAGAGCTCATGTTAGGTACACAGAATGCACTGAAAGATACTATTAACAAAATCAGGCTATTAGATCCTTTTTCCAAAACATCACCCCCAACAGGTGGAAAACATTCTAGATATGTATGAAGTTGCTGCGACTGGAAGGTGCTGAATGATCATGTATGAATTCCTTTCTCTCAGCGATGCTACAGCAATCAATATAAGCGCATAGAAAATTGTCTGCACGTAAAAATTTCAAGAATGTCATGGCGACCCCATGGAACTCATTTCATCTTCTTCTGCCTCAGTTTTCTCCCCTGTAAAATGAGGCTATGAACTGAAACAGAGCAAGACTTCTTTTTCTGCACAGAGGCCAACTCAGAAAAAGTAAGTATGTAAGAATGCAGCTCTTTCCCTCTTCAAACTGAAAATAGCTGAGTCTCAACTTACACTACAATTTATAGAGTAGAAAATACTCATCAGAAATTTGTGCTGCTCTTGAGCCTAGAAAATGTTACTATTCTAGTGAGTTTATAATAGTATCTGCATGAAGCAAACTTCTAATCTTGAATGCTTGTCTTAGATGAGGGTCTCATTTTGAAATGAGGCGCCATGGAAGACAATAGCACAATTAATTAACCACTGGGGCCAACAGTTATGAATTAACATTACTACAACAGTGCATGAGAGAAAGATGCTCTGGTTCTCGGGCGCAGGACCAATGAGAGTTTATATCTTGGGGTAAAGGTCTAAGACAACTATTTATACTTCAGAGTTCCTCACTGAAAACCTGAGCTCCATTTCTTGAGTAGCCTTTGGGAGCCATGGATCTAGATGGCTCGAAGATCTCTTTGAGCTCTAAATGATACAAGTCTGTGCTTGTTTCTGGTACTAGGTAACCTCGGAGGTAAGTGTTTTCTAGTAACCCTGTGATTGGTGACAATCTAAAAAGTTCTCAGACTTTGGGTGTCAGTGTGCATTTCCTGGACTGACCTTAAAGCTTAATCCTCACTGAACATTGCACAGTTCCCTTAGTCAGAATATGCCAAAAGGAAAGTGTATTCTGTACATCAGAGGTCCAAATCCTTAGGCATAGAGCGACTGTGGCAAATTTATGTGCTTAAAGGACCCACAGAAGCAGGTAGAAAGGAAGGGGGGAAGGAAGGAATGGAGAAATGAAGAGAAGAATTTCTTTAAAAATTCTATTCATAACCAGACGAGGGGCAGATACCAGTCTGCTCTTCCATAGCCCTCCACCCCAGTAAAAGGATCAGAATCGGCTGTCCACAAAATATATTACTCTGGCGTAAGGACCACATGGCTGGAGGCAACTGAAAATCAATCAATGCAAGAAGAATTCTCTGCCCTTCTCCTCTTCTTAAAAGTAGCACGAATTTTCCTCTGTGAAGGTCCCTCCAAGCACAGTATCAGGAAAATAAAAGAGTGACTTTTGTCACCAGAGATGGGAGTTGAAACCTTCTGTGCAGCCTGCTCCCCATAGCCTGCAACATAATTCTGGGGTACGGCATCCTGGGATTCTCCTCACTTGGAGCCATCTGGATGACTCTAAGGTCTCTTTGAGCTCTAAATGATATAAGCCTGTGCTTGTTTCTGATACTAGACAATCTCAGAGATAAGTGTTTCTTGTAACTCTGTGATGGATGGCAATCTAAAAAGTTCTCACAATCTAAAAGGTCCATCTTCTTTGCACGCTTCTTTCTGCAGAATTCCCTTCCTGACCACTTGTCCCAGCCACCTAGGCTACCTACGTAAGTTACTTGAACTCTCTGTGCTCCAATTTTACTTAACATTTACACCATGCCCTTGGCTGATTTTCTCTAGAATGGCATGATCATTCATGTCTAAAGCTCACCTATTCCCTCCAAATTTGCACAAGTGACATCTGAGCCACCATGCCTTCCTTTATCTCTGCAGGGGAAAGTACTATAGAGGGCATTGCATCTTGTAAGTACAACTACTGTCTTTCCTCAGTGGTAAGCAACGTAAGGACTAGAACTACTGCTTCTGTATGTTTCCTCTCCCTCAGTGTCTAACACAGAAGACCTTCAGTATGCTGTCAGGTGATTTGCTGATTATATGGTCATTCACTCATCCATTCACTTAATAAAGGAACATATAATTTTTTTTCATCAGACACCACAAATGCTTTGAAATTTATCAAAGGTTTCTTCTGCGTATTCTACATCAATTTGCTGTTGCCTGGGGAAAATATTTCTATAAATATACAGAAGATACAAAAGCAGGAAAAATTGATTCTATGAAATTTGCTGGCATTCTTCCTATCGGTGGTAGCAAAAAGTTCCTGAGTTTAAAAAGATGTTTCATAATGTTGTGTAATGTCATGTAACTACCTGCAGTCAAAGCTCAGAAAAATGTGCACTTCTATTCTTAACATTAAAAGTTAGACTCAGAAGTCTGGGCTGTGAGGTTAACTCCCAAGTTTATGAAATTATTATCATCTTCCTCACATGGGTGAGAGCTATAATTAGCTCAAGATCTTGCACAACTATGAGCTACAGTGCAGGGTTCATATTTTGGTCCTATCAACAGATTCAACGAAGTGAAAAATTATAGTATTTATTTTCATATAAGGCACTTGATAAATGTTTCCATTAAGTTCATATCTATCAAATATACATTTTACATGTATTTCATTATTACCTTTCTTTATAAACACATATACAGTTCATATATTAAATTAATATTTTACATACACATATAGTCACATCAAAGACATTCTAGTCAGAAATTTCTACAGTAGATACCAAATTATCTGAATCACATATTATTTCCATCTTTTCCCATCCTAAGCCCCTGACATCAAACCATTGTATTAGTTTATGGAACGATATGTTTTATCTGGCAAGCAATGCTGGTTATTGTGTTTGAGCTAAAATAAATTTTATTTTCTTGACTTCCTGTCTCTTACTGTCATTTAACTCTGGAACAGAGATATCCCAGATTACTTCTTAAGGAAAGAAAAAATAATTTCTTAGTCAATTGCAGAAGAAACTGCATAACTTAATCTGATCACTGTGCAGAGGAAAAAATATTTCCAGTGACGACATCGTCTTATGTCAATTGATTTTATTACAGATGTCATCTCTGTGTGCTATATTAATGCAGCTCTTTTTTCTTACTTCAAGATCTTAATCTCAGTTTGTTGCTCTAACATTTTATTGGTTCAGAATACATGCTGTAAAAATCCATGGCCATCAAATTTTCCTGTGGGCTAAAAATAACCCATTCCTGTCAGTTAGAATTAGCTGATAAAGAGTGTCAGAGCCTGTTCTGAATAAGTTTGATAACTTCCTGTTTATGCAGCACTGACCCTTGTCTATTAAAGCTTCTTTGCCCTAGAATGAGAGGAGATTCTGCTGCATTCTATTCCTTAATGGCCAGTCCTGATTACTTTTGAAAGCCTTTAATACATTTCCCATATTAGACATGAACAGATGTCAGGTATGTTGCCAAGGGAAATTTCTTTTATGCAATCTTGGCTTGTTGTACAATAATAGCCCTTTCTCAACATGGGAAAAAATTACAGACCCAACTAATTTCCCTGACAGGGGAGAGTTACATATGTTTTCCACTTGTAGTTTTTACGACAAGTTTACAATTTTGCCAAACCTGGAACTAATTGGGACTGTTTCCAAAAGCAGCCCAATAAACCCCCAAAAGTGTAGAGCCATTTGAAAAGGCTGTCAATGACAGTTTGCTTTCCCATTTGCTCCATTTTGGCCAAAGAGAGGGGGAGAGTTAGATTGCAAAAGTATTTCATTTAAGTTGCTTAAACACTTACTGTTTCATATCCTCCCAGTTTTTGAGCAGCTTGAAACATAGTCCAAAGGTTAACTGTTAGAGGGACAATAAGTATTTAGATAAGCATTGCATTAACATAGTTCCAAGAAATGTCAATTAAAACATTTTGTTTTGTTTTTTCAATGAGAAAGAGAAAAAAAAAAAAGAAAGAAATACTAATATTACCCCAGAGAACTCAATTCTTAGGAAACAATTTGCCAAAGGGCATTTAACAACAGAATCTATTATTACCATTTAAAATATTTCTTAAGAAACAAATCACAACGCTACAGAGATGGTTTTCCTTTCAGGATAAAGGACAGCATGGTTTCAGTCTTGTTGCCATCAGCAGAACAAGAGAAGTTAAATTATAGCAACCTTGGGAAAATGTGGGAGATTTCAAAATTGGGGTTGGTTTTGTTTGTGGCGGTAACAATAAGGTCTCTCTATGATCAGTAAATAATAGACATGCTAATGTGGGAGACCACGCAGGACAGACTGTCTGATGGTAGCGCCAGGTTAAAGGCTTGTGTCATATTTCACTAACCCAGGGCTCTGCTTCGCACTGAGTAGGGCAAATAAGTATTTCATGTGCGTGGCAGCAGGATACGTGGATCAAAGGGAAGGAAGATATTCATTCACAGAGGAACGGAATCCGGAGGCCACTTCGTCCCCTAGCTTGCCTGTGTGATAATTGCAAATATATATGTTTTTCAAACAGATTCTTTTTGCAGAGTTTGCATGTGTCTAAGCTGTTCAACAACTATGCCCAGTTGCCAGCAATCTTGTTCATTTGTACCAAATACCACGGAATGTGACTTCTGCAAATTTGATTCTTTTTGTGTGAGGGGAAAATTGAACTTCAAGTAATTCCTTGGTAAGGGAAATGAATAAAATGAAAATTAAAAGAAAAAAAAAAGGCTCTTTGACACAACATGTTCGCAAAGCCTCATTGAACCTTGCACTATTTCAAAGCTATCAAGAGCCCTGCCTTGGCCTTGATTTAATCTGAACCAATGCATAATGCAACAAAGCTGTTCATAGTACATTAATTTTACTTCTATTTCAAGCAACCAGTTTTCAGACAAATATTGTAATCATTCCTAGTTATATAAGTTTGTAATGGCTGCAAGTGTTCTCTTGCAATCAGTGCCAATTGCTATTAGGTATGTAAATTGTTATGTAAAACATACAGGTTTGACATTCTTCATCAAAGTGACACATGGTTTTAATCTAGGGAGATGCGATGGAGAAAATACTATTTCAAGCCAGAGGCGCATCGCTCTGTGTACCACTAAAGCCAGACAGAGGCAAAATATAGATTCAGTTGTGACTGGGGCAAGATCTGATCTCTTGTATGGAATTTTATTCAGTTATGGGTTTCCAGATACCTCAGTACACATCGCAAAGTTATTAAAAACTGGGGCCTCTGAAATCAGATTCTTGTTATCTTTTCTTTTTTTCTTTCTTCTTCTCCCCCCTCCCCCGCCCCCGCCCCACTGGGGATCCAACCCAGGGCCTTTGCACTGAGACACATTCCCAGTCCCGCCGACCTTTTAAATTTTGAGACAAGGTCTCCCTAAATTGTTAAATTGACCAGCCTGGGCTTGAATTTGCAATTCTTTCATTTCAAATCAACCAGAATGCTGGGGTTACAAGCCTGTGCTACCATGCCTGGCTAGATTTTTGTTATCTTTTAACAAATTTGGAGCTTTGGAAATGTGTTTTCTCTTTGTGGTTGTTTTGTCCACCTTTAAATGTCTTTCCTATAAAAGCTGTCTTTTCACAGGCAACATCTGTGCCTGATAAGACTACATCACATTATTATCTCACAAGAAAGACGTTGCAGACACTCAAGATTGACAAAACAGAAAATGTGAAACTTTCAACATGTCTATTTCCAGTCATAATCAGTGGATTTAAGCCTATAAATATCTCACTGCAACTGTCCCAGAAGGGAACAATGTAGCGGAAAGAGGCAGGGAAAAAAATTCTTGGCTTAGACAATTTGTAGATTTAGTATAAACAGAGAACATCATCAGCCCAGATTAGAATTTCAACATAATCCTAAATCGAAAAGAAATGTTTTTCCCCAGTTCAAAGAATCTGAGCAATTTTGATATTTCAGGAATGAAAACAAGTATACTTACTCTGTTTAAAACCTAGATAGGGTATTCTTTCTATCGGCGTTTTCCTTTCTTTCATGTATTTATAAAGTGCCACCAAGAAGGCCTGTTCATCTGCCCTGCACTCTTCACCAATGGCCAGCTTTGGTTTTTCTTCATTTGAGACTTTTTTACAGTTATTATGGTTATTCTTCGGCTTCGCCAAGGCTGACCTGGCCTCACATTTCACCTGGAAAACAGAAAATACACCACAATAAATCAAGCACAGTCCGAGAAAGTTTACAAAGACAAAACTGGAGGTACTTCCCACTGAGTGGGGAGGAGGAGCTGGTAAGGATAAGTCTGCCCTGAATTAGCTTTTTAGAAGCATCACTGAATATGAACTCTCCTAGACCACGAGATGGCAAATATCTGTCAAGAGACACCTAGTAAGTACACTAAGGATTTATGGTCTCGGTTGCAAATGCGTGACTCTAGAATAAGAATATGTAAGTGAATGAGTATGGCTGTGTTCCAATAAAACTTTATTGACAGAAACAGGTGGCCACTGGGCCACAGTTTTCTAAACTGTGCCAATTTTTTTTAGACTCCTTATGAGTATATCGACATGAAACCAGCAATAGTATTTATATCTGGTAGGAACCTTGTTCTGCTTCTTTACAAATATTGTGTTCCTCAAGGCATCATTAATATCCTGAAAGAACCTGGCCTTCTTTAGAGTCCCATAGTATACATTTTGCATTAAAATGAATGGTAAGTTCATTTTTTCATAATAAACTTGCTGCTACTTTCACCAGCAACTTGGAAAAACTTGTCAATGCCAGCAAATGCTGAGACCAGGAACATCAGCCCAGCCTCTGCTACCCGTCACCTGAAGGTGATGCTCGGATACAGGCTCAGTAGGAAACAGAAGATCCCGCGCTTTAACGAGGACTTCTTGCTTTTCAGATAGCTCTGAGAATATAATAGCAGCATTGACGCACCACAAAAGAAAGAGTAGAGGTCAGCTAAAAACCCAAGAAGACGCAGTGAAAAGCTCTAAAATTAAGAAATTATTCGTGGTAAATGCTCCAGATGTTCTTCCTTCACGCTACAGGCGGATATGGAACTCGGCATCTCGAGCTGGCTAACCTAATGTTCCTGCCTCGCTGCCATGTTCTACAAGAGGCCTTTGATGGCTGTTAAATATAACACTAAGTTGCTGAGCTATTTTAATTGTAAAAGGGGGAAGTACAAAGGGTCAGACTTGGAGTTCAAGTGCGCCCATGGGGAATGTGTACATTCCAATATTCTTTACATCTCTGTATCTAACATCGGGCAGGAAGAGGGCAAGTGCTGGGGAAATGTTATGAATAAAAATGTCCCGCAGATTCTGCAATGTTCTCCATTTCAGGTTTTTTAAATCCTTTTTCTTTCTCTGCAGATCAACCTTCCCAACACTAAGAACATGAAAGACTTTGCTTATTTATTAAAGGGAAGAACATCCCCTGCAAGGGTTTTTTCTTTATTGCTTCTTCTCTCAAGTGCCCATACTAGTCTAATATCTTCAGACTGGTCCTGGGTAAATAGAACTTCCCACACAATTCATTCAGCACTGCTTCAAGAAAAGATTTTAATTTTTAAAGAGCTGTGAAAATGTGATGAAAACTTTTTTTCACATATAGAAGTTTTACTTACAATATTTTAAAACTTTAGTACTTGTGATATTACATGAAAGTGAGCATCCTGTGAAACGATGTTGTTATCATCTTTCGCTGTCAATTTTAGGTTGGGAGGTCTAGGTTCTGAGGAAATTTATACTTTAATGGTTTCGTGAACTCCTAAAATCATGGGAGTTTTAATCTGTATTACCTTCCAGTCTCTTTAGAGTGTTTCCTAGGTAGCCAGGCATGCTTGCAAGTGCTGTTTAGGTATTAGTTATTTTACTTCATGCTCACAATAGCAATGAGGTAGGTTTTAGGTATTAGTTATTTTACTTCATGCTCACAATAGCAATGAGGTAGGTTATTATTCTCATATTAGAACTGAGGAAGCCAAAGTACAGACAAGATGGGTAAATGTACAAGTTCATAAGATCAGGCACAGGTTTGTAAGAAGTGAGTCTGTAGATGGATCTCAGGGAGCCTTGCTCTAGGGCTTGTAGTTTTGAACTATGCTTTATTGAAACTCTTAATAAAAATGTTAAATGGGCCATCAAAACAAACTTGCAATTTCAAGACCTATCTTATTATTAAGCATTATAAAACCTACTGCTTAGGAATGCGATTTATCAGATGAGACACAGACATGTAGATTGAGCCCAGGAAGGAAACTGATCTCAACAGAGCACTTACAGTGAGCTAGATACGGTACAGCGGGCTTCGCAGATTTTACCTTAATTTCCATAGAAATTGTAAAAGAGATATATTTAACCCCATTTTCCAGGGGCAGAACCTGCAGCTTGGCCAGGTCATGAATCTTGTCATACAGCTAGCGAGGGGCAGATGTCTAGGTTTGGAAGCCAGGTCTGCCCCATCTCATATAAACAAAAGTAGAACTAGGAGATGTGTATCAAACAGGTAGAGGCTTAACTTGTAGAGCCAAAGGGCCACTTAGCCCATTACTAGGGTCAAAGTGCTACTAATAAAGGAATCTGAGGTTTATTCTTCAGTGTCCAGATAATTACTTAACCCCCTGCCTTATTTGCATAGAAACACCCAGAAATAAAAGGAAAGCACACAGGAGTGCATAAACCACGTCCAAAGTAACCAGGACTCCCCGCTTCGTGGCAAAGGCTCCAGGTGAAGCCAGGCTGCCATCTACTGCGTTCTACGCTGGATCTCAGTGGCTGCCCAGCAGGCCGCTGCCAGAGAGGCCAGGAGCTTGGTGAGAAGTGCACAATGGCTTCCTATCTTGAGCTATCTTGACACATTTTTTTCAGTTAACAGAAGTGAGCTCTTCAGAGTATTATTCAGTTTCTGGACAAGACTCAAATTTTTTTCTACATTTTTTCCACATATACCCAAAACATTGTCAGTACTTTAATGTGCTGAATGAGTATAGTGCAGGTGTTAATGGAAATAAGAGTTAGTCTTCATGTTGATCTTGAGAAAGACTAACGTTTTGATGGTGACAAATAATTACTAGAACTGCTTTTTGCCCTGAACATGACACACCTGTTGAGTCCTCCAAATGTTCTGGGGTTTCCAAAGTGATTGAGGAAGTGCTAATTAGAGAATCTACATTTAATGTTTTCATTTTTAGGGAACCGCCACCTCTTTGATATTAACCACATCCTGCCACAGGATTGAGTTACAACTAAAATCTAGCCTTCAACCAGGGCAGAAATATGTGTTGAACTAGCAAGAAACTAGCTGGAGTTCTAATTTTGATTGGGTCACTAACTTACTAGGACTCCCAGTTTCCTCCTTGGTAAAGCAAGAAGGACAATCCCTGGGTACAGTTCTGAGGACCAAATGAGATGACAAATATTTAAAGCATCACATCTGCGAAATATTAAAGTACCTTTGTGATTAAACGAAAGAACATATTGCACACCATAGTTTTCCTTTTTATGTTCCTTTTAGAATATAAACTGCTTGTTATATACTTCTGGTCTTTCAGAAATTGTTATAAAATATGAGAAGTCATTTGCCTTCTATCAATACAGGGCTTTGATTAGGGACATAGGAAGATTTTTTTCTCTGTCATAGATCACCCCATAAACAAGCCTGGGCTCTAGTTCTGCTGCTCTAAGATGATCCCAGGAAAATGGCAGGATTGATTCTCATGACATCTTCAGAGCACTAGTATTCTTCTCCTCATGTGACTTTTGCTGTTTTGGGGAAGTCATGGGACCCTCTCCCTCTGGGAAAGTGGTGTCTTGCACAGCTGTTGTCATGTCCTTATTGAGAGAGTGTAACCTTTTGATAGTGACAGGCAAATTACCAGTCACAAACACAACAAACCCGGTGGGTTCCACTCTAGGAGCTTTGCTGTGCAGAGCTGCAGGAAGCCAGTTCTTCTCTGTAGTTAGAAATGGTCTATCTGAGGCATTTTTGAGAAAAATGATCATAAAGTCAAGCAGCTCACTGTCACCTAAAACATTTCTTCCGGTTCAGCAAATGATAGAATGGTCACAGGTTCATAATCTCTAATGAAACATTCCATGGCAAAAGACCACTTTGAGATACACATGACTTTTTTTATGGTTGTCTTGGTCCCAGATATGGTCTTTCCATTCGGCAGGATTTTTGAGGGGGTATGGGGAATCAAATTCAAGACCTTGCTCTTGCCAGGCAGGTGCCGTGCCACTGAGCTACATCACCGGCTCTGTAGTATTTTTCAGACAGATGTCAACAGAGAAGTTCACTGTACTTCAAACCTATCATTCATTTCCAGCTAGTTGAAACGGTTTCAGCAGACTTGCTGGAAGTGTCCAAGGCAGAATTGTAATCCAAGTCTCCAGAAAAAGCCAAGCCATTAGACCAGTTCCCAGGAGCTAACTGTAGTGAGACATTTACCACTGGGCCCCAGTGGTGAAGGATGATCTGTCTCCTCATAAATGTTCTGAGTGGCAGCTCTGGGAGGTAGGAGGTGGGGTGAAGAGGTCAAATAGAGAACTCTGGCTTGTCTTTGATCCCTCCTACAGAGAACAGTCAGTAGACATCGAATGCAACCTATGCATAGAGCAGGCTCCTGTGTGCTTCAGTTTTGGGAGCTTGAGTGTGAATGCAGAGCTGTCATCCATGGACAGAAACATTGAAAGGGATGTTTTCTCAGATCAGTTTTATAAATTTCCCAGAGGCAAACCTTGGTAGTGACTCCAAGTGACAAGGGAAGGAGCTTCATACTTTGGGGCTCAGGCACGGAATATCCTGGAGTAAACATATGATGTCATCTAGAGGTAGGGCCCGGCACCAATGAAAGGAGCAGGCAATGCAATCTCTGCTGAATGTTGTATCCTAAAACCTTCTTGCTCCATCTGCAGTATCTTGCCGGAACATACAGGCTACATCACAGAGAACACACTGTGCCTGCTGACATTCTTCAAGACTGGAAACCGAGGCCCTGAGCCACTGGCTGTGGGGCTGAGGTGTCCAACACACAAGAAAATTTCCTCGGTGCTATTCATGTGCTCTTACTTGCAGAAAGTTAAATAAGCAGAACAGAACTGATTTAGGAAATGATAGTTTTTATTTTTTTTGCCAGAAAATGGAAAAAAAATGTTTTTACTGATTGAGTTCCTTTAGTCCTTTGGAATTCCAGTAGCATGAAGAAATCCTCATCAAAAAAGTCCTCAGAACTTCTTGATAAAGTAATCATGCTGGACATTAAGATATGTAGAATGTACATATCTAGGATTTAGTCCCTTATACTGGGAAGGGGCAGGAGTACATAGCACACAAATAGTATACTGTCAACACAGAACTGAATTCATTTTTCTCTTCTAAATTGGAGTCTCCCAAATTCATCAATATTCAAAATGTTCCCATTTCCAGGTTATTTCTTGGATCTGGAAATATGTCAGTTTAGTGTTGGTCTTTGGTTCAGGTCCTAGGTAGAATCTTGCTGTCTTTGGCTTAGAAACAATACCCACCCACAAACACTCAGTAACCAGAATGTGGAAATCTGACCCAAGTCCACAAAAGTCAAAAAGATAAGTCTAAAAATATGAAGTCACACTTGACTTTCTACAGTGCTAAATACTTTTGGCATGTGCGTTGAAGATTCCAAAGAATGCTTAGGCAAACTGGGAGTGGGCCAAAATTAGTTTAGAATTAAAGCTTTCATTCTGCATTAGTGGAGATGTTAAAAAAATATAAATGTATAAGAATATATATATACATATACACATACATATAAATACTTTGCTATGTGTCTTTGATTTTCCCCTAATGTGAATCTGAGGTGACTCTGAAAAGTACATAATTTAAAAAGGTTAATTCTGGCTATTTCTAATTTCATCCTGTGCTAATCTCTGAAACATATTTAGATGAACACACTCAGAAGGAGGATGTTTCAGCTGGGCTATTTTTGATACGAGCAGAGTAAACTATGTCATTGTGTCACCTACTATGAAATCTCAGCCTCAGTGATGTGGGAGCTTAATCATCTGTCCTTTACCCAACAGGCCAAACAGGGAGGTGGGGCGCCTTTCTGCTGACTAATCAAAATGCCTGCCTCCTGCCACCCCCAGCCACCAGGGAGGGGAGGTGGCAGGAACAGGCTCAGCACAGGGCTTCAAAAGATCTGCACACAAGGCTGGATTTTGAATTGAAAACTGCCACCAAGACACAAGAGCAGACAGTAAGAAGAAAAACAAAAAGGTGTAGCAATTACAGAGTGATGGACCTTACCTTGGCAACAGCTTTACCATCAGAATTATTGTTGGAATCCTTAACTCCACTGAAGGAATCTCTTCTCTGTGGGCACAGTTTCTTTTTTCGTGGTCTGCCTTTAAGATTTGGCGCTAAAAACAAACAGAATAATTGATATACATTTTCACTGGCACAGGTTGCCTTAGTAAAGACCCACAATCTCACTTTAGGGTTCTTCTCCAATGGCTCAGGGGAAATGTCTGTGTTTGTGGCAGCCAGTTTTCATTAGCTGCTTCTCTCTCTCTCTGAAGGTCTACACCTTGGTATTACCAGTACAGCCTTCAGTACAAGTTTTCCAAAGCTAAGCACTCTTTCTTTATATCATGTCTAATAAACAGAGATAAAAGGAAGCTTAAAGGATGATAAGGAAAATTCTCCTCCCCACTGTTAGGAAAGAATCCTTTGGGGCTGAAAGACAACACTGAACCAGGCTCTGAGATCTTCCTTATATTTTGTTTCTACCTTGTTTTTCTGAAGCCTAAGTGATATGCCAGCCCATCATGCTATCATAGTAATGGAACACTTGAAAAGATCTCTCTTTGAAAGTGTTTGGAGACATGAGCATTTTCTCACATTATCATACAGATTAAGAAAAGAGAGAGAGTGAGCTACTCAGAGAAGCATTAAGAACAAACTGCAAAGTATTAGTCCATGTGTTTACTAATCATATTCTGACCAGCATGTTGCAAGTCTCAACAAATCTGGCAGATACACTGAAATCAGCATGCTTTCTTTTCCTTCTCAATATATTTTTATGAAGATCCAGAGGGGTTATATGAAATAAATTCCAAAGATTGCTCTGGGGTTAGCCTCATTCCATAGGGGTTACGCTTTTTTTAAAGCTGTAGACAGATACAAATCAAAGTTGTATTTCGTCCTTGATGTTGAGCTTGGTTCCTGTTTTTTTTCTCTGGTACCGGGAACCGAACTCACGACCTTGCGCTTGCCAGGCAGGCGCTTTTGCCGCTGAGCTAAATCCCCAGCCCCTTAGCTTGGTTCCTTTTAAGCTCTCTAAGGAAAGCGGGTGCTGTTTATTGAGCGCTATGATTGTCCGGCAGCAGCTTTCACATTTCACCTCAGTCACCGAGGTCCAGCAGAAATTAAAACCAACCGACTAGCCAAGCAGTCCTTGAGCAATTCCAAGCTAATGAATTTGTGCTCAAACAATTTCTGCCATAACTTTCAAGGTGCCGGCACATTTTACAACTTTAAGGAACGATTACGACGATGTGATATCAGAACAGCACAATCTCTAACCAGTGGCTTTAGCACATTCTACACTGTACTCCTTGTACTGACACAATGCTACTAATTTGATTTTCTGCGGCGGATAAGAGTTTTGCTGTCAGTAAGGCTCAGTAAGGCAGATAGCTAGCTGCCTTTGTAATCAGAGCGGCAAAAAAACAAAACCAAACAAAAAAACCCCAAAAGCCCCAAAAAGTTTCAGCAGCAGTGTCAGAGGCTTGGACTCCCCTCCCCCAAAACGGCCCCATCTCACTCCTCAAAACGTGGGTCTGAAAGTCCATCCTAGAAAGCCATCCCGGAGTTATCAAAGGTAAACAAGTTCACAAACAAAATCAAGCAGAGAGAAAGTAGTGATTACCCATTCCAGTCGACAAACATCTGCCTGATTGATGTCTGTGCTCATGAAAAGCTACAGCATGTGACCGCTCCCCGGACGCATCCCTGGAAGTCCCGAGCGCCGCGGATATCAGCTTCCCTCCGAATGCGAGCTGCGAGGCCGGTGCTCCGCTTACAACTCCCCTCCCCCGGCCGCCCCATTACTCATGTAAACACACGCAGTGACTAGCACCGAGTGTGTGGGATGAGCTCTGAGCGCTTTGCTGGAGCTGCCAGACTGGCAGGGAGGGATCTGCCTCTCCACCTCCCCTCGCGGGGCTGGTGATTTCATCCGGCCTGTTCCCTGGATCCCGACCTCCTGCTCCTCTGCCGGAGCAGCGTGATGCCACGTTCCATGACTCTGACACGGTCTACAGCCTGGAGCCAGGGCGTGGACTGTTTTGTTTAGAAGACCGAGTGTAGCACAGAAGTGTTTCCACAAGGAGCCCAAGTGCTAAGTCTTTAATGACCGCGAGGGAAGGATGTACTTTCATGTCCCTTATCAAAATAGCTGAGCAGAAAGCTGACAGAAACAAGCAGAACTTGAGGCAGCGGGTCTGAGACGTTTCATCAGAGGACACAGAACAATATTGCCTCTGTTCTGAGGCTTGCTGCTATGCTCTTCCCCTCCTGGCATTTTGGTGAAAAGCACTTAAACCTAAAAGGCATTTATTTCCAGAAAAGCTTTCAAATCCCAGAGGCCTTTTTGAAAGAGAACTTGCTTTGAACACGCTGTTTTAAATACTGAAGGTTCCAGGAACCGACAAGAAGTCATCCCTGAACTAGATCTATTTTCTGTGTTCTTTGAGCTGTTTTCACATCCCGGAGAAGCGCATGTCCTGCCCCAGCAGATTCTAAGAATTACAAATTTAGAACAGCCTGGCACCTAATATTCTGGTCACACAAACTGAAACTCTAAATGGAATGTGATCAAGAGGAAAAGCCTTTAGTTCCTAGTAGAACAAGTCCACCCTTACTTCAGGTACAATTAGACAAATTCTACCAGTGACCCAGGGCTGGAACTCTAATCTCTTAGTCTCCGCTCTGCACCCTTCTCTGCTCTTTTTTGGATTTCTGTACTTGAGCCTGTGCTTTGGGGTTCTTATGCTGGACTGGACAATCCATAAGGGCAGGACTGTGTCATTTCAGCTCTCGTCCACTTCAGCACAGCATCAGGAGGCGGCATTGCAAAGATGGATTGGTTGAATGAACAAGGGACTCATGAAAACAAAGATGCTCACATCTTTTTTGCTCCCTTGTAAGCGGGTCCTGCCAACCTGACCATGTGGCATACTTGTCCCTCTTGGGCACCTGTAAAACTGCATTTGCCTTTATGACTTCACTGATGCTCTGGGAGCTTAAGGCAGCAATGGAAGGATACACTAGAAAGGGGTGGAAGGCCCCAGGCTTTTGGCTTCTGATTACTACTAAGCCTTTTGCACTGGGCATGTAGGCAGGACAAAAGCTTGTCCCACATGCAATGCAGCAATGCACAAACACCCAGTGTCCTGGGGCACTGGAGCACTCAAGAGTTGGTAGGAGACCTTTTGGATTCACAGATCCCAGGTAAAGCTTTGGGACTGAGAGGCTGGCTTTGGGGAACAGCAAAAATTTTGGTTCCCTCAGCCCCAACATTTTTCTTCTACGGCCATGAAGCAAACCATTTGCTGTGACAATAAATTAAATACACTATTGTATGTGGTGATCAGGGGTGGAGTAGGCTTTGGATTTTAATTCACTCACCTATGAAACAGCCCCAGTCTTTGCAGCCACCCTGGCTGGACCTATAGCTGCCCTCATGCAGAAAGTCAAATTCTGGGGACCTACTGAGAGCATCAAGGTCCTGACACTCCAGCACTGGAGCAGCTCGGGTACTGTAGGTAACGTGGACATCTACCCACACAGCTCTGTGGAGAAGCCAGCTGCACACTCACTGAGGCACACCTGCTCCCATCAGCTCCACTTTACACAAGTGACAGTGCAAAGCAGAGAACACACAGTTACTTAAACTTGCATGTATAACCCGCTGTCCAGCGCTAGACCGGCTCATCAGAGAGTTCAGTGAGCACTCTCTGCAAGAATGTTTTCTTTTTTTTTTTTTTTTT
>NW_004955425.1:15371740-15386088 GCF_000276665.1 Chinchilla lanigera | reverse complement strand
CCGCTGAGCTAAATCCCCAGCCCCAAGAATGTTTTCAATATTACACTTACATAATGATAGTAGCTACGGGTGACACCCGCTAGGGACTTTGTGCCCCTGGTTCTGAGCGCTCTCCAAGCAGTAACTTACTTAAAATGCACAATAGGCCACTGAGGGAGGCACAATCATCACTCCCATTTTACAGACCAGGAAACTCAAGTAGTGAAATTACTTGTCTCCTGTCATGTAACTGGCTACTGGCAGTGAGATGGATGCTGACCTAGGGAGCTGGGCTTTATTCAGAGTCCCTAATTTAAGCACCTTCTGCCTAATAAATACACACACACACACACACACACACACACACTCTCTCTCTCTCTCTCTCCCTCTGTCTCTGTGCCTCATAATGAGGTATTCATATTAACTCCAGCTGGCGGTCACCAGGGAGCTTTTCCCAAATGAAAACACTCTCAAATGCTACACAGTGCCACCCCAGCAAGCAACAAGCATCCCACAGACCTGGCAGAGCGCAGGGTCCCCCTTCGCCTGACTCAGCAGTAGGTGATAGGTTGTCCGCTAAAGCCACGAAAGCCTTGTGTACGTTACCCCTTTCTAGTGGGGCCCCACTCTTCTGCCTAATCAGTGAGAGATCTCTGCTTTTAAAAGAAATTCTTTCCTCTGTGTCTGTCCATCTGTTCCTTTTACTTGGTGCCAAGAAATTAACAAGTATTCACCTTTGTGAAGTCACCGCTATTTCTATAGGTGTTAATCCCTGCGGATTCAAGCTACCTCCAATGTTCCCAGCCACTCTGACATCCAGTCCATGTTTGTGGTATTGTTTTCCTTTTTTTTTTTTTTTAGCTCCTTCAAATATTAATGAATTGTAGTCTATTTTCTTGACAGCACAGCAAAACAAGTTTGTTGTTTTTCCTAAAGGGTTTATTCCATCAGAGACCTGGGCATTCCTGTGTATATTTACTTCACCATGGGTTCAGACAAGTTACATGCCGGGCAGAGCAGGTGTGGGAAACTTTCATCTCAGCCCCAGCTCTTGCAATAATCATAATAAAAGAAAGGAAATCTAACCAGTTACTGGCAAAGTAAATTGCTTTTGGCTTAAATGTTCCTGTTTTTTTCTACTGTGTTCTTCCTGTCATGACCATCTCTCTCTCTCTTTTTTAATAGCATTTATGCTCTTGGAAATACCACGAAGATAAACTGCTATAAAAACTGGATTGACTCATCAGTTAACAACTCTTTCTTCCCATTTTTTAGAGAGGACTTTGTTGCCAACGCAGCTACATATTCTCTCGAGAAATGCTTTGTGAGTTTCCAATCAGAGATAGAGCATGCTTGTTGGTGAGAAACTGAATCAGAGAAATGGAAAACTAGGCGTAATTTTCCTAAGAGTTTGACCCCTGGGGTCAATGTCTAGAGGAAGTCAGCAGAGCGTTAACTCATTTAATTTGCAAGTTCTGTGTGTGTTTGCCTGCACTAATGTGTGCCTATGTGTAGTTTAAACATCAGTCAGAAAGCTCTACTGATTGAAGTATTAGGTACTGACAAACATGGTGGTATTTATAGTCTGTGTTCCTGGTAACCCTTTGCATTTCCTCAATGCTTCTCCTTACAGGATGGTGATTCTCTGACATATTTTCTTTGCACACAATAATCTTAAAATACTCGGGCAAGTTTTAGCTCAGCACATTGCTTTCTGGGGGAGGTGAAAATACCCCAATTTAGTTACCGTTTACTGCATCCTATTTTGAGTGTTTCACTTTTGACTACTTAGGAACTTCCTCTTTTGCTACAACAAAAATAGGATAAATGTTTGTAAAGTTATTAACGAATGAGTAAAAGACTTAGGAACCAAGTATGGCAGAATGTTTGATCAAAGCCACTCTTAAAATTTATGAGTGTAATAAAAGAAAGACATTTCACAGATAATCCCTTACAGAATTTCAGTTTTAAAATACTTAGGGGAAAAAAAAAGAAAATTAAAAGCTTTCAGCCTTTATTTTGGCTTTAATTTAAAGTTAACATTTTAACTGAAAAATTCATAAATATTCCCTGAAATTTTTATTTCAACTCCACATTTAATGCCTGTTGGTGTTAGTCCATATAATGCCTGTTGGTATTCAACTGGCTGACTCTTTCTGTGAATTTATAAACTACTAATAAAAATACAGTTAATGCTCAAGTTGATTTTATTGTTTTCCTACATGCAATACTCCATACCCAACAGAAATAGCTGAGAATTATTTTATTGTCTGAGATATAGAACACACAGGGCCATTAACTACCATAACTTGATCTTGTGGGACAGTCTAAGTAGTGATGAATTTTAAGCAACGGACATGGCAAATCAGTGTCGCAAGAGTTAGTGTTTGGTAATTGGTTCCGACAATCCCCGTTTAATATTTTTTTCTCAAATAAAGGCATTAAAAAGATGAGTCCAGGGCCGGGGATATAGCTCAGCAGCACAACCCATTTCTGACAAGCACAAGGTCCTGAGTTCGATTCCCAGTCCCAAAAAAAGAAAAAAAAAAAAAAAAAAGATGAGTGTAGAGATGTGAACCCAGCTTCTAGAACCACATTTAAATATCTTAACTTTCCAACGCCACCAAGACCATCCAGTACTGACCAGCCAGCAATGGATGTGACCCAGAGGAATTGTCATGCTCATCACTCTGGATGTCATGGGCCATGTAAAGACCTGGCTTTGAGTGTCCAAGTTTGCTGCTGTAGCCCAAGCCGTACTCTGGCATTGCTGGGATTGCTGACTACTGTGTGGTGTGGCTAATGAACTATGCTGTCCCAGAATCCAGGTCCCCGTTCTACGCCTAGAAGGGTGAACAGCTCCATTGTTAGAAAGCGGGTGAAAACAAAATGACGCATTCTGGCTTTTTGTCAAAATCAATGAGGGCCCCAGGAGTCACTAATGAGCGTGGAATGTGTTACCACATTTGTCATACCTGGGCTGCTTGGGCAGTTTAAGTCCAGAACAGCCATGGACTTCATTGACTGCTCAACAAAGCATGTAAGTAAACACTCTTGCAATCTCTTCCAAAACATGCCCAGTCTTACTCACTCCTGTTTCATACTTGTGAATGCTGGAGCATTGTTAATTCCCCTGATCAAAGTTTTAGTAATTTCATAGGCATGCGATTTGCATAGCTATTTCCTGATCCACCTTCTCTCTGCCCTGGAGGTCTTCATTTCTCAGAAACACTTAAAAATACAGATTATTTCATTTCTACCCTCCCCTAGTCTGTATGTGGAAAAGGACTTGCTCGCTCATTCATATTGCTAATTGGGTTGGAAACATGTGATTCCATGCGTTCCTGCATTAAAGGCAAACAGACCTCTTTTGTAAGCAGGTTTTATTAGCAGAGAGAGGCAGGCAGACTTCTGCCCTTGTTTTTCCTCGTGTCTTGAAGAGAGAGCAAATTATAGAAGATTCAGTACTATACATACTTTCCCAAAATCATACACTGGATCTCAGGATGATAGAGAAAGGTTCAGAAGTCCAGAAGAGATGGTCCTGAGGCCACACTGGCAACAAAGAAAGAGATTACAGAACTTTCTGCTGCCACTTGGGGAATAGGAAACCTGCAGAGTGAGGAGACAGCTGGGTTTTTGGAGGCCAGACTCTAAGAGAGAATCTGGCAACAGGGAAAGAGATCGAAACCCATTCCGTACCTTTCAACCCCCCCCTTCTCCTGGTGCTCTACTGTGGCCAGCCCTATAGTACCCTCTAGTAGAAACCATTCCAAGTAGAGGGTCCCCTTTACCACACTGCAAGGCGTGGAGGTGGGGCTCATAACTGTTTGGGAAAGGCACATGAATCTTTGGGGTAATAGGGTCCGTGCGCCATGACATGGATGAGACGGTGGCCTCAGTTCCTGAGTGTCGCAAGCCTGTCGCAAGACTCCTCTGCCTTAGAATGCTGCACTATCCGGCAAGAGACGACAGGGCAGACAGGATGCTTGATGCCTCAGCGGGGCTTTTAAGGGTTCAGGGGTGCCAGCGTATCTCGGTGCTCATGCTGTGTGCAAAGCCTCTGCTTTCCCCGCCCTCACCATGCCCCAGCTGCAGAGTCTTGTTTTCAAATCAGAAAACCAGCAAAATCAAAAGTGACCTCTAAAAATCACTACAGTGGCTCAAGTCTGCACGTTTACATTTACCTGGAGACTCCTCTGTCTTACTACCCTGTCTCCAGATGTTAGGCATCCAGGGGTCCCTGCCAAGGCCCTACCCCTGGCCAGGGTTCCCCTACAGTACCGATACACAAAATCACACACACCATTCTACAGTTAGGATAAGTACGCTACATCAATGTGTCACACTATAAACACAGATTGTCTTTCTTTGTATGTTACTATACAATAAAAATAGAATATTAATTTAGTGTAATTATCTATTTTTGGTTTATGGATGTTTAAGGATCCACTCTGGAAATGCCTTCAGAGGATGTTTTACTTTTTCACAATTTCTAAACAAAATAGGACCTCTTAACACAGAGAATTAATTTTTGTCTGTTTCTTTTTCGGTTTCTTGCAATCAATAAACCTGTTCATTGCAGTCTATGATTGATATGTTCTGTGGGATTGTAGTGAATATGACAGCAGAGAACTGAAAGCTACATTTCTGTATTGAATAGCCTTGCAAGGAATGGTAAATATCAGTACAGCTTTTAACCTCATATATAAATAGAACATTCTTGTTCAGCAATTTCTCCAGGTTTGGAAATGAGATCTTCCATTTTCAACATTGAGGATAATTGATTTGCTACATCTCTAAAGAACATTCCCCACTTGGAAACAAGTAAAAGAGAGTTTTGGAGGGGTTGTGCGTATGTGATTAACACAGAGATATTTAACTTATTACAGAGTTAGATGAATATATTGTGAGAGATCTTGGTGTCTAAAACATGTACACTTAAGAAAAAGTAGAAGGTCATTAAGTAAATACAGACTCCCAATATCTTCTTAAAAGATCCAAAGGTAATTTGTGCTGAAAAGATTTCTTTCATTCTCCTTATGCTGTTCTACCTGAGAAAGAATAATTTAAGAAGTAAGATCATGCCTCCCTTAAAAGTAAAAGATGACTTCTCAGTGGTCTGGGGTTTGGACCCATTTTTATTTGTTTGGATAAAGCCCTCTCACACGCCCCCCCCCCAACACTAAGCACCAGTGCTGCCTTTGGCAGTGCATGCACTTGCCTGGGCTTCAAGTTCATCTGTATGTGAGGTACAGGAGCCATGGTTCTGGAAAATGACCTTAAAATTCTACCCCAAAGACTCACAGACTGCACAGAAGTGGATGTGAAGTGGGGCAGGGTGAGGTGAGGATTCAGAAGAAGAGAACTGACCCGGGGGTGTGAGCAGAGAGGCAGCCACAAGGTGTGTAGCACATGGTGATATATTAACTGCGGACAGATGATTGTAACTCAACGGGGCAAGCTGGGGTACTCGGCTAATGGGCACTAGGGTTTGGCACACCGTAGGGGAACAACAAACAGATACTATATGAAACCCTATGTAAATCTCCGCATGAACGCAGGAGTTAAAACTTATTTGCGTTCTTCTCCATGTAGAATAAATACTTCTCTCACTCTTTAGAGTTGCTGTATCTCGTACAGTCACCATGAGTCACAGATGTCCACAGAGCGCTTGAAATGTGTCAGATCCCAACTGAGGTGTGCAATCAGTGTAAAATATGCACTGATTTCCAAGACAGTACAAAGAAAGTAAAATATCTCATTAATAACATTTTATATCGATTACATATTGAAATGGTAATATTTTCGATATAATGGATTAAGTAAAATATATTACTAAAATTAATTCCACATGTTTCTTTTTGCCTCTTAAAATGTGGTTATTAGAATACTTCAAATTACATATGGCTTGCATTATCTTTCTCTTGGGTGATGCTGGCTTAGTCAACAATTCAGTGTTCTGATTATAGATATGCCCTTGAAAATATGCATTACAGACAGAACAAGATAACATCTGAAGGGAGACTATTCAGCAAAAGTCACGATTCAAAGTTTCAGTACACTTTAGAATTTTATTTCCTATTTATGGAGGACAGTCCTATAGAGATGTTAGCGTCTAAAAATTTTGCCAAAGCTGAAGTCTCCTCTGTGTAACATTTAAATCTGGTAATCATTCACTCAAGGCTATTAAGCTCCGATGAGGTTGTTATTTCATTAACTTTCATAACTAAGATGTCAAAATAAATGCTAAGCCTTGAAAACAGACTGGGGGAGAAACAGAGAAAATGGAAGAGACAGACAGACAGAGAGAACATACAGATAGAGGGGGTCGATTATTTATTTCATAATTTATTCATTTCTGTTACCATCCCAAGTTGGATAATGTACATAATGTATAATCTAAGTGATTTTCAAATAAGGGAAAATGGAACTTGAACTTGAGTGATTTTGGCTCGTGCTAAGTAGAAACTTTTTAACCACAAATTGTTGAGTAAGTTCACAGTCTGACTGTTGGCCTTCTGGAGATTTTGTCTGAAAGTAAGTTGAGAGGGAAGATAGAGTCAGACCTGAAGTGGAGGGCAGAACCTACTTGGCTTGGCCAACCTACCTCCACACCCCACAGCTTTATACAACAGAAGGGAAGCTGCTCATTGAAGACAGGCGCTCTGATCCGCGCAGAGAAGTTGAAAAGAATGAGAAGGCTCCAACTCTGGGGCAGCAGAGGAGACACATTATCTTCCCTAATCATTCTTAGCACTAAAAACACCCTAAGGCCCCACTCTGAGAAGGTGGCTGCCAGTGTCCAGCTGGCCAATGTCCCATCCCCCCAAATCAGTGGACACAAGAGCTGGAATCAGAGCCATTTCCTCCACCGCTTCACCTTTGGATTCCTAGGCAGCAGTGATACAGAAACATAACTTGATATTAACAGCAGCCTCCAAATACAACATGCCAGTCAAACGCTGCACAGGCCCTGGGATTGTCTTGTGGAACCTCCTACTCCTGACTGCCTTAAAAACGTTTCTGATTGTAAAAATACCACAGCAGCCATGGCAGCAGCAGAAATAAGCTTAAGAAATAGTTTCTTTTCTTAGAAGGCCAGAGTTGCTACAGCATTTAAAGCAGTAGCATGCAGAGAGATTAAGACCAAAATCTCTGTAACATCAACAAAACGTGCAATGAATATCATATATTCTACTATTTTATACTTGTAGGGATTTTTTTTTTTTTTTTTTTTTTTTTAAAGAAATCGGTTGTCAGGTTCCACCTACAGACAGCGAAGCAGCCTGTACACCTCTGGTATGTTTCTGATATCTAACTATAGAAGTATTTGTCTTTGTCTTCCAAACTCTTTTATAGCACATGGAATGCATATTTCAGCATCCAACATTATTAACTCATGAGCAACTGTCAGTTGATGGCTATCTACCACATGGGGTCTCCACAAAAGGGATCCTTATTTGGGCAAAAGCTCTTGTCTGCACCGGTCCGTCTATATTTTCCCTTAGAAGAACTTTATTTGGATTATTATTCGCTGTTAGTGGAAACTCAAAAGCTGCCTGTGTGGCAACTGAGAGGCGGAGAAATAAATCCTTAGCTAGTTAAAACACTTAGTTGATAAAAACCATTGGTGGCTTTGTTAGCTGTGAGCAAACTCTCCACCGCCCTCTCGTGGTAAATCTATGCGATGCTCTGGGACGACCAGAGAAACGCAGAAATTTGAGTTTAATCAAACACAGGTACGAACATTCACCTTGGGTAGAAACAGCCACAAATCGCACCCTTATGCTGCTTTACGAATTTTAGAATTTACATTTAACAGCTTCCTATGTGGTGATGGGGGCTGTAGGGGTGGGTGGGTGGGGCCTGTAATATGGAAATTAGAACTTTGTCTTTCAGAATACAATGACTTCACTATATTTACAATCATAGTTCTTATATATGGGGCAAATTGATTTTTATGAGATTTAGAGCTGTTAAAAATTTATGCCCACATTTTTAGAGTTCCTTCATAACCAAAAATAGACTGATGTTTCAACTGGTTTGGAATTATAGGAACCAAGGAAAGAAGTCTGAATAATTCCCTAATATGGAAGAAAGAAATTTATTTTTTAAAAACATAAGGAACAGTGTATTTGTTTCTGACAATAGGTAGCATACAGAAACTTGAGATTTATAAAAACCAAGTGTAGGTATAGATTTTCTTTCTATATTTTCCAAAAATAACATTTTATAAACTTCTGAACTCCAGGTTTAATAATCAGCTGCCCAATTTAGTACTTAATTTTATTTTTGAAAACGACTTTTAAAATGTCTGCTCTATGCTCTTTGACAATTTCCTGCTTAACAGGCCCATCCCCAAAAAGCAAACAAACTTGGTATTAAACTGAGCAACTTAAGAAGCAGCTGGGGGAGAAGTTGTAGCAAAGTACACAAGAACATAAACTATTTTTTATCTTATTACAGTACCAGTAAATGTACCAATCCTCTCTTTCATATGTCTTTTTTTTTAAATAAAAGTCACTCTTCTACCCAGCAGGAACAAAAATTCTCTGTATTTTCAGTATGATTTTAGAGGCAGATTCATCTTAACTCGGCTTTTCCATTCACACGTGGAAGTTCAGTTTGGCAACAACAGTTGTTTGGTTTGTCTTTGAGTTAGCAAAGTTCTCAAAGTAATTTTACTATAAAATTAAACAGCTGGGAGTTCTTTAGCAAAACATGACAAGTCTTGTTCTTCTTTGTACTATTGTGCAAGCTGAAATACCCTTTCTTTCATGTCTTTTTATTCCAAAATGAATTCCCTAGTTAGCCTTGTTTAGCTTTTAAAAAAATAATAAAGAAGAGGGTGGTATTTGCTGACCTCTGAAATTCATCTACTTTTAAGCACAAGCATTTACACAAGGTACACACTCAAAGGGCCTTTGTGTTAATTCTTATTATGGAATGTAAAATGATATTCTGGCCTAATATAATGCCAGCCCTGTGTAGAATGAAGGCATTTGTATTTCTGAGGACTGAGGTATCTTACGCCTATTTTGCAGATGGGAAAACTGAAACAGCTAAATGGTGAGGAAGCACAGAACCAGGACGTTCATAGAGGCTGGAATTAAATTTAGAATTTGACTCCTAGCCCAGGACTCTAACCACGTGAGGGCCCTGAGTCCTTGGAATCAACAGAAGACCAATTTTAAAACATTCTTTTGACATTATTAACCACAGTCTCAGGCCTCAGGCAAGTGGGGGAGGGGACGGGGCCTGGAAACATAACACAGAGCTGCTAGGTGACAGGCTCTTGCCACACGGCTAATAATGTGGATTACCTGATCCAGGCTGCAGCATACTCTAAGAATGTTCAGAGGCTTAATATTCCTCCTGTATCTTAAAAAGTCAGACTCTAGATTTGAGGGCTGTTGTAGGCGGCCAGAGTCAAGACAAGACATGAATTGCTGGAAGTGGTGAGCAAAGCCCGTGCTGGAAGTTGCTGAATCCAAGACGCGATGACAGTCGGCTCCTTCATTTGGGTAATTTATAGATGCATGGAACCCACAGCTTACAGAGAACCTTGGGTACTGTCTGGTCCTAACCCTTGTCCAACATATCGGAGAAAGCAGTACCCCCACTCCCACCCCAGGTCACACAGCACACAACAGAGCAGTGAGAGGCTCGCAATGCTGCTGGCCGCGGGGGACCAGCAGCTGTACCATGGCAGCAGATGGCTTTCCGGCAGGCCCTGGATGCCTCCACTTGGGTCTCTGCTGGCAAGCTGTGTCATCCCAAGACCACGTTACCGAGGCACACTTTCCAAGGAACTGCAATTAATAAAGTCAAATGGGAGCTGACAAGGACATTCCCGCTGTGTTCAAACGCCAAAACATACAACCGGGAAGGCTCACTTGGAGCGCGCGGGCCAACCGTGGGTCCTTCTGGCAGGATTTCTGTACACCACACACTCAGCTGTCTGCCCAGCCCCAGGTGGGAGGGACTAAGAGGAAAACGTTTGCTTACGCGAGGCACCCGGACAGAACTCGAGCATTTGGCATCACTGCCTGCTACCTGCTTGCTTTTGTTAGGCTGGGCTGGAAAAAATGAGGGAGCCCTTTTGGAATAAAGAAAGGCTCAGCTCAGGAGCCCAGCGGGTAGGGAGAAACGACCTCCAGCCTCCGCTGACACAAGTGTCCTTGTTAGTTTCTCCCACCTTAGCAAATGCCCTGGAGGTCCCCGGCGCATCCAGAGGCTTCCAACCTGGGTACTTTTGTTACTCAGCTTGCTCTGATAATAGTACCATTCACTCTTCACCTATCTGAACTCCTACTGGTTCTAGGCTCCCAAAGGACATCACATCCTCTAGAAGGCATCCTTACACTTTCATCTGCAAAGAGCCTTTGTTCTTAGCTTCTGTATCCAGTATGCTTTTACCCTAGCACCTCTCTCTGTATGCAATATCTGTCTTTCTGCTTCAGCAGACTAAGGAAATTACATCTGCCTTGGTCAGTAGTGTCATCACAGCACTGGTCCAATACATGGGTATGAACTAATGACTCTGTACCATGTTTTGAAAACAATGTCCAGCATTTCATAAGAGTACAGGAAATACTGTATTTGCTCAACTGCACTCACAGCTGATCCTGCTGGAGAAAATAGGTACCTCTGAGGAGGGCAGGTGGGTGGAGTCACGTCTGGCAGCACTCCTTACCGATAGAGTGCCTTCTCTTGGTCACGATTGTAATTAGTAAGGGAAAGACATGTACACCCACAGCTCCATTTGGGCTGTGTAACTCTGAGACCCAACAACTGTCAATGACTTAAATACTTAACCAAAAACTGCCTTCTCTGTGGGCACACAGGTTTGACCTGTTTTGCCAGGACCCTCCAACCCAAAGGGACACTGACTGTCCTAGAGAGACCTCAAAAGTCAGCAAGATCTAAGAGAACAGAAGTTCTCTGCATAGGATAGCAGACTGCCTGGTGAAAATTAATGTATGAAAGAATCTTGTCTCCACAATGCTGCCTAAAAATGTGCATGCACACAAGAGTCAGGGTGAATCTCTAATGCAGAGATGAAATTCAAATTCCAATGAAGATTTTTAAGAAAGATCAATAAAATAGGAGATTGATCTGCAGTTAAAGTTCCCAGTAATGGGATAGTCTAGAAATTTCATAAATAATGCTTGTATCTTGATTGCAAAATAATCTCCTGCCACAAAAACAAGGAGAATCAAGGTAGGAAATTGTTCAGTGGGAATTAAAATGTCACACTTTACACAGAATAAAGCATTGCAATCACCAGGGAAACACACATTGCAAATGTGTTAACACAAAATTACATACATCACTTAATTATATAAGCACGTAGCTCCTGAGCAACCTATTAGCTAAACATGTCAGGCTGAGGGTGAATATATACACGCAATATTTTTAGCACAGAGGGGATGTAACTATGTCAGCCCTGGCACCATAAAGCCTGAGATGGCAAGTGCTATGCAACTGAGATGCAATCATGTTGAAAAGGAAACATTAACAAACAGCAGACAATTGAGAAGAAAATACAGTGAGCTTGTGTTCCACTACATGTGCTTCCAAAACCTTATATAACTATTCATTGTCTCTTTCATCTGGCTTGCATCCCAGGCTTGCTCTATGCTATACTAATTTTATAATAATAAACTGCCACACCAGTTTTATGAAATCACACGCAATGAGAGTTGCAGTTACATCTGATTATCTTTTCCAGTGAAGGACACCATCCTGAAATGAAACACAGCTTCCTGCGAAACCATGCACTTCATTTAAAATGGCCCCTAGAGTTTACCTCTGAAAAAAATGATAACGTCATTTTTTCTTTCATCTGCACTACACTGGTGAAGCTGGTCGAACTGCTGCTGGCTACCCAAGTTCCACAAGGAGGGAGTGAGGGCACAAGCTTTGAGGGTGGGTGGCTCTGAATTCATTTTGTAGATCAGGCAATTATATGATACGGAGCAAGTAATCATCTCTCGGGGGCTGAATTTACCCATTCTTCCAAAGGGGATGATATATCCATCTTGAAAGATTATGATGTACAAAGTATACACACAAGGTCACATTAGACCATATCTACCACACTATTCAGTACACTGAGGACACTAATAATGGTTTACCATTATTATCACTGTTACACGAACAAACACATGGAAGTAATATCTGACTTTAAGTATTTGGACAAGTCAGTAGTTGCCTGGTGGGAGTTATTGACACTTGGGAAACATCTGAGCCCTCCTCACAGAAGTAAGCTCCTTGCAGAACCCAGGAAGAAAGAAAAAGTACTGGAAAACTGTAGTATCATTTGACAGAAGCATTTGGCTGGGCTTCCTGGAAGGTGAAATGCTGTCTAAGCTTGCAGCTTTCCCAAGACCGAGGCAGGAACTGGGTTGGTGACAGGCACAACATGTCTCAGTGATAATGGATGCCATGTTTGGAGCAAGTTTGAACTGCAAGGCCCAAATGAAGAAAGGTGGTGACTACACAGTAAAGCGTGGCCTAAATGAAACAAAAAAGAGACACAGATAGAGATGGGGTAGGGGAGGGACTATGCCAAGAATTATCATTCTGTAAGTAAATCACTGAGTGGTTCTGAAATGTCCTCATTCAAAACACTCAGGGTCCCACATTCACCTGAATCCCCTATACCTAGGATGTATATATAAAAGGCTGTGAACATTGTAGGAACCTAACAAATAGACAACAAATTAAAATGGGGCCAGAGAAGTACCTCAGCAGCTCAGCGCCTGCCCAGCAAGGGTGCGGTCATGAGTTCAATTCCCAGTACCGGAAAAAAAAAAAATAAAAAAAAATAAAGAAAAGAGTAAATATAAAATAGGACTGAATGTGGAAGGTGTAGAAGAAAGATGATCCATTGGTTATAGGAGTCCAGTATAGACAAACCTACCTTTCAGGAAAGTTGAACTGTAATTAGAGTTCAAGGTTATTTTTCTGGGATTTCTCACCAGGAGATTCCTACTAATGAAATCACATTTTATTTTATTTTATTTTATTTTATTTTATTTTTTTTGGTATCAGGAATCGAACTCAGGACCTTGTACATGCCAGGCAGGTGCTTATGCCACTGAGCAATCTCCCCGGCCCTGAAATCACATTTTAGACAAGTCCCTATGTGGCAAAAGAGAAGAGCAAATTCAACTTATGCTGACGTTAGGGCAGGACAGGTCACTTAGAAGAAAAGAAATCATTTAAGAAGTATTTAAAGTTCTTTTTTCTATTGCGCAAACCAAGTCATGATTTTGCTTCTAATGTCCAATATTCATTAATTCAATAAATATTTATTTATTTATTTATTTTTTGGTTTTTCTCCGGTACCGGGAACCGAACTCGTGACCTTGCGCTTGCCAGGCAGGCGCTTTGCCGCTGAGCTAAATCCCCAGCCCCACAATAAATATTTATTGATTGCCACTCTGCATCTTCATGCTCGTCCAACTAGTGATGGAATAAACAACGTAGTCTCTTATTTAGAAGAGTTGACATTTTTGTTGATTCTGAGTACATAGCTCGCTCACCAAATGTTGGTTCCCCCACCTGCAACAATGGGGTTCATTAGATGACTGCGCAGGTTATGAACTGGCAGTTCATACAGCAAATCTGCCTAGTCATATAGTTTGTTCAGCTAACATTTTTATAGAAATTATCAATAGAAAATCATAAGATTTTCATACCAAAATAGGCATGGCTGGCTTTTCTTAAAGGTTGAGGGATCTGATAATACTGAGCTCAAATTCCTACAACACAACAAAAGACCAGCTGAAAAGCAGTTGCTCCTTTAGACAGAACAGAGATGCCTCTTGGGTCCTGGTTTCTCATAGGCTCCATCTGCTCTTTTCCCTCTGGGTTCCCTGCTGATACCTCAGGACACCTGAGCTTGTGACCTTTGCTCTGGAAGTTCTCTTCAGCTCTTTACATTTCAAGTAAACTATGGCTGAGAGAGATACCAAAGGTATGACTCAGTTACTTGCAGAGATGAGAGGTTCTTTGATTAGCCCATGTTCTTTACCGAGTAGGCCAAGTTCATTTTCGACTGAGTTACCAGAGGTATGGTTAGCTTTTCTCTTGAGAGTTTTCCAAATCTATTAGCTACACATTTATTTGGGATTGTACAGGAAGCCATTCTGCTTGAAGGCAGAAAGTAGAACAAGCTACAAGAACAACTCCCTCTTTGGCTAACATTTTCCCTCTTTGCAAGTGTCCACTGTGAATAGTTTCTTGTGGGTGGCTCTAAGGATGCTAGGTAGGACTCTTTTTCCTACTTTTCTTTCTTTCTTTCTTTCTTTCTTTCTTTCTTTCTTTCTTTCTTTCTTTCTTTCTTTCTTTCCTTC
>NW_004955425.1:15362774-15371640 GCF_000276665.1 Chinchilla lanigera | reverse complement strand
TCTTCCTTCCTTCCTTCCTTCCTTCCTTCCTTCCTTCCTTCCTTCCTTCCTTCCTTCTCTCCTTCCTTTTTTCCTTTCTTTCATGGCCCTAGGGATTGAACCCAAGGGCTCCATATTGGACTATATCCTCAGCCAATTTTTTTATTTTGACATAGGGTCTCATCAACTTGTTAAATTGTTAGGGTCAAAATTGTGGTCCTTCTGTCTCAACCTTCCAAACTGCTGAGATGATAGGTTTGTCCCTGGCAGATGAGCTTTGTGTTTGCTATCAGAAACTCGGTCATCTCAGCTGCAACTTGAAGTGTATTTGCTCTTCATTCATTTTTAGAACATTTGCGCTCCAAAAATGCTTCTTGATGGTTGCTAGGCAACTATTGTTGAGTACATGCAAGAGGCATTAATCCTGTGAACATTTTCAAAAACAGGGAAAAATTGCTTAAAACTGAGGATGTTGCCATACCTAAAATAAAATGTTTCCCTCTAAGGCACATGTCCAGCACAGAACCACCACAGGTTGCTGGCTCCTGCAGGTTACAGGGTGAGACGATTCACCAGAAATCAACCATCATCACAGCTCCTTGTCTTCCTCCTTCCCTTTTCGGCCCCCCATACGTCAGTAGCCTCATTGCGTAACGAAGCCGCACACTCAGGATGACTGGGGCTTGCCTTATTACACATGTGCTGCTGTTCCTGTGGCAGGGCTCCCTATCACTCACATTTTTCCTGACGTGTGTATTTCACACTTGCATGTCCTCCAGGCAGGACAACTTGTGGTTCGTCAATTATTACAACAAGCTTCAGAACCCACTAAACTTATCACACTGTGATCATCTCTTTCTCTGACCTAAATAGAAGCAAGAAGAACTTTTCTATTTTCCACATCAAAGACTAAGCTTTCTGCTGATGCCAAATGCTCTGCGCTTCTTACCCATAAACTTACATTTCACTTTATAGTATTTTCCCGCACTTTTTTTGACATTCCAATGTCATGATCAACTCCAAAGACAAAGACTTCTATAAATTGGGCCTAACATCTAAACTAAACAAGGGTAGAATTTGTTGCAAGGTAATCCCTTTCTTTTGTTGACTATTAAGTAAAGAAACATAAATTTCCATCAGGATGAAAGCCTAAGAGCAGAAGAAGCTAATCTTGTAGTTTTTCTATTATCTGGTTCCCATGGGCAACCAGTTTCCTCATCTGTAAACTGGGGAAAATGATTCAGTGTTCAAATTAGTGCCTGGCACATAGTAAATAGTCCATATGCACGAGCCATCATTACTATTATTAGATCCTATGTTTGTTTTTCCATTATTAGCTATATAGGATCATTTTGGTTAATTCCAGTAAGTATGATTTTCAAGCTTGTAAGTTTACTCTCGGACAGCCGGAAAGATACAAAGTGTTCGATGCACCTGGAATCAAGAGCAGACTATGCAGTGGGTACAGGAGTCAGAGTGGCAGAAAGGAGAAGGAGAATAAAAACGATAGAAAACATCACGCCTCTGGAATTCCCTGGGCAGATCAATCCAAGGCCGCTCTGTGTGCCTACTGCTATCCCCAAGTATACCACAAACTTTCCTGGAGGGGGGGTGCGGGCTAGCAGATGTCTCTTGCTTTAGGTTAGTTGTGGAATGTACTGTAAATCTTTTCAGTGTTTTATGCCAGGCACTGTGCTAAGAGCTTTCATTTAGTCTTCATACACTATCCCCTGGAGATGAGTAGATTGTTGCCAACTTAAAACGAGGAAACTGAGACATAGAAAAGTTGAGTGTTTGCTCAGAACATGGATGGTAATGAATAACTGAGTGGACAGTGAATGGCAGAATGAGTGTCTCCAGAGTTCATCCTCTTGGCTTTGTGCCTCCTGCCTTTACTCAGTAGCCTGCCTCACACCTTAGGAGTGAATGAACTTTGACCTCTGAGCTGAGGTGGCCAGAGGAGAGAGGTATAAAGTAGACTGCAGCGACAACAGGCCCATACCTCGCACAGGATCGCTCAGTTCGTGTTCCAAACCAGTACTTCAGCGCTGACATCACTCCTTCAAACCCAGCAAGAAACAATTCTGAGCTCATTCATTCCTCTCCCTGTCCCTGTCATCATGAAAGGAAACTCATTTCGTTCCAAGCTAAGGTAAACATAATAGCAGAGTTAGGAATTATTTTTGACAAAATTTTCCTGGGCATCAATTTGTCTTATGACCAACTATTTCTTGGATTTCCAAAGAAACGTGAGACCTAGTGATAAGGATTCTTATTACTCAGGGACACTGAATCAAATTTGTTTGCTGGAAATTAGAATTGACACAGCCATTCAACAGTCTGTTACCTGGGACAGGCGGACTATACGTGAAGACCCAGTGCTTTCCAAGATGTCCTTGTCCTTACTATCACAAAGCTGAGGTTCCGGCATGTGAGGGCAGGAGATGTTATGGGAAGGTGCTGTAAAAGGACAGGAGGAAGAGCTCTGGGCGTACCACAGCACCCCTGGGTGCTGACCTCAGTGAAACTTCATAGAGACATTTTTGAGGAGTGATGTCTATGCTGACTCTAAAGGATGGAAGGAGAAGTTGGCCAGGCTCAGGGTCATGCAATGATGGCAGAGCTTCTCTCCCAGGAAGGATACAAGGGATCAAGGTAGAGAAAAATAAGTTTCAGAACTAAAATAAGTCCTGTATTGCTAGGTTGTACAGAACCTGAGGGAGGGGCCAGCATCTGTGAGACAAATGCATTATCATGGTCAGGACCCTCCATATTGTGGGCCTTTAGGAGACAGACAGGCCCAAGGAGTTGGCTGAAGATTTGGGACAAGACAGGGCTTGTTGGGTGAGCAGAACGAAGAGAGATGGAGGGAGATAGAGAGGAAATACAAGCTGTGTCCTTCCTTACCCTTTCCTCTGTATTGTAGACACAGGGCAAAACTCAGCCTGCCTACCCACCCCGCCAAGAACATCCTTACCCCCGAATCTTGTCACTGTGACACAACTCTTCCTCTGTATCACCCCTTGTGATAAAAGGCTTACAATTACTCCTTTCATGCCCATTAGCCCATGTTCAGCAATTTCTGTAGCTAAAGTCACCCATTTTAATATACGATTCTTCATTTATTCATTTTCAGCCAGCAAGTTTTAATTAGCCTGTTCTTTATTAGGGACATTGAGCAGGTTATTAACTAGGTGCATCTTTGGGTCTTCAAAAAGAGTGAAAAGGACATAATCAATCTGCGTGTGATGTTTAGGGATTTAATTGGTATTAGTCAACATATTTATAGTAAATCTCATCAAGCTCCATTTCTAAACCCTGACTCAAATGACAATCACACAAAGCAGAAGGGAAGAGTGGGATTAATATATTAGTCACTCGTAACATTTGCCAGTCTCTCGGTTACACTAGTTCCAGTAAAATGTTCACAGGAATAATTTTTAAAAATGTTTTAAAAGGATAGCCTCTCTGTTTACTGATTCTGATATGAAGGATTCCTGTCGCTCTAGCATATTACTTATTTACTGCTGTAATTGTGTAATCCAAAGGGCTTCTCACCAGATTTGGAGTGCCTGAAGGGCCAGCGTTCTGTGTGTTCTTTATTGTCCTTGTCTTATGTCCTTCCACAGGGCTACACACAGTTACGTAGTCCATAACCAATAAATGTCAGTTGAACACATAAATAAATGAACAAGCTGATTATCCCCACTGCTCGCATCTGCTAATAAGTAAAGCAGAAAACTGAAGGCTCAAAAGAGCCACCCGACCCTCAGCAACATGGAGAAGTCCTTTGGCCACTCCACTTGGCAGTTCTATCCTGGCTAGCTGTTCCTTATACCACTGCTGGAGGTTGGATTAAAATCAGCGTGAATCTAAACCACCTGCAGAAAAGCCACTTGGAATTTAAACCCAACTGGAGCAGGTGAGAGGAGGAGGGAAATGAGTGGTCACCACCTAATTAGAAAGCTGCTTCTTAGCAGTTACTCAGTTATTTCCTTATTACCCATTTCCAGGCACTTGTGAGAATTTACATGGTCAGGATCTTAGTGTATCTTCACCAGGCACAAACATCTTTTGGGCTTCCAGCCACTGAAAGTTCTTTTGGAATATATTTATGCAAGTATTTTAGAAATCCATGTAATGTAACAACCACTGTTGATTTGTATTATTTTGTCTTGAGACTCTATATCACTTTGAATGTTCTTGCTTTGATTTATTTATGTTTGTGATACTGGTATGTTGCTATGGTTCTATTTCTTTGTTTATTTCTTATTTACTACTCTCTTTAAAATAAAAAAAAAAAAAAGAAATCCAAACTGCTGGAGTTAAAAATGCAAATAGGCTTTCCATTTGCTTTAACTCCACTGACCATGGGTCAGCCTGCATGGAATAGTGTACTGGATTATGCATATAAAATTTGAAGTATTTATATCAATAGCTATAATATGAGCACAAGTTTTACTTATGCTTCTCCCCATGTATTTTATATTCGAGACTTGATTGTGACTTGATCAAGAGTGATTTGTATTTAGCATGTTTTTCTAATTACAGCTCTGCTGTAACATCCAGCAACTACTGCTGGAAACACACATAGGTCATCGAGCTAATTTCAAAGCAATGGATACCCACAGTGGATACAGCAAGAAAATCACAACCGAAGTACAAATGTCCACACTTGCTAGAGGTAAATTTATAATAAATAAAGGCCAGCACAGAAATCCAGATTATCTTTTCAAAAAGCCACCAGAAATGACCCCAAATCCTCCTCTCTCCAAACTCTGTCTAAATATACCCATGTGAATCTGCCCAAAATAATGACACTGACTTCTAGGCAAAGATAAAAAGGTTCCTTTACTGTGAGACTTTTTGCAGTAAAAATAAGGCAGGAATGAATCACAAAGATGTAAGATAAGAACTGTGTGTGGAAAACACTGTGATAGATGACACATCTCATTAAATATAATTTTATGTGATCCGTTACTGTATTGCCTGTTTAATTGATTTATATACACTTTAGGAAGCTTTTTACTGTTCAGAATGTAATTATATACTTTATAATTGAGTACATAGTTGATTAATTACGGTGTTTATGGCTAGTTCAACTGAAAGCTGGATACTGGGCCCTCGCTCAGAATGCTACTCTCCCTACCTTTAAGCACAATTTGCTCCTACAAACGGTCTTCTGTGAGAATGAATTATATTTAACCTACAAGGCTTTCACTTCCAGCACTCTTTTCAATAGGGTGTTTATATATAGTAATCAAGTAGCAATCTTTTCTTCAGATAATCATCTATTTCTATTGCCTTGGTATAGGGTCATTATCAATCTTTATTTTGAAAGTTCTGACCAAATAATTTCACCACAAGGAAACAGTGGCAACAGAGATGATAATTTGCATCCAGGGGGAATGTATTCAGTACTATCCATAAAACTTTCCCTAGATTTTCTTCAGTTCAGTGGTTTGGTAGCTTTTGTACTCTCTAATAAGAACAATGGAAAGTTAATCTTTCTCCTGAAAGAAAAAAAATCAGAAAACATAATTTTGTCAAATCTCCTTCAAAGGAATTTCTTTCCTAGCTTCTTATCTGTTCAGAGCTGCTTAAGATATGGTAGTCAATATCAATCAGGAAACATTTGACCCAAAGAGATAAAAGTCCGGAGGTATGAGCGTTTGATGAATGGTTTGCCCTTATCAGCTTGTAATTGCTATTATAAACTCAACAGAAAGGTTGCTTTCCACTCGCCTTTCTGAAATAAGCTTCGAATGTAGAAGAGCGGGGGTGTCGCCATTAAACTTCAGGCAGTGAGCATGTGCAGGGCCCACGGGCTGCCGCAAAGATCACAGGGTTTGCTTTAGTCAAAATTAAGAGTTTTTACAGTCTACGTGTCCCGCTTTCTCTGTCTCTCCCCGTTTCTCCGTGTGAATGTAAATACATGTACATTTAATATTTACATCCTTAGATTCTAGAATTCATGAAGGCCGAGGACTTATGTCTGATTAATGCAATAAGGTTTAATCAGGGCCTAATGCAGTGCCTGGCATACAGGAAGCTCGCCCTACTTATTGAATGGATGATTGGTGGCCTAGACGGAAAGAAGAACAGCGGATGAGTGAGGAAGGCACTCTTTATGGAGGAATTATCATCCTCATTTTACAGCGAAGGCAAGTGAAGCTTGAAAGTGCAGCAGGGTAGACAGCAAGATTACACTGGGATCTTCTACATCTCTGTGTGTATCGCTGAGGAGAGGAAGAAGCCTCTGTATCTAAGACTCAAAAGCATGGAAGTGGGAGAAGGCCCACTGCTAGTTCTAGCTCTGTGTGACCTTGATCATAGCTACTATTACTAATATTTCAAACCTACTATCCCATAGGCAATACCGCAGAACATTTCCTGTATAAGATCTTAGCCAGTCTTTAGGACAATTGGGAAGTAAGTGTTATTCTTATATATAGAATGAAAACACTCAGAAAAAGTTAGCAATTTAAGTCATAACAACAGAACATATAAGGAGACCACACATTAGGGAAATTAGGAAACTCTAAGGTAAATTACCTGAGTAGTTAGTGTCTACTTCTAAAGGAGAGCAGACAACAGCAATGGCAAAGGGGACACCTTTATTTCTGAGGGCCACAGGAAGGTTCTAGCTCATCATCCACCCATTAGAACCTAAGAGGGGTAGTAACAGTTGAAGCAAGCGCTGGCTTTTTAAAGACTCTTCCATCCACACAATTCATTCTCTGAGCTCCAACAACAGCTTTGGCACCTGTGGTAATGCTACGGCAGGCAGAAATGACACCCAGGATTTGGAGGCAGTGAACAACTTTATTTTACACCGGCGGTCTTGGCGAGGCTCCGTTCCAACAACAAAGAAAGCCGGGCCCTGCCCTCTAGTGGTCTGGGGTTTTTAGAGGCTTTTACAGGCAGGAAGTATAGAATCAGAACTGTAGGTTTTTGATAGGGCAGGACAGGTCCCGTGACTTTGGGGAACAGGTGGGTCAAACAGGAAATGAAAACAGTGCCCAAGATGGCATGGATAAAGAACCAGGAAGTGAGATGTGGGCATCTGAGAACAAGTGAGGAGGCCATATTATATGGGGCAGGTTGGAAACAAAAAGAGAGTAAAAGGGGCTTCTCTGCCTTAATAACAGGCTCATAGTATCTCTTTGCCCACAAGAAGGGCTCTTGGAGAAAGAAGCAGGATTGGACTTGCCAGCTAAGTGCTGCTGTGGTAATTTGAAAGGCACTGGGGCATCGGTGTGAAAAATTACCCATAAAACCCACATCATTTCCAACCAAAGGTTTCACCTCAGCAGATTTGCATCACTGTGCTCTGCAGACCCTTTCTCCCAAGCTCTGGTGATCCCCGTACCCTACAAGGAGCAACTGCATTTAAGCTTTCCCTGAGATGTTTGGGGGGCCCTTAGGTCTCATCAGGTTCAAAGCTATCAAGTATGGCTACATCTCAGACTTCTACATCATTCTTGAAGTTAAAGACCTTCCAGGAAGCTGCTCTAACCACCCTGGACATCAGTACTGTCTTTTTTCAACCACATATAATCTTTATCACACAGTTAGTGCTTTATTTTGCTAGGCAAAGTTTGTTTTATGATTCAGTTCAAGATGATTTACGTAGTTTCACAAATAGGTTGCATTCTCCAACATGTCCAGGGCATAGTTCAGAACAGAACAGCTACTACTCATTAAGTATTTGTGGCTTGACTAAAATATCAAAAATAGTCTCTTTAACTTTGTCAAAAAGTATCGTAATTACTAGTTTTATAAGTAAGTCCTTTTTGAGTAATAACCCATGTCACAACTTGTCTTTCTACTGAGGTTTGGAGCCATCGACTCTTCATTTCTCTTTTTATTTTTTTGGATTTGACCGAGAATCTGTTATTTCTCCCTTGACAATTTGTTCTAAATCTGTAGCCTTCTCTCTTTGCTAAATCTACCTTGAAGCGAGCAATTCTCTTAGTTCTGTGGTATTTTACCCTTTTTGTATAAGACAATGACTCAAAATAGGATAATGACTTGCTGCTGTGTTTATAAATATGTCATTTGATCAAATTGATACACGGAAACTGAAAAGGGGTCTATGTCCATATATGGAGTTCATTGCCCTGGTCAGTGAGCAAATTTGATCTTGATCTTCAGTTACAGGTCTCCGTGGATTGTTCACATTGAGGAGCTTTTATATACACAGACAAAGAGAGAAGCTGGTCAGTCACTCACCATGAATGCTGGCCACAGAGGCACTATGAGGATGAGCTCCCTAAGTTAAACTTAAAAACAAGCCAGCGGGAAGTCTAAATTGATGAACATTCCAGTACTCATTTTGTTACTTTCAAACACTTGATGACCCACTGATAAAGGATGTCCAAAGAGAAGTGTTACTTTAATGATAGTAAGAACTGTCCATAGCAGGGAGTTTCCTCTGAAAGACTAAGCGCTAGCACCAGGTGGTTCTGCCACATGGGATAAGTGCCGGAGGGAACAGAAGGCTTGCCGAAGTGTGTGGAGAGTCAGGTGGGGGAAGACATAGAGCCATGTCACTTTCATTTGTTTCCAGTACTTACTTAATCTAGCAATCTCATCAAAAGTTAAGCAAACAAACAAACAACAGCAAAATGGATGGGAAGTTAGTATTGCTGGCTCCATGAATTTTGCTGCCTTGGTCAATGAACAGATTTAATCTTGAACTTCAGTTGCAGATCTCTGTAGTTTGTTCACATTGTTCAAAGGGTTTTTCTAATGTCTTTGTAATTTATATTTGAGTCAATTTTTTTTGCCAGGAATCATGCCCTCAGTTCTTTTCTGTCATTTCAGGTCTATATGAGGCCCAAGGAAAGTGTATATATATATATATATATATATATATATATAT
>NW_004955425.1:15326336-15362674 GCF_000276665.1 Chinchilla lanigera | reverse complement strand
TTTTTTTTCTTTTCTTCCGGTACCAGAAATCGAACTCATGACCTTGTGCTTTCTAGGCAGGCGCTTTGCCACTGAGCTAAATCCCCAGCCCCAAGTATACTATTTTTAACACTCCTTTGACAATGGCCATCTAAAGGGATGCTTACATGCCCCCTTGACAGTCTTGTCCATAGGAAGGGCTTTGGCATCTCAGCGAAGAGGCGTCTGGGGGATCCTAGTCCTCATCTAGTACAGCCCACTGGGCCACTGGCAAATTTACCTGTACGAGCTCTGTTCCGTCACAAAGCTCACACAGTATTACAATATGCAGGGGGTAGGCTTGAGTCTTTCAGCTGTAAAATGGCTACAGAATGTAACATTTAGAAGAACTCTGAAGACCTATGTGATATCGGGTCTTACTTCTGCTTTTCCCAAAAGGACACTTGCAAATCATGAATGATTTCCTTTCTCTGACTCCCCTCTACGTTGTGCCACCTCTTAGTTATTGCGATTGTGCTGATGGTGCCAGTTTCTCAAAGGCTTGGCTATAAAATATATGGACTAATTGTTGACCAGAACCAGGGTGCTATTAACACTGCAGTGATACAGCCCTTCTGGTCACACTCTATTATATCTATGCAGTTGCGTCTGTGTAGATACAGCTCATGCCTTGAAATGCTGAAATAAATTAGCTCCTTTATTTAGACATAAACATCACGTTGAACCCCCAAAAGGGCCACAGTGGACTTTTCTGATTCATACATTCCATCCAGGGCAAAGAAAGATACTTCCTTGTACGTATCACTAACCATAATCTAGATTCTCTAATTTCAGAAACTCATTCCTCTGAAAAAGTAATATTTATAGAAAATGAAATTTGGGTTTTCAATTATGCCAACTTTCTCTTTCATATTCAAATGCTACATATATTCCAGAACATGTTTACAGAATTTTCCCATAGTTCTAAATAAATACACCAAAGAAGTTCTGAAATATACACATCTTAAAGATGCCTCTGCACAAACCAAGTTATTCCCAGATGTTTTACATTCCGAATTTCTCAATAAATGAATAACATGCTAGGAAAGCAAACATGAGCTGACAGTATTTAGTCTAAGCTTCTTAAGTGGTATAACATGTGCAGTTAAAAACAATGTTCAATAACTATATTTCAGTATCAGCAGTTATTAAAGAATTCAGAATGAGCATTTGTGGGATTGGGCAGAGGGCTGCATAGAAATGTGGTCTTTCCTATGATTGTTTTGTGTTTCTCACAACCACACTGCAGCAACAACTCTTGTCTGCTATTTCTGTGTTGTATGTATATATAGATCCCCGTGTGACAAACCCATGATCCCAGTTCACTGCCACGGTGCTCATTAACACGCATCACAATCCCACAGTCAGTTCTGTGAGCTTGGAACCAGTTCCAGAATGAGGCTACAGCACATGGCAGCTTGGCCTTTTCACTCCTTCCATTTTTTTTTAACACTTAAAAAAATACAGAAAACTCCCAATAACTGCTCCTTTCACACCTTTTATCTCCTTTATAAATTCATAATATTCACTCATTAAATCTCCAACTTCGCTACATTCTTATGTAATGCTGAATTCTCTCCTTCTCTGGAGTTGGCTTGTGAAATGTCTTTAATTAAAAAAGCTAAAAGCGCCCTAAATCTGGATGGCAGACTCATTTCCAGGGCATTCAGGCATGTTGTCTAATTTTAAAACGCTGACAGGATACATGTAAATTTATGCAAGTTTCATAAAAGTCACAATTTCCTCCTTGAATTCAAGCTAAAGAAAACTCCCCTGGGCTCTTTTCAAAGCTGTTTGTTTTACTGGAGAGTTTATTTTGCCCGTTGTGTTGGAGGTGATTATTCTGAAGAATATCCATGTCAGAGTTCCATCTGTCCACTAAGAATTAAGGAGTTAGAATTTCCTGATTATTGATCAGACAAGCTCTTTGATCCCTGTTTTATGGCTTTTAAAAACAGATGAGGGAAGGATGGGGATATTATCATGTAAATTATTTTGGTTGACAGTAATTAAGAAATTATATGTTAAGAAAATCAGTAATTGTTAACATGAGTCATTAATGTGTTTTCATTCTTTGTAAAACTTTCTGGCCCGCCCTTCCTTTCTAGCTTTAAATAAGCAAGAGCTGGAAAATATGCATAGTATTTGGAACCCAAGAGGAGTGACATATTAATTCAAAGTTTGCTTGGAAGGGTAGCTTTGTGAAAACTCAAATGTGTTCCCATCCTTTTTGTGTCCATCACCCTTCACCCAGGAAGTCTCTCCTGAAAGCTGGGGTAGCCTTTGAATACATAGGTGAGGCTGGAGACTAGGGCTGTGCAGGAGCTGCGCCTGTCCTCCCTTCAGAAGGTCAGACACAGAGGACTTGATGTTTAGCAAATCTAGAAGAAAAACCAGAAGATGAGGGAACCAGAACCAGCTCAGCCAGGGCAGTTAACCAGTCCATGCTAATTCTGTCGCTCCTTCTAAGCAAATCTTTGCTCGGAATTATTCTTTCACTGACGTTTGTTTTGGAAAGGTCTGAAATCCACAGGAAAAAGACTAAAAGCATGTGACAGAAGGCTGACACGGGCTCCCAAACAGTTGGGACACCTTAGAATGAACTCGGGTTCGCTTACAATTCCCGATCCCTAAAAGAGCACAAACTAAAATTACATTTGCTTTTAGTGAAAGACAGCCTCAAGTGCTGACATGTCGTGTAGGACATGTGATACATAATAATACTCTTAAACCAGTTCTGACATAATATCTCCGGCGGCCTAATAACCACAAATGATTGCTTTAGTTAAGAACTAGCCAGAAGCAAAATAGATCCATGTAAAAGTAGCTTGAACCATAAATACCTCAACAATATTTTATGTCACTTTGTAAAAGTTAAAGGAGTCCTATAATAATTAACAACACAAACGCCATGTTCTTTACTATTGTAGAGTGGTTATGAAAGGTTATTTCATAGTCCCGAGGCTGCCAGTGCCGTAAATTATGCGGGCACCGAGAAGCATTAAGGAGAAATAATAGCAATTTAAATGAAGGCTGACGTAATTCATGATAAACAGTCATTGGAAAATATTACAGTGTTGTCTTTTTTGAGTGGGTTTAATCAGAAGAATGTGACCATATTCTAACATAAACCACTTCTCTTTTCCATTGTGCTAGCACTTGGAATGTTGGCACTCATTCTAGCTGCAAGGTCCTTATTCACAATAATTGCTGAATCCAGAGCTCCAACACCTCCTGGGACCCTAACAATGTAAATTTGGTATTCTGATTGATGGAAGAGCTTCCAACACAAAGCTCCACAGCGCTAGGCTGCATGGTGGTCCAGAAAGGGGACTGAAATGTGAGACTCGTGTAGCCAGGATGCCTTAAAGAATACATATCAAAAGGATGGCTAAGTAATGCAAACATGGAAGAATTATTTTATTGTCACATCAAATAGAACTTGGAGATAGAGTGGAAATCCAGCAGCTGTCCTGACACAGCTTGTTTTAGGTGCACTGTAAATATAACAACACATTAAGAAGTCAATATGAGGAGGAAGACCAAACCTGCCAACTTTTATTAATGCATAATATCACCAGATCAGGATCATAAGACACGATCACATGATACGGTGGTCAAGCAGATGTTTATTTCTGAATGCACATAAAAGTTGTTGTTTTCTGTGCATTGCTGCTGATTGGGGGAAAAAAATAAAACCTCAGGAGCACATCTCATGCCAACGTAGAGACTGGGCAATATTTACCTCTCTGGCATTTATACAGTCTCTGGCAGTATAAAAAGAATAAATGATATTGCTCTTATAACTGCAAAGCCTTCCGATATAGAGTTCATTTAAAAGGCTTTAAGCTACCTATTGATTATTCATGCCGGAGAAAGGAAGCAGGAATAAAAGGAAGCAGAAAATCTGATAGCTTATTTTTCCCACTGGTTCCTATTTCATTCATGATCCATTCTTTCCAAGGGCCATTAAGAGCAGCAGAAGTGATTTCACTTTTTCTTCCTCTCCTTTTCTCTGCCAGCCTTCGGGTGGAGGTGCTAATGAGCTGGAATAAATACAAATGGAGGGAGAAACAGGCTGCCCAGAAAGTCAGGGACTTGGATAATCTACAGAGTGGGGCCTTTGTCCCCGATAATCAAAAATTAATTGCCATCTTTCAAAGATCACTTAAAATATTCATTATATAGCAAAACAGACTATTTTTTGACACTGGATCTTTTCTTCCAACTGAATCTATTTAAATCATCCCCGGGGTCAAATTTCTGGCCACTCCTTTAAAAATATTCTTTCAAAATAAGATAAATGGCTTACTCTGACATTTGTACTAATAAAAATGTATTTTATCTCCTCTTACCACACCAACCTTACTTTCTCTAAATAGCCCATTGCGAACATTATCAGTGAGTTTTGCTCAGTGTACAAATATTTTGTGTATTACAATGAGTAGCCGAACACAAAACTTGCAAATATTTATTTTTAGATATATGGGAAAAAAAGCAATTAGAGCTAAAAATGTGAAGAATGAAGAGCCCACTTAGCAGCAATTATATTCGACATGCAAACTGCTCGGCCATCAAACTTTTATTCAGACGCTGTAGAGCATATTAAGAAACACCACTTGCACACACACAAAAGAAAATATTATTTCACAACCGAAAATACCCAATCATTATAAACAACATCTGGGGGTTATTAATAACTTACTCTGCAGCTGAATTAGCCGAATAACACGAGGTCTGACTCAGAATTCCTAAACATCTATTTTTGAAGGAAAAAAAAGAAGAGAAAACAAAACAAAATATAACATGACTTATTTTCGTAAATATGGATGCTCATGGGGCAGTTTACGAGCACCTACAAATGTGTGTGCACAAAGTGGACAGTTTCTGCACCCTTATGAGACACGTGCTGTTTATGTATTAATCACTACTTCCTGTTACGTAGTCCCAATTCTGTTTTGAGGAAGTTTAAAATTGTAATATTGAGTTCACTCTTTCTGTTCAGAGCCTTGTATATAATTAGCATATTTTTCAGACTGGTGAGAATCTGACCATAAGCAACATCTGAGAAGATTCCTGTTCCAAACTACGACAAAGCCTTTTGTACGTAGCTTCAAAACACATTTTAAGACCATGCATACTGTTCAAATATTCCAGCCCTAAGATAAAAGAACCAAGAATCTTACTGCCACACAACTCACTGTACTGAGACACCCTAAATATTTATACTAACAGGAGTTGAAAATAGTATCAGAGGACAATGCCAAAATATTTCTTCTACACATTATTAGCAACAGCCTTTGGGAAGACAGATGCCAAAAAGCCAGTACTTTTCTAGTTCCCTGGGTCTCCTCACATGGCCCGTTGTTACAGCTTTGAGGGTGAGTCCATAGACTGGTGAGTAATGGGCTGGGTAACACTGTCTTAAAGCAATCTATATTTACAGTTTATATTTTAATGTCTCCAAAACTTCACTCTGACAGTACTGAATTTCAATTGTAAGATGCATGTTTTTTTTCACATTTCAATGTCTCCAGAATTGGTGGTCTCCCAACTGACAGCTTTTTATAATTATAATCAGTAATGCTTTTCACTGTATCAGCAGCATGGTACCTAAAAATGATGTGTTTTAGAAATGGTGTGTTTTAGAATTGATGAACTAGAATGCCTAATTGGCTTATATCAGGGTCAAGATATTTTCTTGTAAAGGATCAAGTAACAATTCTCAGCTCTGAGGGCTATACTCAACGCTACCATCATAGCACAAAAGTTGTCATAGGTGAGATGCAAACGCATGTGTGTGACAGTGTTCCAGTAAAACACTACAGTAGACCAGAGACTGGGTATGAGCTGCGAGTCTAGTTTGTCTATGTAAACTAGAGTGCAGACAACACACTGACCTTAGAGAATGGAGCCATGCAGCAACGCACAGAAAAGGAACCTCAGCCCTGATGCTGAGCTTGCTAAAAGCAGAAATTTGGCATCCTCCAAGGCTTCTCAGTCTAACAACTCACCCACAGCAAGTGCTCAGAGATGTCCAATAAAGTGAGGGAAACAATCACCTTTAAACTCATGGCTCAGAGATGGAGAAGCAAAGTTTATGCAGGTGAATTTGAAAAACAAAACAAAACAAAAAACCCAGCTTCCCCTGTTGGAGCATTGTCTTATGCATTTGACAGAAATCCCAGATATTTTGCACACAAGTCAGATTCCTGTAATTACTATTTAAATTGTTCAGAATAGCCAACCAGATACCAAAAAGGGCAGCACAAGCCAACATCTAAGAGTGCTGATTTCAGTTTCACAATGCAGGGTTTGAACCCAAGCTCCTTTTCTTAACTAGTGTGCTGAGTGACTTCCTTAAATAGCTCTGAACTTCTATTTTCTCGCCTGCAAGATAGGGACAACAACCCCTCCATCAGAGTATTGTTGGGAGAATCATGGAATGTATATAGTAGGTGATCAATAAATGCTAAAGTTGGCCTCACTAAGGTTTTTTATTGAAGTGATTAATCATATGAAACAAACACAATTCATTAAAAAGATATCATTTAGAGATCCAAGATACGGTTACACACCCAGCACAATGTCAGACAGCTGATTAACTTTCCCTAACAGGTATGAGCTATTGTCAGTGTTGTTACATTTTGGTTAAACCAGAATTCTCAGAAAATGAATCATCACAGTTAAAGTATAAAGGTTAAGGAAAATTACTAGAAATGACTTTTTTTTGTTTATATGTTACACCAGTAGCATGTAAGTATGTGAGAACAGAAACGGATCTTAAAGTTCACCTGGACCAGTGGTTCTGCGTCTAAGATTTCATATTCTCTATGAATCCTAAGAAGTATATGCGGAATGTTCTATATTTGCTTGTTTTGCTCATTTTTGCTAACAACGTAATTCAAATTCATTATTATAACAATTATGTTTCCATGAAAAGATTCACAACTTTCATCGGGTTCTTAAAAGGACCTGTGATGCAAATAGGCTGAAAAATATGGTCCAACATTTCACTTCCTGCGTGAAACACAAGACCATAAAGGTAAGCTGAAGCTCCCTATCTGGTACAAGAGTCATATTCGGAACCCTCTAAGAGGGTTTGACTCTCCGACCAGTGCCCTTCCTGGTACACTGTGTTTTCTCTTAAGCTCTGGGTAATTAATAACATAGAGTATATCCCTCCAAAATCCTGGCTCTGCACTTTGACCCAGGCAAAGGCTTCTACCTGAGGCTGTAAATGCCCAAGAAACAGGCTCTTAACTTCTGTTGCTCCTTCTCTCCACACTACCTCATGTCTGCCCTGGCTGCAGCTCTCCAGTTCCTCCACAAACCTACACAGAAACAGCGGAGGAAGGAGGAGCTGGTGGCAATCATTCCTTTACCAATTTCCAATCTCCATTAGCCCTGCAACTGGCTTCAATGCTAGACGTTGTGAAAGCACCAAGTCTCAATCTTACGTGTGCATAAAGTGTGATTAAACTGTTGGTGCAGAGGAATGTAAATTAGTAAATCCATTGCATGAAACAGTATGAAAGCACCTCAAAAAATTAAAATAGTACTCCTGTGTGATCCAGGAGCCCCACTACTGGAATCATAGCTAAAGGAGATGAAGTCAGTATGTGGAAGAAACCCCTGTACTTTATGTTCACTACTCTATTATTCACAAAAGACAAGGGATAGAAGTCACCTAAGTGTCCACCCACAGAGGAATACTGATGAAAATGTGGCATATATGCACAATATAATGTCACTCAGCCTTCAGAAGAAGGAAATCAGAAGAAGGAAATCCTGTCATTCGCAACAACAGGGATGAACCAGAAGGGTATTATATCAAGTGAAAGAAGCGGGGCACAGAAAACAAACATGACACGGTATCGCTCACATCTTCATCGGCTGCAGCTCAACATTTCCTCCACAGACCTACACAGGAACAGCTGAGGAAGGAGGAGCTGAGCTTTACTTATAGAAGTAGAAAGCAGAAGGACAAAAAATGGAAACAAAGCTTTTGTAAATAAGGAGGGGAAGAAGGGTTGAAGGGAGGGGAGGGGAATGGAGAGGAAAAAAAGAAGAACCAAGATATAAAAAGTACAGGTACAAATTCCTTGATGAATGTGATCATTATGTATATCGAAAAGGTACCAATAAAATTAATTAAGAAAAGAAGTAGAAGGTAGAATATTGTTTATCAAGGATGGGGTCAGGAGTGGGTGGGGACGTAGGTCAAATGATACAAAAGTTAAGTCAAATAGAAGGCATAAGTTTGAGAGATCCATTACACAACATGGTGACTATACTTACAAATGTATTGCATTTTTGAAATTTGCTAAGAAAGTAGATTTTGTGTTCTTATGAAAGAAGAAGTATGTGAAGCAATGTATATGTAATTAATTATTTCACAAGGTGTACATATTTCAAAAGAATATATTTTATACAATAAATATATATAATTTTTATTTGTCAATTTAAAAAACTTTGGTAGTGGGATATTGTTTATTCAACTTGAAGAGGTCTAAAAGAGAAATGAAGAATCAAATTTTCAGTGAGATCTTCAGAAGATAACGCAGACACGAATCTTTGTCCGAGTTCACTTTCTTGCCTAAGCACAGTATGCGCTGTGCTCCACAGGTATGCAGAAGCTCTGGATCTTTATTCTACACACTGGTTCCTGGTTCCCTCCACCAGCACTATAAGGAGGTTCGGGAGACACTCAATTGACAGAAGGCTCTGATTATCTGATATCTTTGCTTTTGCTTAAAAGGAAAATAATTCTAGCAGTAAGAGATGCCAAGAGTCTTTCACAGCAAAATCATCAAAATGCTGATACTTTTACATATAAAGATGTCCACCATGGTGTTAATTACATATTATACACAACACCAAAACCAAACCAGGGAGGAAATGATCTAAACATCTCCAGACGAGACTATGTAAACTTTGATAAATTTATTTTATGCAATATTATGCAACTATTAAAATGGTGTTCATAAAATGTTTATACTAACATAGAGAAATGTTTACTTTATAATAATCAAACATTTAAGATATGAAAATGTTCTTAAGTAAATATGAATGTTTTAGGAAAAGCCTGGATGGAAAGAGATTAACATTGATGAGACTGTCGATGGTATGCAGGGAGAGGAATTGAGATACTGATGAGATTTTTGCTGATATGCAGGGATGCAACATCAGAGAGGACAAGCATGCCAGCTTTGCAGCCAGATAAACCTGAACTGGAATCCAGCTTGACCACTTACTCATGATGTGACTCTGAGCCCATTTCTTAGCTGGTGTTGCCGTCCTTGCAAAGTGATGGTTCATGTGAACTTCCTTGCAGTGATGCTGTAAGGATTAAACAAGCTCATGTATGTAGAGGCTTAGCATAAGGCCTGACGTGGGACATATGCTCATAGAGGAGTGCCAGTTATTATTATTGTACTTGTACTTTCCATAATGGAAATAATTTCATAATGAGAAAAATATTTTGAAAAACATATGAGCCCTTTTTGACTATTTATGTTCTTTCCTCTTTGAAATATTATACCAAGGGGGTGAAGTAGGGGGAGCATCTTGTTAACAGAAAACTCTGGATAACTGGGCTTGCCGTGTAGGCTGTTGCAGCCGTGACGCTGTGCACTCCGCGCTGGGCACAGCTGCGGGACGGCACTGAGAGCACAGGCTGAGATCTGGTGCTCCAGTTCTGTGGTGACCCGACTACGACTGCACCAACACCTAACCATTGCACTGCTTGACCAGCTTCTCACACTGCCCAATGGGAGCTCAATGACACTTTTCACCCCAGTTATACAGAATTGCACAGAAGCAAGACTATGTGAAGGTGCTTTGAGAAGTATGAAGCGCTCCCGTCTGCCTGCAGGAAGAGTGAGGGGCAGGGCTGAGGTGGGACGGACGGCTTCCAGCTATCCATATCTCCGAGGCGACCTTCTCAGCTCGCGAAGATGAGCCTTGCACTGAGGGTCAGGGATGCAACTCGGTGCTGTCTCTGCCACATTCTCTAGCTTTTGCTTGTTCTGAGAGATTTCAACCTCTGTTCTTTCAAGGGTAACGGGCTAGTACCTGCCATCTTCAGACCAAGCTGCAAAAAACTGACTGGTGCCAGCGTCCTCTCTCTTGCTGAAGCGTGTGTTCTAGAAGTGGGGCAGGAATTAGCTCAGTGACAAAGTATTATTTCTGATATTGTATGTGTGATATCCTTGTTAAAATATTTGATCTCTCCTATAACTCTGGGAAGATGAGATAGGAGGATTGCAAGCTCAAACCCAGCCTGGGCAACATAGCAAGATCCTGTCTTTAAAATAAAAAGGAATGAAGTTGGACCTCACTGACTGCAAGGCCCTGGGTTCACTCCTTATCATTGCCCCCCACCCCTTATTTGAAAGGCAATAATATTCATCCTGCGGACTGAGAGGAAGAAAGTGTGATTTGCTAATCTTTGAGTATCACCAGCCCGCCTTGTCTAAGATCTTCCACAGGACTCTCTTGGGAGACAGAAAATGTCGCCTACAAAGGCTATGCAGTGAGCCAATGACTCACAAAATATCCCTGGGGTGCTAGTGCCACCCACCGAGTCATCTTCTCCATAACGAACATACCAGCCAAGTCTTTCTTTCTCAACTCTTTGTGATATGACTCCAGCTTGAACTGTCCTCTGTATTGTGATCCCAATGCAGAAAGTACACACTTTAGTTAGAACCTGGCAGTGCCCTGATGCAAATGAACCAGCCTCTGTTGCTTTACCTTCAGTGAATTCTGACGTCTGTGAGTTAGAGCTGGCATGGTCAATGTGGTGATCTCTGAATATGGGTTAATATTAGTCCTAATTTAAGGATGAGCCTCCACTTTCTCAGAAAGAACACCCACCTAAATTGTTCAGACCCCACGATCTTTTTAACATCATAAAGAAGAACAATCTTAAACTAACAACATTGACTAATTTCTGAAGAATGTTCCTCGAGTTGGAAAAGATAAAAATGTTGAGGAAAAACCTGGTCCCACTGACCAAGAAACTTTCCCTTAAGAATTAAGTCCACAGTAAGCTAAAGCTGAATGATAGAGACAAAGATATATGTACCTTACCTGGGTATGGTAGCACATCCTTGCAATCCCAGGACTATGGGAAGCTAGGGAAAAGGATCACCAGTTGAAGCCCAGGATGAGCAATCTAGCAACTTAGCGAGACCCTGTCTTAAAATAAAAAGGTGGAGGGGGACAGGGACCTAGCTCAGTGTGAAGGCCCTGGGTTTAATCCCTAGTAACACACAGGAAGAGGAAAAAAACAGAAAGTAAATAGATAATAGATAGATAGATAGATAGATAGATAGATATAGATAGATAGATAGATAGATAGGTAGATAGGAAGAGAGACAGAGGCAGAGACAAGAGAGATAGAGAGTGAGAGAGAAAGGAAGAGAGAGACAGAGAGAGAGAATAACTCATCTAAGAAAGGAGTAAGATGATGGGAAAGGGGATTTGCGGTCCTCTGGAAAGTAGCAGAGTTTTTATATCACTTCAACAAATGCATGTTGTCAAAAACATGAATAAAGTATGATTCTTACTCCCTCAAGGAGCTTGAAGTCCAATGATTAAAGATGAAAGTGACGCCATTAATTTTCATAACAGGCAGAAAGTAAAACACAACAACAAACAACAAGAAAAAACATCTTTGAAAAAGTTGTGAGTAACAGAGCAGCAACAAAAGCAAAATGTGAAATATTATTATTATGCAGCTGTTTTTCAGTCTAAAATCTACCTTTAAAGAAGTCAGGAAATCAAGCAAGCATCTCACGCCTTCATCTCCTACTGTGAAGTTGGTCCATCCCTCCTTTTCTTTCTTATAGACCCCAGGGAAAGATCCGACTTAATAAAAGACAAGTTGATTTTCCTTCCAAGAGGCCTCCCTCGGGTCCCAACCACAACAGGGTCTGTGAGAGAAGAACTGGGGAGCGCATGCCATCTCAGGGGAACGTAACATCTAGGAAGAAAAGAGTTTTGCTTGTGGAGGCTGCTTTTTGTCTATGCTGAAAGCTAAAAACGGCACAGGAAACAGTCTCTTTCTTTGGGTTTCAAAGTCTAAGTCATTTCCACATCCTCACCTGAAATAACTTCCTCCTACTTGAATCTTTCAAGGTCCAGTTGGAGATGCACCTCCTCTGAGAAGCTTCCCTTGACATCGGGCCCTCGTTCACGCCTCTCTTCCCTCCAATTAGCCCTTACAGATCAAATCCCAGGGCCTATTACCTGGCAAAGCTTTCCCATTTACAAAGCTTTGGCAGATATCTTTTTTTTTTTTCCAAGCCTCAAAGTAACTTTTGACTCTTAACTGCATGCTTTTCTCACTCTGTAGGGCCAAAGTGTGCCCATCGGGGGCAGCAGGCCTGAGTGTGTGTGCAAGATTAGCAAAGCTCTGTCAGTGCCATGCCAGGCCTATGACCCTGTAGAAGGTGCTTAACCTCTCTGAGGTTGCTCATGGGTAAAAATGCAGGGCTGCTAAGAGGATTACAAATAGTATTTGTAGTGGACCACTGCTCCATGTCTTATCTCAGACAATTTGGTGTTTAAGTCTCTCGAGGCTAGTGTCCCCACAACGCCTGGACTTCTGCCTTATACATAGTCAGTGCTCATAAATGAATGAGTAAACACCCAAGGAGTGCAAGAATGCACTAGTCTTTTTCTGCCCAAATTCTATCTGTTCGTCAGGCTTCCAAGATGGCAGCTGGAGGGCCCAAAAGGCCATTCAGAGAAGGAATCGTTAGGGAGAGAGTTCCTAGGCAACTTCCAAGGGGAGTATGAAGCCCAGATGATGGAATCGCGGCCCCTGCCAGACAGCAATGAGAAGATTTCCTGAGCAAGCGGTGCAGGCAGCTCTTGTGCCAAGAGCTTGGCTACTCTGCCTCCTTTGAAAACCCATTACCAAATCATGGCAAGCGAAATTTAATTTTAAAAAGGGAAATGATTTATGTGCTACAGGAATAAAGAAGTGGCAGAAGCAGGAAAGCTTGCATACATTTCATTTTTTGAAATTAGGCCTATAATTTTTTCATTAAAGAAGGATGCCAAGTTGGGAAAACCAATGCATTCTAAGCAGAAAATTATAGAGAGGTGTATAATGAAAGTCCTGTCAGCATTGAACACCCGCGTCTTAGAGTCTATGAGAACCCAGGACTGTTTACTGTCTGCCCCTTTTCAACTACTGAATGCGTAGTTGCAGCTCTTAAAGAGGCCTCCATCGGCTCTCTGATAAGAGAGGAGCCCTGGGAGGCTGACACAGGGAAGTGGTCCCTCTGGCAGGCACGTTGAGAAGAGACCCAAGGACAGCACAAGATGAAGCAGGGACAATTAGATGAATCAGAAGAGAGAGGAAAGAGGCTGCCACTAGGGTTTCTTGATGCCAGTCCAGTGGTTTTCAGATTTTACATCTTCATGATCATTCTTTTCTGAACTACTTCTACATGTACCGGTCTCTCCACTTAAACCGTCTAGAACTTACTGTATACGCGTTATCTAGAATGCTGCTGATCATTCTTGTGTTTCCAGGGGGTTTGGTGTCAGGCAGCCTAATGCTCTGCCTGAACAGGGTCTGAGCTAGAGGGGACGGGAGAAGGTCATGGATGCTAAGTCAGGCTATCTAGGCTCAAGTCTTAGTTTGAGCACTTGTTGGCTGTGTGGCATTACTGTGCTTCAGTGTCCTTATCCGTAACACAGAGATAGCAGTGATCCTGGCTTGTGGTATACACATATCCATTCATTCACTTAACCAACATTTATTAAACATCTACTATGTGCCAAATACTGGTCTGGTCCCTGGGCACCCATTTGTGTACTAGATAGAAAATAAAGCACTTTCATTACCAAGAGCTCACCTTGTAGTATGTGCAGGGAGTGGGAGACAGCCTGCAAACACATAAATAAACAATTGCATGAGTTAATTTCAGATAATGATGAGTTATGGGAAGATAATTATACAGCGAGGGATGGGAGCGAGCGGAACTTACAGAAGAAGGATGGCCAGAGAGCTCTCCGGGGAGGAGATGCTGGGACTGACACCAGAATGATGAGAAGTAACTGGACCCACAGCATTTAGGGAAGCGCATTTCATGTAGAGGGACAAACAGACTGGGCTGAACCGATGTTAAATAATTTTTGGTACCAAATAATACCTCATTTTCCTCAGTTGCAGAAACAAAGCAATGTTGAGGGTGTTTTTGAGGAACTACTGTGGAGTCAATATGGGGTTAAGGCTGTTTTAAGCAATGGAAGAGATAGAAGTCAGTTAATGACAAGCACTTCCCCAATGCTTACCACTTGCCACCTAAGTGCTTTCACTCATTTAGTCCTTGGAATAATTTTGAGAGGTATATTTCCATGACAGCTAATCCATGGTCACTTTGTATTTTGTCACTCCCTTTGGTACATACTATAATGTAAGCACTTCAAGAGGAAATTTCTTTCATTCACACCTTTTGTGCACAGGTACTGGAACAACACATAGTAAAAAAAAAAAAATAACACATGTAATAGACTCTGGCTGAATGGATAAATGGATGATTGAGGAGTGCTGTGTGTCAGGCACTGTGCTAGGCTCTAAGCACCCCCAGACATCTTCACCTATGGTCCAGGGGACTCAATATACTTTCCCTGATAGGATAGAATGAAGGGGTTCTGTGTCAAGAGGATTTTAAGATTTGATTACACGTAGACCTATTCTGAGCCTTATTCTAACACCTTCAACTCCTGATCAGCATATTTTGTCAGTGATTTTTCAATTACCTAGTTCTTTTCTGGTAGTATAAACGTGTATTTGCTTATTTGATAAAAAGAAATCTGTTTTACCCCAGAGAGGAATATTTGATCTTGCTAATATAGTGGGTGATCTTTCTTGTTTTTCTAAGTGAAATGTTAGGTGAAATATTTGCGATATAGATATAACTCTGGGTTAAACGAGATTATTGTACCCATTATTCTGAAGAGTGTTTAACAAGCCACAGAGTCCACTCAGCCACAGATAGAGCTCAGAGTTATCTTTAAATCTCCCTTAAACTTCCAAAAAATAGAAAAGAAATCCACTAATCTTACCAATTCCACAGATCATGACTCTGTAAATTAATTTAGAGTCACAACAAAAAGTTCTTTTCACGAATCCTAAAAGAGATGCTGTTCCAGATCCCACGGGCTCTAAGGAGGTCTACTCTCAGGTGCTGCTTTGCCTTACTGTCCTAGAAGCCAAGCCTACACGTTAGTCGTCACAGGTATGATGGGGCACATCTGATACACCTCTACCGGCAGATTTATTTGGATTTGGGTTGCTATGTTGTGAAGCCCCTAACATTCTCTCTGTCCCTACTTTGGTGGCACAGGCAATAAGAAGATGATACCAAGACTGATTTACTTAGGCCATTCTCTCTTGATCAATAAAACTTTCAGAAAACTTCTAAGACAAAGAACTGAGACCTCTGAAGGTTAATGTCTTCTGCATAAACAGTTACATATAAGAAGCATGGCTCTTCTCCCAGTTAAAGAACAATGTCTGCCTTGTTATCTTTGAGGAGATTGGTGGGCATCTCAGGCAGGCAGCGAAAGCCTGAGTGTGGATCGGGGCCAGGAGCAAGGCCATTTTATCATCGAAATCCACTGCGACCATGAAACTTACTTTGGCAAGGAAAAAAATGTTTACTCACTTACACATTCCCATGATCCTTAACAAAACATTGCCTTTCCTTTCATTTCCAGCAAAACACGTGATGCTCAGAGGAGAAGAGGCAGAGTCCAGCTTGTCTTTTATGCTTCAAAATAATTGTATATGTCCAGAGTTTTCTTTCACAAAAAATTCAAGGTTTTGTCCCCTTATCTGTTCTGCTTTCTTCCTTTGCTTTTTCTTGTGTAGTCTATCATGTCATTATTTCAACCAACAGGAAAGAAGGAAAGGGAATATTCACTGCAGAACAGAGGAGCTCCTTTAAAGAGTACTATAAAAAGTAGAATACTTCTTTTCCAGTAAGGTTCTAGCAAGACTCTGGGTTCCTCTATTATTCAAAGAACAGGATCATTTTTGATGAATGCGGGTTGCTCAAGACCTAAGACTCCGACAGAAACAGTAGAGGATCTTCATTTATCAAGAGGATTTTCAAAAAAATCAATTGAATACAGACTTATTTTGAGCCCAGTAAGTTGGCTGTGATTGCCCAACTCTACAGATGGGGGAGTGAGGGACCTCATGTCACTTGCCCAGAGGCACAGACAATCAGATGGTTGAGCCCTGATTTAAACCTGACCTATTTGCCTGCGAGCGTAGGCTCTTTCCTGTACCGTGCTATCCTCCTCCCCAGCCACAGCAGAATCTCTGTCTTCCTACTGACACAGCCAAGTTCTTCTCCCTGAAGATTAAAGCTCACGGTGTCCACACATGGACCAAACACCTGGTGACAGTCCATCTCATCTCTTTGCTTTCCACATGAGTGGTCACAGCCTTCCTCTAACCCCATCCTCCTCCTGGTCAAGAAACACACATAAACACCTCCAAATGCCAGCAAACATGGAAGCATACTTTGATTTCTTGTGTCTCTTTGCAATTCAAAATTAAAACAAAATAAAGCATGTCTTTTTTAAAGTCATCCCCATCCTACGCCATTTGGTACCACCTATTTTTAAGAACTGACTTCTTCTCACTTACACATTCCGGATTACTTTTCATCTCTCTGAGGGGAGCCCGTACCTTAAATTCTCCATTTATCTACTATCGTGCAAGTGCCTCTGTTTGGATTTAGCTGTCAACACTTCACACATGTGAAATCAATCTGTATGATATTAATGTATGCATCGTGCATTACAAAATGGTCGAAACTTTATTGTTCTAACAGCAAAAACACACAAAGTGTTTGCCTGCTTTTTCTAAAGCATAGACAATAACACAATATAAATGACAGCATGTGTTTTATAAAAGAGGAATCATTATAAAAAGAGGTAAAAATAAAAAAAAGGGTGGTTGGAAAATGCCTCATGTCAGGAGATTCTAACAGGACAGTTGGGGTAAGAATTATGCATAGATTAAAGATTTTTATGAAGAAAAAATTGCCATTCATGTCACTTTCACTTCTTTGTCATTATAATCTGATTTCCTAATTGCATGTGCAATACAATGAGTCTTCATAATGCTTTAATGGGATGTCCATTGCTTTAGTTTTAAAAATAGTCAATTCTCTTGTGCTAAGAAAGAACTTCTGCTGTCTGTAGAGTAGCGTAATTGACAAGGGGAAGAATGCAGGGAGGATGTCGAGGCTGAAGTTTTTCCATCACATACCGTTAATATGATTCAGTTTACGCTTGTGTTATAGGTGTAGACATTGCACAGCGCTATAAGTAAGGAGGGGACCTGAATAACACACACTGAAGAAAGCAGATGGCATGCTATCAAACCCTTCAAGCCTAAAATAACCTTTCCCAAGTAAGGAGGGCAGTTAATTAAAGCCAGGATATATTTACACTATTCTGAATATCTCAATGTAAATAAAAATCAAACTGACACCGCTGAGATGTTGGATTAAATGATGAAATTTCATCTATTCTATTTTTCTTTAATAGTTTCTAATCAAACTGTTCATTAAACAGCTTCATAAAATTCCACGGAGAATTTATTTACAGGGACTCATTGCGGATTTAAAAGCCTTACGTTTATTGTTCCATTAAAGTTGTTATTCAGTGGACAACATTAAAATATAGTGAGGAGCGGGTGCTGCCTGGGTAGCTGAGCCAGTTTGTCACACAGAGAAGTCTCTCTCAGAAGTGAATCTAGGGAATGAAGGTAAGCCACACGGATGGCACCCAGAGGAGAAATGTGGGTCATCCCTATCTAAGAGAGAGCGCTAGTTCCGATTCCAAAGCCACTTCCTGTGTTCTTTTCAGGCCTGGCCCACTGGCTCACATTCCTGTCCCTCTAGTAGAGAGGGCATTGGGCCCCTTATACCCACCCCCCCAAAGAGTGGCGACTAAGGGCAGAACAAACCTAAGAGAGACCAACCATTGACCCAGGTTGAGGGTGGCCAGTTGCTAACATGGTGAGGCAGGAGCAGGGTTTTAAACAATCTGCACTTTTCTAACACTTTCCTAAAAGCCCAGTCTCTATCTTTGAAAGCCAAGTCAATTCCTGCCTTTTGTAGGACACTTCCCTGACCTCTCAACCTGACTCACCTTTAGCCGTCCCCACTCACTCCGACCACTGCTAAATTCCTACCGCACTTGTCCACGGGGACACTCTCCAGACACTTCACCACTGATTCTCCTAGAATATTAGTTAACCTTTCAGGTGCAATAATCCTGTCTTCCCCAATTAGATTTTAAATCGTCAAAACAAGCAAGAAATGTTTTATCCTTTGCATACCCCTCCCGCCTCCACTCCATAATTCTATGCACTAAAAGACAGCAAAAAATATATTGGTCAATAAAATAAACATCATTCCATCATAGCAAAGCAGACACTGTCCTTTTGAGAAGGACCTTAGAGGGATTTTATGGCAATTTATGTATTTCACGTGTCAAAGGTGTAGCTGCTAAATGCTATAAACTCTTGCCATCAGCTCTACTATTCATCCACCTGGTGATACGGCTAATAAAATTTGAGTTTTACAGCCTAGGCATACTGTTACCTAAATTACACTTGACCAATTACTGAAATCGCCAAACGTGTGGCACAGAATATATACTGTTTAGAAAATTCATCTGTGGGTCCCCTGGCACTCTCGGTAATCTGACAGAAGTGTTTCAGTCATCTGGCGGTGTTTAATATTAGAAGCATTTGTTTAATGCTAGTCACTAATTAAATTTATGTTCTCCTACCAACTGTTAGTTGGTGGGAGAAACCCAATGCCACATTTTAACAAACACTTTAACCCGTGTTGATCTCAAGTACAACCAGTTGGAAGTTTAAAAGGGTGTTCGGCGTTCTCTGGAAAGTTAAATGTGTGGCCCAAAATAGGAGGTGGAGGAGGCACGCTGGTGAGGGTGATCGAATTGGGTCAGAATAACCTTTTTTGTTCCCTTGCTAACATGAGCTACTTTAAAAAACACAAACTATTTGAAGTGCAAACTTAACTAAAACCTCTAATATTCTAATTATTAAGATGGCCCTGTAAAAAGCTCCTTAAAGGTACCTTTATTCCAAAAGAAAGCTTCTACTTTAAGAGGCTAAAGAAGGAAAAAAAAAAGCATTGAAATTAGCTGTAACAGAACGAAGTCCAGGAAAACATTCAAAAGTCAGATGCTTGTGTTTGCAAGAACATTTAAAACTAATTTAGTAACTCTTAACAGCCATTGTGACGACGGTTGAATTGGAACTTTTATTACCAATTCTAGATGTCACAGCTTTGAAACTCAATGACTAATAACTCTTAAATTAGTCCAAAAGGTTAAAACATTTTTTTCATTATATTATATTGTGAAACTCTAATTTCAAATGCTCTTAAATGAGGGAAAACATTCTTTCAGTTTTTTTCTGTGTCAGGAATTTACAGTCCTCTTGAGCAGCAAGCAGAATATAGAATTTAGGAGCAGGGGACAGAGAAAAAGCTCACAAGTATTAAAAGGAGAAGATTTGCAAAACCTAATCTAAAAAGAGAGGGTTTTTAAAAACTATACCAGATACATTTATCTGCTTGAATAAAAAGGTTATTTGAATATTTAAAAGCACAACGATAAATGTTTTTGTTTGTAATTTGTTTTCCGTTTTTATTCTTCATTAGTACATATGTGCATTACATAACCATTGCACTCCTTGCGGGAGTTGATACACATACGTAATACATCTTAGTTCTTTCCTTCACCCCTTTCCCTCCTTTCCTTCTCCCCTCCGTCCATCTCTTTATCTCCTTCCCCTTTGAGAAAGGTCTGTCTCCCTCTTCCTATCACCTATCCTTTATTTTGTTGTTTATTTATATTTTGGTTTTCTCACATAAGAGGAACCATCTTTCTTTAAAGGAGGAAAATATAATTTGTACAAACCCTATTTCCTCTTTACAGGTGGAATCATTTGATAAGTCAGAAATATAAAAGACACTGGATGAAACAATTTACACACAGAAAGGTCATGGCCTTTAGACCCTAATGAGCTTAGATGACTGCATTTCCTTTCCTCTCTCCTGCCTTGCTTCTTGTGTCACTATTTCCTATCGCGTCACACTCCACCTGCTTGCGTTCACACAACTACTTAATAAAACCCTTTCCAGGAGCAGCAACAGGGCTACTGGGGTCATAAAGAATCACATTCAAGAGGCTATACTGGGGCTCTGCAAACCATGCTGAGATCCACTGTGGTTAAGCAAGATAACTGGAACTTGAACAACCTACAAATGAGGGGTCCTTGGGGAAACAAGCCAACAGAATCAGAGGAGGTCCCAGCTCAAAGGGATCCTATGCTCCTCTCTAAGCCAGAGATCTCAGCCTCTTCCATAGCCAGGTGCTTTGAGGGACCCCACAGGCCCCCGTCATCCCATCCACAGTGGTGATTCCCAGGGAAGAGCTAGGGTGAGGCTGTGGGTGTCCATGCCTCTGTAAGTACAAGGGTTCCTGATCTCCGGAGAATCACTGATGTGATCCATCTCTTCAACAAATGAGTGAGAAGGCGAGAATGTGGGAGAACAGACATCTTGGCTCCCCTCTCGTCACTGTGCCATGCACATTTCCCAGACTTCTCCCCTAATCCCATCTCTCTTCAGGACCACCCAGCTAGCAGAGATGTAGATGAAGATAAATATGCATATATATATATATATATACACCCATCTTTGGTGGGCAGTATGTGTCTGTATGTGAGGAGAACATATTCATGACATATCAGTCTCAATCTATCTATTTATCTATCTGTCTATCTATTAATTCACCTTTTGTGCAAAAGTAGTTACAATTTGTGCATTTTTATAGTACTGCCTTAGAAAAGAAAGTGATTAGGCAAATTTAAAATAATTCACATTTGAATAGCCAAAGCATTTTACAAAAGATCATGACAGCTTCCAACCTGTCCTAAGGTCTAATTTCAAGGTCAACCAAGAGACTTTAAACTTTATATTGAGCAACAAACTGCAAATAATAATCTTTTACCCATGGTAAGTGGAGGCCTCCAAGAAGGCCCTGGCGCCTTACGCTGCAACAGTGTAAGGGTGGCAGGGCAGGGTGGGACATGGATTTGCGAAAATGAGTCCATTCCCCCGCAGCGCTCATCACCAAAACTGAAAACAGTGATACACAGACACACACATGTTTTAGGTAGGAAAAATATAGACTCACCAAACTCGTCGCATACACTCTCATTTTCTATGAGAGTGGGGTGGTCAAACGTGTCTCGACAGTACAGGATCTGGGGGTTCCTGCTGACCACTGCAATGCCCCCCAGGGCTAATGCAAACTGGTCCGTTAGAATGGAAGACGGCTTATCCTGGATGCGCTTCAGCATGGAGCGGTACCGGCAGTACTGAGGGTAGCTGAGAACGATCACATTCATTTCTTCCTCGTCCTCCCCTAGACAAATGAGAAAACAGTACTATTACCATTTTCCCTCCAAGAGAGAAAACAGTCACAGCCCTGATATACTTTGTATAACCACTTCTGGCTTTGGGCTGCAGACATCATTCTCCCCAAGGTTCTTATGTCACTCCAACTTTACCCCAGTCTAGCAAAGCCAGCATCCTCCTGCTATACTTTATCAATCCAGCCACACACACACACACACACACACACACACACACACACAGCCTTAGGGGTGTCTCAGAACATTACCTCCTGTGAAGAAGAGAGGAGTGAGATAGCCCTGTGGACATGTTAAAGTCATGTTTGTGCCGTTGGTGAGTAGCAGAATTAAAAACTATTTTAAGAGAATCTGACCTATTTTTGTAAGCATTAATGTTATCATGGAAGGACAATGCATACATTTTTTGAGCTTCTTCATATTTAGAGTTTGGTATTACTTTTATATTGAACTGTGAAATTTTGGAGGTGCTTGGAGTGTTCAAAAAGGTCATCTGGCCCCAAAGAGATGTCCATGGATCCAGATAGCACTGCCATCTTCTCTGGGGTTCACATTATTGCTCGTCAGCAAATATTTCCTGTTCTCTGTGGGCCCGAGGGAAAGCTTTGCTTCCCACTCTCTTGGGAGTCCTTGTTTTGGCCAACGAAATGTGACAGAAGCAGTGACCGCTTTAAAGAATGAGTGCAAGCGGGGCGTGGTGGCACATGCCTGTAATCCCAGCACTTGGGAGGCAGGTGCATTATGGTGAGTTTGAGGCCAACCTGGACTATGTAGTGACTTCAAGTCCAGCTTGAACTGCAAAACAAGACCCTATCTAAAAGGAAAATAAAAGACAGTGAACCACCAACCATAATTCCCCCCCTTTTTTTTTTCCTGGCCATCTATAGTGGTTCAGACAACAGCTACTCTCCTAGGCTGTGTCCTGGGGTAAAACTAATGTGAATCAGAGACTCTTGTTGATCCAGAATAGATGCCAAGAATAAGCAGAAACTAAACTCTTGATGTTTTAACTGCTATGGTTTAGGGGCCATTGGAACATGATCTATCTCAACTTGATTGATATATCCATCTTCCCCCCCCTCCCTATCCCCTACCCCCTAACTTCTAATGTCCCTCAAATCCACCTGGTACCTTGGCCTCTCTCATAGAGCCATGCTGAGAGGACTCCCCAAGCATCACTGCGAGAGAGTTCCATCAGAAGCGACTTAACTCTGAAGAATATTTCAGCACATCGAATGAATCCTAATGATTATTTACATCTTACTGTATTTTGTGCGCATTTATAAAAGTCAGATTCGGTGCAGTTAAATCCTCCTTCCCTCTACGCTGGAGAAATCGGAAACACCTCCTTTGGTAGCGTGCCATGTACACACACTGTCAAGCTGGATTTAGGCTCCTTGACCCACTTTGCCATCACTCTCCATCACCAACTACTGGCACGGTTGTAAGCCATCCCCAGACTTGTCACTTGCTTATCCAAAGGGAAAACACTCAATATTTTGAGCCCTTACCATGCTGCGGGGAACCACAGAAGACAGTTGTTAAAGATACCGACAATATCGTGGCCATCTGGTAGCCAGTGGGAGTCGAATGAGTTAGGACAGGACATAATGATGACACATCACAGTGCTGGTGGAAGGTGCACAGGGGACCTTTTCAGAGAGGAGGCCGGTTCCCTGGTGCATTTCCAATCATGTCCACTTAGTTCCTCAGGCTGGAGGCTTCTCCACGAATGGAGTATTTAGTGGCTTGCAAGATGATGTCTTTTAATGGCTTACACTTCTTAGACTCCTGCCTGGCTTGTGGGTAGCCACTTTATCAGCTGGTACACTTAATTAAAAGGAAATGTATTTTACGTTGAAGGTAAACTCCCAAAGGAAAACTACTTTTCAGATGCTGAGCTATGTCATTTGAGAGTCTTATAACAAACCAGGACACTTATGTTAAAACATTGGGTTCAAGCCTGTGCTTTTCTGTAGAATTAAAACCTAAAAAATTTCTCATGGAAATAGTCACTAAATATCTTTAGAAAATCAGACTCTCTAGGTTCTATTTCAAGAATCAATCCTTAATGTGTCAATTGTATTATTATATTCTCTATTATGCTCTGCTTGTCTGTGACACTGTGAAGGAGAGAAGGGGCCACTGCCATGAACTGCTGGAACTTAATCCTTTCTGCAAGCTCAGCATCTCATACCAGCTCCAGTACACAGTTAGTACTGTAGGTACACAGTAAGTACTGTAGGTACACAGTAAATACTGGTGATCCCCAAACCAGCTCCAGTCATTCCACTGGTTTTCTATGAAGGGCCAAAAACTGCATCAGTTTCTCCAAGTGTTCTAGAAATAAAATGGAGAAAGCTTTGCTTTTCAGGTTGAAAGAAGGGGGAAGAACAGGTCCTTCACAGTTATTTTTACAGAAGCCGTCTCCAGGACTCTTGGGTCCACTTCACTTTCCTGCTATGCCCTCCATCTCTGACCATTTTTCATAACAATACTATCTCTAACCTCTTCCTAATTCTTCATTCTATGTGGAATCAGCTTCCCGGCAGTCTCCTGTGCTTAGATATTCTTTCTCTCTCTCCACCCCATCCACCTCAACCAAGCTCAACATATTTGTTCCCCTTTCCTTCTTGCAGTTTTTAAAACATTAGCCAAACTTGTTGGAAAAAAGAGAACAGCATGTTTTCTCTACTCTAAGCCCACAGCAATGTGCCCTATGACTGTCTATTCATTCTGGAGACAGTGTCCATGGTCCCAGGACTGCCCACAACATTAGAATCACATAGGTCACCCATAGAAAGGAGGGCTCTTGGCTGCCATCAAGAATACCTGACTCAGAATCTCTAAGACAAAAATCTCTAAAGCAAAATACAGGATTATATTCCTTTCTCTTTTTCACTTTTCCGGAATTGTTGCCTGTATTACAGAAGAAAACAAATGAAAAAAGGCCTTTTTTTCCAAACTAAAAATATGAGGGAGTGATGAACTGTTTTCCTATTTAGAAAGTAAAGCAAAATTACTGCTATTTCTGGTACTGATAATAAAGCAATAACATTTCCAAAGGCCTTTCACATATAATATATCTCTTTTGTTCCCTTACTATTAGCATTATGACTTGTTAATATTTCCCAGTGTAGAGGTGGGAAAACTAATGGTGAGACACCCAAGCAAGTGGTCCAGGATCTCACAGTGATAAACGGGAGACTCTTGCCTCATTTTTTTTTGTTTTTTTGTTTTTTTGTTTTTTTTCCGGTGTTGGGGATTGAACTCATCACCTTGCGCTTGCCAGGCAGGCGCTGTGCCGCTGAGCTAAATCCCCAACCCCTTCTTGCGTCATCTTTTAACCTCAAGTTTAATGAATTTTTCATTATGACAAAATGTCTCAATAGTAATAGTAAAGATAATAGAGTTTTAACTAATTTACAATAGCAAGGACGAGAATAGTGACCTCTGATCAAGTGAAATATGATATACTTCATAGAGAATTGTAGAATTCAGCCAGTCATAAGTCAAATTCACTCTACTCTGGTTAAAGCAGCTTATTATTTTGAAGTGCTCAGTTCTTGTAGCAATTTAATATTATTGATGCACCTTTCACTTACATAACTTTCTACTCGTGTAATAGGAAACAGGACCAATCTTAAATTTTGCAAGCCTAATATTTTAATAATCTAATACCCCTCCCCATTAAATTCTTTCCACACTCACAGACCAGAGGCGCAGCGGGGTCTGTTCTAATGTGGCAATGTTTGGCAATGCCGAATCAAAAATTCTAATAAATTTGTTGCTTATGAATGGAACCACCCATTTGGACCAAAATTTTGAAATCATTGAGAGGCAGATCTCCAATGTTGTAATCAGCTATCCCTAGAGGAATTGTCTTTCATATTTACAGAGCCAGAGAGAGCCCAGGAGGGGGGTAACTGCTATGGAAGTTACTGCGAGGTGTGAGTGAAGAGGATCCAGAGGAAAGACAAGACTCAGAAGAGCCAAGTCCGACGCGTCGGTTTCAGGAGGGCAGCCCAGCTTCTTCCCTGGAACGTAGGCAGGTGGGTTTACTTTATCAGAGAGACCTTTTGTTTCCCTCAGACGAAGTGTGGTCACTTTAATAGGAAAGGTGTGCATAACAGAGTATAAAATTACGAATTTGAGACCGCTTTCCAGATCTAAAACTATGATCCTGTATCAGCCTCCTAAGGCTCTGCGTTAAATTAATTTCCTTCCGATACATTTACACAAATTTTCCACTGGCTGGCATGTTTATTTTTCCCTAGTATACTGAGAAAACAAATTCGAGAATTCTTATTTAAATTCTTCAGCTACTCCCCTTTTCCTTATGTGTTTTATATACATATAAATAAATACTCCTATGCAAAGTTGCCCATGAAGCAAGGACTGCCAATAAACGCTATGTAAGACGTATTCCCCTTTCTAATTCATACATAGCAGACGCATCTAAGAATGAATGAAGAGTGGATACATTACACATTTGTTTAGCAAAAGGCAAACACAACTTTCCTGGAACGAAGATTTTTCTTTCAACCACACCCACCTAGGGAAAGAAATCAAAGTGTTACCCTAAGGAATATTCTTCTAACACACTCTAGTTGGTTAGAATATATGTATTTTTTTCATTTGATTTTAGTGAACAGAAAATGATCAGCAATAAATTGCTGGTGTCTAAGGCTGAAATTTTGAACCACAATTATGATATTCTCCTCAAATGTCATCCATTCTTCAATTTCTCCTCCCCACAAACAAGTGACTATGCCTATTTTAAAATGAAATATTCAAAGGTAATAAAAGACCCCAAATTACTAAACCTCACTTCAACTTTGCTTAAAAGAACTTTGCCTATTAAAAGTTAATACCTAAAGTACACTGCTTGTAATGTTCAACCAAAATTACTCTAATCCTGTGCTTATATCATAATTACACGTTTTGTTAACCTCTCCCAATGTCAATTTTTCACTTATTTATATATTCTCAAAGTCCAAAACAGAATTCCACAGAGAATCTGTAATTATAACGCGAGACCCCACCCAGGCCTTTCAAACAGTAACTGTACACCATGGCTTTAATCCTCAGTGTAGGGCTGGGGGTGGCGGAGGGAGGGGGAGCGCATACAAGCGGCCTTCGTTCTGAATAGCGTGTTACTCAAGTTGTCTTTGTACAAAAAGAGATGCATGAAATAGCAAACACAATGAATTAATGGAGCACTGACTTTCAAATATCCATAATGCTATTTTTAAAAAATAGCTAATGGTGGCCAAATGCGCAGAAGGCCGAAAACATAAATTCTGGAGGAGAAATGTGCTTTTATCTCTTACACAACTTAGAAATGTAACTTTTTTTTTTTTAAATTTGGGGGCAGGGAGAGAGGAAGGAAGGCTTGTTTCGGAAACATCACACTATTATGCTTACTGAAAACCACTATAATCTACTTCTAACATCAGTAAGCTAAAAAAAAAAAAAAAAAAAAAAAAAAAAAAACCTTTAAAAAACCCTTCACACCGGGATTTTATAGAGCCTGGTGGAAAAAATATGCATGTTCCTTCCTGCACCTAATTACCTCAACTGAAAAATCTGCCAAGTATTTTGCCCTTTAGTTCCCTTAATCGTATTAGGGCAAATGCATTTGAATGCCAATAGAAACAAACATTTAAAGATTTTCACCTAAAAGATTCCAAATATGTATGAAGGCTAACTGTGAAACACAATGTCCCACACGCTTCAAAGACAACATAACAGTTTTTTGTTGTTGTTCCTCCAAGCAACTATGGATTTGCTCATGTTATAAAACTTGATGTCTAGTTTTGAAACAATTTAAGTAAAATAATGTCAATATGAGAGGCTCTCCCAATGATTTATGCTTCCTTCTGTTACTTTATTACATTAGACATTCCTCTCTCCAAGCTTTATACTTTTCCCTGTGCTCCTAGCAACCAACCAAAGGCAAAGCATCAACTTTATATACCTGGCACTATTCCAATTCTTGCTGCTATTGACAATTATATTGAAGTTTCCATTTAATTGCTGCTCTGTTGTGACATGGAATATTTGTCATAATTAGGCATTTCCTATTTTCTGTCCATTCATCTTTGATTATTACTGAAAATGAAATTTTTTTATTTCAGAAAACCTAAGCATGAACATTCTACAGATAAGAGTAGCTACAGCTGTTACTATCATTACCAACATTGTAACATGCAGGAAAAAAAAAGAATATAATTTCTCGGAAGGTAATTTTCCTTTCAGTCTAAGTGCTCTTATTCATCTTACAGTTACTCAATGATTTCCTGTTCTAATTACAGGACATTATACAGAAAGACATTTGTAAAGAGAAAATGCAGAAGGGTATATGACTAAATAGCCTGAATTGGCTGATAGTGTTTAAAATTCCAAAGTTGTACATCAACTTCATCAATTCATGGTTATGGCTCTGTGTAAATGTGTAATGTGTCCCTCTGCATTGCTAAGGCAGTAAACTTAGTACTCAAAGTTAGTACACTTCAAAGGGGAAAATACATTTGCAGTTAACTGATGTTAGAGAGACGGGTGAAAGAAAAATCAGTTGGTTTTTTTGTGTGTTTTTTCTCCTCATTCATCAAAGCTGCTAAACTGGAAGCATGCCAAGACATGGAGTGGAAAATATTAGTAATGAAAATAAATTAAATGTCTGATTAAAAGGGAGAGAGAACACGATTCCATCCGGAATAGAAATGAAAATGCCACAAACTATTTCATAAAAACATACTGTGACGTAAATTACACATCAGTATTGCACTGTTGTGGTTATTTTGAGAAATGGTCTGTACTGTAAGTCAGCTGGTATGGCCCCACCCCTAATGATTTTGTAATTCTCTACACAGTAAGCAAGTGGGGCAGCCCTGAGATTGCTTAGACAGAAAACAGACCCAGCCGTACAGAACTGCCAATAAAAAGATAATGTACTTTTAACATAACAGAACAAGGAGATTGGCTTTATTAACTAAAAAAACTACTTTAAATGGTCCCCAGCTTGTCATTTGTTTTGATAAATGGAAACACAGATCTTCCCAGGATAGGCAACAAAAATATCACTGGAGAACTTAAAAAAGACAGAGAGAGAGGAAAAAAAGAAAATGTGGGAAAATGTGCACAGTTGAAAATGGAACAAAGAATATTTCAGATGTAAAACCAGGAGTTTTAGCTAGCTGTTTCCAAAAGCAAGAAACTTTAAAGAGACAGATAATCAAATCTAAAAACACATATTAATATGTTGGCATCAGCATTTGCCGGTACTGATACTTTATCACTCAAACAAGAAAATAAGACAACACTAAATTAAAACCAAACCCTGCTATCACTCTGAGTAATAAATGAACCCACTATGAAGCAAGCCAGCTCCACCTCCAGGCTCTCCCAAATGGCCGTGGAGTCCCAAGCCCCAGTTAGGAGCCTGTCCAGTGAGTTTTAAGCCTCACGCAGGGGCCACTCTGGATTTCATCTTGAAAAGTTTGCATGTCATTTCCATATGGCTCATCTCTGTCAAATTTAAATGTCACGCAAGACGAGGGTTATGTAATAAGCATATATACTGGGTATACCTCATGATGAGACGGATGTGTAGGTGAAGTTGTGACCACATTTAGGGTGTCATTCTGGAGGCCCAACCCACTTTAATTTGCATCCTCTTCATATTAAACTTTAACCTGTAGTCAGCCCCTCATTTAAGTATAAATAGATTTGAATATCTGAAGAAAAAATATAACAACCCCATGCGGCATCAAGGAGCCAGGACCTAGACAATATGTTTCCTACTTCAAATTCATGCTGAAAGTTTTCTCAGAGATTAATTTAAACATTTATTTATGCAATAGTGATGCAGGTAAGCCTATTCTACAGGATTTGAATTTAGCTAACCTCCAGCCTCTCTTGGTTTTCAGAGTTACTGCCTGACACCCAATTACCACTATGGTTTGCAAGTCCAAGTTGTTATAAGATGAAAAAACCCAATCCTCGTGAGCAGAATTGGCCTTAAAGATTAAAACAGGGGCTGGGGATTTAGCTCAGTGGCACAGCGCCTGCCTGGCAAGCATAAAGTTGTGAGTTCGATTCCTGGTACTGGAAGAAAAACAAACAGAAAACAAAAAAAGATTAAAACAACTTCTGCTGTCCTTCCCTAGGGAACATCTACATAGCTTTCTACTTCTCAAGTTGTATCTCAAGTCTGCCATCATTGTGGGGGTCTCACAGTTCTGTTCATAAACCTTGATATCCAAGATACTTCTGAACCCCAGCTCATGACTAAACCCAATTCCGGTGAGGTGCAGCTAAAAGAGTAACTCCCACGTCAGTCTCACAACAGGGCAGATATACACTTGGGCATTAGCAAAATGGCAATCGCTGTATTTTTTCACTTTCATGGACATGATTACTTCACAAATAATCAACATTAATCAGGCTAAGGATAACACTTGCCAACATAATTTATATCAGGAAAAAAATGTGTGGAAGAGAACTAAACACCAAGCAGTGTGGGACCAACTAAGGTTGATGATCTAATGACCAGCACTTAGAAGCCTTTATACGGTACATACAGAAGTATTACCTTGGTTCATGCACTTCATTCTTTCCATGATTTTGATTACAGAACATGTTCTGTGTTCCATGTATACTTACTATGTTTGCAGTTCAGCTGCAACCAGAATTATGGAGCAAATTCAGTGGCTAGAGTCATGGAAAGAATTAAGTTGGTGAACCAACTTAATTCTTAATTCTTAATTCTTAATTCTTAATTCTTAATTCTTTTATATATATATATATAAAATCCATGTGTATATGTACACGTGTTTGTGTGTACATATAATGGTACTTCTACTTGCACTAAAACTGCATAGGCATTAAAATAATTAAGCTAAATAACATACTAGGTCTTACAAAGAGGCTTCTGTTATGTTAAATAGAAAAAAAGCAAGGTATGGAACAGTGTTTGGCCTCCTATCTTTTGTTCAATAGCCCTCATCAGGCTATAATTCATCCAGTTGTAACATGCCAGCTTTTAGAGTAGAGTTGGGCATCCCTCACCACAATCAAGCTTGCAAGATTTTCATTACTCCCCAAACACATTCTCAACTCTATTGGCCCCTGATCCCCCTGCCTGTTACTGATGGCCATTAATTAGCTTTCTTTAGGTATAGATTTGCCTGGACTGGACATTTGTTCTACATTAAATCATACACTGTGGTTTCTTGTGACAGGCTTAATGTACTTAGCAGAGTGTTTTTAGGCTCACCTATGTGGTAGCATCCACTGGAGTGTCATCCTTTTACAGCTGAATAAGATTCCACTGAATGCACATACATTTTGTTTATCTGTTCATCTACTGATAGACATGCAGGTTGTTTTCCCTTTTTAGCTGTTGTGAATAATGCTACCATTGGTATTTGTGCAAAAGTTTTTGTGTGGACACATGCTTTCATTTCTCTCTTGTAAACACTGGAGAATTGTTGGTTCAGATGGTAACTCTATGCTTACCCTTTTAAGGATAGCTCTCCAGGAGTTATCAAATTGTTTTCCAAAGTGACTGCGCCATTTTACATTCCCATCCATAGTGGATGAGTAGCTCCAAATCTTTGACAACAATTGCTATTGTCTTTTTGACAGTTATGTTATGGGTGCAAAGTGTATAAGGGTAAAGTGGTACTGCTCAGTCTTGTTACTACCTAAAAATAATTAACACTAAATGTCTGCAAGATGTGATATTATCTACAATTCTTGTTTCCTTCCTTTCTGTCTGTATTTTCAACTGAAATCAATATATATGTACATAAAATATTTATGAATTATTTTTGTCTTTTTGAGACAAGTTCTCGCTATGCAGTTCAGGCTGGCCTTGAGCTCAATTTGTAGCCCAGGATGGTCTCGAACTCACAATGATCCTCCTGCCTCCGCCTCCCGAGTGCTGGGATTACAGGTATGCACCACACACCTGGCCTAATATTTATGAAACTTTGGCAAAACCACCAGATATGGAAAACAATGCTAAGAATAAAGAATAAAGTTGGAGAACTCACAGTTTTGTATGTCCAAGCTTATTTCAGTGTTCTAGTAACTAGAAAGGGTGGTCTTGTCACATGAGTAGATGTGTGCAGTAATGGAAAAGAACAGAGCCCAAAAGTAAACCCGTACCCTGATGCTCAGTTAATTTGGACAAGGGTGCCAGGCTTTTCAGTGAGGAAGGGACAATCTTTTCAACAAATGGTAGTGAGAAACTTGGATATCTGTAGGCAAAAGGATAAAGTCAGACCCTTACCTCATACTATATACAAAATTAACTAAAACTGAATAAACAACCCAAACTGAAAAGCTAAAACTTTGAAGTTCTTAGAAGGAACTATAAGGAAGCCTTTTTTATGACCTTTATTTCACAAGGTCCCATAAGCATGGCAACTAAAGCACAGGTAGCAACAACAGCAAAAACAGATAAGCAGATGTCATCAAAATCTAAAGCCTCTCTGCACTAAAGGATACTATTAAGCAAGTGGAAGGACAGACAAACAGTGGGAGAAAAACTTTCGAGAGAGAATCATATCTAGAATACATAAGTCCTGCAACTCAATAACAAAAGAGAAGCAATTCAATTAAAAACAGATTAAATATTGCCAATTAAAATGGCAAAGGATTTAAATATGTATAACTAAAATTATATATAACTAAACAATATGACAAAGTGGCCACATTGTTAGTAATTAGGGAGATGAAAATCTAAACCACAGTGAGAAACTACTTCACCCTACTGGGACAGCAGCTATAAAAAACAGACAAAAACAGCACCAAGGCCTGGTGAGTATGAAGAGAAACTGGGATGCTCATGCATTGCTGGTGAGAGTGTGAAATGCTCCTGCCATAGTAGAAAGGGTCTGGAAATTCCTTAAAAATATAAAAATGGGGTTACTACATGAGTCGTAATTCCACAACTATGTGCATACGTGAAGGATTTGAAGACAAAGACTCAGATACGTAGACATCATTGCTGATGGCAGCATTACCACAACAAGCAAAAGTAGAAACCCACCTGCCAATTGGCAGAGGGAGGGATAAATACATGTGGTATATCCATACCATGGAACACTACACAGCCATGAAAAGAGCAAAGTTATGATATATGCCATATTAAAGACAAACCTTGAAAACATTACTTTAAGTGAAATAAGACAAACACAGAGGAGCAACTATTGTATGAGCTCCCTCATAGAAGGTATTTAACGTGGGCTAATTCATAGAGACAGAAAGTAGAGCAGAGGTTGCTAGGAGCTGGTCAGGGGTACTGGAAGGGCAGTTGTTGCGTAACAGGTGCAAAGTTTCTGTTTGGAGTGATGAACAAGTTCTGTAAATAGGTGGAGGGCATCATTATGCAATACTGTGAATGGACTTAATGCTACTGAACTATACACCTAGAATAGCTAAAATGGTCAGTTTTATGTCATATATATTTTATACAATAAAAAAGAGGGGAGTACCTGGCAAGGGTTATATTTTCCACATCGACACACTCTTAGTTATTTCTGGGGAGGAAAAGGGGGATTTTCTCCAGGCAGCAACTAGAATACAGCTTGCCGAAGGGCACTGAAGCAGTGTCCTAACTCGTTGGCATCCCCCCTGGATCTTTGAGAATGTTCATAAACGTACTTGCCCTGCAGACAGTATTACAATAAGTATCTGACCTTTCATCAAAGAATAACAGCAGTCAGATCGTCATTTTACCTTGGGGTCTGGACAAACAGCTCTTCCTAGAAGGCTGAATGATCTGGAGAAAAATATCTACCCAACAGCTCTGCAGCTTGGCTAGAAAGACCTTCTCAGATGAAGGGTCATGAATTCGGCAGGCATTCCACTTTATTGTCTCTCTCTGTCTCTGTCTCTGTCTCTGTCTCATCTTGCCAGTTGAGAGTCTGACTCAACCTCAAAGTTATGAGCCATAGCCAAACAACTGCACTGAATCCTGGGAGTTCATATCCTAAGGTGACGATAGTTGCATGATTGCATTTTTTCTTTCATTTTATCATACGACTCTTGGAGTGGCTCACCAAGGAAGGAGGGCAAAGGCCTCCTTCTTCTACGAGTGACTCAGCTTCAATTGGTGTTCATGCTTGTGAATCACTACCCTGAAGGCACAAGAAGGCTTTCTGAGGAGAACCTACATAGGAATGGGGTAGATCTTCAACTTGTCTTACTTATGCCTCAGTTCATCTGCCCGAGCACGAGCCTGCACTCAGCACAGTCAGTCCCCTTTACCTAACATCCATTTGCAGTTTTATTAAGACAGACAAAGAGTCAAATCAAAATATGGGGTGAGAGAAGCTTCCTTTACTGAAATATCAAGGCTTCAGACCATAGGCTCTTGATCCCTCCCTTCCTGCACATATTTCTGTTGAAGGGAAATGTTGGCAGTATAAAGTACTGCTTTGGCCTATGTTAGAATGCTCTGAATTCAGAAAAGCCAAAGTAATAAAGGTTAATGATGCTGATCCCTTAAAATGGAGCTAGAATGACCACTGAGGATACCGGATTTCTTTGATATAAATTGGCTAAACCTATGGATACAAATTTTACATGATTTATTTTAGAACTGTTATGCTTTATTAAATACACATTTTAAAGCAAATTCATTAAATCATATATAATGTTTTTGTAATTATAGTTAATGACCATTTTATTTTCTAGCATGTTTAACATCTATTTAAACAAAACTTATTCAAACTCATGATAAAAACATTTAGAAGTCCACTTAAAATTGGGCAAATGAACAGATTCTTTTCAAAAATCCTTTGAGCATTGCTATTTAATAAAAATATAATGTGAGTCATACATATAATTAACATTAAAAAGAGCCAGGTGTGGTGGCACAGGCCTGTAAACCCAGCTACTAGGGCGGCTAAAGCAGGAGGATCACGAGTCCAAGACTGGCCTGGAGAATTTAGTAAAACTCTGTCTCAAAATAAAAATAAGTTTTAAAAGGATGAGAATGTAGCTCAGGGGTAGAGCCCATAAGGTTCAATCACAGCACTGCAAAAAGCAAAAATAAAAAAGCATTATTTTGATAATCTATTTTATCTAGCCCAAGTACTTTAACATGTCAATGACAAAAAGAATTTTAGTAATAGTGCTGACATTAAAGCTGCTGTACTAAATTTTTGAAATCTGGTGTGTATGTCACATTGATGGCCTCTTGTGATCTGGACAAGCTGCATTTCAAGTGCTGAATCACCACGGGTGGCTACTGGCTACCACACTGGAGAGTGGAGTTGAGAAAGTCCATCAAGAAGAAATTTGAAGACAACTGTGCTAGATAATCAGAGCCTGCGGAGAAGCCTGGGCTGTACTGGGTTTCTGACGTGGCCCCTAAGGTGCCTTTCAGTTTTGCATTCCAGGAAAAGCACAGCAGACCCAGCAGGACAAGAGAGAGAACAGGAGCAAAAGCTGCTGGAGTAGCTTTCCATACCTAGGACCCCAGTAAAGGCCAACAGCTAACAATTGTGTCGCTTCTCCAGTAGAGATCCCAGCCTGCCACCTTTCTAGTGAATACAACAAAAAGCAAGTCAAGTAAAATAATGAGGTTTTTCTAAAGCTTCCGCTCTGAAATCCTGTCCGAGCCCTCTCTGGGGTCTACAGCTCCTGCTGTAACTCGCGGTAGATTCACCTGCCGCCACGCCCATCATCCAACAGCTCTGCTCTCCATCCTGAAGCCAGGATGGGTATTTTTTTCTGCCTTTCTTTCTCTTTTTCCAGTGTGAGCAATACGAAAATTAGTTAAACATCTGAAGGACATACTTATAGAACCTACTGGAAACTGAAAACACTTCAATCTCACCACAATGCAGTCATATAAAATCTCCAGCGCCTTTGAATGTGCTCCCCAGAGAACTGTGAAGAACCTCACTGAGAGCGGATGATACGGACATGCTCTGTTTTCCTTTCTCTCTGTACAGTGATAATACTGAAGAAGCTGATGCAAGACCGGGAGAGGATGAATCTGATTCGCTCACTCTTCCCATGATTTCACAGATCACTCTCTGAAAGTCATTCCCACTGCAAACGGCCTCTTTGCCCCAATCTCTAATATCCTTGTCTACTACTTGTATGCAAGAAATAAATTGCTAGATTTCAGTAAATGGAAAAATATTCCTTGCTCATGGATAGGAAGAACCAACATTGTGAAAATGGCCATACTCCCAAAACTGCTGTGCAGATTCAATGCAATTCCCATTAAACTACCATTAGTATACCTCACAGATCTCGAGAAAACATGCCTTAAATTCATCTGGAACCAGAAGAGACCCAGAATAGCAAAAGCAATCCCAGGCAACAAGGACAAGTCAGGTGGACTCACAATCCCTGACCTGGAATTATACTACAAAGCTACTGTAATAAAATCAACCTGGTACTGGATAAAAAACAGACCTGAGGATCAATGGAACAGACTGGAAGAAACAGACACAACCAAAAACACACTCAGCCACCTAATCTTTGATAAAGGGGCCAAACAAACTCACTGGAAGAATGATGGCCTCTTTAATAAATGGTGCTGGAAAAATTGGCTTGCCACCTGTCAAAGACTGAAAATAGACCCAAGCCTATCACCGTGCACCAAACTCAAGTCACAATGGTTCACAAATCTCAATATTAAAACAGAAACACTAAATCTATTAGAATAGAAAGTAGGTAAAAACCTTGAAGACATAGGGGTAGGCAGAGAGTTCATGAACAAAAACCAAACTGCACGTGAAACACTTGAAAGAATCAACAA
>NW_004955425.1:15256159-15325841 GCF_000276665.1 Chinchilla lanigera | reverse complement strand
GTGCACCTATGTTCATAGCAGCACAATTTGTAATTGCTAAATTGTGGAAACAACCCAAATGTCCATCCACCCAGGATTGGATAAGAAAATTGTGGTACTTTTATATAATGGAATATTACTCAGCTATAAAGAAAGAGAAACTCGAGGCTTTCATAGGTAAATGGTCACAACTAGAGACCATACTTATAAGTGAAATAAATCAGACCTGCATGTGCAAGCACCACACTGTCTCACTAGTGTAAAACCTGAAAGAGTTAATATAGCCTCAGAGGTATGATAGACATTGTGAAATGATAGCAAAATGTTCAAGGGTAAAGGGCAACTGGGATGTGGGAAAAAAGAAGGGAAAGAAGGAGAAATTTTGTATGCATGTATATACAGGATAGTTAACATAGTTGATCTACTGTCTTCTATTTCTTTGCTGAAAGAAACTGTTAATGAGTCCTTGATTGATCAATATTTCATGTCTGTATTTGTTTTCATGAGAAACCACTTTGAAGATATCAATATGTAATACAACAAGCATTGTTAATTTCCTACCACTTTGTTTGTACCTCTGTATTGTCTGTACTGTTTTTTGCTATTTTGTAAAAGGTTGTCTGCCTGTTAATGTTTTCCTCCTTTTATTTTTAAAATAAAAAAAGCTAAAGCTTTTAAGTTAAACACATTTTATCTTCTTAATTCTGTAGTTATATTTTACATACTTAATAAACTCAAGTTTTATGGTTAAAAAAAAAAGAAATTGTTGATGGCTGATATATTAATTCCTGTTAACATTCTGTGGCTTCATACCAGATGTTCCCAACACAACAGATTCCTTTCCTGGGTATCACTTAGGTATTTCTGTGAGATGGTTTAAAGTCACAAGGTTGGCAAACTGTGCATGAAATCCAGCCTGATGCTTATTTTTGTAAATAAAGTTTTATTGCAACATAACCAAGTCCATTCATTTACATATTGCCTAGGGCTGCTTTTGTACTTCAGTGGCAACATTTGGCACTTATAGACTCATAAATGTGACAAACACATTATGGACTACAAGTCTAAAATATTTACTACCTGGCCTGGTTTGCCCTTGTTCTGGAGACTATATTATTTCTCTGCTGTGTGGGTCATGTATCAGTTTAGTTCCTGAGGTGCGATTACCCTGTTAACCGTTAAATACACCTGTTTGCTCACAATGGGCTGTCCTTTGTAGGTCTGGGGTCCTCTGGAGGACAGGAACTAGGTTTAGATTGCTTGAATCCCCCACACCCTGAAATAAGTGAAGCACACGACACTTTCAGTTAAGGTTGGTCTTTTTTTCTGGGTATTCACTGTTTGGGTCCCTCACTCTCACCCTAACACCTGATCTGCGGTTACCTATTTCTCCACCTAGTTCTGTGACCCCCGCAGGGTGTATCACTGGGCTCCCTCTCCGGCTGCCTTCTGCGTACTTCAGCCAACAGTGACAGCAGCAGAGGGGATGTGGGAAGACAGTGTTGACGACGCATTTTTCCTGCTTTCTCTCCGTGCCTAAACCCTCAGGGTATGCCCCCAGCGGGGCAGCTCCTCCCCAACCCCTGCTTTCACCAGGTGGTGCTGCTTCCTCCGCTCCCCTCCTGATATCACTAGTCTTTGTTTGCCGCAGCTGCCCTTCATGGTTCTTTTCATCCTACCCCACCGCTATGAGTCCTTCCTCGAGTGCAAGCCTGTTTCCTACCTCCCTCTAGCCTGAGACCCCTCCAATGTCCCCTTGCGGCAAGGGCTAACTGGTCATGTCCTCACACTCAGAGGTGAAAACCAAGAGGGGATATGTGTTGTGTGGACCAGCCACGTCAGAACCTTTGAAAAGCTTGTTTAAATAGATTCTTGGGTCTGCCTTCCTGCGGTGCTGAATGGAAACCCCTGAGCTGGAGCTCTGGGGTCACACTTGGTAAGAAGGACCAGACGTGTTCCCTGTGTACACGATAGGAGCAGACCTGGAACTATGATATGCAGGTAGAAATTACGTGGAAGGAGTGCTCAGAACTACCTAGAAGAGAAGGTCCTGAAGCTAGAGTCAGGATTTACCCATTTCTCTTGTAAGCTCTTTAAAGCAGGCTATGCATTAAAAGAATTACGCATCTCCTAATATTGACTTCAGTGGTTCAGCAATTAATTTGTCAGTACCAGTGTAATAATAAGCATGGAGATCACTGACTTTGATAGTTGGAAAAGCATGAGCCCCATAGTTCACCCATATAGAGAAGCAGCAGCTGTGAGTGACAGAGTTAGAGGCACGATGTTGGCCGACCAGTACCTGTGTGATCTGGGAAATACCACCTCCCAGAGCCTGCTGGTCCTAATCTGTGCAATGGACTTAAAAACAGTGCCTTTCTGGAGGATACCTGGGTTACTAGATGAAAAGTGGTTAAGCTATCATAGCGTGTAGTAGATACCCCGTAGATAGTTCCAATCATCGCTGCTTTGCAGGTATGTTCCAAAAGCACACTAATAGTATGTGCAAACAGGTTAATATACCATGGAAAGCGCTGAGTTTAATAGAAAGTTACACAGATAGTTTCTTGGACCCTTGAATATGCTAACAGACATTTAATCTGTAGGAGATGGACTACTGCCTTTCCTGAATTCATTTCACCATGAAATTCTCTCCTGCCCCACTCCAGTCCTTTTCCTGCTTTTTTGTCATTCACGGCTCACCTCAACAAGCTAGTGTTTCTCAGGTCACATTTTGGGGACATGACACACACCGAAATGCTGACTGTAGCACTTATCCTATATTCCCTTCAACTCCCTTCCCTGAGCACATACTCTGTGTAACACTATAATTACAAAAGGTTCGTCATGCATAGTGTAATCACTCATTTGTAAAACACCTCAGATTTATATAAAGTCCCTCATATGCTTAGCTTCACTTAATCCTCCAGAATCTCCCTTGAGGTCTGTCAAGAATTCTGCCCATTTTATATATGAGGACACGGACTGCTCACAGAAGTGAATGACTTGCCTGAGGTCACCCGGCTAATGGCAGGGACAGATCTGTGGCATCAAACCCCATACCATTCTCATCACATGCTGACTGCCTCCTGCATGGACCCAAATCTCTGAGAAGAGCTCTGGCAGTCTCACCATATTCCCAGTGAACTCCTACAAACCCTCCAGCAGGCTGGTGGCTGGAGAAGCCTCATTATTGTGTGAACTAATGAGAAGGAAAGATTTAGTCTCAGGTTATATTAGTAAAAGACTCGTGTCCAAGACAATTTCCCAATGAAAACTTGGTTTTGTTTCCCACATAGAAGATCATCTCACACAGAGATGACCACTGCCTAAAACCCCCTTTCCCAGCTGACTCTCTGCAGCTAACTCCTTTGTAAGTGTATCTCCAGCTCAGTGAGGCCAGGGGTGTTATTTCAATTACTTCTCCTCCTTGGGTCCCAGGAAAAAGATCATGAATGACCTGACTTTCACTGCACACACACAGCTCACCCAAGTGTATCACCACACCACCAGTAATACAGCCATCAATGCCCAGTGGCCATCTACACACTGAGTACTCAGATGCCTCCTGTGGGTTAGGAGGCAGCAGGTGGAAAAGGAGAAAAACCAGAGTCAGTATGCCTGTTTCCAGGAAGGTACAGCCTTGCAGATAGGGCAACCACGTGAAAAAAATATATAAGTAAGTGACATGACAAGAGTCACAGCAGAGGAGGCAGTGTCTTGGTCCCAGTGAGCATCAAGAAAGTCTTCACAGGGAGTCTGCTTCAGATGACTTTTGAAGGATACACATAAACTTCTCAAGCAAATAAACACACCATCATCCACCACCCCCCAGTGTGGTCATGACATATTCTTTCTCCTCCTTTAGATAATGCTCTAGGACGTGATTATGATTAGCCCAATTTCACATGGGGAAACTGACGCCAAGAGAAGTTAAGTGACTCGCCTACAATCAGACTGCTGTGGAAGCCCAGAGAGGAATGCTGAGCCCAGCACCCAGGTCTGCCTGCTGCTGCCTTTTCCAGCAGAGAGGAACATCCCAGCCCTAGGCCGGACCTAGTGACAGCCAGGAAGGATGCTGAGATGAAAGTGCCGTGATTCTGGGACAAGCGTGATGCTTCAAGAGGTGAGAGGGGACCTCACGGGCTTGTGTAAGGTGTTGACTAAGCCCTGAAGGCAGCAAGAGTGGAGATCAGATGAAGGAGAGCCAGATCTCAGTGCTGGACTTAGCTTTCCTCCACAGGCTCAGCAGCTGGAGGGCCTCCTTCCTGGCCCCACAGCATGCATGAGCTCAGTCTTGGTTTGGGGAAACCATGGCCATCTTCTGGATCGAGTCTCTTCAAAGGAGAAAGAGGCTGTTTCAGCCAGTGTTTGTGGGCAGCATCCCAGGAAGCTCCTGAAACTATCTGATCTTTGACCGAGAGTCCAGAAGCATATTCTGGAGGAAAGACAGCCTATTTAACAGTCGGAGCTGGGAAACCTGGTCATCTGTTCATAGAAGAATAAAACTCGACCCTCATCTCTAACCATTCACTAAATTAAAACCAAAATGGTTCAAAGATCTAAACATTACAGCAGAAACATTAAATGTCCTGGAAGACAAAATAGGCAAAACACTTGAAGACACAGGCAGGAAAGGATTTCCTAAGCAGAACCTTAATTGCCGAGGAAATTTCTCTGTGCAAAAAGAATCAACAAATGGGATTATATCAGACTAAAATGCTTCTGTGTAGCAAAAGATTCAATCAGTAGAGAGACAACCTACAGAGTGGGAAAAAGTTTTTGCCAGCTACCTATGAGACAGAGAACTAATACCTAGAATATATAAAGAACTCAAAAATTAAACCTCCTAAAAATAAAGACCCAGTCAAGAAATACGCAAGAAAATGAACACTTTACAGAGGAAGATATACAAATGTCCAACAAGTACATGAAGAAAATATTCAACATCTCTGGTCATTAGAGAAATGTAAATTAAACAACACTAAAATTCTATGTTATTCTTGAAAGAATAGCAGCCATTAGAAATCAAGCAATAACAAATGCTGACATGGTTTTGGAGAAAAAGGAACTCTCCTACATTGCAACCTAGTACAACAGTTATGGAAATCAGTATGGAAGTTTCTCAAAGGACTGAAATTAGAAATTCCTTACAACCCAGCTATCCCCCTGGTAGGTGTCTTCCCCAAAGAACTGAAGTCATCATACTACAGTGATATTTGCATACCAATGTTTGTGGCAGCATAATTTGTAGTGACTGAATCTTGGAAGCAGGCTGTATATCCACCAACAGATGACTGGATAAACAAAATGTGGTATCTATACATAATGGAATACTACTTGGTTATGAAGAGTGACAAATTGGAGGCATTCAGAGGAAAATGGATGCATCTGGAGAACACAATGTTGAGAGAAATAAGTGAGACACACAAGCTTGAATACCTTATGGTATCCCTCATTTGAGTGAGGCAAAGGACAAACAAAGACAATGAACACAAATGGGTAGAAAGGGACAAGGGGACACATTTCATGCAATAGAGAAATGGTCCAAGGGAACTAGGAGAGGGGTAAGAGGGAAGGGAGGGGGATATGAGAGGAATAAAGACATGCCCTTGGAGCCTAAACCCTAATCAGTGTAAATGTTACAAGCCGTAACATGTGCTAAGGCAGACAGTATCAGCAACAGGTATGAAAGAGGTGACTGGGGAATCAGAGGAGGAGGGCATGGGGGTGGGGAGAAGGGGAAAGAGATTTTTAAAAAGAGCTCTAATGTGTACATTAACCACTCCCCAAGATGACTATAAACTGCATGAACTACAAATACGTACTAATAAAATAAAATAAAATAAACAAGAAAAAATAATATGTTATGCTTGTTGTTCATTCAACAAGCTTTAGCTACTCAGGGCCAAGCACTGTGCCCAGTGGAGCTTTACTCCGGTGAGCATGGCAGGGCCACCCTGAGGGGGCACCCATCTCATGCTGTGATGCTGGAGAAGACAGAAAAGGAGACTCCAGGTACACAGGTGATTGGTGGCTTTGAAAGCAGCTACAGAACCCAAGGGACGAAGAATTAAATTGTGGCATACACCGGAGAGCTCAGCCTTTGGCAGTGTTTATGCCCCAACTATGAAAAAGATTTCTTTCTATTTAATCTTCCAGTTTGAAATTTCAAAGGTGTGGCCAGTGCAGTAGTTAGAACAAAAAGTGATTTAAAAAATTGACTTTGGATCATGATCAGGTTTGTGCAGAAGGGAATCAGGTGCATCAACTCTATTGCCTACAATTTAAATGCTTTCCTATTCACTTCTATTTCTGGCATTGGCTTGTACAGCTTCACCAGGGCAAGCACCTCATCCATAGCTGGGTGCCTGTAAGCAGCTGAGGTCCCTTTTAATGATGAAAGATACTACTAATATATTTTGCCTCAACTGAAACTCAAAGCCAATTTGATGTTTCCCCTCAGGTGGGATGCGGACAGAGAACATCGAGATAATAGGTGTTATCATTCACAAGGCGGAGACTGAACAGATACTTTGTAGCTAAATGTAATTCTTAAGGCACAATTTAACAGCTCCATTTAGCAACTCTTCACAATCAAGTTGATTTCAACAGTCTCTGAATGCCAGCCAAGATACCACCAAAGTATACTTAAATACCAGCAAATATTACATGCCATAAAAATTCCATGGTTGTCTCCCTCAACTTAAGAAAATCACCTCTCCCGCTCATCCTTGTAAGGCAAAGCCGCTGCAGCTCCCTGGGTCGAAATAGGAGAAGAAAGGGAAGGACTTGGATGAGGTTGCTGAGCTCTGAACTTCCCTAAAATTAGCATTTATCTTCTCCACCTTTTGTTTTATTGACTGTTAAGCGTTGAGGTCCTTATTTTGAGCCAAGTGGGACACTCAGAAACATCCCTTTCTTGCTGTAGTAACAAATCTTGCAACTAAGCGTGCTTTCAACAGCAGTCACTCCAGGGATTCAGCTGGAAGCCCGCAGAGCCTCGGTATGTGGTCTTCTGCGGCCAGGAGAGGAGCTCTGGGGTCCATCAGGTCCCATCATCTTCTAATCATGGTTATCCAAAGTCCTCTTTGCTTTTTCTGTTTACAGAGCTAGTTTCTAAATCAATAAGCAATACAATTTACCGCCTTGAGGGCTCTTTCTCCTAACTGTCCTCATGCTTTGAAAGCTGAGAATTTCTCATGGATGATAGGGAGAAGAGAAGCAAAGAGTTTCCCACACAGCCATCCCCAAGGTCAGCAGCTCTCCTCTTGCCTTTCTCTAATGGTGTGGGCTCGCAGCTGGGACATAGGTCCTCAAGCCCAAGTTAGGGTGAGAGACTGTTCTGGTCACCCCCACCCCCAGGGTGATTTCCTGGGTTAGAATTCTCTTGTCTAAGTATCAGTGAGTTACTCTTTACAGGTGATCATGAAGGGACTATCTTCTGCTCGAAGAAATGAGATAATTTTATTTTTGCTTGTACATTTAAAAAAAGTTTTCTAAAAAGTTCACAGCTAATATACAAACAAGTAAACCCTATGTAAAAGAGAAAGTGATGGCCTCCTTTGCGTCCTGAACCCTTATGCTTTCATGGAGCTGTGTGTTCCCACTTCGGTTGAGCCTTCCCGACACCTGCAGAATGGTCTTCCTTGAGGTGTGACACTGAGAATCACCCTTCTCCTACCAGGGGAGAGATCTGGGCCAGCGGTTCTGCTCCATCTGCAGGAGTTGCCTCTTCCAAAACTCACCTTGAAATAACCGTCCTCATAATTCTTCCAGAGTGTAACTTGCTTAGTAAAGACACAAAGACATCCCACCCACACGGTACACTGTTCCTGGCTGGAGCACACAGCAAGGATGTGAGGTGCTGGGAAAACAACCAGCTCAGTGGAGCCCCAGCTCTTCAACTGAGATGCTGCCCCAACCCGGCGGGGGGAGGAGGGCGTGAGAATAATTACATTTCGTTCAAAGTGTCTCATTACTTGGATTTAAATAGGATTTCTAAACCTGCAAGAAGAAAAACTATTTAAGATGCCATTTTTCTCAAACAAGACTCTAAAAAAGACAGGAAGTGAAACCCTTCAGAAACACACACTGATGGGGACCAGTGTCTGTTTTGCTGTGGACATCTGACAGAAGGATAATGGAGTTTAGTAACACCCAGGTCAGGTGTTTCTTTCTTGCTTAATGCATCCGTGGATGCCCGACATAATGTAACAGACAGGTGCTAAGAGACGTGCACAGAGGGCTATCCACTGCAGGCCCTAAGTTCTTAAACTTGATGAGCTTGTTTCATCTCTGACAATGTTCAAGTGCTACTGGCTTGGAAACGTTTTCCGGGAAGATCTCATGTAGCTGGACAGGTAAGATACGGCCCCGTTTGCAAAATGCCAAATGCGCTTCCCGATGTTTATTAATGCTGCAGTCATTACCACAGTGCTCAGTGCTGAACTGGAGAAAACAGCCAAAGTCCTCAGGTTACCTGCCGGTGTGCTGGGTTATTGAACGCTGTCCTGCGAGAACCCAGTGTCCTTTATGGAACATACACGATGCACAGGCAAATGCTAAACATTTCATGTGTATTTATTCATTGCAGCAACCCCTGAGAGAGGGATTTTCTGTTTCCATTTTATAGATGAGGAAATTGAGGCTGAGAGAGATTCTATAGCTTCTTCAAGGTCACTCTGGGGACCAGGTTCATCTGATTCCAAAGACCAGGCTGCAGCTATTGCGTGTCAGGTCCTGAGAAAAGCCAGTGCCCACATGAAAGACAGAATCCTCTAATAGAGCCCAAGAATGGTGCTGAGTGCTGGGCATGAGAGATGCCGAAAAGAACACCTGTTAGCTAAGGAAAGATGTCCCGCCATCATATACCTCACGGAGGTCAGGAGTCACCGTTCCGGAAGGACATGACCCGCCAACGACCAGTCAAGGTCAGGCTGAGGTGCGAGGTGGTCCAGCCCTGCCCACTCAGTGAAGCTAGGCACTCACTGAGTACAGCAACACCGCTTGCTCTTCTCAGAGAGGTTTTTGGCACCAGGAGCTGGATGAATTTATGAGATCAGCAGCTCTTTTTCCAAGATGGTAAGAATACAATTCATTTCATTTGTAGCTGATTTAACTTGAAACATTGTTTAAGAGAGACAAATAAACAACAATTCACATTCGCTGGGTTTCTCTCCTCCCGACCCCTCCCCAGTTGTTCCACAGGAAATTTTTTTATCGATTAAAGTACAATTACATTACGGTTGGGAAAAATCAGCTTTGGAATAAATCGTTTTAAGGCCGAGTCACGGTTCCGGACCACGAAGAAGCAGCCTGCAGAAAGGACCTGGGGGAAAGCCCTGAGCTTGGCGGCCAGGCCCTTGCTCGCCTGCCTCCTGGGGCTTGTCTCCTGCTCTGGGCCTGCTCTCTAGGGAAGCTGGCTCTAGGGAGAGGGCCCGCAGTGGGTTTCTGCGGGCTCTGAAGTACCTCTGCCCTCTTGGGAGCCTTCCTCCACAAAAAATGGTAAAATGTTCATTTCAGGATTTCCTTGACAAAAAGACAAATACACAGTCAGGCGTCACTCTTTGCCACCCCCATCTGCAGGCGACCACCACGAAGGTGCAAGTTCTTGCATAACCCCGAGTGGAGAAAACCAATCGATCTGGAGATGAACCCTCAGACACAGCAGAAGGTAACGAATCCCTTCTGACCAGCAAGAACCCTGGGGGAACATGGACACTGCTTGACTACAATATTCACAAAGGTCTACTCCCCCTCACTCGGGGTTGAGACCCAGCAGTGGAGGAAAAAGGAGTCTTGTTCATTCCTGAAGATGATGACTCGCTTGACCTCACCTAAGAGAAAGGAGGCGTATGAGAATGGCGGAGGGGTCGCCTTGTGGGCAGAGCCAGCCTGCTGGACACGGTGCCTGAGCTTTATGGCCAGCGGCCTGCACAGACACTATTTTGGCAAGGGTTGTCTGACTTCCTGTGTCAACAGACCAGAAGACATGGAACAGGGTAGAGTTGATAGAAGACATGAACAATAACAACAAAACAAAGATGTAAATATTATCTATTAAAGCATTTTCTTTGATGTGAAAGGGTATTGTATTTCTTTCTGATGTAAAACAATGTAAAAGTATTTTTGTGGCCCTTAGGCAGTGTGCTGTGCACCCCTAGGTGAAGTGCGAGCCCCTTGTTTGCTGAGGGTCTGGAGCAGAAGAAATGAGTTTGGAGGGGTTGGGCTCCAGCAGTGTTGCCCTTTAACCCTGGGGCTCTGGGTGGAACAAGGTTGGAGAGACCTCCACTTTGGTGCCCCGCTTAAGAGACAGGAGCTCAAGAGAAGCTCTGGGTGGGAATGACGATGTTAGTCTCTGTAGAGAGTGTGACTGGAAACCAAGTCCTCTCACCTCTCCCATCTACTGTTGCGATGTCTTCTGTGTGATCTGCACTGCTCACCAGGAATGTGGAATTAAACAACAAAAACAAACTAAGGAGCTTGGGTTCCATGATGTCTAAAGTCCCTCTCTTCCCACTCTAATATTAGACTCCTTACCACAAGTATTTAAATAACCGCTCTGCAGTACCAAAAGCGGCTTTTTCTCCCAGGGGAAACTCACTAATGCAGGAACTAAGAAAGGACTTTGAGGAACTTCGATGGTTTGCAAAGAGTCACCCCTGTCCCGTGCCATAGAGCTAGGCAGGCAGCCCCTCCCCGGGCCAGGCCTCCCCTGCGAGGGCTTCACACAACATTCTCCCAGGGAGGTGCACGTTCAAGTCTTGCCTGGCCGCCCTTCACACCTAGTTAGCACCTTCAGAAGTTTCCGTTCTGGGACACAAATGAATTTAGATAACTACAGATGCAATTGTGGAGTGCTACATGATTTACAATCCTGTGTGGGGAGGAGTCATTGACTCTGAAGCTTGACCTTTGTAAATCCTCAAATATGTCTCTTGGCATCGATGGGGATCAATGCCAAATCACCCCCAACTCAGCTCCCCACTAAAAGATATTTTGCAGCTGGTTTGGCTCGAACCCCATGCCAGTTGGGAAGGCTTCTATCCCTGAGTGCTCACCAGAGTGTAGGCACTGTCTGAGTATTGTGTTCGTTTCTCCCATCAGTCTGTACCAAGTGACAAGCAACTCACTTTTCTTCCATTGGCATTCTTGAAACACTCCTTTTTTGAGCTTTGGCATTGTGCTTCACTAAAGTAATTTAGTTTCCACACGCTTATAAAACACTAAGCTTGACCTTTCAACCTGATAATTATGGGAGAGAAATCTTCACTCCAGAGCTAGGCTGTCCAACACAGCAGCTGATAGTTGCTTGTGGTAATTTATAGTTAAATCAACTAACATGAAATCCAACAATTAAAAATTTAGTTTCTCAATCACACTAGCCATATCACATGTAGCCAACAGTCACCTGTAGTTGTACTTTAGCAGCAAATATAGGTACCAAACATTTTCATAACTGAAGAAAGGTCCATTGGTAGGTGCTGCCTGAAGGATTGGACATTTGCAAAGACTACTACCTACCTTCCCCGGCTGTATCCCTGGTGCCTAACAGAGACTCTGTCTGACAGGCAGTAAAAATTCCAAGAAATGGTTATAGAACTGAAATACTCATTTCTAAATACGGGAACAAAATATAGTCCCCAAGAAATGATGAGTTCGACAAGGAAGAAGTTACACACACAAACAAAAGGGTAGACTGAGCAAATTGTTTCCATTAACAAAAATTGGAATTCTTTTACTGCAAAAAATTACTTTTAGACATTTCCCTGTGTAAGGAAAGAGTGAATGAGTGAAACTGTTGCTTAAAGTACACATCCAGGAGCCACTCAAAATCTTAACAGGTGAAGTTGTTAGTACGATAGCCATAGTAGTGATGGTGGTGATGGATATATGCCACAGAGAACAGTTCACGTTCATGGAAAGTCCTCTCACATCTTGTCTCACTTGAACCTCAAAATAATTTACAAGGTTAAAAATCTTATACCCATTTTACTGATGGGAAAAAGGAGATCCCAGATTCAGTGCCTTGCCTAGGATGACTCAGCTGGTGAATCAGAGGAAGACATATCTGGCTTCAGTCTTTCTACCTCCCAGTCTTTCTGTTATATCATGGCAAAGACACTTTGCTCAGAAACTTCCCACTGGGCTTTTCCTACTACCTATCTATGTCATTCAGTGAATTGACAGCCCTTCACAGAAGCAGAAATACACTTCCAATGCTTTCGAAGGGCAACTAATTGATTGTCCTTCAAAATAATTTTTGGCTTTCCCAACATTAAAGGGCTAATGTTTGGTAACCGTAGGCTCTAGCAACATTAATAATCTATCGCCCAAGAAGCCATTTGTGCCACAGATTATCCATCTCCAACAGCGGTCGGGAAGCTCAAGCGTGATATACTGTGCTCTGGGTTACACAGCTGCTTTGCATTTTGATTCTTTATTTATAGAATAAGTCAAATTAATAACTCAAAAATGTTGTTTCAGGCAAAGTAATGGACACACAATAAAACTATTCATTTCCTAAAAGGTCACTCCAGGAGACGCATACATTGTTTAAAAGCCTACCAACAATGCTATTATCCCTTCGAAAACTGAAAATGTATAATAAGCAGTTAGAGCACATATCTGCCCCTGAGACCCCAGGCTAATTTAAAGTACAATCACAAGGCAATCAATCATACTCCAAAATTACTTCATTTTCCAAACTGTTTACACTTTTTAAGTTACAAATCCACTTTCTGCTATTTCAACTCACAATTTACAACTACAGATTTAGACCTCTTGGCAAGCAGCCAAGCACTAGTCATGAGGGAACTAATGATATGAACAGATCAGTGTTTTATAAAGGAGAAAAGCGCATGTAAATTTCCAGTGTGTCTGCAAGTAATCAAGGCACTTCTGACTATAAATGAGACCGTCTCAAATTTATTTTAGGAGAAATATCTTAAAGCTGCACTTTTTATCCAGGCCAAAAAAAGCCTTTAAGAGGAACACTGAGATTACTCAAATTATTGTAAATAAACGGTTATGTGAACAATATGGAAAGAATAGTGAAATCCGCAACTTATTTCAAAAACGACTTATTTCAACATTCCCGTCCCACATGTCCTTATCATGATTTCTGGAATGTTAGAGTTAATGGGAAAGGAGGGAAAGATCCGCCGCTTTCTTGCTCTCTCCCTCCCTCTCTCTCTCTCTCTCTCTCTCTGTCTCCTCCCCCACAATTCCCTGCCTCCCTCCCTCTCTCTCTGTCCTTCAAAATGCTGTTGTTAACCATAGCAGCAAATCAAGTTTGTTTTAGTAGCCAAAAATGCTCTGAATAAAAAGGAAGGCCCTGGGGACACTGTTTTAAATTAAATATGATCTTTATTGTTTCATTACAATGGCACAGCCAAATATCACTTTGTGTTATTTGTACAAATAATGTAGGATGTGCATTTTCTTGCGGAAATAATTAGTCTATCATATCCTGCTCGTCATCAAAACCCCCCTCTCTGCTGTCACCAAGCATGTGCATTAGACTCAGGAGGCTAAATTTAGCCAAAGTTTCATGTGTTCTTACATGCTAAGGAGTAAAGCCAAGTAAGCAGATTCAGATGTGAGGGTGCTTGGAAAAGGAAAGCCCAGAATAGCTTCGCAGTGCATCCATCACAAAGTCCCTTCACGGTGCGCGATATTTTAGTTAGAGCATCATTACATGACTAAATTCAAATTTTATAATTGGATAAGGCAAGATACCATGAACTGGCACTGCACCAGTAAAAGCATCCTAAATCTTCAAACTATCTGTGATCATAAATCAGCCTCATTATTTGAAATGCTGTCATGAAGTGGCAAAGAAAAGAAATTAAAAGAAACTAGCTGCCTCAATATTTCATTTAATTTTAAGGATCAAACAAAGCTTTTGATTGGCCTTAAAGCCCAGTCCCGAATGGCTGGTAAAGCATACTTTTGAGATAAAATTGTCCATATAGAAAACCAATAGCAAGTACAGTCCCCTGCCCCCAGATTTTCACGCTGGCATCTGGATGCATGGGTGTGTGTGTGCATGTGTGTGTGTGTGTGCATGAGCACACACGCGTGTGTCTTTGTGTAAGTTTCTTGATGCTAATTGAACTGTGACCAAAAACAATTATCTTCAAGAATCTATAGCATCAAATGTAGCTTTATTTTATTAAAACTTGACTTTTCCTTACTTTGTCATGCTTATACAAACCACCAAAAGTAGAATATTTCCAGTTCTAAACAATTTCATAAGGAACATCTGGAGTCTCTGATGTCACCATTGTGACATCACTAGGATAAACATTACTGGCTGAGAGCTTTTCAGGTTAACCCTTTCACAGATGATGCAGTCTATTATGCAGCTAGTTCTCTAAAGTAGGTCCCCCTGTGAGTCCAGTGACACACCCTACATATACATGATACAGAGTTACAATGTTCTAAAGGGCAGTGGGTACGTCTATTCCCCCAGAACTCTTGTTCATATATAGACCCTCTAAAGGCACTGTGGAAAGGTTTTGAAGGTGGAGAAGGGAATCGTTAAGAGCTGTCCAGAAGCTGGGTTATCCTTCTTCATCTTACTCTGAGGGCCTGGGAAAGAACCCGGGTCTCTGGGTATCTCTGTATTCCCCATGCAAAGTAAGTCTGCCTCAAATTAGTTATATCTAAGTTCATTTCTCTTGAAACTTGATGACAAATTTATCCATTTTACATTACCTTTAGAAATGCCAAGCACTGAGAGATTTTCATTGTATATAATATTCTAATTCTGGAAATGTTTACAATTAGACCAACACCTAACAAAGGCCTCAGAATTCTGCTTGGACCTTATGTGTTTCACTTCTAGAAATATATCCTAACGAAATAATCAAGGGTACAACAATACAGCTTTAAGGATTTCTCTGAAGTTTATTTAATCAAAAGCTGGGAAAAACCCAAGGCCCAAAGATAGTGGAATAGTCAATTAAAATATGGCTCTTCCCTCTAATGGGATACAGTGGAGTCCATTAATAAAAATGATAGTGCAGATGGCTATGTGCTGTGTGAAAGAGCATATTAAGGATATTTTAAAAAATAAAAAGCATGATATAAAACCAGAGATACACAAGAAAAAAACCTCACATGCAGAAAGAAAAAAAGCCCTGGAATTATAGACAATAAATAACACTAGTTATTTCAGTAGGCTGGTATTTATGGGCACTTTAAATATTTTCTTTCTGTTTCTTTGTATGTGTCTTAACATGATAGGTATACATTAATTTTATAACAAAATAGGTACAATCACAAGAGATTAAGCACAAATGTGGACAGAGAGAAGGAAAATAATCCTATGTGAATTTTCCAAAATTAGATAGTTCAAATGTTTGCTCTTATCTTTTTGAAAGAACACACCCAATTTTAGTGTTTTTCTAATTCTAATTTCCCTTCCACATACTTCACAAAGAGATGACAATACAGTGCATATACTTAACTAATAATGATGATGAAATTGCTGAAGGAAGCGATGGAAAAAGATGTGGTTTATGTTCACATGCCACTGAATATATTTTTTATTTTTTGCTTTTAGTTTCTCCTTGAAAAAATTTTAAAAGAAATTAATATTGTGCATTAATATGACACATTTGTTATAATTAGTAAAATAGAGTTGATACAATATTAATAATTTTCAGCACTTACATTAGAGTTCCCTTTTTATGCTATACAGTTTATGGGGTTTGCAAAAAACATGTCATGTACCCACCATGGCAGCAGAATACACCTTCACTGCCTGCCTACTTTTTTTTAAGCTGAGATTGAAAGTTCATTTCCAATAGCATATACTGATTTTGCATTATTAGAACAGGCACAAACACAACAACAGCCTTCAGAAGTCCAAAGTACAAAGACAGCAGCTACAGAATTTCAGCAAAATTAAACAATCATTATTTTTAGGTCCTAGTTCAAAGGGTGTTTGTGAAAAGAAATAAAACTTTGAGATCAGCTAGTCCTTTTCTCTGAAACATGAGGAGGAGGGCTGATTTAAATTTCCTTCTTTTCCCCTCTAAATCCAAAATTACTATTCAATTACAAGGCAGAATGTCAAGATATAATAAACTGAACTGAAAAAGGGAAAAGAAAACATGCTCTTTTTTTTTTCTACCAATAAAGTTCAGAGTTTTTGCCCATTAAAATAAACCAAATATGTTTCTCTCAAAAATTCCAGCCAAAAGGCAGGACGCCAAACACTTAACAGATAAATCACTCTTCCAGGGTCTCTATTTTCCTCTTTTCCTCTTTTCTTCCCTCTTTTCTTTGTTTTACTTACATACACACACACACACACACACACCACACCTTTCAAAACCAAACTATATCCCTCCCCCTCTACTCAATCTACTCACAGAAAAATAAACCAAAGGAAACAATTACTTTTGTTAAAGAATCTATTGTTTAGGGGAAAAATCATATAAAAATAAGTTCTACCTTCTTCATTAGAGATTAGCATTTCATATCTTGGGATCAAGCCATTGTCCTGCACAATATGTTTAACTTATTGCAGTTAATTTATCGCTAAGGTCATTGTAAACTAGGAGGGAGTTTGTAAACAAAAATGAATCACAGGTTTCATTTCTGTATCCTTTTCAAACTGGAAGACCTAACAGTTTCCTGTTCCAAAATACAAAATACTACTGCTTCTATCAACCTCCTCAGTGCTCTTGCCAGCAGTTTCCATTTAATTAAACTGACAGCAAAACAGGGTCCTTGCTAATGGGATCCAGACCATTTTTCCTTCAATGTAAATTCTCAGGCATGAAATTACATCTGAAACAGACACAATAATCCTTCTATATCTTTGACATACATTTAATCTAGAATAACAATTCCTTTGTCTGTATTACAGAGTATTTGAGATTGGAGTCGACTTTGTTTTAACTGGAATTCTCAAGTGTTATCCAATTTGAATTCACCTTAGCATTCCTCCAAAGCCTTGACTATATCTAGCCTCCAAAGCACTGACTATATCTAGACTATTGTTGGAGAGTAGATGCCAAAGGCAAAGGTCTACAGCAGGAAGGAATAATTATATAATGAATGAATTATGTTTCTTGTTGCATCCTTGTTCTCAAAGTCAATTTATTTAAGTAAAAGCTTTTTCATCAAATGTTGACTCTAAATAAAAGCTATTGGCATTTATAAGTATGTCTGAATTTCACATTATGTCAAGGTTTCAAGTATTTCAATATAGTTAATCAAGGTAGAATATATCGACTAAATGTATCTTGGAGACCTGATCGTGTGAACACAATTAATAGAATGGCTAACTATTTTTTCTCTATTCAGATGTTAGTCACTCTATGAGTGTGCAAAGCCCGTGCATGCTTAAAAGCTTGACTCTTCCCCATGCTTACAAACCTCTTTATTGGACTTTTTAGTTGGAGAAAGGAAATCTTGTCAGGTAGTTTAGCATGGACATCAAGACCTTTAAGCAGAAAGGAAAAAAAAGAGCCCCAAAAGAGTCACATAGCTATTTATAAACAAAATTAAAGCATATTGTAAACTGAGTGAGGAGAATGTCAATTTATTCTGATAGTGAGACAATAGGCTGTGATAATCCTTGAGAGAAAACTGGTTAGTTCAAATGTTATTTTTAAAACAAGCCTAAGGTTTGGCAGTATTGCTTAGTGACAGAGCCCTGGGTTCTATACCCTGTACTGCAAAATCAACCAACCAACAAATAAACTCATCAACAACAGTAACAAACACAAAGCTGCTTTCATACTTACAGCAGGTCCAGAGATGAGCCCTACAGCTGTAGAAGCATATCAGTAACTTGGAAATGCTAAGATCAATGGTCAAGAAAAACTCATCTCTGATTCCCTCAACACCTTGACAAAATGGCACACCCCTTGTTCTGGTGTGCACAGCTGTCCAAAAGGACCTGGCAGTCAAGCACGATGATACATGCATGTAATCGTAACACTCTGGGAGGCTGAGACAGGAGGATCACAAGTTAGAGCCCAGCCTGGGCAAGTTAGCTACTTAGCAAGATTGCACCTCAAAAAAAAAAAAATAAATAAAATAAAAAAAAATAAAAAGCCTAGGGATATAGCTCATTGTGAAGGCCTTGGGTTTAATCCCCAACACTGCAAAACAAACAAACAAACAAACAAAATCCAAACAAACAAAAAACCTCCCAACAATTTCAGCCTTCTGCAACAAAGGAAATGCATATTGAAGTAGACGCTTATTATCTTGACCCCCAAAATATAATAGGATGCACATTTTGGGTAAATTCTTTCTCTTTATTGGGAGGGCTACTGTCCCGCTGGATCACTGCACAAAGCTGAGAACTCTCAGGAGTGAGTGAATGAGAGAAGGGATTCCTACAAGCAGCTCCTTGGAACAAAGAAACCACTAGCAAATGAGCATTTTAAGACTTGCTGAAAATCATATCTTCTAATATAAAAAATAATGCCATTGTTCTCTTGGAAAATACAAAGCAAAGCACTTATTGTGGGGGGTTGGGGGAGTGCAGAGCAGTGAAGGAACTGTCTTCAGAAAACCCTGACAGCCTCTTTGAAAATGAAACATTTCATTTATACAGCAGAAGACAGTTGTGGCAAGATTAGAAATCATTCCGAATCTCCTAGGCAATCAAAATACAGTCTTTTCATGCGGATGGAAGGTCTCTTGTTTTACAGAAAATGCTAAATAAACAATTCTATGGGCAGAAATGTGAAAGCAATTTATTATTGTTCTATTCACTTTGGTTAAAACTTTAGAAACCACATGAAGGCTATAAATAGAAGCTTTTCTTTGTCTTCGGGATGTTGAAAGCAGTTTCTCAGGTCCAGGGTGAAGAGGCAGGAAATTATTGCTCTGTCTCCACTGAGGAGTAATACACGGATTCAGACAATGACTAAAAGTTGGATTCCTTAAAAACACAATATGGGGACAGCAACCAGCCTGTCCATTTATTTTGAAAAATCATGAGCATTACATCATAAATGAACCTGTATTGTGGGGTTTTCCTTCTGTTTTAGACATGGGCAGTTTAATAATGTATGGCAATATATTAGATTAACAGAAAGAGCCCTGAATGGTGCCAGTTACGGTGTCTTAGAAATAGGACACCTTAAAAGGATTTGCTTTTAGACTTTGGAAAAGAAACACAAATTCTGCAGGGATTGTTATAGGGCTGGGAAAACCTAAGTAGCAATTAGCCAAATTTGAATCTGTAAACATTTAGTGAAGTTGGAAAATAGTGTGCTTAATCAGAGAGAAGACATTATGCAAAATAATTTCTTTTAGGTCACTGTTTTCCAAACTCAGGTTTGCAGTACCTTAGTCGGATTGTAAAGCCAGTTAAGTGAGTTGTGATAAGCATTTTACAAAAGTAGAATAGAAAAGGTGGATTTTGTGGACATGGGAAAGAGATCTGGTGATAAGGTGGGAGCGGAGTGTGAGAAGGGGGAGGGAAAGTAAAAATGACAGATGAGACAGTTACCGATTTACCAGGATAAAGGTTACAAATACTTATCATGTATCACAAATATATACTAAAAATCTTTGAAAAATAAGGGCCGGGGTTATAGCGCAGCAGCATGAGAGCCTGCCTGGCAGGTGGAAGGTCCTGAGTTTGATTCGCAGTACAAAAAAAAAAAAGAAAAATAAATATAGCTCTAGAAAAAGGATATAACAGAAACAAAAACGTCAGAATGGATTACTTAGAGGGGTTAGTATTGTTTGGTGAAACTATTGTTTGTGTGTACATACATACCTGTGCACATAAACGTATCACATACATAGATATCTGCATATAACGTGTGTGTGCTGGCTTGTCATGTTCAATGTATTATTATTGTGAAACATTAGATTAGGTATATTTATGGTTCTACAAATTCTAACCTAGATAATTTTCATGAAATGAGATACCCCCAATACTACTATGTGATACGAAAATTAGCATTTTCAGGAATCTTTCTAAAAGCCTAAAGTCTAATGGGGCCCGGACATATAGGCCCTTAAGTGTTTGCTGAATAAACCAATACATGAATGAATGAATGAATGAATGTAAGAATGTACAGATGGTCTGCGTGAATGTACCAAGCATACTCAAACCAAGAGTTTGTGTGAACTACTCTGTAGGCCTAGGCCATCACCTGTGTAACATCCAGTTATACTTCCATCATTCGGTTGGAATAAAGTGGCAGCATTACTCTTCCTGTTTTAAACAGTGCACACATTACAGAGACATTAACATTCTCAGGCCAGAAATATATCTGTGGAAACCGTGTCTCTATTACAGCAAAACATATGCCTGGAAAGGGAAAAATTGAGTTAAATGTTTGGGCAGTTTGTCTACACAGTATAAATTATCTCGCTGAGAGATGAGCATTTATCCATCAACTGGCTCAGCTTGTCATTCTATAATAAAGCACATGATGGGAGAAAAGGATTTTTTTTCCTATAAGGAGCGCGACACGGAACTAACTCCAGAAAGGTCCACTGTGCTGTCTCAGTCTCTTCTACTCCTTCCCTCTTTGTTTGGGTGTAAAGAGTTGTGAGGTTGCTTGAAGAGAAGCAAGGTAGACACACACTTTACTAAGAGCCACAGGGCCAGTGAAAACTATCCTATGACCTGAGAGCTTTGGGTAATATTAATATTGCTCAATAAGATAAGCTTCTTCCTATAAGATACCTGGAATCGAGTCAGGAAGATATACCTTAAAAAGAAATTTCAGTGGAAATATGGTAGAACACAAATGATAAGAGTTGTTTGTGTTTGGTGGTTGCTTGTTTTAGTCAATTTTATTTGAGGAAAGATACAGAATACTTTTCAAACTTGTGGACGATACAGTTGGAAGACAGGATCCAAACGTATGTGAGCCAAGAAGAAAAGCACTTAAAAGGCTGAAAAATGGCCCAAAGTGAATAATACTAAATCTACTAAGGGAAAATGCAGTCTTGTACCTAGTTTTGAAAAAAAAAAAAAGCAGCCCCTTCTTCACTAACCATAATTTATGTGTAAACCAATAAAGAGTACAGCTAGCAAGCAACAATAAAACATGGGCAGAACTCATGGAAACTTAGGTCCAGGATAAAGACGGTCATCGTTCCTATTATACCACACCTTGGTTAGACAACACCTGTGGTCGGCTGGCAGTATTTTAAAATGAACATGGAAAGGGAAAGGGGAGGAATAGTCTAATATTATAGCACCAGGGATGTTCAACCTAGAAATCTGAAGATATTACAAGAACCAGAAAGATTTCAGGAACTCTTGAAAGCAGAAGAGAACTGCTTTAATGTGTTTAGATAACTTTCAGATGGGAGAAGTTTACACCTTTACCTTGTGGGACGCCTCAATGGAACTGATCCCAGTGGGTAGCCACAATATCTGGTCCACCATCTATGTAAACTTCCTAAAATTCACAGCATGCAAATAAAGAAAATCCAGTCTCACAAAGTAAGAAACCTCAATATGACTGGGAAAACAGTGGGAGGGATTACTGTGATGAATATGAAATGAGATTAGATTTAATTAAAATTCTGAGTCAGACCAGAGGAGTCTCAGACTAGAGAAGCTAGGAATCCATGGAGAAATATTGGTTTTTAGGAAAGAAGTCCAGAGCTGTCCTTTTAAAGTAGAATCTAAAATATAAAGTATACTTCACCACTTCTTAATTTTCTGAAATTAGTATGCACCTTATAATCATCTGTATACCTGGAATGAAATTTCTTCTTTTTCCCAAAAGCTGTTTTGAAGTCAATGATGCATCTTTACAAGCAAGGGCATCTCGGTATTAAGAAAAATAGTTAATTGGAATTAAACTGTTAAAAGTGGTAGCCTCGGGCAGTGGGACTATGAACGATTTTTATTTTTTCTCTTTGGGTATCTTTACTTTCTGCAATAAAAATATATTACAGTTGTAATGTGGAAAACATTTTAAAGGGATGATTTAGAACGAGATTAGATTTTTATCTAGAGAAATCCCACTGCTAAAAACTCAAAGTGATGTTTAAACTAAGACATTTCAAAGTTTCCTGGAGAATACCCACAACTTGGTGGAGATGAAGCATTTACTTGCATGGACTGTGAAAAACAACTTATGGCCTAGCTCTTAAGATTATGGACTCAAATCTGATTTTAACGTCAATAACTAAAAAGTTGCTTTTATGTTTCTGCTTCTCAAACATACCTGTAGGATAACATTTCAGTGGTCAATGATTTACTGACATTCTTTTATTTACTAGAGTAGTTCATCTAAATTGTAAAACTAGAACCTGCAGGGATTCCAAAGACCATTTTTTATTTTAAATTTAAAAAAATAATAATTTTTTTGTGTGAATTGGCTTCCACACACCAAATCCATTCACTGCAGAGGGGGACATGTCTTGACTATCCTGTAGCAGTAATGTACTGAAGGTTAACACACCTACTCAACAGGGTAATCAGAATCCCCAAACATTTACTTCTTTTCAGGATGGTTGGGGTTGCTGGAGGTTAAAGGTGTATTATTATTATATCTCACTCTGTGGGTTTATAAATTGGATTTTTAAAAACAATTGCCTGTTCCTCTTCTTTAATATAATGTTTAAACCAGCATACATTAAAAATTCTCTCTGCCCGCCATATAAGGAACATGGAGAATATTTCAGGTTATCTTTAAAGAAGGATGTTCAAAGGAGGGTATAGGTTTGAAATATATAATTCTGAATATACAATGTTCTTTCAATAAAGGCTGGGCAAGGGTCATAAAACTATAAAAAACATATCCTGCCCCTTTGGACTATAACAGCTAATCATTAGCCATCCTTTCACAATGTTTACCTTGTAGTATGTTATTTTCATATTTTTGTTCGTGGGGACTAACCATTAGTACCCCCTAAGACTAACAAAAGTACATTCATTGCCTGCTGGCAAATGATTTCCAGCCCTAAAGCATTTGCTGGTAGAAAAAGCTAAAGTGTATCTAGGCTTGTATTTCTATTATTGTTGGGCATTAGCAACAGCATAAATTTTTCAGCCCAAGAAATTCATTCTAACTGACTTCACATATGATGGTATAGAAGGCACGCCAAATTCACATATGTGATTGACATGTTTGTAGATCAAATTTTGGAAAATATGAAATTTTAAACACAGTAGATGTCTCTGAAATCATTTACTAAATAGATGTATTTTAAATTTTATTCTCTACTCCTCTTCTTCGACTTCCTGAAAAGATACCATCAACTCCCAAGTTAATATTCTTTAGCATTTTAAAAGGGAGCTTGTTTGTATTGAAACATGGCTATGTAAACAAGGTGTTTGACTGGGGATTTTCATCTCATAGTATTCCAGAGCCGGAGTGAAGCTATTTAAAGAATGGAGTATTCAATTCCTTAGGCCAGATGCTAGTATAAATATGAAACTATGTTCACACTGCAGATGAAACTATTTTTAGTTGCTGCATTTTGAAGAGCACTATTCAGTTAGGCATTGTAGGGTGGGACTGCAGTAAGCTACAAACAGAATCTAGAGGGAATTAAACCTCATTTAACTCACTGACATCAGGTCTTCAGGGAAGAATGCCCTTCCTCCCGTCCACACCAGGCTAGATCTGACGAGACCCAGAGTTCAGGCACTGAAGGATTAACTCCTGGCACACATCGGGCCCCTAGTTGCTGTTCCGGCCTGGCGGTCTGTGTCCATTCTGTCTGGTGCTGCCTGTGACCTCCAGCTGTTTGTGTGCCCACTCCACACCCCAACATTTGATTATCCAGTGATTTGGACTCTGTTGTTTGACCCTAGACTTCGAAATCAGGAAAAGTGCAAATCTAAGAGATTTGAGGACCACAGTAATGCACCTGAATAAAATTACTCTGGGGCAGATGCTGGCCATGTTTTCCACACCAGGCACATGGGTCCTTGTGTTTTAGCCTCCTTTAAGTAATTGTTGCTAATTCTACCAAGGCCTTAAGTATTCAGGCCATAAGGCCGGTATCTTTCCCAGTGCCTGTGTGAGGTACAATATAGTAAGTACACAGAAAAGGAGCTCAAGAAATGCTTGTAGTCAGGGGAATGGAAGTCTCCTGAAACCTAGGTACAGGAACAGAAATCAAGAGTGAAACTGTCATGCGACAAGTAGTTCTCAGCATTCCAGCACCACATTGTGTGGAACTTTCTGTGAGACTGATAGGTTTTACAAAGACTTGCACCTTACTTAAATATAGGGTGCTTTACCAAGTTGGTTCTGTAGGGCAATGACACTGGTCGACCAGCTGTCCAGTACGGTCTTCATCTAAGACATGTTTATGATGTCCGAAGGCTATGTTCTGGGCACAATCTGGCTCTTGCTGCCTCCCTGGCACACGTTGCTTCTTGTGGCTGTGAGTCACACTAGCAGGCCAGTGTGGGCTGGTGCCCTACTCAGTGTCTCCTCCACCAGCAGACCAGAAGGCAACAAACAAAAAGGGAAACAGAGCACTAGACTGGAATATTCAATGCATCATTTTTTATACTCTGAAATGGGAGATAATGTAGCCGAACCAGGGCAAACAATTGAGAGGACCAGAGTCCTTTGGCATTGTCTTTTTTCACTTACAGAAAACTCATTTAAAGGGAAAAAAAATCAGAAATTAGGGAAGTGAGAGGGAGCTAGGAGGGAATATTTTATCTTTCTTTAATATATTTTCTCTGGTTGAAAAGGTCATACATTAGACAAAGGGAGACGATCTTGGGGTGCTCCTTCTAGTCCCAATGCAAAAGGGCTCCTTGCTTTGCAGTGAAACACCAGTCTCACACTCACGCCAGTGAAAATCCAACTGTGGGGCTACAAATATGCTCTGACTATTTCTCAAGGTTCTGCTAACATAGAAACCACACTAGCTTCTCTCGCGGTTTGTTATGATATCACCAACTCCCTCCTATGTATTTATAGCTTTGTAAGTCGTAATTACCAATCATTTACTCTAAGACCATAAATGCTTTTGGGTGACTTCAATGGACAACTAATACTATTATTCAATGGATTAAGGTACTGCTCATGGATGAGGAAAATTGTTCTAGCACAAACTCCTGCAGGAGTCCATTTGTTCGGTATTTTATGTTACGATTCTTTTATTGCTTCATTTGTCTTTATAGTGTTTGTATTCAGAACTGTGGTATCTCAAGCCAACAGCAGAATGCTTGACTAATTCTCTTTTTCTTCCACAGTATAACAGAGTGGAGCACATTCAAGTGAAGATGGTCTTCCCCACTGGTGGAGTCTGTCTGGCAAATGCATCCAGACCCATTTCTCAAGCCACATGAAATATTCTGATTACCAACATGCATGATGAGTCATTAACAAGCACCTGAAACCATGGCACGCGTATTTCAACTATTAGATTAGTGCAGACGATGTGGCTTCTTCCAGCGGGGCTTCAGTTTTTACCAATTAAGCAACACAACACAGATGTGAGCCTTCACCTTAGTTTTTTGCATGCTGCTAAAGGACATTTCCTTTTAAAGAGGTGTTTATTTTGCTTAGCTGAAGCTCAGTGCTTAGGCAAGTGATTTGTCCCAATCTAGCCAACGTGAAGCATTTGAACTCAGCAAATCACCTTTAATAAGGCAAATTTCTATGGAAACTAGTTTTACCCACCACTCCATCTTGCAAAATTATAGTTTTGGGTGGTAGTAGCAATGACACTTTTCCTTACCCTATAAAGATCTGTATATTTACAAACTGCCCAAATTAAGATTCTTAGGTGCCCAGTCTTAATCAGAAGATGAGTATTAAACCATCTGTAAAAGTCCAAGCATCTTGAAAGTAAGGTTCATGTCTTCATCTCACTGGTCCTGCGACATTTAACCTAGTGTCTCTCCATGGACACTTGTTGATCCACAAAGAGGCAGGTGTACGGTCAACATTTAAGTCTGCACATCTGTGTGGCACTTTGGCTTCTGAGTCTATAGATGCAGCCATTGCAACTGGTCCCATCCTTCCCCAGCCTGTCACTGACAGAAGGCTTGCATGGGCCGAGAACGTCTCATTGCTATCAGTGACCTAGACCAGGGTCTTGCCCCAGAAAAAAAGCCTCAAAGGAAATGAATTTAAGTGTGGTGGACACTAGCAGCATGCGAGTCAGTGTTAGGTGGTACATGGCAAACATTTTTTATTTTAAGAATTGCATATTTATTTTCATCATCATTTGTAGCAAATCATACTGGCTTTCCACTTACAGTAGTGATAAAAACTTTCTTATTTAAAATAAAGTTATTGAGTACATAGCAGTTTTCTTAGGGAAAAATTAAGTAAATAATAAAACTGTCAATTACCGGTATGGTAAAAATGGTGAGGTTGGCTTATAGGTGACTCAAGTCTAGAATATCCTAATCTAAAGCTTCAGACTTTAATCATGCTATCATTTACTGAATGGTTTATTGGACCTAAACTTTTCTACACACCTGGAATTCACTATGTTGTTAAATACTGCAAAATCCCAAGGAAGTAGGAGTTATACACCCATTTTACAGATGATGAAAACCTGAAACTCAGCAACTTGCCAAAGGTCACAAAGCTAGAAATTTGGGGGCTTCAAGTCCCAGCCTGAAAAACTTCCAAGCTCTTACCACCATATTATGGTGCCTGTAGGAGTATGACTTAGATCTCGTCATCCACCCATTCACCCAACGCATGCACTGAGCACCTACAACATTCCAGAGAATATCTTGGGTTGAAAGACGGAGCAACTCTCATTTCTTTCTCTGTAAGTAGTTTAATCTGTTAAATAGCAGATGGGGTCCTGATCTGAGAAAAAGGTTTTTTCATCTTGGGCTTCAAATCATGTTCATAGAAATAGGCCAACTTTAGACCAAAACCGTATGCAGTGTGCTTTACAGACACATTTCATTGTTTTATAAATATTTAGAATATTGAATGTGAGATTGATTCACATAATAAACACACTGCTGCTAGAGGAGACAAAAGACTTTCAAAAGAATACTTAAGCAGGGCTCATTTAATGAAACCTGATGTATAAAAATCAAGCCACAGAAAATGTATTTCCATTACAAAAGCAGCTCTACTTCACCAAAAAGTGTCTTCATAGGCTTTGCACAGTTTGTGAGCCTCCTCTGAGTGCTCTGTAGAGGAAGTCACAGATGGAGATACACTGTACAGAGCAGAGCCAGATCATGCAGACAAGAGAAAGCAAGTATTACCTATTTCCATCCCAGTTCGTATTTTATAATTTGAAAGCATAAAGGAAAAATATATAAGATGAGAGTGGCAGACCTTCCTTTTCACCCATGCCAGAAATGCTATCCGAAAGTGCAGTCCCTCCAACCTTGTGGGTGGACATGTATCACCCTTGCTTTTCTAGCTCCATGGGTCTATGCTCTCAAAGGGGATCAACTAGTAGTCTTTAACTAAGAGCAAGCAGACCAATTACAGGAAGGGACTCATGACTGTTTTCAAATGTTCAAATTCTGTGGCTGTAGATGTTTTCTGGTTGGGAGAATCCATAAAGTTCTTTAGCTCCGCACAGCATCTGTGCCGTCCTTAGAAGTTGGGGCACCACTAGGACATGCAAATCCACCCGTGTGTTCTTCTTATCACAAGTGCACAGAGTGCCAGGATAACATAAAAAATAAAACCGGGCTGAAATGCCTGAAGAGCTTTTCAGGGAGAGGAGTACCGATAATTAGACATTCACAAAGTATTTCCTCACCTTTTAATCACTATAGATCCCTTTCAGAATCAGGTGAATGTCATGAATGATCTGAGGAAATGTGTATCTACATATTTTAGATTACATTCTGAACTCTGCAGCGCAGATCCTGTACGTAAGGGGAGGGGTGCCATCCTCATGCAAATGTATCCAGCAGTTTCTAATCAAGAGCCTATGACTCAGGTTATTTCCCAGAACATCCAGGGATTTGATTTATAGCATAAGTTATAGGTGTTTTGGAGGTAGAGTCGCAGGTGACAATTGTCAATATACCATCTGCCAAACCCTGAATCACTGTATGTAGTATAGATTTGTAGTATGTCATAGATTTTGTACCCTCCCTACCCTCAGTCCCAGACCAGAGATGTGACAGAAATTTTACTCAGCTAGAAAGTTCTGTCCAAGATGAATTATATGATTTTATGAGATCCACCAATAACATTGCCTTGGGGAGAAATTGTTTCATATGAATTGACTTGATTAACCACACTAGTCCCACTTGCAATGTAACTAGGCAGAAAGTTGACATTTTCACGGAAAAGCTCCATCATTTGTGATCAAAATTGCTAGCTTTTTACATATCTTGTAGGCTATACCCTGAGAATGTGATACTGCATGAACATAGTACTGAGATGAATGAAGGACATCTAATGAGAAGCTAAAGGACTTAACATTTTGAGATTCAGCTGATGGTCTTCTATTGCCAGAGTTTGCACTGACAGGCATGAGGCTTCATAGTTTTGAGACAAATGAAATTCACTAAGTCCAAATAAATCAAGAAAGAACCTTGAGCTTCATTACTGTCCCTTCAACATTTCCGAAAGTTTTCTTAGTGAAGTGCTAGAGCTTTGGCAGAACATTAGGAATTTTAAGGAAGACACAGAACTTGTTTTCTTCTGCTCGCCTGACAGCCTTGAACTGAACTATGATGTATTTATCAGACAATGAAAGGTTGGTACACAGCATCAAGCACAACATTTCGATCAGGGAAGCCAATTTTGATCTGAGTCCAAGTTCCCAGTGGGGTGAATAGGCCCTTTAACAAGACCTAAGTCAGAGGTGACTATGAGAGCCTCTACTTTTTGTAATATTCTGGCAGAATAGAAAGAGTATATAGAAGGGCATTTCCTCACTTTTACCCCAACCTCAGATATATAAAACTGTTACCAAAGAAACAGGTCATAATTCCTGCTCAGAGAGCATTTGTTAAGTTGGCTCCCAGACATGACAAGTTCTCCAGAACCTTTTCCCCAGGTCCAGCATACTGTGCTTGCCCCCTCATGCAGACAGTAGGCAAACTCTGTCTTCCAGCACAGTTGTATCTGTACGACACTGTAACCTCCTAAGGGCAAGGGCTGGATTTGCTCTACAGCAAATATAATGCCTTAGCTTTACTAAGCACTCAGTATGTAAAATAGTGATTCCACTTCAGAATAAAAGATTGGGCTAAACATTGAATTTGCCCAACTCTCTCTAGATCGGCAGTATCCAAAATAGTTATAAAATGAGCAACATATATAATTAAAATTCTCTCATAGCCACATTAAAAGGAAAAGCTCAAATTAATTATTATATATTTTGTTTAATCTAGTATACCAAACATATTATTTCAACATGCGATCAGTGTAAAAATTGTTAGTGAGATATACGTTCTCCACTATGTTCCATTTTTCAAACCTGAGGTGTGTTTTGCACTGACACTACTTTGCATGCTTTCCACTCTGCATGCTACATACTCAGTAGTGAAAGTGATACATATGCCCACTAAGACAATCGCTAACAGAAAAAAATTTACACTGCTTCAGTTTTTAATTTTAAATTGAAATTAATTAAAATTAAATAAAATTTGAAGTTCAGACTCTCAGTCACAGTAACTGCATCTCAAGTGCTCACCAACCATTTGTGGAGAGGGGCTACTATACTGGACATAGGGTGCTAGACTACCGTTAAATGGCGACAAGAGCAAGCTGAAAAATAATCACACAGGAAGATCCTGCTTTCTTAGCAAAACAACTTACACACATACACACACACACACACACACACAAAAGGGAGGAGTAACTATCAATTGTTAGCAGTGCGTTACTTCTGGGAGGAGGAGGGGAACTGCAGAGGAGGAGAAGAAAGATTTTTACTCCTGTATGGTTTAAATTTTTACATGTAGTGTGTAAAAAAGGTGAAATTATGGGAAAAAACAGATTGAAGTATAACCTTTTCTTTAAATACAGACAAATATAGTTACACTTTGGGAAGAGAGAGACAATTTAGCTTTTTAGAAAAGAGCCAGGAAGGAGGGAAAGGAACGAGAAATCACACCATATAAGGAAGGTGGGGTGGGGCTACTGGTATTCGCCCTGAAGAAGGGAACACTGGGGAAGGAGATGGAACACTAGTGAGGCCTCGTAAGTGTTTTCAGACATTTCAAATGTGATCCAGATCAAGAAGAAATTGATTTGCTCTATGTTGTTATGAGACAAGAACTAGGAAAAACGGTTTATAGTGGATACAATGATTTATACTGCAAACCACATATTCAAATTTAATTGATCAAAATAAGAATTTCTAACAAAGTAATGGATCAGAGATGGACTAGGACTGTCACATTAAGTAGTAAGTTCCCAATCACTGAATATTTTAAATCAACTAATTGACATTTTTCCAGAGGACATTTAAGGCGAAGTAGATGCAGGAAAAAATGTCATAATTAGATTCTTGTAATGAGATTATCTGCAGTTCACATCAAGCCTGAGACTTATGAATGTATGATATTCATATTATCCTAAGTGCACACATGAGTTATTACTAATGTTAGCGTCTAATTCCCTCCTCATTCCAGGAATGCAGTAGGATTATATATCTCCACCTCCATGAAGTAAGACATGGCCATGAAATTAGCCACCTAATTGATTAATGAAATGTGCATCGAAGTGATGTATATTACTGTGAGCTATTAATGAGTGTAAACATTTAATTGCTAGTACTCAACCCTTCACCTCTCGTCCCTTTACTATGTAAGCCTAGGAGCACATAGTGGCATGGAGAGTGTAATGCAGGGCCACCACAGAGGGAAAATCTCTTCTGGAGACTTCTGCGCACCATAGAGAACTATTCCTAATCAAAAAATAAGCCTTTGTCATGTTAAGTCATTGAGATTCTGGAGCTGTTTGTTATGCAGGATAACATAGATTACTCTAACATACACAAATTGTTGCCCATAACCTCCAACAGAAAATGACACACAAAACACATACCAGTGTAGTTTGGTTTCTTTTGGAATAATTAAGCACCCAAGAACAAGAGATTTCCAGTGTGGACCATCCCACAAACACACAAGCGTATTCACATACCCGTGCATACAGATCCAATAAACTTCAAGACCAGTCGGATCACAGCCAGAGAAGGAACAGAGGAGGCCAGCAGTACACATGTTTTACATGTGATCATCCAAAGTACATTTGGAATTCCTGGCACCAAAATTTCTAACTAACTAGGATCAGCTGTTAATTATGATCTAGGAGTGATCAGAAGAGTTAAAGAGCAGAAGATTTGCAGGATGTTACCTATTTAAGTAAATTTTAGCATAGAACATTTAAACTCACATTAGAAGCACTTCAAAATGACCTTCAAGGTTTTTTGGATCCTTAGAGAATTGAGATCAGTCTTATTTAATCCTGAATAATTTCAGTGCCCTGTAACTTGAATGTTTGTGAATTATATTGATGAGGTCACATACAGCTATTATCTTCATCTTGGTATCTATTTTATGTTGTGACTGTCTAGCTTTATTTCTCATGGAAGAAAACAGAATTTTAGAAAGTTTGCTTTCTAAAAGAAAGACAAAAGAAAACTAGTATTATTGAATATTTGTCCCTACTGTGTGCTTGGTGCCTTCCTACACCTGATGTAATCTAATCTTCCACAGTCCTATGGGACAAATATTGCTAATCCTGTGCTATAGGTAAGCAATCAAAGCAGAATTAGACCTTTAAGACCATCAGCTTATAGAACAGATAAATCAGTCCAGGTCCATCTTATTTTAAAGTCCATGGTCTTTATACAATGTAATGACTACATAGTAAGACCTAGTACAGCTGTCACAAAAATGCTATCCTAAAATGGTGGCTTTCATGTTTGCTTATTCTTCTAAATCTTTGATTGAAAACATTAATACAAAACAATGGGAACTAAATGAAATTCTCAGTTTGAAAAAAAGGAAAAAAAAAAAAAAGAGAAGAAACCCACACAGAGACTGCACATGTGAAAAGCCTATATTTATACACACAGCCATCACGTGATGGTAATTAGCCAGGTAACTATAGGGTATTCTCTGCTAGAAAAGTATATGTTTCATCATGCTTTGAACTCTGCCTTATTATCAGCACTGCTATGAAAACAATGTTTTATTTCTTATTGAGAGAATAGGCCAGGCATGAAGCTTTGTTTTTGCAGGGCCTAATAGAATACTTTCTTTGTGAACCAAAGGAGTAGCATGGGTAGTTGGAAGGTGGAGAAAATCTTCTACCGTGATTAGCAAGTAATCATTTTAAGGGAAGAGAAGATTACAACAGTGCAATTGCGCAGAAAAGAAGCTCTAGATGTGGAGCTAAAACTGTCTCCTTAATAACCTGTCACCTAAAAAAAAGACAGATTATAAACAAGCTGATAGTAAAAAAGATAAGGCAGTACAAGTCCAGTGTGGATTTGCTTATTTCTCTGCACATTTTTGTGTCTGCTATGATCCTGAAACATGAAAAATGATTCCCTTAAGGAAGAGAGGAAAGTGCCAGTATTACTATATAAAATGTGTACACACACACACACCCAAAATCTCTTTCAAAATTTTTCAGCATGAGTGACAGCTGCTTGAATGAGCATTAGGCCGAGCATAGTTACAACCAAATACTCAAAAGTATGTTGCTTCTCCTATCAGATACCAGTGAGACAGCCCCTCCACTAGAGGGTGTCCTAGGAAGTGCTGTGAAAGAAGCCAAATCAACCTTTGAATGCCCTGAGGTGTCTCAGGTAGACTAAGAAGAGAGAATGAGAGAATTCAGAGGAGGGTGATCAAACAAGCCACGTGTTTACTTAACCTACTAGGTATAGCTTTGAAGTTAGAGAGCCCGCACTATAGAGCTGAGGTTCTTACTGCGATGATAAGACAAACACATGAAAAGAAGATCGGCATTATATTGGTAGTTATACAGTAAGGTGCTCAGTAAGGTGGTAGAAACACTAAACATGATAAGATAAGTGAGCAATAAATCAGGGAAAATCTTCACGAGCTGGATGACTAAGAATTTTCAGTAACTTAAACTGACTCTCAAAGGAAAGTGAGTATTCCCACAATTCAGAGTCCTGCAAAGGGCATGCCAGGAGCAGAAGGCGTGAGCGCCTCAAAGCTTATCAGAGACTTTGGAAGTCAAAGTAGGTGCCAGCGGTGAAGGAGAAAGAAAGCGGAAAGTTAGGCAAAAGCAGGGGTTTACAAAAGAGACAGGATGTAAGAGAGAAGGGTAAGCTGTGTTAACATTCTGCGCACAATTGGAGCCAGCAATCTCTCCCAAATCCAAAGAAATAATAATGGATATGTGCACAGCGATAAGAATTTTAGGGTTTGTAGGAATCAGAGGCAATTGAAAGGTACAACAATAATTAAAGTATGATACACTTCAGTAATGAAATCTTCTGCAGCCAGATAAAGTGTTTTACAACAGGGAGGCATAGTTACAGTGTATACAAAACTAGGTACGGGGGGGGGGGGAGTTCCAATATAGCGATTTTATTTTTATAGGGAAAAAGCTTATGCCCATGAATTCTTGCCTATGTATACATTCACATGTACATTAGCACACCTACACGTGCCAATAGCACTTACTTCCGGGGAGGAGGAAAACAATCACCTTACAGGTTTTTGCTTTTTGCTTATCTCCACTGCCTACATTTCCTCAAATGAACTTGGACATTATTGTTAGGAATAAAAGTAACAACAACGGAAGTTATTAATTAAAAAAAAGAACATTAGAGGCTGGGACTGACTAAACAGTTCACTGGCTACTTGCCTACCACATTTGTACTTAATCCAGCAGGCATGAAGTATTTGAAAAAAGGGCATGCTGTAAGCTGAAAGCTAATATTTAGAGGAGATCAGAAGTGTTAAAAAGATAGCACAAATGATTCAATTTTCAGACGTGTTAATGAGGAGGTCTAAAGGCAGAGAGGTCTAAGCAAAGCACAGCTCCAGGATTTCAAAGAAGAAAGAGGCAAGGCTACTTCATCCCAGTGCACTAAATGGAAATACACTGAGTTGGGCAGCTAGGAAAACCCCAAATCAGCAGCACTATTTGTTCAGCCCCTACTGGGCATGAAGCACTTTGTAAAACCTTTGAAAACCCACTATTATTCCAGTCTGTCCTAAATAAATATGTTTATTAAATTATGGGCTGAAAGTCTAAACCTCAGGTTTCCTCTACAGTGACCTGTACAAACTACAGACTTAAATCCCTAATGTTAGAGGATAGAAGGGCAGTGAATCTTGACATGTGGGGAAATTAATGTTTTGCAATAAAACCTCGCCTTTAAAGCACCTTGAAAGATAGACGAGCTGTTCAGAAGAACCGGTGTCAATACTAATGAGTACCAAGACTAAATGCCCACATCAAATATCTGCTCACAAAGCCCTGTGGAAAAGTCACATCAACTCACATGTGGGCTTGTGTGCTTTGTGTCGCAGGTGATACTATCGTGACAACAGCTCTAATAATAGCCTATCCTTAGCAATCATGCAGTGACTAAAGAGGTGAGGGGTAGAAGGGAAACAAAAACATTTTGGAATTGTAACACAATAAGAAAAGCATCATGCGCTCCAACCGAAAGGGGAACTGTTGAATCGAATCTCCTTTTGAATACACATCTTCATCTTGTTGGAGTAGCTTAAACAGGTTGGACACCAAGACGGTCTTCAGCCATGGGTCTTTACTGAAGCAAAAACCAGTTTGGGCAAGGTACCTTTTAAGTGGTGTACACAAGTACAGTAAAGGGCAGAGATACAAAGGCACAGTAACACTGATATTGAGCCTCAACAGCTGCTATACTGATTAACTATGATGTTCACTAGAAAATAGTCTGTACTTAATAACACTGTGTAAAAAACCCAAAATAAAAAAACAGGTAACTAAACTTCAGGGGGATGTTGTGGTGAAATAACATTTTCATCTGTGGTACAGAAGTGGCACGGCCACACAGCTCTAAGAAGAGTTTAACAGGTCTGCTGCAGTCAAGTAACATCTGCAGAGTGTGCCACGCCAGCTCCTCAGAGTTCTGCCATGTACCATGAGTGTACGTGACCTCTGCTCCCCATTGGAAGACTCTCTTACTCTGGCTCTAGAATTCTTAGCAATACTGAGCCCAACAATATAAATGAATAAACTGGTGTTGAAAAAACAAACCTTAAAGTCATTCCTAAGACAAGTAACTGGAGTGGTGCAGGATTTTGGAACCACATCCTAGGAAAGAACTGAAGCCAGTGCGGTTGTTTAGCAAATAGAGTAGAAGACTGTTTCAAGGAAAACAGGGAGGAAACGTATATGGGACCAACATCCCTGAAGGTCCTTCCCAGCCTCACAACTCTACAAAGAGCTCTAAAACAACATGAGTTTTGTTCACTGTTTGCATTTTAGAGGTATATACAAGTTACCTGGAACCAAAATATAGCACTGAAAATTTGTTTCACTTTTTTCCCCTTCTTCTGCCTTAACTTCTCAAGATTTAAGAATAAGAATAAATTGCTAAATTCTACAAACTTCTCTTCAGTTGATTGTCTATATTCAGTCTATTGTTAAATGATTTGGAATTCTAAAATGCATTCATTGTTGTAGAAAATACTGTAAGATCTTCAGGTCAAGATAAATTTCAAAGGACAGGGTCTTAACTTGGGATGCATCTTTTCGAGCTATAGCAAAGCATCTGGGAAGCAGAGCTGACGAGTAGCTACTTATTGGCTCAGACAGGGTTAGATTTTGCAAAGTTCCCTTCCACTGGAAATAACCAAGGTGGCTAATATGGACGACATAAATGAATGTTACATATCTGGGACATATTTTACTGATTCATTCTACCATTATTTCAGGACAATATTCAACTTTTTATCAGATGGTCAAGCTGAATTCTAACTTTTAAATAAAGCCTTCTTATTCCTTATGGGTATAAATTTTTGGATTCCTAGATTCTTAGAAAATATCTTGCTATCAAGCAGTTCTGAAACTGCATGTTTTGGATGCAGCTTCGTGGGAATGGGAGCTTGCGCCTCGTAAATGCATGTCCTTTACAATGGCACGCCTTAGCCTATTAAAGAAGGAGTCCTGTGGGCACACAGATAGCACTCCTCTCCATTGTTGATCATGCTGTGATTAGCATCTTTAAAAAATCATGGCAAACAGCAATATTGTCCAAGGACTTTGTGAAAAAATCTTTTGGCAAGAATCTGTACAAATTTTTGCTAAGTACCGCGTGTAATTGATTTCTATTTTAAACTTAGGAATATTATAAAGGCCAAATTTGTTTCCATGAGGAGTCTGTTCTGCAGATTTCTCAAAATATTCACAAAGAGAATAACATAATAGTATATTATCTAATTCTCACTACTAAGGAGATGGTTTAACTAGCCTAGCTGTTGAAGATAACATATAAACAATAAGTGCTTCCAAATGACTCCTTAATACACATATGAAACTTGGATCTAGGAAAGAAGGAAGGATGAAAAAAGAGAGGAAAGAAGGGAGCATGAAAGGGAAAGAAGGAGGAATTATTCTAATAAGAAGCATGTCTACAATTTCCATAAGCCCATTTGATATCATGGGTAAAAATCCTTATTATAATAAATTGTCAGCATCTTAATATGCTTCTTATTAAAAACATTGATATTGTTTTCTTCAACAAGGAGAAAGAATCCTTTCCACGACCACATCCGTGAAACATATCAGCCTCAGAAGTGATCTGAAACAAGCATTTGAACTACAAGGTCTCAAGACTTTCTCAGCAAAGACTGCAGTCAACTTTTAACAAAGAATCCTTGGGAAGTCACACAACTGGCCACCAGTACTTATTCTGACATAATTTTGAAAAGGAGAGAAGTTATATAATATGTAATATATAAATATATAAAATATTAATTATATCATATAACATTTCAATATATTTATGAAAGATACAAATAATATATAAACATTACAATATATTTTATATGTAGACAATGTACACATAAATAACTGTATAAAAGTAAATAACGAAGCACTTGAAGGATTTTAACAATAGTCCTCTATTTAGGGAGATAGTATTGAGAGTAAACTCTGCTCACAATCACTAGTACCTGTGTATTCAAGGACATTAAATGAACAAATAAGAAAATATACTACACAGTTCCATATCATGGAGAACTTCCTTCTGGTAATAATAGAATGAAGTCTCTATTTAGACTTCAGTGTCTGGAATGTTCCCATAGATATTGACTCATTTGTTCTCAGAACTCTATGTGATAAAGCAAGGTCCATATTGTCTGCTTCGCACACGGGAACCGGAAGTATAAACAGTGACTTTTGGCCATTTTTTCCCGGGTGTAACCGCCTCAAGGCAGAGCTAAGATTCTAGAGGGCCCTATCTCCTGCCTTTCCAACACCACTGAGCTGTCTACTCCCGAAGCGGACAGGGGAAAGTGCCAGGAACAGGAGGGAGAGGGGCAGTCACTTTTCTCAGTTTGATGGGACTTTAGAACCAGAAATTGAGCTGAGGAAACCAGCATCTTTAAATTCAGACAGCTCCCCACCCCCACACGTACACACTCTTTGGGTCTTTTCTCAGTTTCAGCTCAGACTCTTCTATCTTTTATGTTTTTTTCTAAAGACATATTTGGAGATGAAACCATTCATAACTGCCCATCCACAGACAGTTTGTGGCGGCATAATTGACAATGAGTCTGCTGCAAAAAAATGAAAATGCTGTTTTAATAACCTTGGCCTAAAATACATCTTGTTGTATGCCTCAAAGGGTTTCAATAAAAAGTCAACCTGTAGAGACATATTTTCTTGGCTTAAACAACAATCCAAAGCATATAAATGTAGTCCGACTATAATGACATATTTATAGGCCAATAAAGCTTACACTGCAGCTTTCATACTTAAAGGAACTCTGTAAGAAGCAGTGTTACATAAAATAATTTGAGCTTTTTTCAAACTATAGCCCAAGGAATAAAAAATGCAAGTTTGCTATGTTTCAGTGATAGTATTTATACTCCTTAGTTGCCAAAAATTTTGTAAGACAAAATAACTCTTCATTTGACTACTTCCAACTGCCATACCAAATATGGGTATCAAGTCCACTTTATTACAAAAGCAAAGTACTGTAATTCTAAAGACAAAAATAAATAACTAGAGGCTTGTGTAGTGAATGATTTAATCAACCTGATTCTTCTGGAAAAACAGGTTCTTGTATTCATTATGCTTATGAATAATACATTCTTTAACCCTTCTATTTCAACGTAGTTGTTTTTCTTTTTTTTAAATAAACTAGTATGAAATAGTCTGAAAGAAGGTAAATCACGTCACTCAGTAAAGTCCCACTTTGCACTAGTTTCATATTGAACTAACTTTCTTTGAAAAGGACAAAGAGGAGGGAAGACAATGAACGTACTTCACCACAGTTTAGAAGAATTTTTTAAAGAGTATTAGTTGCTGAAATATCCAAATTGGCAGTTTTATTCAACAAACACTTAGGGTCTTAAGTAAAAACTGTAGAGATTTAAAAAAAATCTCTAACTAGTACATCCTCAAATCTTGTCCAAATTTTCTCCTTTCAGGGGGGAGGGGATAAAAATCGAAAGAGTTCTGATTTGAATCAGAGCAGTTATTGGAAGCTGCCATTTGGGGCAGAGTTTCTCTTTGTGGAGTATTAACTTGCTGGCAGGCACACATTTGTGAGAACATTTTTGTTTTTTTACTACTCAGAGAGAGACAGGAAGTGACACAAACTGGGATTAAAAGGAATTTATTCTACTTAAGCACAGAGCAAGAAGAGTTCTTTAATTAGCTCTTATATTTTAAAATCCCTTCTTTGAGAGTCAACCTAACTCTTTTGTTACTATTGATTTTTTTTTTTAGACAGGATGAAATAACTTAGCTTTTTTTTTTTTGAATAACATGTTGGAGTTTTACTTTATCCATAGAAAGGTGAGATCTTTACATTCTTTACTTGCTTCCCCCAGCAAAAGAAGGGGAGGGTCTGAAGTAATCTCCCAGTTCATCTTTCTTTGGTAAGAACAATGAAAGGTTCTAAGAGAAGGAAAAACCTAATAAGTGTGTGAACTGCCATGAACAATGTGAGACTAGAGGTGGTTTCAGTGTGGCCAAGACAAGAAGAGATAAGGAAACCACTGTGTAGAAAGAAAAGTACAGACAACAAATATTTTGATGTTACACACAGAGAAGGGAAGAGGATGACGAAAAAGTCGCCGGGCCAGGATTGTGTGCAATGACACTCCCTCTCTCCCTGGGATAAATCCTGACAAGGGTGACTTGCAAACTTTAGATCAGGCAGATAGTGGAAACTCATTACATTAAGGAAAGTTTTTGTTTCTCTTTCTACATTATTACAACACAGTGTGCATTCCAGTGACAAAAGCCATTTGTCTCAAATTCCCCGCAGTTCATACCAACTGAGTAGAATTTCAAGGCTCTAAATTCTATCCTTAAAGGGGTATTTTGCATTAAAAAAAGAAAAGGTACATGGTGTTTCTTGCTCATGAAAGCCTCCCAATCTAGTCTTCCTTTGATTACTTCTTCCTCAGCACTCATCGTAGAGATGTCTCCCAAGTGACACCAAAAAAAGAAAGAAAAAAGTCCGAATCACCTAGTAATTCTTTTATCTCTGCACAGTCCTTGGCCTTGCCTCTGTCACTGAGAAGAATCTGGGCGAGCAGGACTCGGTAAATTCCCCTGGTGAGTCCTGAGAGCAACTAGACTTACAAACTACTAATCTCTAGATTTTCCAGACCAAACCGCCCGCAAGTACTTTGAATATTCACTATAAACCCATTTCTTCTAAAATCAATTGCAAAAAAACGTAGATTATGGACATTTTTTACATTTCAAGAAGAATAAATTTCTGTATCTTTTGATCACAATAACAAACTGTTTCCCTTTTTTTTTTTAAGTGTCGTTAGTAAACTATTCCTTTGAAACACGAAAGAACCCGGCTATAAATACTCCTGTTTATAAGTGTCACATCAAGCTTAACCATCTACACATCCTTTTGTTCCCCCATGGGTTTCCTGTTTAATTTTTTGTTAGTAACAGTATATTCCATAACTCAGAAAAACTCAAACAAAGAAAGGTTTTAATGTTAAAGAAAAAAGCACAAGACAATGGCAATGCAACTTAGACCATGCATTAGGCAGGCAACACAGATATTATTGAGCGTTTTCACACATGATAAGAATGGTCATTGTATGTTCACAAAACTGGGACATGTGACAGTATATGTAAGAAAACTGTACTTTTTTTTCTAGAGAAGGAAGAGCATTAGTTTAATAATTTTTTCTAATTGTACACATAACTATCAAGGTGCCGTGTCCAAAATTACTGTCTGACATACAGCAAAAGATGCCAGGAAATTGTTGACTGTTAAACTGCAAGAAAATATTAATGCTCCCCCCCCCACAGCACAGCTCATCATAAACCAGAATCACGTGAAAGACACAGTCAGTTACTGGTGTTATTCAGTTTCTTTATGCCAATTAAAATAAATCATCTGGGTTTCTTGTAATAGCTGAGTTCTAGGTTAAAACAAAAAAACAGGAAGTTGTCACATTAAGACATAAAATAGGGCTATGAAAATCAGCATTGTGCTAGAGTGAAAGAAAAAAGATGCCTTAATATGTTAAAAATGAAGTTCCTCTTTGTCTAAAGAGGAAATAACTGGTCTAAATCAGAGGTCAACAACTTCAGTCTTGAGCAATACTAGGAGAGTACAACAGTAAAGCCCACAAGGGGATGCAAACAGAAGGAAAAGAACAGGGAAAGGACACAAAAGTCACTGAAGAAGGAAGTGTTAGAGCAACAGAATTAATTATGGAGCCCCTCCTGCCTGTCATCACTGTGCTAGATCTTTCAGCTCACAATGACTTATTTTTATATGGGGAAACTGAGGTTAGAGGTTAAGTTACTAGCCTAAGGCTGCCCAGCAGAGCAAGTGTTAGTGTTCAAACACTAATCAGAACATTACAGAGCCTAACTATGAATAACACCAAAGCACAAGTTCTTTATACATATCGAGAAAGAGAAGAAAGGAAAGAAAAACTTAGGCAGCTGACCTTAGGTCGTTTACTTGGCTGACCACTGGGTGCTAAAAGTTCAAGGAAATCTATGCCATCAATGCCAACAAATGGTTCGTGTGCCCAAGGTTGTCTCTCACCTTGCTTTCCATCCACTATAAAACATGAAATTCTGGCATGGTATTAGTAGATGTTATACTGACTCCTTGTAGCAAGTGCTCAAAGTCTTCATTAATCCAATTTCAGGTGCCCTAAGGAAGTCTTTTGTTTTGGTAGAGCATTGGAAGCTGTTTAATGCTATGCATTATATCACCTGGTACAGGAGTCAATACACAGAAGTCTGTGATCCAACAGGCAACACTCACTCCTCACCTACAAGTTTTCTCTCCATCTGTATCCTGAGTTCCCTTTGAGGGCAAATAAGTGTGTGCGTTTCTGTATGTGTGGATGTGTGTGTATGTATAATTATATGACACAGCTTCCAGAAAAACCTATGACAAGAAAAGCTTACTATATTCACCCATACATTCAGTTTAGAAGTGTGAATTGTATTTACCAAGGTCAGCCTTTTCCTTGAGAACATCTTTGAAGTTGAGTCCGCTGTTGAGGGTGGACTGTCTGTACTTCAGCAGAGCTTCCTTCTGTCCATTTCTCCCCAAGGCCTCCGCTTTCACTGGCCCAGCCTGGAGGCCAGATCTCCACTTGGAGAAATCAGAATGTACCCATTTGACCAGGTCTTCAAGCTTCACAATCACCTTTTCAGAAACAGCAATGACTTCATCCTACGAGAGATGAGATGGAACAAAAAACATTAGTTATGGGTTTGAGGTAAACGACAGTCTCCCCAAAGCTCCCCTGAACTGCCATGTGAATGGTTTAACCTTCCCAAATAGACTGTGGGTTTTGGTATCCAAGAATCTCTGATAACTTACTTCATTTCACTGGCTTTTGTTGCTGGATATTTAAAGAATAATTTATAGTACGTATTTGTTACAGTTATAAAGTATCCAAAAATAGGGTAGTAATTCTATTGCCATTTTGAATAGTGTTTGCAAAGCTCCCTCTACCTATTTAACCACTTGGGTGAAAGCAGATTTTTAGGTGCAATTAATTACAAATGTAAAAAGTGAAGGCTGGGTGACTAATGGTTAGCCTGTCTCCATATAAATGTTCTAAGTAAATCTAAGATTCTTGGAACTCTGACTCACCCTAAAATTCCTATGTTTATGGTACATTTTCCCTTGGCTTATACACAAATATTGAATTTAACTTTTGTCCTAAAAATTAAATAAAACTGTGATGTAATCCCAAAAGAAATACTTCATAAATGTTATGTGCTTCCCACTGAAAGAAACTTACACATTCTCATGTTTCTCAAAACCTTTGTAAGTTGAGAAATGAACCGAGTTTTTCTTTTAATACGTATGGGGTAGGGGGTGAGAGGGCGAGTGAGGAGAAAGTATTTGAAGCTAAGAAAAGTAGTTGAAACTTAAGTTCCTCCTATGGACCATAAATTTGAATTTTAAGCATCTCTAATTGCTTCCAGGAAATAGCCAACTTTCTCCTGAAGAATAATCCAGCAAGATATGTAATAGATATCCACACATGGAACAAAGAGAGGCCCCCTCACCCAAAGGCTCTTTGGAAAAAAAGCTTATGAAGATCATCTCACTGGCTTTTAAGTTAAATTATTTGAAGAATTTGGCATTTCAACTTGAACTGACTTCTTTCATTTATTTTATTTCACATTTCTGAAGAAAGCTTAGCTGTGAAAACCCCTAAGCTTACAAAATCTTCGAAATATTTTTGACAAAACAACAACAGGAAGATGTCTCTAAGCTATTATACAAAAGGAATCCACAAGTGATTTGGGCTAATTTTGCTGTTAAACATGACGCTAACTCCTTCCTCCGCCACACACCCACACGCGCACACTCACCCCCCCACAAACGTCACTGCACACACTGCTCCACACAAAGAGGACTTATAAAGATACGCTCCACACACAAAGAAGCCCTAGATTTAGTTTTTAAAAATACTTTAAGGTAGGATCTAAGATTTCCTTTCTCCTCATTCAGTTCCAACCTGCTTCTGAGAGAAGGCTTGTTAGGCAGCAAGACAGTAATAAATACTCTATCAAACATGAAATGTAGAACTTGGGTAATGGAATCCCTTCTCTTATCATGATCAAATATGAACTTCCAGTAAAGAGGAGACAAAGTGGAAACTGTGTTTTTATCCTCTCCTCAAGAAAAAATTTCAATATGAGATAAACAGTGGGGCATATTACAAAATACCACTTCAGTGGATGATTTCACCCCGACTTGCCACACCATCCTCTTGAAATAGAAGATCTGTAGTTGTCATGCATTTTATAGCTATTACATGGTGATTATTAAATGTCAGAATAAAAATTCAGCCTGGGTATTGTTTCAAGGCATATGGGAACAGCTTCAGGACTGGGCATACGAAAAATGGAGTTTAGAATGTACTGGAAAATAAGTCAGTAGCATGGTATATCAGTCTCAACTTTAGTGAAGATGGAATTTGGCAGCATTTTGACCAAATAAGGTTTCCTAGAATAGACAAGTTTGGAGATGAATGTGATTTTCAAATAGCTCTATGATCAAATGATTATCATTTCAATTACCAGTTGCTTCAGAGCTTTTCCAAGAAATAGCATGACTAGTTCTGGCTGGCTTACACCACCGGCGAAACAAATAGTTTATTAACCAAGAGAAAATACAATCCTTATGATGTCACTGATGAACACACTCATCTTTCCAGAATTAGTCTATAGATTCTGTCCTCACTCTTCTCTCTGTCTCTCTCCCTCCCCCCCTTCACACACACAACTGTAGAAATTCCCACAAACATGTAAACTCTGATCCCAAGCGTATATTAATTGTGAAACCTCCAGCATGTTTTATTTTGGCTTCACAGAGAAACTGGCCTTGCAACATTGTCAAATGCCAGGATTTAAAAGGAAATCTGATAAGCAGAGGAGGGGGAAAGAACAAACCAGCCCCAAAGAACAGAACAGCCAACATATATATAGAAAAGGTCTCAGGAAACACTACTTTCTACACACAATGGCATAAATCACATGGTCATATTTATTATTCTGAGTGAGTTTGTACTAAAGTTCCTAATATGTACCATTCTTGGGCAAGTTTCTATGTCTAAGAAAAGAATTTCAATAAGCTCATCTCATGATTACATTAGCTCTCTGCAAACTGAGAATTGGCACTGGATAAATATTGCTGATTCACTCTAACACAACACAAAAGGAACACAAAGAAATATACTTTGTTATTCTATTAATGTACCTTGACTTTTCAATTAACCCAGCTCTCCACCAATATTTATGTAGGCCATGTTAAGACACTTTAAAAGTCATTATCCCTTTTAGCATTGTTTAAAACTATTTCTATAATTTGGAGTTTTGTTTCTATGATGATGCAAAATCAGCTTCTTTCATCACGGATCCTCAAAGTCAGAGGACATAATTCAGTCAGAAACTCACAAGCTACCCAGCCCATGTGTTTGTCTGACTCCTATAAATGTTCTAAAAATTTGAAATTCAGACTTTAATTTTCTCTTATAAAACAAAGGCTAAAAAACAACCAAAGGAAAGAAAACAAGAAAAACAAAAGGAAAACTAGCAACAGAAACCACTTGAAACTGAGCACAAGATGCCTTCTTTAGACAAGATGTAAAATCCCACCCGACCCTACGACATGATATTCAGCCCATTTCTCCCTGACCTGCCCGTCTCTGGGTAGGCACCAGACATTCACATTTACACACACCAACTCATTCCACCTCCCTCATGTTATCAGCGAGGGCAGTGAGATTCAGTGACACATCCAAGTGCCCAGTTACAGCAGGGCTTGGATGTAAATCCAACTTCCTGTCCACCAGCACAGTATCCAAGGTGTCAGGGTTCAAATCCCAACTCTGGAATGTACTTTCTAAGGAACACTGGGCAAATTCTTTATTCTCCCTGTGCTTCCATCTTTTTACATATGTAAAAAAGAGGAAAGGTCATAATAACTATCTACCTCTTATAGTAATTGTCAAGATTCAATGGGTTGATGAAAATAAAGTAGTATAGCAGAGTTGTTACTTCTTTATGTTGGTGTTTTCCAAAGTGTGGCATGAGAGATGAATTTAGATGGTTCATGGGTAAAGTTTTTATATATATTTTAAGTTACTCATTGCTATTTATTTTTGTGGTTGCTGTCTATTTATGGGAAAGCGGTACTGGTTTTCTATTTACAGGAGCTATAGAAAGTTTCTCTTTAAATAATATTTGTTTAAAAAATGCACCAGTTTGAATAAAGCCATTAAGTAAACATATGAGACATAAGATATAGAAAAAAAAGGTCAAGTTGCTGTAAGATGTAAGTGAAACTTAGGACAATGTTTTATACCAGTGATTCTCAAAGTGTAGCCCAGCTACCCTTGGAAATGCCTGAGACCATTTCAGGGGTCCACAGAGTCAAAACGGTGATCAAAAACATGTGAAGATATTAGTAGCTTTTCTCACTCTTGTTTACTTTCAAGCTTATAGCGGGGTTTTCCAGAGACTCTGACATGGGGTGTCATAACAGAGTAAACGCAGAAGCAGATGAGAATAAAGCCATCTAGTAAGCTAGAGAATGAAGAGATTTACAAAAACTGTAAGACTGTTTTACTGTTTTCACTCATGTTTTTGTTTTTGATAATATAGTTAATTTTCATAAAGATGTGCTACATTAGAAACTTCCCAGTGGCTTTCTCGAGTGACTTGTCAATTTTGCATTCCCACCAGGAATATGTGAGAATTCCAGTTGCTCCTCATCCTTATCAGCACTTGCCACTGTCACTGCCAATTAATTAATTAATTAATTAGCACCGGTCTAATGTGTACACAGTGATTTCTCATCAGTTTTTCTGTTTTCATTTCCCTAATTCTGATGATATGAAATATCTTTTCAGGTGCTAACTTGCCATCTGTATATCTTTTTGATGAAATGTGTTAAATATTCTGCCCCATTTTAAAAATTGGGTTCCTGTTTTGTTACTGCTGAGTTTTGAGAGTTCTTTGGGTTCAAGTTTTCTGTCAAACATATGACTTGAGGACATGTTCTCTCACTTTGTAGTGTTGTTGTGATAATATGTTTCACAAAACAAAAGGTCCCATAGGTCTTTCTTTTTTTGGATTGTGGATTTTTTTTTGTACCTGTGAAATCTGCCTACTCCAAAGTCACAAGAAATTTCTGTGTTTTCAGCAGAAAATTTTATACCTTTACATTTTAATTTAACTGCATGATCCATTTACACCTTTGTATAAGTTATGGTGACATTAGCTTAACGTTTCATTGTTTTTGGCACATGGGTGGTATCATCATTTTTAAATGAATTAAATGTTTTAAACTTTTTCAGTTTTAATTTCTAATATCATACATATCAAAAGATTTGCCCTCTATAATTGGGGTCATTTAGGAAATTTGCATGTAAAAAAGTTAAGAGAATCGCTATATTAGGTCATTAACCCAATCCATTTTCTTATTCTTCAGTTTCTGTTCTCGCTTCGTAGCATGATAGTGAATAACCTTACCTTAGAATTCAAACGCTCCCCCCTGTTAAGAACTAAGCAGGGTCTGTAATTTTACCCCACTTGCAAACTTGTAAGTTTGCCTTCCACAGTTTCATAGATAATGCCAGAGGGGTCCATGAGACTCTTGCCCACAGACAAAGAATGGTTTTATCACTTATAGCAATCGCAGGAGTCTAGAACCAGCATTGGTGCTGGCTCTTTTTTTTTTTCTGGTACCGGGAATTGAACTCACCACCTTGCGCTTGCCAGGCAGGCGCTGCACCAGTGAGCTAAATCCCCAGCCCCTGGTGCTGGCTCTTAATATGCAGCTCCTAGAAGGAGACACACTGATAGCTGTGCACACAGTGGAGTAAATTATAAAAGAGTCTTGAGTTCAGGGAACCCAAAAATTTAATACCAGATCATAAGCAATCAGCTCTTGGTTCTGGAGCAAGGTACTACTCATCCTGTCTTCAGAGGTTGCTCTCAAGATAAACACCTTTGAAAAGACAGTCCAAAGCGAAGACAACTGACGGCTCTGCCTGCAAGATGCACAGATACACAACAGACTCACGGAGAGAGAACACCTACTCAATACCTATCACCTCCACATGTTCAATGTTCCTTCTTCCTCTTTCCATCTCCCAACTGAAGAAATGTAGGAGACATATTTTTAGAACCAGTCTAGGTCTTTTTCTCTGTATATCACTCCTTGAAAAAAATCATTCTCTAAGGAGATTACAGTGCTCACCTCTGAAATCCCTAAGTACTTTCTAAAGTTTCATCCAGACTCCAGTCCCTTTTGCTCAAGTTAGATATCTCAGAGTCATTTCAACCTCAGTGGAACTGTATAGCTCATTTGGCTTTTTTGTAAGAAACTACCTCACTCTGCATATGGGGAATATAATACTTCCCAAATATAGCTAATCTTTCCCCAAAATCTATTCTTCTTTTCTTGCATAATAATAAACTGCTAATTTGCTGGGCACAGAAAACAAAAAAAGACACCATTTCTTCCTTTACAGCCAGTTGTAGCCCATGGACTAGGTTCTGACCAATGGTACGTATTAGTGAAATGTACACTTTCCAGTTCACCCACTCTGAGGGAATGACTGTACAGATGAGACACAGACAGAAGGAGCCTATCTTCTAAAGCATTTTTGCTCTGAGCCATCTACCTGTAGATTGGAAGAGGAAAAGATTTTGAACTCCCAACTTATTTAGACAACTGTAATTATGAGTGTCTGCTGCACACAGCTGAACCTGTATCTTTACTAATACAGTACATCATCCCTCCAGAGAGAGAACGTGAATGAAACCTTTACCCGGCGGTGCCCACCAACAGCACGTTGCTGAGGAGAGATATAATTAACTACGTCCCAAGGACAATGAACATGGGTAATATTAGAGGGGCCAGCAGGAAAGGGAGAGAATGATAACAGAAGACAGTGCACTCATTTCCATCTTCCCCAAATATCTCAAATTTTGAGAAATGTGCTCTGCAGTATTTACAACATGAAAAGTTTTAGGAACACAGCACAACAATGCATGGTGTTCGCTAAATAAACTGTGAAAGCAAAGTAACAGTTCAATTGGTTCCACAAGAGTGGGAAATTTTCATCAAGATGGAAAGTAACAATGAAGACAAACTGTTGAATAAACATTTAAAAAGACCAGCGACAGCCACTTTATCATATGCCCTGCTCACCTCCTGGTCAGGTGTGTGTGCCTATGGTGGGTTCAGCGGGCTCAGGTAAGCGGGGAGAACACAGCCCCGTGAGCCTGGCTCACGTGCCACCCCTTGCTCTCAAGCCTCCCTGAGACCCACCGCAATATGAGGCACCTACTGATTTGCCCAACTGCTTTCCCTATCACATGTCAGTGTGTTCTGCTAATGAGACACCTATGAGGTAGGTGAGAAGGTTTCACTTTACAGGTAAGTAGCTGCCACTCAAAAATCCAAGAACATCAGGAAAGACAAGACAGTAAAGAGGAAGCTCTCCCTGGTCAGTGGTGAAATCAGAAGAATGAAGGTAATTTGGCGAAGTTTCATAAGGTGCAGTTTGCTAGATCTCAAGGACTGTCCTTGTATTGGTCAAGATCTCAGCAGGAGATACAGGGGGACCTGAGACATGATAACGGGAGGAGGTGTTTACAGAGGAACTCATGACGAAGTTGTTGGTGGGGTGTAAAAGAACCGTAAGAGGCAGACAGCCAAGGAAGCTGGGCTGAGCAAGCCCTCTATCACCACTCTTAGGCTAAATGGCCCAAGTGGGTGGGAGTAGTTACCAGGATCAGAACAGACTTTCCACTGGAGGCAATGACCCTCAGCAGCACCTACGGGGGGGGGGGGGGGGTGGCTCTCAGGAAGGGACAGAGAGTAAGTCTCTCCCTTTACTGTCTTCCCTTACCAACTCCTGGCAGGGTAGCTGTATGGTGGGGCTCACTGGGAACACTTGAGCCAAGGGCTCTGTTGGTGGAGCCTACAAATGTTAGCTCTCCACAGCACAGCAGAAGGGGCAGCACTGCCGTGGAAGAACCTACATACCTCTCCATTTGGGACGTTCTCCTTTTTCCTTTCATCTCACACTATAGTATCTGTTTTTCCTCCAAAATGAGGATAGTAATAGATGGTCGTCTATTTTTAATATCCTTACTAAGCAAAATAAAAAGCTATCAACTTTCAGTTGGTCCCTGTACTGGGAATTACTGTTCTTATTACCTGTGACACAAAGCTAAATCTTTATTAGGCTTCAGTATTTGATGCTGAACTGCATAATTCTGTCTTCTACAATAAACAATTGTACTGTAAACACTTTTTAATGGCCGATAACCTTGCTGAACTTCTTTTTCTCTTGTACTCCACAAAGAGCCAAGGACTGTGTTGGGTTTGAAGCACACAATACTGGGCTGGGGATTTAGCTCAGTGGCACAGCGCCTGCCTGGCAAGCGCAAGGTCATGAGTTCAATTCCTGGTACTGGAAAAAATAAATAAATAAATAAATAAAATAAAGCACACAGTACTAATTTTAACGATGCCCTACCTCTGCTGGGTGGTTCATTTTGAGAAGTACCAAGGGACGACTGAAAAGCCATTGGCTTCAAGTCTGCTCTATCCCCATTCAAATGTGCACTACTGTGTTTAATGCTTATGTTAGTCCTGGGACTTGCCAAGGTCTTGTTAAAAAATGAGCTATATTCAACAAGAATCAATTTATCGGGTAGCTAAAACATCGTAGTTGTTCTAGTGCAATGTTCTGTACACACTTGCCATTCAAGAAATGATGGCTGGTACCAAGTAACATCATTTGGATGGAAAATGAGTGAATGGAGGGTATGAGTGATATTCAATCATCTCTTCTAAGTAACTGTGTTTGTTTCTAACTCTTCTTAATTCTTTGTCTGGGAACAATATTGGCCCTATTATTTTTGCCGGGTACCTCCAAGGGAAAGCTGGACTGACGAAAATGAGGAGTACGTGAGCTGGACTGGGGATGCGGCTCAGTGGTAGAGCTCTTGCATTGGCATGCCTGAGGCCCTGGATTCCATCCCCAGCACTACTGAAAAACAAAATACTGGGGCTGCTCTCTGTCTTCCGCTCCCAAGGACAGCAGTGGGAAACACTGCAGTGCTTTCTTAACTTGGCAAGGCAGTAGTCTATGAATTTAATGGACATCATCTCATCTAATCCCTGTAAGGACTTTCTGAGGTAGGTGTTGTACACCCATTTCAGGGATGAGAAAACGGAAGTGAAGCCCGAAGTCAGCTTGGCAATGCCCCCTTCTTCCTAAGAAATTAATTTAAGCCCTTTCTGCAGTCAAAGCTCTCCCACTTCCACCCCAGAGCAAATGAACCTTCCACCATTTCCGCCAATTCCATGGGGTACATGGGATTTAAGAAGAAAAAGGATTTTAAAATTTTTATAGTGTTTTACACCCAAAGTAAGATTACATATATTGCCGTACATGTGCTCTTTAAAAATGTGAAGAGTTTTCTGTTGTCTGAGTATGACGATTCCCTTTCAAGTGCGTGCTAAGATTTGACTCCTGTTACATGGAATGCACTGGCCTTGGAGACTGGTTGGTGTACTGGGTTCCAATTTCCCAAGCCACGCCCCCTTCCAGCTTTCTCCTTCCTCCTCACCCGACGTTTGTGAGGAGCCTGTGGTTCAGTGAATTTTGGAAATCCACCCTGGCACAATTAGAGGGAATAAGCAAACAGAAGACTGCTCTGAGGCATGATTTGTCAAATGTAATGTGACCATCCCTCACGGTACAGCCGACAGCATTTGCGTATCAAACAAGTAATTCAAAAATCCTAAATATTTTATGTTCCTAAATACATTTTTAATACATGTTAATCTAAATCCCATTAGACTGCAGCCTGCTTCCCTAACTGGGAAGACCATCTCCAAAGAAAATGCCAGAAATACCCTATAACTACTTCCCAGTTCTACTTCTTTCCTCTTAGACTTACTATCTATACACCTTATTTCCTCCCGTAAGTTAAAGGCAATTTACACAGAGAGCAAGAAATTGCATCTGGCATCCTAGATATTTCCTCTCCTAAACAGGCAAGCTTTTGACATAGAAAGAAGATGCCCTAGTCAGTGACAGAACTTGCCCACTTTTCCTTTGGCCAAATTAATGGGGTGTTAACTCTACAGTCTATTTTTTTAAAACTATTCCCAGGTTGCCATCATGAAAATAGTTTGGCACCCAAATACTTAGCTCTGGCCATTAAAACATTAACAAAAATAGATAAATGAGCCCAATTCCAGAGCTTGAAGCTCAGCTGAGCTACCTGTAAGAACACCCTCTAGCAGAGGACAAACAATAACAACAAAACCCAAACTCAAACACCACCCAATCCAGCTGTGTTATTAGGCTGAATGTCTCCACACTGTTACTTTAGCCTCTTCTGTTTTTCCCCCCCAGCTTTAGAAGCATACAACCTCTTGCTCAGGTATTCAGTTCAGCAGGGCCTATACTCTACAGACTCTCAAAGGAAGAAGGAAACCCTTTACTCCTCTTGGTGTATGAAAATCATGATAGAAGTTGTCTGAATTATTAAAGCTTATTGGTCATCTGGCAGAGTCTCGATATAGCATTGCCATTAATGAGAAGAACAGTCTTCAGAGAATCGCCAAAAGCCTTGGGCTCATTTAGAACACTTTAATGTAGAAACCAAGAAAATCTTCCTGTTTTGTGGAGCCTCTGTTTAAATATAAACATATGATTTAGACATGCTCTCTCTTGTTAAATTTTTTTTTGGTCTGTTCACTTCTCACAGTTCACATTATTATCCTCACATGTACAATGGCAGCAGAATAATTTGAGACCCACAGCTTTATTTAATAATGCAATTATCCTATATTGGATTACTTAAAGGGCTTTGTATTTCTTAGTTCTAGTTTTTCCTATACTAGTGATATGTTCTGCCTCAGTAAATGTTTCAGGCTTCAATCAAAAGCCCTAAACTCAGTTTGGAAAAGTATTGAGTCTTTTTGAATAAGCCAGGATTAATTCAAGAGGCAATTTGCAGCCACAGTTGGTGACCTTTCTACTCCCGTGCAATGACTGACTCCGGTGTGGAGGGCAACACAGAGGACAGACCGAGCACCTACGACTGCCGATTCCAACCCTTTTGCCATCTCAGGGAGGTTGTAAAAACCAGACAATAAAGCCAAGCTTTCATTCTAAAGTAGGATCGAAAACTTGTCTAACTTCCCATGCCCAAAGCTTTGTACACTCCAGGGTTAGCTTGGGACCGAAGGAAGGAAGGGAGGGAGGAGGGAAAGGAGAAAGGAAGGAAGGAAGAGAAAGAGGAAGGAAGACCCGGCATTTTCACAAAACATCACAGAGAGGACTCCAGACTGCAGCGCCCCTGCCACCTTTAAGGAAGCATTCACAAGGAATTCATATGCATTTATAAGGAAGCGTTCATACGCAAAGCTTCATCCATTGTGGTCGGGAGAGATTTTGTTCTAGTTTTTCCCCAACTCCATTCAATCTGATCCAATTAACTTGTATCAGCTCTTCTCAATGCTGGGGACTGGATAGAGTACTTGCCAAGGAAAGATACAGATGTGTAAGAAATGCACAGTGCTCCAGGCCTTCCGTTCCTTGCCTAGGAGGTGAAGGTTACTCTGTTCGAGTGCTTCATCAGTGGGTTCACTCATTCTTCCATCCCCCACATTGTGGGCATCTCCCTTGAACAGTCCTCGGAAGAGGGAGAACTGAGGAACAAGTACTTAACTAGGGTGGGGGGTGGACAGTAAGCCTTCAGCTAAATGTGATGATTTATTTGGAGAAATGGTCATAAGTGGTTTTATTCATCTAATAAATACTAAGCAACTGTGCCAGGAACTAGGGTTACAACCAGGAATAGAACAGACACAAATCCCTACACCCCTGGAGCCTACAGTTATGTGTGTGAATCGGGGCAAAGCGATGGGACAGAAGAGCCAGACAGAAAGCAAAATTTAAGCCGAAAGCATAGAAGAGGAGACACGGAGGCCAGGAACAGTCCTGACTCTGATTTACGCTGAGTGTCAGGGAAGTGGCAGAGAACCAGAGCACCCACAGGTATGCGGTGCGTGGTCAAATTCAAGAAGAAAAAAGAAAAAGAAACAATACAACACGTCCCGTGTATGTTTTAAAGTTGAGACAGGCTCCTCAATTTGAATCCAGGTCTATTTTCTCCCAGTTCCCACTAAGCTTAAATGGACACTATTCATGAATCAATTTCCGTTATAAAAAGTTCACCAGAGTTTATTCAATGGAAACATTTCCTCACAGCTTTAATACCTACATATGTAGGTCTGAAGCGTTATGTTGAAGACCAGCATGCACCCTTCCTGAAAGAGAAGGTTTCTCATGAAATGGCGCACTTCCACAGAATTAATAGATGGCAGGCTAGCTGCTCTCACAGATGTACGGCCAAAGGCAGCTAAGAGATGCTCACTTTCCGCAGATACACACATTCGGAACATGCAGTGAAGCAACAGTCCCTCTCATTTGGATTTTTAGATTTTTTTTTTTCTTTTTGTCTTTTTGAGACAGGGTTTCCACTATACTGTTAAGGCTGGCCTTGAATGCAATTTGTAGCCTGGGCTGGAATCAAACTCGCATAAATTCTCCTGCCTCAGCCTCCCAAGTGCTGGGATTACAGGTGGATTTTTAGATTTTCTTTAAAAACTAACTTGATTTAATGCCCCATCTCAAAAACTGTGCATGAACCATTCCTATTTTCTTAGGTATCATGGAGCCTGTTGTACCAGCTACAGGCTCCTCTCCCCTTTTCTCTGCAGATTTATCATCTTGTCAGACACAATGCCCTTTCCAGCAAAACTCTAAATTCATTGATCAAGATATTAGGTTTAAAAAAAAAAAAACTCAATACAGCTTGTTGAAATGCTGTAAGACTAACAAATCCTTAAAAGATTAAAGCAATCTGCTGTCTACTGTGCATGTCATCTATAATTATATGCCCGGAGAACGGAGGAGGTATTTAGAAGAAACCGCCCAAGAACACTGCACAAAAACAATAAAAAGAGAGGAAGAAAGAACAAGACAGAGTAGCAATATCTCACAACCCTTATCAGATTAGCTGTCCACTCCAGGGATCGGTTCTGTTGTTGACTGTAGAGGCAGCTACTAGGATGGCTACAAACACGTCTACCTTCTTGTATTCACACTCTTGTGTCCTTCTTCCTCTTGAGTGTGGGCTCGACACAACATCACACTTTTAATATGCAGAACTGGGTAAAAGTGACGGAACATCACTTTGGAGATTCAGTTACTCAAGCCTATGACTTCCGTCTCACCTGCACAGAAAGTCAGTTGCCATGTGCGATCTGTCCCATCCAGGCGACCATGTGGCACAGCAAGGGACTAAGGGAGCCCGGAGTGTGAGTTTAGAAGCAGAATCTCTTTCAAGAGAGCTCCGAGGTGACAAGATCCTCAGCTGATTTCTTAATAGCAGCTTTAAAGACCCCTGAACCAAACAAGCCACACTCATATCCCTGATCCACAGTAACTGTGGAGAATAAGTGTGCCGCTAAGACACCGATTTCAGAATAATTTATCACGCAGTAGTAGATAACTAATACACCGATCTTTAACATGGAGCCACGTTTATACACTGTCATGTGAAGGTGAAAAAAATTCTGTGAAATAGGTGCTAAATACCAGTTTCAACCATGCCTAGAAAGTAGATTACTTTTTACAAAACAGATGAAAAGCAAATGGAAAAATGCTTCATGCAACTGCCTAAATCCTGAATTACCTACCCGTACAGGAGATCTTTTATTTGGGGGAGATCCATAGATATTTCCAACCATTATTTAACAATGTGAGTGTATTTTTTAGGGTAGAAGGGGCAAAGTAAAAGATTATCTCACCAGGTAAGGTTAACTTTTATGTTTTGTTTTTTCTAAGCAATTAGAGAGAATGGGGCCAATCTTACTGTTCTCTTTATCTCTGCTACAATATCTTAGTCCATACTAGTAAGTGTTCACTGAGTTTGAGTGACACTTAAAATTCTTTTTTTTTTTTTTTTTTTTTTGGTTTTTCTCCAGTACTGGGAACCGAACTCACGACCTTGCGCTTGCCAGGCAGGTGCTTTTGCCGCTGAGCTAAATCCCCAGCCCCAGAATTCTTATTTTTTCAAGAGCAATATGGTATCATGTCCTTAGCTACCACAGAAGAGTTACAAGCCTTATCTCTCTCTCCCTCCTTCCACACTTTCAAGATGCATCTTTAAGGACCCCTGGCACAGCTGACCAGCTAGAACTGTGCTGCCTATGAGCACAACCTGCAGATCTTACATACATACAGCCCCACAATATTTACAGCCAACCTATAGCAAGGTTTCTTTTTGCTAACATGCAGATGGAAAAAAGGCACAAAGGGGCCTTTAAAAATAAGGCCAAAAAAATTAAGGCAACTGAGATATCTCAGTATTCTGACATGCTGAGAATGTTTTCACTCGACTGCTTTGAGAGGTCATTTAAGGAATTCTGGGGGTCAGGAGTGATTTGAACACCTGCTTGGCTGTCTATTGAATTACTGATCTAGTAGCATCAAAAATGCAGAGTGAGAAACAGGACATATACTGTAAAGAAAAAAAAAGCCTGTTGATAATTTTTAAAAGCACTACCATTTATGTGGCTCATAGAATTTGCATTAGAAAAACAGCTTCAGCCTTTTTAAACTAGAATCTTCTTTTTGCCAGCCCAGATAGTCAGGGGTGCATATTTTACAGCAGAATACATTGTTGCTGAACACATATTAAGCCAGTAGGAGCACAAAACACAATTAGACTATTATGGAGAATATTCGCAAGAATGGGACAGATTATTTCACTTAAGACATAGAAAATTCAATTATTTTCTGTATTTATAACCCATGCATTTTGGAATAATTCAGCGAGCAGATTGAGCACTACAGCAGTATTTTCATCTGAATTCTAGTAATCTGATATACACTGTGGGATTAACCCAATGCAAAAGGATTTAATGGCCCAGCAGGCAGTCTCTATTTTGAAGATCCTTCTTCTAAGATCCCCCAGCCATTTTGGCTGAGTCTTTTCCCTTTATATTCTTTTGCTGATGTTTTTAAAAGAGTTGGCCTGGAATATAACCCCCCACCAGCACACACACATACACACACACCACCACCACGATCACCACGACCACCACCACCACCACCACCAGGGAAAGAAGAGCAGGGGGAGGAGGCAGTCAAGGGGATGAAACAAATTTACAAATTAGGGGTGTTTTTAAGAACAGGAAATAGAAAGGACCTTTAGAGAATGGAGGGAACGTGGGTATACTTAAGGTCAATCCAGTGCTTTGCACATCGGGTAGAGTAGCACCAGGCTTTCTGGTCATTGCAGCATTGAAAGAGCAGGAGGAAGGGAGCCTTGGGCAGCAGCAGGTTTGAACCGGTACACGAACGGACATCTGGAATGCAGGTTTGGTCTGTTGTCTCTACCATCCTCCCATCTCATTTTAGTTTTTTGCAGCCAACAGCAGAGATTGCCCCCTAAAGCTCCTCTAATACCTAAGTGGAACAGAATAGAACGGGCTTGAGGGTATCCCCTTCGCCATCACTGGAAACCTCAAGCATAGATCAAAACGTTTGAACTGAACTCAATAAAAAGTCTCTCAGGATAGATGAAGCACTAGGAAGCTCAACTTTATTTAAAATGATAGTTTTCTTAGTCATTGTTTGAAAAACAGTAGTCCAATGACTCAACCAATAAATTGCTTATTAACGGGCTATTCACATGTCTAGTGCTACAACAGACTTCAAAAGTAAGGATTTGGTACCTGACCAGGCAGGGTAGGGTGGATGACTAGCAACTGCTAAAGTCTGAGATAAGCCAGGTGATGGTGCTGTTCTTAATGTCCATCTATATCTTTTTTGATGTTCTGAGTCCAGCAACATTAACCCATTTCACAGATAGGAAGCTAAGACACCAAAGAATAAGCCAAGTAAGCCAAGCTAACACAACTATTGCCTGGCATAGTAAACAGAGTGGACCCTTGAGTTACCACCAGCCTAACACACAAACAACGTGTATTACAACCAGAATTTTAGGTTTAGTTTCTGACCAGTCTTGAGTTAAGGCCCAAATACCAGTCCCTTGTGCAGTTGTATACAAAAACTCCCAACACCAGAAAAACATACACAAGTATCAGTCTGAGCCCAGATGGGTGTGTCAGCGGACGTGATTTCAGTCAGTGCTTTATATAATTGCTATGATTACTGCTATCAAAATGGCCCCCCAAAAGCTGCAAAAAAGTAGCTAAGTAAGGAAGGGAAGGTAAAGAAAGCAATCACAATAGAAAAGACCAGTGTTGAAAAAAAGAAATAGACAACCTTAGACCTGATTTTAGTTCTGAAAATGTTGAGACCTGGGGAGCCAGAAGCAGGTCCTAGTGGGCGACAGCCTCCCCCAAGGAGAGAAAGGGCCCCAGAGAACCACATTCCTGATGTTCTTAGGGAAGGGGACTGTCCTTCCAAATAATAACCACCTACTATTTCCTCCTGCCTTCCTGCAGGCCAAAGATGTCAACTTGAGTGGTGCATACAGTATGGAATTGTTGTTTGTGTTACACCAGTCACATTTTATAACTTTTTGGTGAATACACTAGGAAAATTATTGGTCTTTCTGGTAAATTATGCACATTATACAACCCTTTTTATTATGAAAATGTTAGTTAAGGAGTGCTTTGGGAGGTTCAGAACATATTATGGGTATTTCCATTATTTCTTATGGAAAAATAGTCTTGACTTTAACAACCAACTCGAGTTACAACCAGCCCTCACGAATGAATTGAGTTCGTAAGTCAAGGGTCCACTGTATTCACACTTTGTTTCATTCGGCTCCAGGACTAAGAGTTCGTATTATAAGGAAAAAAACAGAGATGTGAAATTATTAATCAGATTCAAGTCCACATGACATGCCAGACCCCCTAAGGTCTGGTTCAATCTATACTGCTTTCCATTAGATTCATCTTCATGTATGAAATCTAGCCTCTGTCCAGGACTGCTATGTCCTTCCTGCCTATTTGTCTGCTGCTTCTGCCTATTTGTCTACTGCACCAATCTTAACTTTGAAAGCCCTAGTACTTTCAAGTGCCCCTTCAATCCCAACCTCTTCCTCTCTTGGACACTTTCCAGGTGGGTTGCAGACCACCCTTACACTCATACACTGCTTTCCATTCCTCAATCCCTGCACCCTTCCTTAGGCCTAAATGGGTCTCAGGGCAAAGCTCTTTTTGTATATCTATTCTTGGTGTCCCTCCATGTGCTGGAACCTTGCTATAGAGAATGGCAAAAGCTTTAGTCTACCTGGCTCTTCCCACTCTTTTCTGCTGCCTCTTTAGACCAGCAAATTCCTTCCGCTTTAATTACAGACAATGGGCCAAATAGGAGAAAGATTTGAACACCGAAACAGTCCAAACCCTTGCTCTAGAGATTGCAAGGTAGTAGCCTATGGGCCATATCCGCACTGAAGACATGTTTCGTTTGGCCCACAGAGTGTGGCATAAAAACTGGATCTGTTTTTTGTTTGTTTGTTTGGTTTTGTTTTTTTCCGGTACTGGGAAAAAACTGAATCTGAATAGCCAACTAAAATCACACCAAAATCTGTATTTCTGAGTCTTTCTGAAAAATGGAAAGATTTGGCAGTGGCAGAGGGCATGTCTGTCCACCAATGACAGGCAGGGCCTGAAGAGTAACATTTCAGAGACATGCCTCTCACGAGTCATGCAGTTCCCAATTCCTCCAATCATCTACTGGCTGGCTCCATCACTCACTGATCTCACCCACCCGGACCAGTGGGCATTGGCATGTACCACTGTTGTGTGCTCCTCTTTCCCTAGAGAGCCAATGAAGGCCTCTGGAAGGAGGTAGCTTTGAACAGTGTTTTAAAGGATGGGCACAACTTTACTTGATATAGTGAAAACTTTTACTAGTTTGACCCCTCTTTTGTGGTACTCCTGTTCACTTGTGTTCAGGCAACACGATGTTTCCGCCATCTGCTTTGTCTGCACTGTGGAATCAGGACAGCTTGAGTTCCATTCAGTCTCTGTCATTTACCTGATGGATGGAGTTGGAAGCACGCGCAAGTGACCCAATGACTCAGATTACTCTTCTGCCAAATTCAGATGATGCTGGAACTTACCTCAGGGTAATACTATTGTGGGGAGTGAATAAAACAGCACATCTAAGCTGGCGGCATCTAACTTTACTACTAATTTCGATAACATTATTTTAGATCAGGAGTCAACAAATATTTTCTGGAAAGAGCCAGAGAGTACATATTTTAGGTTTTGTATGTCAGTCTGTCTCTGCTAGAACTCTGTCACTACAGTGAGGAAACTGCAGAAGACTTAGTAAATAGTGGGGCACAGCTGTGCAGCAATAAAACTTTACTTACAAAAACAGGCAGCAGGCCAGGTTTGGTATAAGGACCACAGTCCTATTTTCTACCATCTCTACAACCAAACAGTGCAAAGCAACTCTGAAGATGTTATTAGTACTCTCAGTGATATCCTCAATAGGTGTTTGCAGGGCCACCTCTAACCTGGTCACTGGATTCATAAGGCCAGGCCCAGGCCAGAATTCATCCTGCATGTGCCTTGAAACCCGTTCCCAGTCTCCACTCCATAATCCATTTAGACCTCAAGTCAAATGTGATTTCTTCCAAAATACATTCTTACACCTTCCTCAGAGAATCAGGTACAGCTGCCGCAGGTCACTGGATTTTCCCTTCGTGATCCTGACCACAAAATCACTCCTGTCTGGTGCTATTTTGGTTGACCATGTGTGTACTTCCCTGAACTATAAGCCCCATGAGGGTGGAACGTGGCTGGTTTCCCACCTCTGCCTCTCCAGGAGCTGGCACTTCACAGCAAAGGTGCTCATGCAGTCCTGTGACTGAGCCTTCTCCCCTTTGAGATGTGACACATGGAGCTGGTGGGGTCTAAGAAGCCCTCGAAATGTTATTACACAGAACATGGTATTACTATTGACGTTTCTATCAGTCAGTGGCCAGCTGGACTTCAAGTTCCTAGAAGCTCAAATGAAGACTAGATCAGTACACAATAACACAATAACATCCCAAAGTTCAGAGTTGTTGATATATTTTAAAGTTGTAGGTTGTGACAAGGAGACATAAAGGTCATCCACTGGTTTTGGTAGAATTGCCCTGGTTTCCAGCCTGCGTCTGACTCTCATCTCTATGTAACTTTCAGCAAATTGCTTAACTTCTGTTGGCCTCAGAGGCATCATCTATGAAAGTATAGAAGTGCCAAAATACTGCCAACCTTACAGAATATTTGTGACAATTAAATGAGATAGGTAACATATATGGATGCATCAACAATGCCTGACACAACAGTTACTCAGTAAAAGGAAAAATGTTGCTTAGACTCCAGAGAAAGACGAACCTTCCACAGATAGCTTTGCAACAGAGGAAGACAGGGCATCTTCTCTGGCTCATAAATACACAATTTTAGCCATTGGGTGCACTATTGTATCCTTAGTACAGACACTGACACATAGCAGGTATTTGATAAACATTTTTGAATGAATAAAATGCTCCATGAATATCAGGCATTTACAGTGATGCTAATTCTGTTTATCATTCAGATTTTACCAACCTTTTGGCAAAGCTTTTATTAAGCTAATATAAATATTCCTATCAGAGGGTCCTCCTGGCTTCAGGAAAGGTGTTAGAAATGAAGGTAATGTGCAGCCTGGAATTCTGAATATCAAAGCAGCTTTCTATGTCATTACCGGCCCTCTGGTAAGAATCTTGTCATTCCAATAGTCTACTCTCCATTAGTGATTTTATAAAAGTGATCCCCTTCTAGGGCACCACCCGTAAGTATAAGGGAGGGCACTGGAGTGATCATCCTTGAGCAAGTCGATGGGAAACACTTGCCTACTTTCCTCAGAGCGTAACTTCAACAGACTAGCACCTTCCCCGAGACAGCTGGCCAGGCCACTGTGTGCCAGGGCACTGGGCTCCAGCTCTCCTTGCTAGCTCTGAGCACGTACCCAAGACTCTTCTGGCTTGAGGCTCTGCATCTATTAAATAAAGAGAGCTAGACTCACTGTCTTCAATCTAATACATCACAAAAGTCTATTAAAGTGTCCATGGAAAATTAGACAAGAGCCTTTATCTTAAATAACCATGGCAATTCTTCTTGATCATCTTTATAAAAAATGCCGAGGGACCTCAGACTAGTCAAACTTAAAACCAAAAATGTCTGCAGCTGGCAGAGCTAGTGGCACCAACTCCAATGGATAAGTCAACATTCCAACCAGAAGAAGGTCTTTTTGGGACATTTTCGGTGACCTCTGCATGACCTTCATTGGTCTCTTTTGCCTCATATCAATATCCTTTTTCCCACAATGCAAATTTCCAATATCAAATGGACCATGCCAAAGTTGGGTAGTCATGGAACAAAAAAAAAAACTAAACTTCAGACTGTCATTGAGGAAAGTCTGCGGACAAGGTGACTAATGAGAACGCTTCCGTGCACTGATATAATGTGTGGTTAATTCGCCTTATTCCTAATGGCACACTGCGCTGAACGCCAAGGAAATGCAGGGAAGTGCAGTGTGACTGTTGTGCCCACCATGCAATCTTCTCTTGTCAATGTGTGCATCTATACAGACACATTTATGCATTATTTATACATGATAAATACCTATTTTGTTTCATGTTTATTTTTTCAAGCTTTATTGTGAAATAATTGACAAATTCGCAAGTATGTGTATATATATTTAAGGTGTACAGCAAGTGCACTGTGAGATGATTACCACAGTCAAGTTAACTGATGTCCATCACTTCACATAATCACCATTTTTGGGACAATGAGAACACTTAAGATCTACTCTCAATAAATTTCAAATATACAACAGTGTTATTAAGTGCAGCCCCTGTACTGTCCATGAAATCCCCAGAACATATTCATCTGATAACTAAGGTTTGTACCTTTGGCTAATAGCATCCCATTTCCCTCACCCTATACAAACATATTTTTGAAACACACTTCCTTCTTAGAAAGAATACACAGAATTAGTGAGTTTAAGTTATTCACACTCAGTTCTTTGTCTCCAGTTATAATGTGTTCTTTTGTGCTGGTGAAACAACATGTACTTTAATTAGCAAATATCTGTAAATAATTTACTTGCTTTTCAAATACACCAGAACAATGGGGTCAGTTTTCACATACATTCGCCAAGCATGGATCCTGGATCTTAACCAGACTCTCCCATTGTTCAATAACTATACAAAGCTGTCTCATTCTTGCTGCCCTCCTTGGTGGAGGTTGGGGTTGGGGGCTAGAATCCTAACTTCCAGTAACAACATCCCAGTTTTACAAGACCCCAGAAGCCAAGAACATAGTGTTGTCTAGCAATAAGGAAGTACGCTGAGAAAGAAAGGACTGGAGTGACGGCTGCAGGAGGCTGGCCCTCTTCTGATCCCTGTAACCCCCAGCCCCTGGCAACATGAGACAGAAAACACAGGTCACCCCACACAAGGTCTGTGAATCACAGAACCTCATCTAGGCTTTGCAGGGTTAAAACTGGGCACTGCGCATGCAGTGCAAAGAAAGATGTTAAATCAAATGAGAATGACTGCTCCAGGACTGGAGGCACTATTATTTTGAATAAGATTGAAAAGGCCAGAAAAAGCAATTCAAAAACATTTCAATTATGTATTTCCCAGAACTACATCTTTGAGCAACTAATGCAAATGTTACCGCCACAATAAAACTTCTTTCCACATAAAAGCATATAAAACAGGTTGAACAGCATATACTTTATATATCATATGCATATTTTTTACTATTAATAAAAAATTCAAAATCTATGTATGCTTTACTCTCCTAAGCAATACAGTAATTATGATTAAGGGACAAGCAGCACAAAAAGAGCCAATTTATCTTACTCGTGCTCAGGAATACTATTGTGTAACTAAGCAACTAAAGACAAAATATGGTCTAATTAATTCACTCCTATGCTTATTTAAAAGACACAATTAGAACATTTTTATTTTCCAGCTTGCACAGTAGCTCAACATGCTTGAGGGTGTAGAAAGCAAAGCCTATTATTCTCAAAGACAAGAGTTTAATGTTTAGTGGCACTGATCAGGCTTGGAACTCAACTGTGGGGAGCAGGGGGTGTTTCATAGCCCAGGCAGGCCAGCAGTCATGAGGAGGGAAGAAGGGGATGCTTATGAGGTCACTAGATTGACTAGAAATGCTTGGCCTCTGCCATCTCTTTTGCTTACAGGGGCTCCAGGATGAACATGGAACTGTAAACTTGATGGTCAGTGTGCAGAAGGACATACGCCACTGGGTCTGAGCCGCAAAGATCCTACAGAGAATTTGCATAATTAAACCACCCATCCTAGTTCGCATGATAAATGTCAAATATCCATCTTTAACGCCGATAACAGTACCTTTGATTTCTAAAAGCAGAATTAATTTACGCAAGTGTGTGCGGGAGATTGATGCCATTAGCATGATTCTAAAGCACCCTTTCAATAATCATCATCATCTGCATGACTGAAATGCGTTGTCAGTACTGATGCCCACAGCCCAGGATGTGACTGACATTCCTCAGAGGGCTGAGGCTCAGGTTCTAATCTGCAGCAGCACAGCTCGAATCACAGTGTGGCTGCACAAGAATCAAGTGTGTGGGAGCAGGTTCTTCAAGGAATGCAGGAGCCCAGGACCGCATCTCCAAGAGGAGAATGACTCCTTAAGCCAACAATCAATAAATTTGTTTTAAATTTCTTTAAAAGCCAAGCCAACGAGTAATCACTAGCTACAGTATTATTCTGAGTAGAAGATGGCAAATATCCAACTACCCTAGCTATAAAAAATGACAAGTGAATGCATTTGATTCGAGCAATTATAGTCTGGATATTGGTTAAAACTAGACTTTGATAAATGGGCTTGAGTCATATATCACTAGATGCCACTACAAACAATAATATGCTTTATTAATAATTAATAATGAAGTATTTACATGTGTGGACCCTTGTACTTCATAAAAATAACACTTCCTTCGTATCTGCAGTCTAATGTCAGTCTAAATGTCAAGAGAAGTTTTAATTGCTTACAATTTTGAATCACTACTAAACATGTGGCCTAGTTAAAGCCATCAGCCTGAAAAACATGCTGGCCCCATGACCCGCCAGCCAATACTTAGGTGCGGGATGATTCTTATTTCCAGAATTCTGGGTTTCACTGGTGCCATCCCAAAGCCTGAATGTTCATGAGGTGATGGCTGAAGACTGGAAAAGTGCCCAAAAAGATAGAGATGGTGACTCCAGTCTGATTATTCAGCCCTCAGATATGTGCTCACTTTTTTCATAAATGCTACTAAAAACACCAGCTCACGTGTTTTCACATCCTATGGTGCAAAATGGCTAGGTTTTAGGAAAGGAAAGAGAAAGTGCAAGTTAGGAGGCCAAAGCTGGTCTACACGTGAGTGAGCAATCATGGCCTTCTGCCAGAGAGAAATTGGGCCAACCTTCAATGCAAAAAGACATTTTAATTATATTGTTCAGTCACTCAGGACCCACTGAGTAACACGGAAAGTAGTGAGGGATTCAGAGGTGAAAAGAACAAGCCAAAGGAAAGACCTAGGGTAACTACAATATAGGGCGGGATCTATTAAGTACCTGGAAGGTGAAAACCAACAATTGGATTCTAGGCTCTTTGAGAGCAGGATTCCTGTCTGTCTAGAGCATGCTGTATTGTCAGGACCTGCAACAGGCTCTGGCACACACTAGGTTCAGTGAATGAGAATTCACAGATGAAGATAGTGTTTTCTGTTTTCCAGGAAGGTCACAAAAGCTTACAAGTAAGTAGTGATCACAGTTACCGTCAACTTTAAGGAATATAGGTGGCAAGTCTGAGGGCACTTTTGTGACTGATGTTTGTACGTGTGTGTGTGTGTGTGTGTGTGAGAGAGAGAGAGAGAGAGACAGAGAGAGAGAGAGAGCTCCCTGAGGGCAAGGGCCATCCTCCTTCACATCTGTAGTGGGGTGCTCAGCACACAGTGGGTCTTTAGTCAATGTCTTAGGACATGAAGGTTTTCCAAAACCATGGTGATCACAGTTATATATATATAACATGTATCATCAGCACAGTTCTCTTGCTTGTCTTTCCATGTCTTTTAAACATGTGTTGATCTCATCTCTTCATTAAGATTGATAAACTTCTTGCGAAAAGGGGCCAAGTCACCAACTGTTTTGCATCAGTCTCTTCACCTAGCAGCGTGCTAAGCACATGGTGAGCACTCAACAAGTAGTTCTGATTAACTTAAGATAAGACAGTACAGACACTGGCTGGAGTTTGGAGCTTAGCTGTACAAATATAGTTTAGTGTATTTTACTCATGCTTAAATTTAACATCCCAGACTCAGCTTTGAAATAGTTTGTGTATATAAAGGTGAATGACATAATATTAATATTAAATTCTTTCTTCTATTACTAGTTCTTGCTCTAAACCAAAAAGAGAAACGGGCTGGGGTACAACACATGCTTAGCATGTGTGAGGCCATGGGCTCAACCTCCCACTCCCACAGAAAAGAAAGAGGTGCATGACCATGTATCTTCTTGCAAATCAACCCTATAGGCCAGAGGTCAGCAAGCTTTTTCTGTAAAGAGCTAAGCTGGATAGTAAATATTTCTATTCTATTGGCCATATGGTAACTATACAACTCTGTGGTTGTAGCCTAAGTGTCATAAAGAGTGCATTTTTTAAAAAGCATGGCTATATTCCAATAAAACTTTATTTACAAAAACAGGCAGTGGGCCAGATTTGGTCCTTAGGCTTTGTTTGGCTGACCTTTGTCACGTACCAAAAATTCTCTCCACAAAATTTCTTCATTCTCATCCTAGTTCTAAAGGGCCTGTCCAGTAGAGAATTAAAGATGTTCCTTCCCTAAAATGATTGCTAAAAACAAATTGTAACTGATATAACTGCAACCATCATTTGTTGAGTTCGCATACGAACTGTGCTAGATGCCAGGCTCTTTTCTAACTCTCTTAGCAGAGTATAGGTCATGAAATCCATTGTACAGATGAAGAAACTGAGGCTTAGAAAAGTTAAAGCATTGTCCAAGGCCAGTGAAGTTAGTTCAGAGTTTCAGAAATCTCTAAAAAATCTGCTTAAAGATACAGAACCTCTCTGAAGGGCTATCCAAAAAGAAGGGAAAAGTCAGTCCAGCCCTTCTAGATTCTAGAATGTGTCTGTCTAAACCCATATATGATCAAATCAGGCAGTCTTTTACAAAATCCCACCCATCCAGTTGACAGCATACTTCAGAAACAAAATGTAAATTTGTGAGAAGCCTTCTGATTTGGTGAAGCAGGTAAACCTAACACAGAAGAAAGACAGTCTGAGTTGAGTGGACCCAGATGGCTACATGTGCTAGGAAACTAACCAAAGTGCCACCCTCTCACTGAGAAAAGCTTCCTCCAGTAAGGTATACAGAAGTGGTCTCAAACTTCAATGAGAATAGAAATGCTAATAATGATAATGACCACAGCCAGTCACCACTGAAATATCTCCTGTTTCAACTTCAGCTGTTATACACATTTTATGTGATAACTCATTTAATCTTTAAAATAACCCTACAAAGTAAATACTATATTTCCATTTTACAGATGAAAAAACCGAGGCAGACAGGGCTTAGAACTTTCCCATACTGCTAGAGTAGGACTGTTAACATATTTAAAATTCAGAATCCTGGACCCAAATCCAGAGTTTCAAATTTATTTCAGTAGGGGCCCCAGAATACTCATTTTTAAGGATTTTAATTAGAGGATGAGTCTGGTGGTAGCTAAATGCTGTTAGAAGTCCTGAATGTCTACTACAACCTAAAACACTCGGGTATGTTGATCTTGACTCTTGATATCACCAGCTTAGCCATCCACAAATTCACAGTTGTAGGCAACTGGCAAACCTATAAAACCTAAGTCAAGGCTGGTCAGGCTGAAATCCAAGCCCGCACATCCACCTCTTTTAAGAGAGTGTACTGCCAATAGATTAAGCACTTGGCAATTGGAAAATGAATGTAATCAGAAGTTACCCAGTAACAGAACCAATTACCTGCCTACTTTACCATTTTCCTCCTCTGAAGACCTCCTGGACGAATGTGCCCGTTCTGAGTAATTATTAAAGATACTTCACTCCTTGCACACGGCCCTGATATTCATTTTCATGGTAACTGACAACAGTGTCATGATTAAGTCCAAGGACCTTCACAGAGACACTACAGTTATCACGCTCTGTTATGACTCAAGATCAGACTATGTGGAACGAAGCCTACTATAAGCATAACTCCTTCATCTAAGCACTTTACAGTACATAAAGCACCTTTACCATATAATACCTCTTGATCCTTGTAACTATCCACAGTCATGCTTACTATTGTTCCCATTTTACAGGCAAAGAAACTGAGGCTTCAAGTGTTTATAATTTTTCAAGGTCAAACAAACAGTAAGTTGAAGAATCAAAATATGCCTCCTTTTAGATCTCTTTTCTTCAGTAGCAGCGGCCAACAATGGAAATGCAAGAAGATAGCAGTGTATGTAAGCACGCAAATCACTACCATTGTTATTAAGACTAATTGTAAAATTTAAATTAAAGGATTATTCATTATTAACAAATAACTGTTATTGTTATATAGCACTGCCTAGAATTCCCTGAACTTTGTGGAGTAAGAATTGTTTTGCTACTAAATACCTGGTGACCTTTGGCAAAGTTGGCTGACTAGTCACAGTTCCAGAATGTACCCATGAGTTCATACCTCTATAATCTAATGTGCATTTAAGCTCTGGTTTCATGGCTGAGTTTCACTGGAGGAAAAACCTTAAAGTGTAAGGAGGCCTGGGTCCCAGACAAACAACTTGTAACAAGCCACATTTCCTTTCGAGTGTATGTCCTCATCTATAAAATGGGTATATAAAGCCCTGCTATATACCCAGCCTCTGACCATGACTGCAATGATCAGTGAGAAAATATTCCAAAAAAAGCTCTCTGCAAATCATAGCAAACCACACAGGGACGCTATTTCTAAACTTGCACAATGATCATTTTCCTGCTTTTAGAACTGACGTCTTCACATTTCAAGAAATCATATAAAGCCAGAATGATTCTCTTAAACCAAAAAAGCATACTGAGTCCTGGCTGTCCTTTCAAGATGGATGCTGATGTCAGCTCAATCAAGAAATTATTAACCTCCATTTGGTTACTTAAAATAAGCTGTACTGGCTGATTTCATGTGCTGAACATCTTCTCCAAGTAGCAGTGCATATCACCTCCAAACCTTTCTTTTTCGGTTACACATTGCAAATGGCAAATGCACCATTCAAAACTATTTAAAATCAATAACAAAAATCATTGCAATGTATATAAACAAGTTAATGGAGTAAGTGAAAACAAAGCAAATTTCTTAATGAGAGGGCCCTGTTGCCCCCTCTAGGTGCCAGCGGTAAATGCTAGTTTCTGTACTCTCCCCCAGAGGAGACTGCTGCTGCTATTCTGCTAATGAATGACTAACTTAGGCCAGGGGGGAAATGACATCACCAGGGTGGAAAACCAATCTGCACTGGGAAACTTTCTACCTGCTTTACATTTGTCATAATTATTTTGCACAATGCAGTCTGTATTTGCATAATTTTGAGGCGTGTCATTATCTCAATTGAAAATTGTTTTAATATGGCTGAATAATTCACAATGACATCAGCCAAAGTCCTAATGAAATATACAAGTATAATCATACAGCTAATTACCAGCCGTGTTAGCATTAAAAAACAAATCATGCATAATATTAGAGGATGTATATGCAGCTGAGGATTATAAATAGAGCCATCTCCCTCCGCAAGCCCCCTAGAGTTTACTTTTAAATGGCAAGATTAATTTTCCCAGGTATGGCTCATACAGCAGTGACGAAATGCACAGATCATTACAATGGGTCGCTTTCAATTCCCCACGATGGACAATTACAAAGAACTCGTGTATTTAAAAATATACCTTTTCACTGTCAACAGTTCTAGCTGATGCAATCTTCTGCAAATACAGCTTTTATTCCTAAATCAGAAATCGCTGTTTAATTACACCAACAGAAATTAAAACTGGACCCAGTGGGGTCAACTCGGGGTCTTTAAAAAAATATTCCAATGTCAAGTCAAAAAAAGTGACTACAAAATATCCCATAAAGCACTGAATAATTTCCTCCGGGGTTTAGTCAGAAGTCTATTAGGCACCAGCCCTTTTCTGGATATTTAATCCTTCCCTTTTCCAGATCACAGGCCATGTTGAAGTAATAAATTTGAAAAGCAAATAATAAGAAATCAGGCGGGGGAGGGGAGGAAGACAGCTGCGCAGGAAAAGTTGGGTCGGGGGAGGGAGCCGAGCGAGACTTGGGAGGGGGAAGGAGCTCAACCTGTTGGTAGGTTGCAGGATTTTTCACAGTATTTCCAAACAACACCTTTGTAGAATCGCAGGCCGGCGCAGGGAAATAGGAACGCTTAAAACCCGAAGCTGCGGGGGAGGGGGT
>NW_004955425.1:15160033-15255605 GCF_000276665.1 Chinchilla lanigera | reverse complement strand
GGCGCCCCGCACCCTCCGCGCCGCCCCACGCGCCCAGACCGCGCCGCGCGCCGCGATCGCGAACGCGGACATCAAATGGCTCGTCGGGGGAGGGGAGTGGGCGAGAGATAGTTGTTAATGCTTAACGTGTTTGTGCCGGTTACACGGCCGCTTTGAAATCCGCCCGGGCAGATCTGCAAGTTATTTGAATGTATTATTCCAGTACCTGTCATTTATCACTTTATTCAACACGTCTCTGCCAACTCAATAGCTTTTGATCTCATTCTGCCTCCATTTCGTAATTTCCGCCCTCTTAAACATATCAAATACTTACTTTAAAAAACAAAAAAGTGAACAATATCGAAACCCACCGAAAGAAATCCACCCAGTCCCGACTCAAGCAGACAGGAAGGATAATTTTCAAAAGGCAAAAAATATAAAAAGCATGTGATGTTCAAGCGGCAACAGCAAGAAAGCAAACGATCTCTCTCTCCCTCCCTCTCTCTCTTCCTCTCTCTGTCTCTCTCTCTCTCTCTCTCACACACACACAGTCACACACACTCACACAGATCGTGAACAAAACCCTTCTCCAACAAGTTATTTGATCTTGACTAAAATCAGCAGTTGGATCCTCTTTGTAAAGCTGACAGCCAAACTCTGACAATGGCAAAATACTCGAGCCCCAGCTAGTGGCGCTACCCCTTTAAAAAAGGAGTCGATCCTGCTCGCCTGCAGAAGTGAATACAGTATTTTCAAGCTTGCCCTGTAATAAGCATTACAGGGAGGGGGGGGCAGAATAATAAAGAAAGAAGAGAGGGAGAGATAGGTTTACCACCTCGCCGTGGTCGCTATTTCTGCCCTGGGGAGTGTCTTCGGGGAGGAAATAAAGTTTAGAGCTGGATAAAAGTTGCCGGCTGGTCCTTTCTTCCCACAGCAGCTGGAGCTCCGCTATGCAAATCGGATCCTTTGGCGTACATCTTACAAAGAAAAAGTCGCCAAGGGACAAAATTCTTGGTTTGCCTTCAAGGTGGAATTGAAAAGCCTTGTAGAAAATGTAAGGTCCGTGCAAGCCGCACGGTGAGCCGACCCACTGCAGGGGGAAAAAAAAGCACCAAATAAATAATGTAGCCATCAGAACACAAACATCTATTCCCAGACACATTTACACACAGACAGCCACACTCTTAATACAGACGAGCCCACAGATAGATCGCTGGGTAGAAAAATCATAGATCCCACAAATTTTCTGCCTCCCTTAAAAGAAAAAACCTCCAGTACCCCCCACCGCCACCCCCCCTCCCTCCCCATCTGAGGCGGTAAAATTACATTATGTATGTATGATCAGTGCGGAGATTTTTTGAACAATAAAAATAATTTGGGGGGATGCAGAGGGTAAAAGTTTGGTGAAAAGTTTGTGGGGGGTGTGGGTGGGTGCAGAGGTGTGGGTGAGCTGGGGGGTTGGGGGGTGCCGGGGGGTGCCGGGAGCGGAGGAGCGGAGGACAGCGAAATACCTGGAGTGAGTTGGGCTCCATCTCGACGTTCTGAATTGATTGAACTCAACATTCTCTCCAAACTTGTTGGCTTGAATGGATTGCATCAGGTCCTGGCAGGGAAAAGCATTCTGTACCTTCAGCCGGCGCAATGTCTCAATATAAAACTGAGCTCTTGCCTCCCCTTCGGCACAAAAATGATTGAAAATATGACCTAATATTTCTCTTATGATTCAATTTTCAGCTCCGGTCACAACAACGTGGGTTTCCTTCCAAACACGGGCTGATCAAATTCGTAATCGGGAGAAAGGCTCCCTCCGATCTCGGCGGGAAACGAATGGATCAAGGCATAGGACAGATACGAAGCTTTGCAAAAATGAAATCCATTCTAGAATTGTGTGAAAAGGTGCTGTTTCTCCTTCTAAATGTCCCTGTCTGAGAGTATCGTCTGATGAGATTTTTAGAGGAGACGAGGACTAGCGAGCTCCTCTGTGTATCTGACAGGACCTACTTGTATATGTCTAATATAAAGAACATTTCCTGCAGAGATTCCGGGGCGCTGCTCCTCTTTCTAATGCTCCTTAGCAGATTTGCTGTTATTAGACATGTAGATTTGTTTGATAGTTAAATTACGCTTCCTCACTGCCATGTTTTCGAGAAGTAATCTGTTAAATTATCTTTTGATGCCTATTTACATGGGAGGGAAAAGTGGGTTATCGATTATATAAACATATAAATATTAATGCATTTGTTCGCTTCGCAAAAAAATACTCAGCAAAAAAGAAGAAGAAGAAGAAGGAGAAGAACAGAAAGACAAGTGAGCAGTGCACACACATCTCGGGATTTTGCAAACAATATTGAACGGACAGCGACTGCATTTAGGGACGGGAACAATAAACGATGCATGATAAATCAATAAATGCGGGCAGCGAGTCTGCTCGGAATATGAATTCAGGCTCCCGGTTCTGCGTGTGCATTCTTTAATTTTGAAGTATGTACACTAGTACGTGTTTACAATGCTGATGGACGCCAAGGGCGCTCTCAAATGATAATGTGTTTATATAACCCAGCGCTACAGGAATAATATACCGACTCCTACCCCACCCCCATCTCCTCCCCCGCCAAAAAAGGGAGGGAGCTTCCTCAATAATAGTTTGAAACTGAAAAAATCCATTTGCAAACTAGTTAAATACAACCAGAAATTAAGCTGTTGAAAACCGGGGGCATGAACCGTAAGACAATAAAGGCTTTAAATGTGTATATTTATTGTTCTGGAGCCCTGGAGCATTGCGAGGTTTGCATGCACGGCTATTATGCAAACACAGAGAAACTTAAGAGCGACAGAACAAGGAACAGGCACAGACTGCAAAGCCCTAGCTCGCTCGCTCCGACCCAGCTGCCGGTCCTCCGCCAGGCTAGATTGCATTTTCGCAGTGTTGATGTAAAATGGTATACTCGCTTCCCCCACGTTCCCCCACCCCTTCCCCGCTCCCCGCCCACTCTTCCAGCACACCCCACCCCCCCGCGCTATTTTATTATATTGGCACCAATCTTTCCAAAGTGGGTCTGGCGTGCTAAAAAAGTAAACATGTACTATATGGGGAATAAGGTCTGTATAGTATGACAGTTGAAACTTGATCTGTGATAAAATTACAGGATGTTGAAATTACTAGTAAGCTATTTTTAACGCTTTCGCAACGTTTCACCTCTAGTCACAGCATCTAGTTGAAACAGGATTACTTTAATGAAAATTATATTCACATGGCTGAAGTTAATACACCCGGCAGAGCACAAATGCCTCATATTCAGTGACTTGAGGTGGAAAGACCCTCTGTGTGTATTTTTATGCCTTTTCATAACGTCTGCGTCCCCTGCAGTAAGAATTAGGGCACTTAACATTATCTAAACCACATTTTTGATTCAGAACATGGGGAAGTAATAAAAGGCAAGATCTATCTCGTTTCTGTACACACACAGATAAACGAAAGAAAATGGCAGATCCTCCAATTACAATAAGTAATAAAAGCCCATGCCACAGAGCCAGTATTCTTGAAAGCTGTGGAAAACTATTTTAATAATTTAAAGTAATATCACAGCTCCGCACCATGGAGGACAACAATGTAACAATTCACAGTCTCCCATCTTTTGCATTAGCCAAATTATGACTTGCACATCACTCTTTAATTATCTTCCTTGAAATTTCATCTGATCTTCCTATTTTATAAACATGGGTTACAAAGAGAAATTACAGCCCTCTTGCTCTCTCTTTTTAACTCTGTGATGCATACTGCAGGCGTTTGATTAGGATAACCCATTTTGTTCATTTTTAACATATGAATGGACTTGACTGAAGGGCATTTTACATATTTAAAAAAATAACATGAAATACGCCTCAGGCTTCTGTTAGTCCCTGTCCTGTTAGTGTAAATATATACATCTAGTTTAAGAAATCCTATATTAACGATGTTGAGTTGCAGTATTTTGACAAGATCTTATTTGAGAAGACTCTGAGTCAGTTTCCTGTATGACCAATGCAGCAGCATTTATGCAGGAAACCTCAACAGAACGCCTGAGGGTATCCCTCGATTGTGCATTAAATCTCTCTTAAAAAATACACAGCTCTTTACAGCATCTAAGCAACTTCTGCTGTCTTTGGTGCTGTAAGTCTTTAAGTGTCTGTAACTGACTTGGTTTAATTACAAACCCTGTTTCTATGTCTCTTCAAGATAGGGACTCACTGGGCTGCATGCTCCTGATCTCTCTGATAAGATTCTTGAGATGTTAACAATCACAGGGACCTAGGTCTGAATATTTTTGAATATCTACATTCTTATAATCAGATGAAAGCTCAGTTTCAAAACTGAGTCACAGGGGTCACTTTTCCCTCTTTTTACAGCACCATGAGCACCACTCCCATAAATATAATAAATATAGTAAATCAAACCTCACTTCAGTACTGTGAATGGCTTTAAAAAAAAATTACAGATCACAATAATGGTGCCCCCCCCCCGCAAAAAAAAAAAAAAAAACCTCTGTATTTTACCTCCTTTAATGTGATGCTTGATCGGCACCTGTAAATTATCTGTGTAGCAAATATCCATACAAAGAAAGTTTCAATTAAGATAAGGAGATTGTATTGAAACAGTTCTTTGAAGTAATGTAGTTAATAGCCTGTTTGATTTCTGCTTGTGAGAGAGTAATAACGTGGATTCGAGGCTCCATCAATCACAGAGCAGATGTAAGACTTGAGACATCGACACCCAGGGGAATAGAGGCAAACTCCTGCAGTGCAGGGTCCCTGGGCTAATGTAAAGTAAATACTCATAAACAGATTGAATGTTGTAAGAAGACAATCCATTCAGGACAGTTATAATCACGAAAGCAACTGCTTTATTTATCTATAAAAAAGCTTGTAGCTGGGACTCTCTGTGTATAAAAAAGGTGGTGGTGGGGAAGTAGTGTATGTTTATATGATCTACTATTTCTGGGCTTTTTTGGTACTGAGACACACATCTACACTCCTTCTGCTTTATTAGCCCCCAATTCCAGCTCTCTGTTTGAGGTTATTTGATATATTTAAAAGGTAAAAGATTAAAAATTATTCTCCCCCCTCAAGGGAGGGGGAGGAGGCAGAGACACATTATTCAATGCCTGTGAATCATTTCATAAAGGATCAAGAGGATTAAGTTAGTTGCAAAAACCAGCAATGACATAATTAGGCAGCTTGGACTATAATAAACAGGATCATAAAAAAATAAGTACAGTTTGAGGAAAGAAAGCAACCATTTCTAAAATGCAAATATCTCTGTACACCCCTGGGCTTCCCCTCCCCCCAATTGCAAAAGAAAACTGAAGCATTTTTGACCTTGGCTACAATAATATTTCATGTTTTAGCACTTTAGTCAGCATTTTATCTACTAATTGCTACACACTACCGCATGTGGCTCGAATCTGCCAGTGCAGCTTTCTTTCATTGGTGAGGAATTGGTTGATAAAGACCGGGAGTTCAACCTGGCTGCTTCTTTCACCCTCCCCCTCAGAGCCCCCTCCCAGCCTTGTTTTTTGCTTTTTGCAGGTGGAAGTCGCTAATTTGTCCAGAAAATATCCCACAGAACACAACGAGGACTGTGAAAGGTTCCCTCCTGCCCTTCCACCGGAGCAGGCTCTCGGCGGGTCGCGAAGCAAAGGGAGGGGAGGCGGCGGCGGGGAGTGAGGGGGGGCAAAGCGGGAGGGGGCCTTGGGTCCCGGCCTGAGGGGGGACCTGGAGCTAGGTGCTTTTGGATCCTGGACCATGGCCAGTCTGTCGCTGGGCGGAAGTCCCAGGGGCTCTGCGCTTCCCACCTGGGGACCTTGAGTTAGGGACGCTCACACCTCTCACTTGGTCACGAGTGGGGTTTGAGGCGGTAGCCTTACAGTGCAGGGCTGAGTCCTGGACTGACAAGCAGCACCGTCTGGGGTCAGCCACCGCCGGGCTCCAGCCCCCTCCGAGCTGGCGCCATCGCGAGCGGTGGGATGGGTGACCGTATTAATAAGGCGGCCTGCACCAGAGCTGGCTCGCCAAGCCAGCGCAACAAGTCTATTGGCTTGAAGGAGGACACACCGGGTTATACGGGTCATTGCTTTCTAAGAGACATCTAGTGGTCAAAGGTTGAGCTACACCTTCAATTTGGGGGTCCTATCTGTCGCGGGTCTGCGGGCTGTCATGGGGGTGGGACTGTAGCTCACGTCCGGGCAGGAAAGGCTGGTAGCTTCAGAAGGGCGCAACGAGGATGGTTTCGCATGGATTTGGAGCAAGGCCCAAGAGGGACGAGGGGAGCTTGGAGAAAGGGACCTCCCGGGAAGGGGCCATGTGATGTCCTTGTGGGCACCGGAAGCCTCAAATTCGCCCGTCCTCAGCACAGATGGAAACGTCTATCTTATCTTGATTTCCCTCTCCGGTCTGAGATTAACCAAGTATTTTCAGGCGAGCGGGATTATATTTGCCCAAGTCATTTTCAGTTAGAACAGCAATGGTGAATCTGTTTATTTTTTCCGTTTGTCTGTAAATTAAACCTGTCTTGCTCCTTCACTCCTGACGTAGACACACCGAAGCACCCCTTAATTTTAGCAGCCCATTGTCTCTAAATGCCTTTGACATGTATGACTAACTTAGCTTAGGAGTACAGTAACTAAGCTTCTCTTTAAAAAAAAAAAAAAAAAAAAACTCGTACACTGCAGGGGTACGTTTATGACCTTTGCCTGGACTGTGACCTGGCCTCTCTTCCCGGAGGCCCCCCCTTCACCTCCAACGGCCGGGTGCTGACCAACAGCTTAGTGGTGACTCACAAGCTCCTTGTCATTCAAACTCAGTTGGATCCACATATTAATAAATAATTCAATCAGGCTGCCCCCCAACATGGTATTAGAGAAACTGCTGGGGACAACCCTTATAGGTCATACTAAAAACCTCCATGCAGATTATTAAAACATCTTGCCATACCTGATTTAAAAAGAAAAAAGGACAAGAAAATGTGCAGACACAGACTTGGCTCCACTGGGGGACTGTATATTGCCTACTAAAAAATCTCTCTTCAGTTTCAAATGGACATTAATGATGCCTTGTATTTGGTGATTTACAACTTAAAATTCCTTGACGAGCATTAAGTAACTCATTATTTAGAAGCAGAGTGAGTGTGGTGGGTAAATCACTAGACTGAAAGTCAAGGGAACCATTCTTCAGTGATTTTCTGTGTCTGCACGCCCATAGCTATAATTATCTGCGAGACTCAAACCTTAATTCTGGCTTGGTTGGAATTTCTCAGATAATTGTGGCAGAATTATCATAGCCGGTCATTGGCATGGTGGCAGCACCCTGTGCTGAATCGCCAACCAAACCTCTGGGAGCCGCAGCCGGTCTTCCTGACCACTTGCACTTACATTTTGCCATGTCACAGGCGGATAATTTTATGACTTGTTTTTGCAGGTTGAAATATGTAAATGTGGTAATTCACTAAGGGTGTAAAGAGATTTGTGTATTTCAGAAAAAAAATCAAGAATAGTGCAATTGTTTCTGTCCTCATTTTCAAAAAGCTTTGACCATAATGAAACTGGATAGGGTTTGCACAAACACGATCAGGGACTGGATGAATCTCTCCCACACTGGAACAAGTTCCTATGAACTCCCCAGAGGTGATTACTACGTTTTAGGAATTTTGCAAGTTAGCTATTAAACACATCCATTATTAAACATTAAATTATATAAACTCACAATTAAATAAATTATAAAAGGTAATACATACTAAAAGCTTATGGTTTTCTAATTGTTCTGCTATGCTCAGTGCTGGCTTGAAATTGTTTATGTATTTTGTATTTTTGTATTACTAATACTATATAATAGCATGCTACCACTGTACATCTCTTCCATGTCCGTTGACATTGCACTGGTAGCTTTGATATCAGCCCTGGTGACAGGACAGACTACAGAATTCAATGAACATTACAAATCAGTACTTGATTTATTGCTTCATTGACAGTTCAGACTTCTGGAAGGTGATGGAAAAATGTTAATATTACAGATTGTGATAGACAATTTTATAATCAGTTGACTGGCCATGGGATGCCCATATCTTTGGCCACATTTTATTCTAGATGTGTTTGTGAGATATTTTTGAATGAGAATAACATTTGATTCAGTAGAAAGAGGTGGGTGGGCCTCACCCAAGCAATTGAAGGCCTGAGCAAAATAAAAGGCTGATTCACCTCCCACCCAGCTGCCTAAGCTTTGACCTTGGTCTGGCCCGACTCAAACTGAAACAAGAGCTCCCCTGCTTATCCGACCTTTGGACTGGAACTAGGACTATAATACACATCAACTTTCTGGGTCTCCAGCTTGGTGACTGCAGAATTTGGGACTTCTCAGTTTCCATGATCAGTCATGTGAGCTAATTTTTTGCAGCAAATCAGTTTTTCTCCATACACACATACATACAAACACATGCATATATATATGCAGATGTATCTATATCTCACTGGTTCTGTTTCTCTGGAAACCCTAGTAAGCAGATTAAATTTAAAAGTACCCCCCCATTACATCTAAAAGTCTATTGCCAGTTATGTTGTGAATAGCATAAAAATTGCTAAAAATTTGAAAGCTATTATCTAATAGCAACAAAGAAGTTATTAATGAAAACTGTTAACATCATTAATGAAAGAGTGAACTTCTGGGATACAGTCTTGATTTCTCACGTTGTCATACTCCTTAACAGAAGTGAAATACCAAGCAACATTCAGGTGGGTACAACACTCAGGAATTGTGATCATAGGTTAGCTTTGGATACAAGAACTCAGCAAATAATAACAAAAACATCCCATGAGTATAAATTGGCTACGAGGAAGTTGTAGTGAAGAGTGTTTTATGTTTTATTATAATTTGTACACTATTGCCATACTTCTTATATGTCAAAATGAGTAATATACTTATGGACATTTATGTATGTACCAGATATACATATGCATGTAACTAGGTCTCAAAACACATACACAGATCGGTAGCTCAGGATCTATATATCTAAGAACAAACATGCATACACTTTTTTAAAAGTAAGAAACTAGTTGTTCAGTACTCAGAAGTCCACTCTGCAGGTAGCCTTGAGCATGACATACAACCTAAACTTCTGGGGATCAGCAAATTACAGCCCACCCAGCCCCTGTTTTCACAGAGCCCGGAGGCTAAGAACATGTTTTATATTTTAAAAATGTTAAAGATTCACTGGAAGAATAATATTTTGAGACATATAAGAATTGCATGAAATTCAAATTTGAGGGTCTCTAAAAATTTTTATTGAAATGGAGCCCGGCGCAGTCATGTCTGTGTTGTCCGTGACTACTGTCTCTCTAAGATGGCAGATTTGAGTTGCAACAGAGACTAGGTGGCTGTCAAAGCCTAACATATTTACTATCCTGCCCTTTGTAGGAGAAGTTTGCTGACTCCTGTTCAAGAATTCATAGGTACATTCTTTAGCTAGGAGTACTAGGTTCAACCAAATGACCTTCTGAAATCTTTGCTTGCCATTGGCCTTAGAAATACTTCCTCGATAAACAGAAAATGGAATATCCAGAGATGTGAAGGAGTCAAGTCATTGATCCAATATTAAGGAGAGAGTCCAGACCATCACAAAAGTAAGAACAGTGTCAGATTTCTCATTCCGTGGTTTGTGTTCCAGCCACTGGATGATAGTGAGCTTTCTTTCCTACTACTCGTCCTAAAGCACTGTATAATTTTGTTGGGCATTGTTAAATATTTATTGAGTTTTCTTGTCCAATGTGGTTTGGTTACTACGTGTCTGTGTGTGTGATGGGACCCTTCAGGATTAAAGGTGCTATATAAATAGAGGATTATTTTATGACTTGTTATTGCAGGTTGAAATATGCAAATGTGGTAATTCACTAATGCTATATCAGTGCATATATCTGGGAAACTAGAATGCATTATCTTGCCATTTGAATCTAACATCATTTACATCCTTTTTTAAAAAATGCCCAATCAATTTTTTTTTAAATGAGGAAATGCAGTGGAGGAAAAAAACCCTCCTTAATGCAATACTTCAGCTGAAAGTTTAATGACACAAAAGGCAGGCAATTCAAAGTTACAGTTCCCACAGCAACTGTAACTCTGCTCTATAGCACATTTAGGCATAGATTTCACAGCATGTACTGCAATACAAAATACTCCACACTGGGCATGCACGGGGGCAGAGTTATGGTTGCTATGGGTACCATGACTTTGAATTTCCAGATTTTTTGAGAGTTTAAATTCTCAACCAGAACATCACATTAATAGTTCATTTTTTGCATTGAAAATAATAAAGGTTATATCACTGTTTCCACTGTCAAAATGATCTCCAGCTCAGTCCACTGCTTAGTATAAATACCTACCAAAGTGTTCATCCTCCTTGCTAAAATTAAACACATGGCCTCAGCCCAGGGAGTATTTTAGTTTGCAAATTTATATTTGATGACTTTCACTGGATTAAGTAAATCTGCTCCCTCATTCTTTCTCAAAATCACCAATAAAATCAGGTTAACCCTCTCAGCATTTTGGCACATTTTGTGTTATTCCCAGGCTGAGATGATGATAAATATATTCATTGTATATGAATATGAGATGTGTATATTTATAATTTATATTCTATCTACTTCTTAAAAAGAGCTGCAGGTAGTAAATTGCATATATTCATTTATTCCTTGAACACAGAATGCAGTTTTATGTCTTTGTACTAGTGGTCTCAGGACCCCTTTTCACTTTTAAGAATCATCAGGAACCCTAAAAAGCTTTTATTTATGGTGAGGATATACAGAGTCTTCCAAAAAATGTGTACACACTTCAGGAAAAGAAAAACTTACATAAATATTTTAATACTAAATTTATTGAGACATCATGAGATCAATACAAGTTACCTTTGGCCTCTACAATTACAAGAGGAGCTCAAAGTTGTGGCCATGAGCTTCCAGACATTTATTAGTAATGTGAACTGCTGCTTGGGCAATCTTGGTCACTGAGATCGCTGCACACACATTTTCAATTTCTTCTCTAAGGGCCGGCAGTGCGGTTTTCTGTGATATACTGTATGACATCCTCCAGGGTTCCCCATATTCAGGTAACATCATCTCTTGAAAAAAATCAGACTGTTTTTCTTTTCCCAATGTATTTACGCATTTTGGGGGCAGACTCTGTATATATACAGATATCTCCTATATTAGAAATTAGAATGGAAATATTTGAAATTTTTGTTTATTAACTCAAAGTAACACTAATAAACCATTATATGTTGAGAAAACAATTTTATAAAAGGTAACTGCATCTTCCAAAATGATGAAACTTGATGAGGAGAAAGTCACTATTTTACATTCTTACAAATTGCTTTAATGGGTGATAGCTTGATTCTCAAAACTGCCTCTGCGTGCAGTCTGTTGTGTATCATGAGCCACAAGGTTGCCGGGAAACCCCACTGTACCTCGGAGTGAGAAAGCACATGATGTCTTGGTATTATTATGACGATTGTTTTAACCCTGTAGGCCACTTAAAGTTGCTCAAGAGTTTCCACAGATCATCGACCCCACTGAGAACTGGTGTGGTACCCATTTACCTAGGCTATTCTTCCAGTTGTGCCTCTGTCTTGTCTAGAGGGCCACTTGTATTCACGCTCCAAGAGACTAGAAAGAGGTAATCGCCCCCTTAGCTGTATTCTTATAGTGCTTCCTATATGTGACCAATCAGACATTTATCATATGCCGTTTTGATCACTTGCTTGAATATTTGCTGTTAGTGGACTATGAATTTCCTAAAGGGGAGTCATATTTTATGCCCTTTTCTCTCATTTCCTAATGTGACAACTACCATTCTATAGATGTAGAATGCAAGAATTCAATTCAGTAAGCAATAAACATAGCTCCCATCCACTGAGTCCGTAGCATGTTAGAAACTGTATAGCTGCCTCAAATTTAATTTTCATACCATTCCTGTGAAGTTGACACTATTATTCGGAGAATTTTTTGAGTGAAGAAACTAAGGTTTGCCCAAAATTCAACAGCTAGAAGTCGCGGACACTGATGGGTCTAACACTATGTCAAGAATATGGTAGATAGTACAACCCAGAAAAGAGTCTTTACCTTAAAGGCATTTATAATGGACTTTGGGAGCAAAAATTCACTTCGCTGCAGAAATGAAAGGTAAATAATAATGTAGAAGTTGCTAACAATGGACCATGAAGATAATAATTAAAGCAATACCTACTTAGAGGAAATGGCTACATACACAAAATTATTTAGATTAAAACTTTTGGAGAATATACATCACACAGAAAACCTTTGTATTAGAATGTACATCAGATAAATATGTATTTGTTTATGTTATTTATTTACTATTACACTAATATTAATGATATTAATTATAGATTTTATATATATTCCAAAATTGTTTTTTCAGGATGCTGATAAATTACTCACCCCAATTTAGAAGCAACTTGTCTAGACTAGTGGTGCTCAGCTTTGGCTGAACAATTAGCTCATCTGGAGAGTTTTTAAGATCCTATGATAAGGTCTCACCCTACACTGGTCTGACTACTAAGCATTGTGTCCCCATGGAGAGAGATTGGTGGCATCCAGGCAGAAAAGGTGTTTTTATGTGGAAGTATTAAAAAGTCTTACTTGTCAAGTTGTGCAAGATGGTTTTTTCATAGCTCCTCCTCTTTACCTAAGTTAAGTGAGGCCCTTGTTTTGATGTTTTGAAGCAGTACCTATTTTGGATGTATGTGACTTGTCAAAATTGGAGAAAGAGAAGCCCTGTGTTGTACTCGTCTGACTGAGAATTTGTGCTGAGCTCTTGGGCTAGTGTACAAAAATTGAGATCATGGAAGTAAGGATTTTCTACAGTCCCAAACTGCTTTGTCTCAGGAAAGTATATTCTTGGAGTCAATATATAGGCTCACAAATGGAATCATGAAATATTTGTTCTGAAAGTTGTCTTTTAGAGCAGCATCATCATCTTACACATGAGGAAACTAAGGCCCAGAAATACTAAGTAAAGCTAATTGACTTATGTCAAAGTTCTGAGAAGAAAGCTTTGGGATATTCACTTTGGTAGGGAGAAGATATGGACTGCCATTAGACAAATGGTTCTTAAATATATGCTATGGAATTCCACCTTCATAAATTGCCTCAAGCCCTTCTTGGACAGGATGTCTAAACATTTAAATAGAGTTAATTGTGGTCCCATCAGCCTTAACTGATTAAATCATCACAAGGGTTGGGTTTTAATGTTTTTAAACCAACTACATAGAAGATTTCCCAGTTCCAAAAGTTAGTCCCTGACCTCTCTGTTTTCCATTCTTGGATCTGTTTTGATTGCAGTGATCTAGAATCCTGTTTGTGAATGAGGAAGTTGAACCCGATGAGCTCTAAATTTCCTTTTGACCCTCCATTTAACTGTGGGGCTGTGTGTATTTCTATGTAGTGTCACCCACATCCAAGAATACTACTAAGGACAAAATTAGGTTCTCATAATTTCCCACTGTGTCACATAATGGAAAGGAGATTCCCTCTTGTATATCCTGCATTGTGAATATTGTGAATACAAAATCTTGAGCCCCAGGAATTCTGGGATAAATGTAGTCATGCTTTACTATACCTATCTAACATGGGTCATGACAGGAGAACTGTAACACAGCCTGGAAGCTGTTGGTCCCAGGGGAACTGTGTTGTGTGTGTGTGTGTGTGTGTGTGTGTGTGTGTGTGTATCAAGCAAGCATCACTTTGGAGCCTTGTCCTGAATTAAATAGGATTTCATGAAGTGGGGAATAATGCATCAGACCATTACTGTGCTTCATTTTTCAAAACACACAAAATTTGGGGAAGGTTCAAATAGAAGAAACAGCATAAACCTTCCATCCCGTTGTGCCTTTATTACTTCTAGATGTCTTTCACTTTGTCCTCCTTATCACATCTGCCCTCTAAAGAAGTCCAACATAACAAGTGAAAAATGGGTAAACAATAACAGTAGCTCATTGTCACAAAGGCTGACATGAATCTCATCCTGTGGAGTAAAGCACTAATATTGTCCCTATTTTCACGAAAACACAGAGAAGGTGAGTGACTCGCTTATGACTACTGAATCCACAGGCAGAGCCTAGATTCAGACTCTAGCTATCAGTTGCTAGGGTCTGTGATCTCGCCACCCTTTGACCATCTCCTTGATGACATTGCCCAGAATGTCATAGAAGAATTTGCATATTTGATGAATGAATCTATTAATTTTTTCCATCATTACTTTTAATAAAAGCTTTAAATAAAAATGAAAGTACTTTTATGACCTAGCAGCTTGGTAGAGATTTGAAGTAATCTCCAGCATGGAGGTGTAAATGAGAAAGTGAAATTTGCCCAGCTGGAACATGGCTGGGCAGTACAGCCGGTAACAAGTCCTCTGATGGAGTGGACCCTTTGAGTCATAATTTCACTTTTATAGATTTATTCTGAGAAACTTGTAAGTTCAGAAAAAATGGTATACAAAATTTATGCCAGAATATTATTTAAAATAGCAAAAGTTGGAAACAAATAACTGACAATAAGGGGGTTGGTTACATAAATCATGCCACAATCTTAATATGGAAAAATATGCAGATATTAATGTAATAGAAACATGTTTACTAAAAACGTTAAAAATAATGTTAAATTTATAAAGAAAGTACTTTAAAACTTAAATTCAAATTTATGTCCATAGTAGAAGTGGACAATTATAAATTCCTTGTACTTTTTGGTACTTTCCATTTTGCCCTACGAAATATCACTTATATACAAAAAGAAGAAAAATGTTAGAACTCCCTTGCCTTAGCAATTGGAAAACTTCACATGTGTGCAAGCAAGCAGAGATTCTAACAGAGTTAAGTTCAAAGTGAAATTAATAGCTAACATGTATTGAGTATCCATTATGTGCTAGGAGAATTACTAAATACTTTGAATGATCTCTTTTCATCTTTACACCTCTTAGGATACCAGCGCTCTCAGTCATCCTGCTGCAGTTGAAAAACCTGAAGCACAAAGAGGTTGAATAACATGCACATTCACTTAGAAGGCACCTTCCAAGGGGATGTGAATAATTTGTGAGATTCAGAAATAAAAGAATAAAATTGACCATTCCATTCAGTGTTCAGGTGCTATCTCCCTGGGGAAGAAGTGTTAGTTAAGGCAGCACAGATGATCAGTTTATCTGGTTAAAAATAAAACCATGCACTAATATATAGAGAATGAGCCCTCATTAGTATAACTAGTGTATATACTATGGGACTTTTGACATGGAGTCAATTGTTGCCAGATAGAAAATAGGTTTACTGACAGAAGGTTTTTGAATTGCAGGGGAAACATAGGTATCCTTTGGGGAAAAATCTGAAAACAAGTCATTTCAATTCAATTCAATTCAATTCAATTCAATTCAATTCAATTCAATTCAATTCAATTCAATTCAATTCAATTCAGATAATTTAGAGATTTTACTTTGGTTAGTATTCCCCCAATCCCCTTTCAGTATCTTTCTTAATAAACATTGTTGTCCTGTAGTTTTGAGGGTCTCCGTATTTGGTGTCTTGCTGTTCCTCGTCACTCACTGGCAAGGTAATACAGACCCTGAAATCCTAACAGCTGTGGTAACTAGAATCTCTAAACAGTAGAGCCCCCGAATGGTAGCATACAGTCCTTGGGGGGAGGTGGCTAGGCACTTTCTTCAAGTTACGCACTCATAGCACTTAGCATAAGAATGAGAAAACATCCACTGTGTAAATCAAAGAATGGGCCGCTGGTAAGTGACTTAGCCTCAAGGATAAGTAATGAATTAGTGATCAGGCTACAAAGAGAATGTGCCTACTGACCTAACACTTGGGTCTCTGCCTAACCTCAGGGCACCTTCAGACACCAGGAAGTTGCTTTCCCTGGTGGGTTTGGTGGTCACCACTTGCTACCTCAGATGGCTGGAGCGGGGATTTTGAAAGCCTCCATGACTGCCTTTCTTCTGTTTATGATATGTTCCTAGAATGCCTCTACCTATCATTACTCCCTCATGGTTCTTGAAAACCCAACTCAAGGACCCTCTCTGTAGAGTTACCAGCTTAATTACCAGCTGGAGTTATCAGCTGAGAATGAGTTCCGTGTACCTGGAACTCCACAGGAAGCTGGTACTGCTTTCTTTGGCTGTGACTCAGGAAAATACATTCCAAGAGGAATACAGTTATATTCTTCTCTTGAAAAACAGAAACTCCACTGAATAGCAACAACAGCAAAACAATAGCAACAACTGGCATCACACAAGCCTGTTTATTTCAATACAGGGAAGCCTAGTGGCTTAAAGTTGGCATCATCTATGGGGACTAAGCCTTCAGTCCATCAAGTGGTTTGTAGGTCCAGTGGATTGAGAAACTGTACTGCTCATGAGGTTATGGTTTCTAGTTCGAGCCTGAAAGGTAGGAGATACTGGTCTTAAGCTTGATTTGGTCATCGCTGGGACACTTTCGCAGTTACGGTACTTCTTAGAATCTCAGTCCCCCCATCTGTTAAGGGTACAAATGATACAGAGTTGTTTAACCTAAAGGAATTATTGTGAGAACAAAATTAATTAACGGATATGAAAAAGACTAATTTGAAGACAACAATATGCAATATAACAACCACTGGTGAATTCCTACCATCTCGTCTAGTAAAACGCGGTATCGTTTCTAATTTTTTTGGTTTTAATTTTTATTTTCTTTAATGGTTTGATCAATCTTGCATTCTAACACATGGTAATCTGAGCAACTTTGCTGAAAACAGCAATATGTAATATAACAACCACTGTTAATTCCTATCATTTTGTACTGAAACCATGTACCATTTTTATTGTTTTTGCTATGTTTTGTTTCTGTAGTTGGTATTTTCCTATTGTTCTTTTTAAAAAATTCTCTTTAAAATAAAAATTAAAAAAAGACTTTAGTAGTTAAAAGCACTAGGCAAGTCCAGTGGATTATCTAGCATTATTATAAAACACCAACACAAGGCTGTGTCACAGAGGAGATTGCAACAATAAGGATGGACTGTCAGTGTGTAGGGTTCACAAGTTATCAATGAAATCAACTATCTGTGGAAACGATATCCACTGAAGAGAAGCCCGAATGGCTGAAGAGGTCATAGGAAGATGAGGACAGCTCATATTTGATCCACGAGGAATATTAATATTGCTGAAACATGGCACTCTGACAATTTTTCCTAAAGTGCTATCTAAAGTTTGATCTGTGAAACAGATTTCTTAGGAAGAAAAATGGGTCAAATAAACTTGAGTTAGACAAAGTCAAATAGAATTTTCACTTATAGCCTTTAGAATGCTAACACGACTCTTCAAAAGGGAGGGAGTGGAAATCATTAATCTTCTCATGGGCAGTAATGTGGCTAAAGCTGAAACTCAACCCTCTGTATTAGAAAGTATATGTTCATGATCTCCTTAGAGCTTCTGAAAGGGGAACCAAAGGCTAAAGATCTGAATGATGCTTATCCAGCCCCATAAAAGCAAAGGAGACTTTGATTTGGGCAGTCACAGGAACTGTGGTCCTAGGAGAGTTGGACTTTGTTGTAAGGGAAAAGATTAATCTGGTACGCTCAGGTCTGTGAGACGTCTCCCTCCAGATAACTGCTCTCATTGCTCCAATTCTAGGTTCATTCTTCCAAGTATTTGTTCAAGTTCCAGGTACTGCAATAATGGGGAGCAAAGAAAATGATGTGCATCAGCATTCAAGAAGAAAATTATTATGAATTAAATTGATTATAGCAATATTCATTTTTGTTAATTACAAAATTGATCCATATTCATTTAAGCTTCCACATGGAAGCAGTACAGAGTAGTATACGGCACTCCTTGCCCATCTATCCCCACACTACTTACTGAAATATAGTACATATTCAAGGTATTTGAAGAAAACAAAATAACTAGAAGCCAAGTCATAGTATCCTTAAGTATTTAGTGAGTTCTCTAGGACTGAGCATTTAAGTAGTTTCAGTTTTCCATCATTACAATAGGTGCAGAAGTAAACTTGGACATTTATTTCTGTGCAAGTGTATTCTGTGAAATAGATACATCGAAGTGGAATCGCCATGGCAACATGTAAGCACATTTACAATTTGGTGATGTACTGCCAAATTAGCCCAAAAAAGACAGTACCAATTTACACTTCCACCAGGAGGTAAGAGGTGCTTCTGAGTTTGTTCAGCGGCATAAGTTGCTTGGGGAAGACCATGTGCAGCAATGACAAAATTGTTGATCTGCACTGCAGTCTTGGGACTTTGGTGATGAAAGAGTTGGACCTATGTAGGGTCTCGTTCAAATGATCAGCAGATCATCCTCAACAACACTGACCTTGCCTCTCTCTTTAATGGCAAACCCAAGCACATTATGGCTCCTGAGATGTGTTACACTGCACAACTATTTCTTGTGAAAATCATAATCAACTGCTCTTGGGAGGTAGGCTTCAAGGATCTCAAATATCCCCTTTCTTTTCTGCCCAGGATCTGAATGAGGTGAGAGAGTAAGACAGAGATACAGGCATTGCCTTCGTTATTGGAGAAGCTGGCATTGAAGAATGGGGACTATAGGCTGCACAAGAGGTCTTCCTTAATCTTAATTCTGCCACATCCATTTTTGTGTAGCCTTGGACCGCTGCTTATCTCCCTAAAGATCAAGAAGAAAATTGACTGATGACTTCAATAGCGTGTTGAGAACAATCAGGAGCATATACTCTGTAGGACCCTGTTCACTCTCCAGGAGGAAGGAGCTTAGTAACCCATGGCTAAAGTTCCTGTCAGAACTCACCAATCAGATTATGTCTCTCTTCCCACCCTCAGAAAGGACAGACAAGGAGATGGAAGAGAACTGGGAAAGTCTGATTGTGCTCTCGCTGCAGGAGGGAATACTAGAAATAGGAGAAATTCTTACCATTTCTATTGCCCCTCCTATCCCTAAGGTAATGTCTCTAGACTGTTTGGCAGGAAGGAGTCCTATGTTTAATTAGTTATGTGTGCCACGGGTATGAGGAGGGGATTTATGACACATTTATTATACATTTCCAATTTTGCAATAATTGTGCAATAAGTAATATGTGATTAGTGTAAAAGTTAAATGCGTTTGTGTCTCCTAAATTGTAACAGGGCCCCATTACAGTCCAACTCTTCTCAGACTTTCTGTCTCTATTTTTCTGCATGTTCCCCATTTCTCTTCTACAGCAAGGTGGGGATGGTTTGTTCTCAAGTAATTCATAGACTTCGAGGTCTTTATACATCTTGGTGTGAACCCCAGCAGAGAGCTGATAATTTTACCCAAAGGTTCATAGCTAGGGACTCATGTTTCACAATTCCTCAGCTTTACACAGGACTAAAAGAGGCAGAAGAGGAGGAGGAAGAGAAGAAGAAGAAGAGGAAGAGGAGGAGGAAGAGGAAGAGGAAGAGGAAGAAGAAAGCCAACTTTTGTGATCTAACCAAGCATAAAATTAGTAGAGAAAAAATTAGATTTTTCAAGCTATTAAGAATTTATTGCAAACACTGGAACATTTAAATAAAATGAAGCTGATGTTGTCTTCCTAAAGGCTTGGCATTTTCTACTTTGCTGTTTTTCCTTAAGAAATTTTTGTTTCTATATTTTATGTTGTGTATGTAGTTATTCTGCACCTGCAGTACTGAGGAGAAAAGAATGTTTTTACTCACCTGAGCAAATTTGGTGCTAAAGGGATGAGCCAGATATGTCAGTGTCCAATTAGGCTGAATTTAAAAACGTATAAGCTGCTTACTAGAAAAATAATAGAAGTTGGGTTGAGCAGTATAGAGTTAGAGGACAGGATCAGGACTAGGTGTTTATTTATTTATTTATCTATTTCTTATTATTTATTTATTTTCAGACAGGGTCTCACTACACCGTTCTGGTTGGCTTTGAGCTCATTCTGTACCCCAGGCTGGCCTCAAACTTGCAGTGACACTCCCGCTTCAGCCTCCCAGATGCTGGGAGTATAAGCCTGTGCCACCACGCCTGGCAGGACTGGGTGTTTTGAGAAGAAAACAATGAGAAGACAAAATAAGGAGAGACTTTTTCTTTGGTGAATGTCTTTCCTTGTTGACACTTCTGCATTTCTGATCTCCCATGTACAGTCAGTGGCAGTGGCTACCCTCATGGGCCGGATTTAATTAACCTGTAGGTGAAGTAAGACCCTCGCAAAAACTCAGACCAAATATCTTCTCTGCCAGATTAGATCTTCCCAAACTTCAGACACTGTCATACTTTCCTTCAGATTTTTGGCTACTCAATTTACCACTTGTACTATTCCCTATCCTCCACAAGCTATTTATTTATATGATTCACTGCTAATATTATTTTGTGAATAAGAGAAAAATTAGAATCTACTTGCAGTGAAGAGGATGTAGTCATAAAAGGAAGTGTAATGGTAACAAAATGTTACTAAAAAGTTTTCAAACAGATAAAATTCAATAGCAAAAAGCTGTTTATGAATGGTAAAGCTGATAACTCAACAAATTTCTGCACCCACAATAAGTTCCTTAATGAGAAGAATGGACCTATTTATTCACACTTCATAATACTGGGATCTTTAATTCATTAGTGCTTAGTTTCACCTAAAGTCAAGTCAGAGTGTGTGCTTGGGGAACAGTCTTTAAGCAGGTGGTGAGGGATGGAGGGAAATATTGGGGTTTTGAGTTTTATTTCTAGTTCCAGCTGTTACTAGATTATGATAAAAGTAGGTTGATACTATCTACTTCACAGGGTTGTTCTGAGGCCAAAATATAATTGTATTAGAAAGCATTTTGGGTATATTTAGCTGCTTCAGTTTTATTTTTTTTCTATCAATATGGTATTTATAGAATATTTCTACTTTTGGAGTATTTTTGTCCTGAGTGGAGAAACATAACAAAACACAGAATTGCAGAGTTTGAGAAGTAGAAGGTAATGCTTAGAAAAAATAAACAACATTTATGGGCTGTATTTATTTTCCATTCAAAGTAAAAATAGCGTTATTGAGTCCTCTGGGAAAAATCTACCATCTTACAACTTATATTATCTACTTCATTGACTAGAGGAATGTTAAAGATAAAATCTGCATAGTTTACAGGCATTCAATGGCAATATCTGTGTGTATTGGAAAAAGCAGCAACGGAGGTAGCATTTTAATCCTTGAACCTATGGGTTTCAGTAACTCTTCATTGAGCATCTCATCCTTTTCCTTACTGTGGAGGATACAGACTCATAGCATCAAGTGTATCCATGGCATTAAAAAAAGTCATGCATAGTGACAACACAGAATTTTACCTGGTCAACAACTTTATTATATATTTATTAGTGACCTAATATCAACATAATCTTTCACACAATTTTAGAACAGCAGAACACTCAGTTTATAAGGAAATTTGGGGCTCACCTATTTCATGGATATTTAAATGTAGCTGGCATTTAGGAGCGATGTGTGTCTGGGAACACTGGCAAAATCAGGGAGATGAAGCTATCTGGAAAGGAGGTGGCCGCAAAGTGTTCTCATGAGAGTCTTTAGCCCCAGTATTACAGGTATGACTTCTAAGGAGAAGGTAGAAATTTGAGGGTCTTGGATTTGCTGTGTTTTGGACAAGTTTGTCCTGTAAGGCCCACATTTGGAGGCTTTCTCCTGAGAGTAACAGTATTGAGAGGAGGGGGACCTAGTAGGCAATCAAGAAGTGGGACCAAGTGGACAATCTTTAGGTCACCAGGGGTAAGCCTTCAGAAGGGAATCTAGCCTCTTTCTGGCTTCCTATTTGGTGCTGGGGTCTTTCCACCACATGTACTCCTGCTATTGCCATTCTCCATGGTGTTATTCAGTCAAGGGTGCCCCTTACCAGAGCCTTGACATGCTTTGGACTTACAGCCTCTAAACAACCCTGTTCTTTATAATGTTAGCTTATCTCAAGTATTGTGTCACAGTAACAAAAAACAGACTAATTCAGGATTTCTTTGATGAAAATATATGTCTTAGCAATTAAACACTCTCCTTACTCTCCTTCCATTACTGTCAGTCCCTCTTTCCCATCCTTAGCCAGATCCAGAACCTCTGTGCAGATCAAGGAGGATGTGCTAATGGTTTCTGGCCATGCTGAGTTGCTATGCTGGCACCTCTGGCTAGGCATGTGCTCGATCATAAGTGGAATATGGAGGCTCTGAAGAAAGAAGTGATGCAACATAGGTCATATTAGAAGTTTCTTTTCTAGAACCTCCCATGAAAAGCCAGCAGATAATTCATTTTTAGAAAAGTATGATGAATTAAAACTGGAATCTGGATAATTTAGAGAGCAATCATTCTAGACAGGGCTCTTTGTTTAATTGCCTGTAGCCTGTATTATCTGAACTGGTGAGCACAAGAAGTTAAGAAAGTGGACCACTGCAATAATAAGTTGGTAGGGAAAACTTTGAAAATTAAGTAGATGTATCCATTGGTGCAAGGTATTTTTCAGAAATGAGCTCCTGGTCTAAAATCTTGGACCAGCACTTAATGTAATGTGCAAGGATGTCAGGGATTCACTCATATGCCCAGACATAAAGTTGAATGAGAGCATGAGTACTATTTGCAAGTCCATAGGTGAAAAAAACTTTTGTATATTTGACACTCATCTTTGAGGATAAATGAAAGAATGGATGGTTCATTCATTCATTAGTGCCAAAAATACTGATTGACCTCCTTAAAATGAACTACTCATGATTCAGGCCATGGGAATTGAGAATGAGTAAGAAAAACAGTCCTTGCCCTAATGAGACTTGTATCTTCCTGGGCTGGATGAGCTGCTTAGGTGATTCTCAGCAAGCCAAATGTAGTAATGGGTCAGCTCCTCCATCTTTTGAAGTCATGCCCAGAAGGACATGAAAATTGATAGTGTTGCTGGGAAGAGAATGTTGGCTCTCTGGCTCCTAAGCCAACATCCTGTTGCCTTATCTATGCTGGAGTATGGCATGGACTTTCATATTTTGAATCAAAACTCTGAATTTACCGGAAGGCAAAAGATGCTATTAACAGGACAGAATAGAGGGAATGATATCAATACACTTCTTTGTGGTCCCTGTCTCCCTTAAAAATGATCTGCAACTCAGCACAAATAAGGCACCTAGAGTAAGCCAGTGGTCAGCTTTGCTGAGGAGACTTTTCTTTTTTTTCCTGGTACTGGGAATCAAACTCATGACCTTGTGCTTGCCAGGCAGGTGCTGTGCCGCTGAGCTAAATCACCAGCCCCAACCTGCCAAGGAGACATTTCTATGAATGATTCATCTTCAGCCGTGTTGGTTCTGGCAGATTTATAAGGTTTATATTTTCATACTTAAATTGTCCTTGAACAATTTCTTTGTTACCTGGAGCATTGCCCCCTCTTCCCAGCCCCTTGTCAGATGTTCCCATCTGCTGACTGCTGCCCAGATTTTTTTAAGTAACAAAATAATTATTGACATTGCAAGAGAAACGTACTTCTTGGTTGAGGCTTACCTTCTTCAGTGTCTTTCTTTTGGGAGACAATGAGCGGTGGGTAGAGCTGCAGTTTTTGGCATTAGGGCTAGCTACTTCTAAAGCCTGCATTATAATGCAACATTGACACCGCCATTTCCAGCTGGATCTCTTTTCCCTGTTGGGAAAGATGGGGAAAGCCTAATTCTTCTGTCCTTTATCCTCCTCCTACATGCCAGGACTGCTGGGTGAAGCAAGGTCAGCAGAGAGTCAAAGGAGAGATGGCTGATAGTTCACCAAGCTGGCCTTCCCATGTCCACCCCCATGTGCTGGATGACTCTGTGGCCTCACACATGCCAGTTTTTAAATCTATCAGTTCCATGTCCCTGAGGAAACTTGGGAGTCATCAAGAGGATCAAACTCCCTGTGGCATCTACAGATGAGGGTACCCAGCCAGACTACAGGGACTTAAAATAGAGATTTGGTCAAGGGTGGCCACTGCCTTTAGGAACACACCGCCAATGGCAGAAGACAGACCCTTTTTAGATATCAGCCATATTCCATTGCAGCAAAGTCCCTGCTAACTTGAAGAAACTAGATAAAAGGATATCTTAATTAAGAGACAAAGTAGAAAAATGACTAAAAAGAAAGGCTTTAGAATCATATAAGTCTTTGCATTCTTGCACTATCATTTCCTAGCTTTAGGACACTGGATAAATTACTTAAAGTCTCTGAGCCTGTCTTTTCTATGAGTAAAAAGAAAGTAATTGCCTCCATAATGCATTGTGGTGTAGTCATAAGGATAAATGAGATGTGTGTGAACACGCTTAAAACAGTGCCCTGACATTAGTGAGCACTCAATGAAAGGCAATTTTTATTCGTGGGTATAAAGTTAAATTATAGAATATTTTAAGCAAATGCATTTTTAATTAAGAAAACTCAGCTAACAAAATCTTCATGAATAGGCCCTTATGGGACTTGCATAACAAAGAGGTAAGACTTTTACAGAATTGCTTTATTATCACTTATTTATGAGAAGAGGTTGCTTTAAAAATCTTTTTAAAAGTTCTGAGCAAAATTATTTGAAGATGTGCTCAAGAGAAGGGGCAATACTCCCCTGGAAGCCTTGCTTACACATCAAGTCTTTATTTTCTAATTGCCACAAAGGTAGATTTCATTTTACCTCCCTCTCAGGACTGATAAATTGGGCAGGATTTATCTGGATTCCCGAGGCTTTACTATTGTTCAGGCCTTAAGAGGTAAGAGATATTTAATATTTTAAATCTGAACAATGTAGTCCTGATATCCAGTATGTTTGGACTAGAATATATACTGTGTATGACCTGATTCTGAGTGGTAGCTCTTAGTACTGGTCTTCAGTAAGATAAAGATAATAATAACAACAGCACCCCAGCACTTGTCCATACTGGTTTATTTGTGCTTCACAACCATCCCCTCATGGCAGAAAAAATATTATTTCTATAGTTGAGGAAATTTAGTTTTGTTGCTCACCTCATGGCACTTGTGCCAAAGATTTACAAACTTTTATGAGGCTGGTGTATTGTAGAGCCCTTTCTGGCACTCAAATGTTCTTTGGAAGAGAAAAAATGGGCTAGATACCAGCCTACTATCCCCACCATCCTTTTCTGTACTGAGACTCACAGACCCCAAATCCAAGGGAGGATGGGATGATGGCCTTCACTGACAGCAGCCACGGCCACAGTGACAGCTGGTCATGGCGGAGTGATGCCCTTTGGTTTTAGATTTCCCAGTGGCCTCAGAATCTAGAGTTGGAGTGATGAAACCTGCCCAGTTAAGTTGGCCGAGCTGCCTTTATGAGTACAATGCTGACTTTGGAGGTGATCTGGCGTGGCACTGCAGCCTGGGGTGGGGGGCTTCCTGCTCACCATTGCTGGGAATTCTACTTATTGTCCATGTAGTGTACTTGGTGTGTGGAGAGCCTATGAAGGAGGAAAAGACCTAGTGTTGATGATGTGCTACACGTGGAGGCCGTAGGGAATAAAATCTGACATTTACAAGTTGAGGGAATGGCAGAGGTTAATAAACAGGGGGTCAATTTTTGTAATCCCCCATTTTCCCAGTCTTTACAATAGATTGGAATCATTGAGCTAAGATGACATTGCATATTCATACCTTTCTTACTGGTTCAAACACAAGTAGTCATTAACAGAGACCTACCTAGCTGGAGTAGTACATAAACATTACCATCAGCCATTGTTGGTTCAAGCTATGCATGCGTTTTTAAAATGCTGGCACTGCAGGTTCGTTGATGTCTCATTAATAGTGTTGAATGAATAAAAAATTGCTAATGGTAGCTATCTTTAAGTAGGTGTATTTGTTTCTCATAGAAGTTTGGGAATTTGGATGATATGCCAGAGGTCCTACAACTGAAATAAGATCATCTTGCCCTTTCCATGACCAAGTCTGTTCACTGACAAATTGGTCACCACATCACTCTTCATGCTACAACGGGACTTAGCCCATGTCTATTCCATGCTTTCCTTTTCAGTAAAGAAATTGGGGCCCAAAGGAGTTTCAGTCAAACACCTATGTGGAAACGCGATCTCTTCCCCCAAAGAGACTTGGATTATATTTTCTTAGCAGGTGTTCTCCTGAGATTATACAATCTACACATACAAAAGCTTAGAGATGTACAAAAGATACCTAGGAACAATGCAAAGGTATGCAAAAAAGAGAAGAAGGAGATGGCTTTAATACAGAACAAGGTCCAACAAGCTGCTGTAACAAATTCTAAAATACCAGACCTTTAATGTCATACAATTTTATTTCTCCCTCAAATAAAGTCCAATACAAGGGTTTCTTACTTATGATGGTAGGAGGTTGCTCCATGTGTTCATTCAGGTATCCATGCTAAGAGAGGCTCTATCATCCTGGATGTGCCCCCTCCACTACACCATTCTGGAGATCAACATATAGCAGGCAAGAGAAAGAAGCATGAGGCAAGACATAGGAGAATTTACTTTAAGGCCTAGACATGGAACACATCACTATTTCTGTTTGTCAGTACTAGAAATCAGTCCCATAGCTATATCCAATGTAGAGGACTGGGAAGTGTAGCTGTGTTCAGAAAAAGAGGGAATAGGTCTAGGGTCCAGCCAGTAATCTTTGCCACAGGATCCAAAGACAAGATGGGCTTTATGAAGAAGTGACAACTTCCTCCTCTTGAAAAGATTCCCATATGCATGCTCTGTAGTTAGAGTTTTCCAAAGAATGTGATTTTAACCAATAGATTTGATAAAGAAGGGTGAATAAGCAGAGGAAAGTATTCAAATTGTGTTCATCCTTGCATATCAGGATCATGAATTTTTCCAGATTGGCTCAGGCACAAGTAATCATTTCCTTCTCTGAATTTCCAGATTTCTTCGTTTTCTCACCTGGCTGATTATACGCCTCAGTTTTTGACAATGTGACTACTGACTTTTCTTTCCTCTATAGCCTTTGACCAGCACACAGAGCACTCATGAAATACGGTTCAGGCCTAATTGGCATGCTAGATTTCTACACATGATTTTGTTAATAACATATGTAAAGAACTGTGGAAGAGGATAATCTCTAAAACTCTTTTAAAGCACCGTCAAATCTACAGTTCTGCTGGCCTGACAACATGACCTGGATTCATAGGATAATTGTCAACTTCCCAGTTTGTACTTGGACTAAGCTTTTGACCAAGAAGAAGATGGAAGAAAAGTGGCTGAGTGTGGAGGAGGGAAAATCCAACTGAATTTATTGAAATTGGCTCAGCTGTTTTAGAAATGCACTAAAGAACCAAGTGGCCAGCTTTAATTGTTGTTTCTCATAGCAAATTAGGAGATGGATTCACCTTAGTAGGTCATATTTGTGGCTTGTAAATGACTGTAATTAATTTGGTCACATGGGTACAAGACAGAATCTAAGAGCTGCCTTTGAACTGACTGAATTCGACTGCTGTCTAACTTAACCTCTAATTTCCAATCTATCAGTTGTGTAAGTACATGATTTTGCTTTCTCTGAATTCACATAAACTCCAGAGATCTTTTTCCCTTTCTTCCTTCATTTTTGGTTGATAATAGTGTTTGTGTTCAAATCACACCTTCTTTGCATTCATTATATGCATATAGGCTTTTGTTGTGTTTGTGGACATAAGTGCTTTTATCTCACTCTGCAATCAGTCACAGCCCAGGGTGGAGGCAGGGAATGTTTGATGCAATATTTCCTATATAAACAGTCTCACTGTAAAAGGAACAGTATGGCACTAATTTTGATGTATGATCAGTTTAGAAGTATGCAAACACATTTGAATACACATCCTGTACATGACAACAGCAATGTGAAATTGGATACACAAAAGGGTTTTTATCCCCTTCTAGTGATTTCCCCAGCTTTCCCCCAACCAGATAATATCAGCCTTATTTCCAAGCTTTTAAGTGAAAATGTCTGCTTTGATTGCTTTCCCAAATTGATAAAAATATATGCAGTCAAATAGAATTTTTTTAATGGTCAAGTTGTCCCCTGGCACACACTCTATCTTAGTCTGAATACAAATAAAAGCAGCTTAAATTGAAGAGGGTTTAAAATTTTTCAGTGTAGCTATGAAATAAAATTGGAAGTGTCAGTGGCATACACACAGCCCGGGGATATTGAGGTTGCAGTTATTCTGTATGAGGAAAAAGCACCCGGGATCATCAGGTCCAGTGGGACTGTACTGGGTGGGAGGCGAAACTTTGTCCCTCTGGCTGGCTTACAAGTTGTCCAGGTGTGGCTGAGTGTTGATGTGACTGCTTAGAGGTAGGGGTATGTTGGCTTTTCCATCTTTTTCCCACAGTACCGCCTTAGAGTTGAGCAATATATTTAGTAAATATAGTTTTAATTTGGCTACTCACAATTCTAGTAGTGAAAATTGACTTCCAAAAAGCTAAAAGTATTATCCATACTCACACTACCTTAATACCAGTACTATTTATTGAAAATTTGCTAAGTACCAGAGACAGCTAAGCCAACCTGTATTAGATCCCATTTTCTGAAAAGTAATCTGAGGCTTAGAGAGGTGATATAATTTAGCTAAGATAATATAGTTTGGAAGTAGTCTAGCTGGGGTTAAAGTCCAGTTCAGTGGACTCAAGGACTAATGTTCTTAACTTCTCCTCCAAATGGTCTGTTGGCTCTAAAACACAACAAGTTTTATGTTGCCATGCTTTAATCTGTCTGTCAGTAAATATACAGAATTTCTCTTACTTGAAATTCGAGTAAATATACACAGAGGGAGATACAGTACTGCAATATTGGAATATTTTCAAATTATCTTGAGAATCTTTTGATGTTAATTTTATGTCTTTATCACTATGATTTCTGATGGCTGGATAGTTCATATTAAAAATATGATTACTGTATGATTTTAAATTATGTGATAGACATTGTGCTTTTAAATAACATTTTTACATATTTTGTTTCCCCCCACTAAAAGAAAAATTTTAGAAATGTGTATCTCTATTTTGTAAATGTGGAAGTTGAGAATTATAAGACTTAAGAAACTTACCAAAAATTGAGCATTCAGTGACTAGGTAGAATGCCAAGACAGACTTTTGTACTGTATTTCCAAGGCCCTTTGCACTACCCCACAACTACCTTCAGAAAAGCAAGCAAAAATGTCCCATACTGGGGGCATGGGCAGGTACTGTATCTTTTGTAGGTGCTAGAAGCTCAAATCGTATTCCCTCAAAATTCACATGTGGAAATCCTAACCTCTAAGGTGATGGTAACAGGAGATGGAGCCTTTAGGGAGAAGATTAGGGTCTTTAGAAATAAGCCCAAGAGAGGGTGTGGCCTCTTCTGTAGAGCCAGGATGCAGGGAAAAGGCACCATCTGTGAGCCAGAAAGTGGGCCTTCACAAGACCTACTGGAAACTTGACCTTGGACTTCCCAGCCACCAAAATTGCAAGAAATAAATTTCTGTTGTTTATAAATTACATGATGCATTGTGTTTTGCTGTAGCAGCCCAAATAGCCTAAGAGAATAGATAATCAATTACCATTTAGATAGGAGCTGAATGTAATAATGAACACTGGCTTTTCTTCCCAATGCAAGTTATTGGACTCTAGTGATCCAGTGTATTGGGATGTGTGTTCCAGGGGCTCTTGTGGATGTATGTTCCACTGATCATTATGATCTGGGGCAGAATAATCCAGACCTCATAATCTCAGCTGGGGATGTGCTCAGTGACAAACGCTTGTCCGGATTCTTAGGGCCCTGTGTTCAGTCTCGAGCACCAAAAAACAAAAGACAAATCCAGATCTAGGAATCTTCTAGCAAGCAGCGTGGGTTGGCGGTGTGTGGATCATGGGTTTCCTGGAGGGTTTGCTCTGGGGACATAATGACTTCCTAGTTCTACCAATACCAGACCCACATGGAAATTTCTTTTCTACAAATGCTTGGTGGGTCCTAGCTATTTCTTCTTCTTTCTTTCCCTCCATTCTGTATTTTAAGGCAGAGTTTCCTTAAATATGTTGTGGGGATGATGGGAAGAAAAAGTGAGTTAAATTTTAGGAGTGCTTACATGCATAATTCTTTAATAATTGTATACTTTAATGTATTTTAGAGAAAATATACAGCTAGCACGTTCAACAGCGACTTTCACCTGTATCATTGCTTAGGGTGAAACTAAATTACAATGAAAACTAAATTATATAAAGAAAAATAGTAAGTAAATAAAAATAAAGCTGATATTAGGATATGTAAAAATCTTGAAGGTAGCTTGTGAAGGATGTATCTCTTTTTCTGTCATTCCACATTGGCAGCTGTAGTTCTTATTCTAGCCCTTGCCTTCCCGATCTTTCTGGCTGCAACCTGCCTCTCTTGCCCTTTGAATCCACCATGATTTTTACCCCAGCACTTGGTACAGTGCCCAGCACATAGTAGGAAGTTAATCTGGGATCCTCGACTTCTCTGCTTCCATAAAGGCGAAGAGGCCAAGCTGCTGCCTGCCTGGGCTCCGCCTTGCAGCAACAAGCCTGGGGATCCAGGGCTCCCAAAGTCTGATCCTCAGCTCAGAGAAGGAAACAAGGGACAGAAATAGAACAAGAAATCTTGAACACAGATAAAAGGCTTTTTGATATCTGCATGAAATATGCTTCTTAAAAAGGAACTATTTTTATAGCATTATCTATAAGAGATTATAGGCAAAAATTAATTTTCTAAGTCTTTATAGTTAAAACAGTCTGTGCACAGAAGGAATTTAAATTCCTCTTTTAATAAAAAACCATGCATTGTCCTGCAGGCAAAGGGCTTGGTTTCTTTGTGTGATTATTTTGTGATTTCTGAGGCCAAGAGAAATTTGTAAAATGCTATAAAGACGGCTATGCTTACTTCACCACATTCCACATGCTGTCTATGCCTCCTCATAAAGGATTATTTGGGGGTAGGGATAGGGCAGAAATATTATAATATAGCAATTCAGTAAAGTATTGTAAAGCTATAAAATATAGCAAGGAGAGGAACTACAGCTTTCCACGGGAAGAGGGGCGAGGCGGGGCTAACCATCTACGCTAAATGAATAGGAGGTCTATAATTGAGCATAGAACAAACTGAACCAGAAGCATTTGAAGTGTTAATTTATTAAATAACTCTTTATGTTCAAGGCTTACGATAAAAAATATTTGTGGTCAGGAAAGTTAGGAGACAGGAAACCGAAGTCTTCTAAACCCATTTTTATGCTTGGAATGAAACCAAACATTTATCCAGTCATAAACCTTGTGTGTTTATCTGCAAAGAAGGGGAGAGGAAGAAAGCGAGGGTAGCAGCATTTGATTTCTATTTAAAGTGTCTCTCTTCACCCGGGATTTTGGTCCTGTCAGGGTGTTCTCCTGCGGTAGAGAGGAGACCGCTGTCTCCCTGCCTCTCGCTGCCTTGATCCTCAGCACCCACCCTCTGAGTGGATGTGCACACACTGGCTCAGTTTCCCTGCTTTGGTGAAAATTCACAGGGAAGTGGGAAATGGTTTAATGATCAAAGCTGAACTTGATCTCTGTCAAAGGAACCCTTTCCATCCTGGAAATCTGAGCCTCTTGAAAATAGTTTAGATCCGAGAGGGAGACTACCCAACTGTCCACACGGGCCAGCTTGAAAGGAGAGAGGGGCAGAGCAGCAAGTAGCTCTCTCTTTAATATAATTGCCCAGGAACAGTGTGTTTGAATGCAAGTTGCCGTCTTTATGCTTCCTTCCAGTGGGGCTGCATTCTGGTCCAGTCTCAATGAAGAGTTTGATGAGAACAACCCTCAAGCGCTGGGATAAAAATGTGAATTTCTTGCAGGACCGAATATTTCAGATATTTTTATTTGATGGATGAGGAAACTAAGGTCCTGGGAGGTACTGCATCGTGCAGTGGTGTGTACCTGCTGGGGAATAAGACTCTTGACTCTTAACTGAGAGTGATCTTGAGCAAGTGATTTAACCTCTTTAACCCTCAGTTACCCCATCCCTGAAATGGGGTTGTGTTTTCATGTTTATAAATATCTAAGTTCTGGCTTTCAGACACAGGATGCCCTCTGTTATACCACACACTTTGCCTTCTTTACTAAGAGCAGCTTCTTTTTACAAAGTTTGGAGTAGGAATGTTTGTAGATTTAGTACCATCTGCTCATTTTCCGCAGGGAATTCTGGTACATGCTGGGCCAGAGGTGGTCTAGATCTGGAGCATAAGGAACTTAAATTTACTAGTGCCTATTGTGCACCAGACACCTTATAGATATCATCTTATTTCATTCTTGCAAAAAGTAAAAGAAAATTTAGGAGATAGAGATGATTATTCTCATCCTAAACTGGGGTAATTAAACCTCCACTAGAGGAGTGATATAACAGGTGGCACAGTTGGAGGCTGACCAGATTCCGAATTAGATTGTCCTTGTCTCCAAAACCTCGGCCCTCTAACCTCTACTGCATCTCCCTCTGGAGGAACAGCAGTGGTGCAGGATGTGGCTGGAGACGAGCTCAAAGAGGGAGACTGGGGACTGTGACCTTGGGACATCTGGCACGAAGTGCCTTAAGACTCCCTCTATTGTGTACCGAGGATGATGCCCTGTGAGTCAGATCTCCTGTGCCTGGCAGAGGCAAAATATGACTCAAACTGGGCCGAGAAGGAAGGTTTGTGCTAATGTTGTTTGGATAATTAGATGTTGATATCTTGTACTCTGAGTAACTAATTTACAGATAACAATACGCAATGTATTAACCATTGTTACCCTCCTATTATCTTGTTTTGAAAGTTTGGTTTTTCTCCTCTTTCAAATAAAAAAAAAAAATCAAACTGGGCTGAACTGAGTCCCAAACTGGTGCTGTTAGTCATTTCTTCCAGCACCTCAGGGTGGGGGCTGGGGGTAAGGAGCAGGTCCAGTCCCCAGGAGCCCACATCACAAATTTGATCTCTCTCTTCTATTGACATTTTCACCCTTTCGCTGGAGCACAGCATGGCGGCCACCAGACAAGAGTACTGGGGAGACTGGGGAGGACTGCGCAGGACTTGGTGACAGTTGCCCTGCCACTTAGTGGGCTGTTCTAGCCCTGTCTCTGCCTAGCCATATGCAGGGAGTAATGCACTATACTCCAGAGCCAGTTTCCTCTATGGCACAAAGGTAATCATTACAATACTCCGTACTTCATGGGACTGTTTTTGAAGATCAACTGAGAATATGTTTGTAACAAAATGAATTGGAGGCAAGATCCAATCCCCGGTTGCCTACAATGTGTTTTAAAATGTTTTAACTAGTTTTCAATTTTTAAAAATGATAAGGGCAAAATTACCTATCGACTGTCTATGTATCTATCCATCTACCTGTCACCTATCTCTCTGTGTGTCCTCTTCTCTCCTCAAATTTAGAATGCATCATGTGAAGATTCTCTTTTGAATACTCAGAAGATCTGACAAGATCCTCATGGCATCTTGTCCCTACAAGGTGATAGCCAGATACAGATAAACAGCAGCGCTGCCTTAGGAGGGTGGGTGTGTTCCCGTTCACCATAGTGCCTTGCTGGGTGCTGCCTTTGCTTCCGTGGACTCTGTGGTGCTGTGCTTGGCGTACAGTAACATGCAGCAAGTAGCAGAGTCAGGATCTGAACACAGTCAGTCCGATTCAGAGCCGGTGGGATGAGTCACTCTACGCTCTGGATTTGCTACTCAAAGTCTGGCCCACAGCTCGGCAGGTCCGGCATCATTCCGTGGCTGTTACACTCGCAGCATCTCAGGCCCCGCCCCAGACATACTGAATCCGATTTGGCCTTTTAACAAGCTCCCTAGGTGATTCATTTGCACATTAATATTTGAGAAGCACTACCCTATAGCTTGTGCTATTAACTGAATGTTTGGGCCCTCTGCTTTGCAGATAAGCCCAGTATAGTAGGTAGAAGACAGGCCTGGTCACTGAGAATGGAATTCAAGTGTATTTGCTTTGCAACTTTGGTCAAATCTACTCGGGGCCTCATCATCTTTCTCAATAAAATGAGAGGACTGGATAATATTTATATTTCGCATTCCACGACAAGCACTTAACAGCAGTATGGCTTCTGGGCAAGAGGTTCTAATTCTGGGGGTGCTGAGGCTACAAAGTCCCAGCAGATGTGCTCTGTGCCATCCTCTTGACCTTCTCTGTTCCGTATGCCAGAGACACCAACAAATTAGCCATTAAAGCACTTACGACCAGCGTGTGTTCAGATTGCTCCCAACGCTAATACTCTATAATCCCCAAATCACACCTGAGATGCACTAAATAGTCCCCAGTGTCCTGACCCAGGTAAGAGTCGCCACTTGTGTCTGAGCAATTTCCTAGCACAAAACATGAGTTCAGTGAAGAAATGGACATGCTGTAATTATAGCCTGGCAGCAGGGTGAAGCCCCAGGGGAAAATGTATGTTGGACCAACTCATGGCAAACAGTGTAGATCTCCCAGACCTTTATTTATTAACACTTATTTTAGGGGAGAATTTTTTTTTTTTATTACATTGTTTTAAACAATAAAGTAATGCCTCTAAGCTAGCACTGAATTGTAGATAGTGCTAATTTGGTTCAATTATTTTGCTCATTATGGGCAGAGACACAAGTGACATTACAGACCAAGGACTGAGAAATCAAGTCCCAGCTTACTCATGTGCAAATGCAAGTGGGATTTAAAAATGTATCAAATAACTAGCTGTCACACCTGATTAATAACACCTGATCTAAGAGAAGCAGCCATTCTATCTTCTAAAATGTCATTAAAATATCAAAAATAAAGAGTTCATGTAATTAAAGAAACATTATTTTGTTCACACAGCCTGAAAAAATGTGATTAGGCAGCAGTTCTGAAATGGTGATATTCAATCAGGTAGGTGCTTGTAGGCCGGCCGGGAGCAGATACCGCTAGTTATGTAAAATGTTGCTTCGTTATATGCCATGTTAGGACAGATGCCAAGAAAGGGAGAAACGGAGGTGAGGGTACCTGGTTCATTCGCTGTGAAGGTGCAGGAGTGAAAAAAAAAAATCTTTTTTGTTTCAAAGCCAAAATAGCCCTATTGTATCAAATAAGCTATCTGGGTTACATTTCCAGTCAGTGAAGGGACAGGATCTACACTGACGCTTGGATTCCAAATAAGACTGATTTAGTTATTCTGTCACTAAACACACACTAAATTTCCATTCAACAAAAACAAGAATAATTGGTTTAGTTTTAGAAAGACAAGCAATCATTTTTCATTAGCGTATGGGGGAGTGAAGCATGCCGACGGTTACTAATGTATACACATAGCACTGCCAGAGCTGGACGTGGAAACCTCATTTAGTAATTATTTTCTGTGAAATAATTTTCTTAAAGTGGGTGTTTTGTATGAAATTGAGTCTTCTAACTAACACACACACACACACACACACACACACACACACTCACACACTCACACACAGGCCCAGGTGTTTGGCAAAATAAATTCCTATGTGTTGTGTCTTGTTCATAACGGGTACTTGATAAAGGTTGGTTAAGTTAATTTGTAGGAATATGAGTAGACATTAGTCTGAGGAAATATCGTCTTTTTGGTAACGTGTAGGGTGCACAATTTAGCCTTAAAAATAGAGGATGGCAAGAGTACTGATGCTTCACAAGGGAAAGCCTGGTTGGAGTGTGCAGCCTGCCTTAGCAGGTAATATATTTCTGGAGAGAACACACTGAAGATTTTTCTTAGACCCTGGGTTTCCCAGATCCAGTCAATGAACCAGCTGTTCTTAGTGTGTTAGTAAGATACCTTGTGAAGAACATTTACTCAAGGAATATGTCTACCCATTGCCAAGGCAAATGGTTAAAAAGCAAAAACTCAATCAGTTGAAAGTTTGTTCCACCAAGGTTGTCCTGAATTCAAGAGTGGTTTTAATATCTGCAAATTCCACTTACCACTGGATCAGTGATGATGGTCAGGGGTTGATAGGTGGACCCCTGGATGGAAGAAGAAAGAACTGCCTTAAGTTCAGAGTGTAGGTTATTTCATTAATGTGTCTAGAGGGATTAAAATTGGACATTAGAAGTCCAGCACACTAGACTGGCAATCTCCAAAGAAGGGTGTGGAAAAAATACTAGAACTCTTCATATTAAATTTTGGTTTCATCCTTTTTACTTGGAGGATGTGTGTGTGTGTGTGTGTGTGTGTGTGTGTGTATGTACATATGTGTGTTTTCTACTAGTCATATTTGAAAATAGTAGAAATATAAAATTTATGAACAAGTACTATACATTTGTTAGGGATGTGTTCCCAAAATTTTTTCCAGTAATGGAGCACAGCAACCAATAAAGTGTGGACATATTTACTTAGTCCAGCTGTGTTAGGGGAGGAATGTGCTTTATTTGCTTTTGTGTACCTGGTTTCTTGCACAGCATGCAGAAGTCATACTTTATACAGTACTATAAACTCTAAGGGAATAAGCTATTTTTTATGAGGAGTATAAATTCATTTCTCAAAACTCTTGCGGATGGAAACTCCAGTATCAAGGAGTCAGCACCTTTGATGTTTGGTGAGGGTCCAATCATTTTCTCCAAGCTGGCACCTGTCCCTTCCTCCTCTCAGAAGGGAGAAGCTTCATGTGGCAGAGAGGACAGAAGGACATGAACAAAACCCATCCATCAAGACTTTTTATAATGGCATTAACTCAACATGATTGTGGAACTCTGATGACCTAAATTTCTCCCCAAAAGGTCACACTTTTTGACAATGTTGCTTTAGAGACTAACTTTTGACACATGAATTTTTGGCCACACACTCAGACCATGGCACAAACCAAAGATGTGATCATTGGTATTCACAAAAAAATTAACTACAATTGAAATTTAACTTTAAAAATACAATATTCTCTTTACTAGGAATCAAGCCCAAGGCCTTACACATGCTGGGAAAGTGCTCTATTACTGAGCTACAACTCCAGCCCAATTGCGTTCTTTTAAAGAAATCTTCCTATGTTTTTCTTTGCAAAGCAAACATTCCATTCATGATAATATATTTTGCAAACTGGTATTGTCAATACTTCTGGTCATATTGTTTTTCGACAATAAAAATCAACTGAATATGCAATATGACACCTGTTACTTTGTCAAAAACACCTATAGTTCAATCACTTATTCAAGCTAAGCAACTACTGCCTCATGCTGTCTTTAAAAATTTAGGTTACATTGCCAACGTTTTAGATGCGCTTTTGTCATGTAATTATTAACAAAGAAATGGATATTATTATATCATAAAATTCCAAAATATTTTGATAACTGTAGTTCATTATAATTAGTTTCCTTTGTAGTCCCATTTACTTTCTTTTATTCACTGAAAGCATTCTGTCATTGGATATGGTTGTCACATGCTTGTAATCTGAGCACTCAGTAGGCTAAGGCAGGAGAACTGCTGTGAGTTCAAGGCCAGCCTGGGCAACGTAGTGAGTTCAATGCAGCCTCAACTACACAGTGAGAACTTATGTCTAAAAATGAAACAAAAACTTTTAAAAATATACTCTGCAATGTGCAGCTGTGCACACCTGTAATCTCAGCTACATGGGAGTCTGAAGCAGGAAGACTGCAAGTTTGAGGCAACCTGGGCAACTTAGTGAGACCCTGTCTCAAAATAAAAAATAAAATAAAAAGGGCTGAGGTGTAACTCAGTGCCAGAGTGTTTCCCTAGCATGTATTAGGCCCTGACTCATGTCCAGCATGGCATAGATAGATAGATAAATAGATAGATGATAGAAGATAGATGATAGATAGAAGATAGATAGATGGTAGAGGGTAGCTAGAGATAGATGATAGAAGATAGGTAGATGATAGAAGATAGATGATAAATGATAGATAGAAGATAGATAATAGAAGGTAGATAGGTAGATAGATAGATAGATAGATAGATAGATAGATAGGTAGATAGATAAACATTGTTTCGAGAGATTTCTATAGGTGTCACCAGAATGCTAAAGGCCCATTACACAAGAAATTTTCAGAATCTGATATGTCAGTGTGGAAACCAGTATAGCTTGATAGCTCAGGTTTTTTCTCATCAACTAGCAGTGATTTAGGTCAGGAAGCTCTCTGCATTCTTGTTTGGAACTCTGATGATCCATTTCTCCAGGGATTGGCCTAGAGGCAAAGTCAGTGGCATCTGTGGAGTGTGGTTCATGAGGCTTCCTATGGCTGTTCTTGGGGCTTTCACTCAAGTTTAGCTTTGTTGGCTGTTTTTTGTTTTGTTTTAGTTTGTTTTTGTCCTGCTCAGGCCATTAGCCATATGTCTCAATGACCCATTGCTCCTGTCTGGCAAAACCAAAATACGATCCTGAATTTTTGAGCACTGGAGTCTCCTTGCAGAGGGGATTTCTAGGTCCTTTCTGTTCTGGACAAAGAATGCAACAAAACAAGCATAAATAGTGGCAAAGTTTCACATCTATTAAAGGTAGGGAAAAACAGACGGATAAGGAAAAAACAGGTTCTGCAGAGTAAGTTTTGGGTGGAGGAAAAAATAAAAATAGACTCTGCTATTTAGGATGGGTTATTGCGAAGAGGTCTGGGAATACACTATTTTTATTTTTACTTCATGTCACCTAGATAATCCCTGGCATTTAATAGGTATTTTAAAATTTTTAAATGAATTATTGAATGAAATTTGTAAGATCAATTATGCCTATGGAAGATTATATCAAGTTTTCTTATGTAGTTGAAGATTATTACCTTGTGAGATCTTTGAGAGTATTTAAGACATTGTGGATGAGCTACTTATCCAAACACTTGAAGTACAGGGTAGGAAGGGCTCTGCTTTTATACCTGCCTTGCAGCTTATCAGGATTCTTTTACCTTTACATTTTAAGGCATGATAAATTTTAGGCAATCCTGAACGATGAATGTCCAGATTGAAATGAATTTCTTTTTCAAAATTAGGATTCTTTACTTTGCAGAAGAATCACCATGACATCTCTTTAAATAAAGATATTCCCACACTATAGCAACTTGACTAATAAATAGGAATTACTATGGTATTTATATTTTTAAGAATGCAGTGGTGCCTTTTTAGCTATGGTTTTATTTTCTACTGTTTCAATTATTCACAATCAACTGCAGTCTGAAAAATATTTAATGGAAAATTCCAGAAATAAGTAAGTCATATTTTTATTACAGTATCCTGTTATAATTGTGCCAGCTTTATTATTGCTGTCATTAATCTCTTACTGTGCATGATTTATAAATTAAATTTAATCATAGGTACATATGTACAGGAAAATACAAAATATATATAGGTTTTAGTACTATTCATGGTTTCAGGCCTCCACTGGGCATTTTGGAGTATTCCTTCTATTATGGAGAAACCACTGTATTTTTCTGTGCTATGTGAGGAATATCTTCAGAGTTGCCTCATAATAATATATATTGCTTAGAGAGCAGCAGAATGACCTACAAAGATCATTTAAATCTTTTAGAGAGAGAGAGAGAGAGAGAGAGAGAGAGAGAGAGAGAGAGAAAGAATTTTCTCTTACTCATTTATCGCCAGGTTTTTAATTTCATGATTCAAAACAGCAGAGTTAGAGAATTTCAAATTGAAATCTTAGCCACGCTCTTTAGTAGCTATAATTTGCCTAAAGCAATGTTTTGGAGCTTTATTTTACAATAATTATTTCCTGTGATATTTCCTTTATAAGGCATACGGATTAGGACTCTTGGTTTGTCAGTTATAGAAAACGTATTTTCAGCTGGCTAATGTTTAACCAAAAGAAAAAAAGAATAAACTTGCTCATGTAAATTACAAGTCCCAGTGGCGGGGCTGGCTTTGAGCCTGAACTCTTGCTCCACATCATCCTGACTTGCTTTCTCTGCCTTTCTTGGCTCTGTCTGCTTCTGTGTTGGTGTCATTCTGACCAGTGGGGTAACCTCATTGTTCAGGGGGGCAAGAGGGCTGTAGCAGGTCCGGCAGGGTGTGTTCTATCTCAGCAGCCCAGCCACAAGTCTTTCTGCCTTTCAGGGGCTCACTGGGTCATGTGCCCATCCCTGAAGCAGTGGCTCTGATTGAAGAATGTGATGGGCTGTGTGGCTACAGTCTTGCTTACATGGACTCTACTGCTGGGTTTCTAGCGCCCTTCACTCCACCAAAATCCCTGGATCCTTGAAGATGGCACGAGTAGTTCTGCTGAGAAAAGTTGCAGCAAGTTATGAGATGAAGAAAGAGTGAATACTAGAACGAAGCAGAAATACCAACTGTCTATTATAGCTAGTTCATGGAGAATTAAATGAGGTTATACATGTGAAAGTGCACAGCGCATAGACAACCCAAAATAAATCACAAGTTGACTATCCGATTAAGTAAATCTCAAGAAATTAAATTGAGAGGCAATTTAGGACAGATTTGGAGATTAAGCACACAAAGAACCTCATTCACTTGGAGTAAATTAGTTGGCTTCATTAAACATTTTGTCAGCATCTATGATGTGACAAATGTTGTACATAGGACAAGGCTTACAGAGATTACTAAGAATTGACGTCTGCACTGGATTTGCTTGTAGTCTAGCAAGTGATGCAGGTGTGTATGTCATCTCAGTGTGGTGTGGCAGTGTTTGATGGACATATGCTTAGGGGCTGTGCGAGGACCAAGAACTGGCTCCTAGCTCACCCATGAAGGGTGCTGGAGAGGCATTACAGAAAGGTTCCCTCTAAGGAGATCTTCTTAGAGTTTTAAACAGTTAATAAGAGCTATCCTGTTGAAAACATGAGGTGGGGAAAGGTTTTCTGGGCAACAGATCGATATGAACAGAGGTGAGAGAGTTAGGGAAAGCCCAGGTGACTGCTGGGGGTAGGTGTAGGGCTGGCCACTTATTGCCTCTGTTGTGTAAATCTGGAAGCTCAGAGTGGCAAGAGATGGGGCTGAATACATAGTAATAGGGGCCTGATCATTGAGGACACCGCACTGGAGAGTGGACATTATCCTTGGGTTATGGGAAGGTACTGAATGGATTAAAGACAGGTGAATGACATAGTGCAGGTGGACTTTTGGAAAGATTACTCTAGCTGGAGCTAGCAAATGGATAAAGGTGGTCCCAGGTAGGCCTTAGGGAGCCCAGGAATGTATCACTGCTCTGGCTCAGAGTTGAGGAAGAAGAGGTCATGGACGAGGGCACTCCTAGTAGGTGCAGAGAGGAAGAGACCGGCAGCAAGAAAGGAGGAGTTTAAGCAGCAGGACTTGGCGATGGTCAAGGGAATGAATTAGAGAGATACAGAACCACCAAATCAGGCACATGATATACACTGCATCTGAACACATGGCTTTTCTGATAAAAGTTAAAAAGAAAAGCAAACGACTGAAATTGAGCAGGTCCACCAATAAGTAAATGATTGCGTACATAATGGTGTTTTCATGTGGTAGTCTAACCTTACTCTGCAGAAATAAAAAGTAGTATTTTATCAGATATTTAATGATTTGGAAGATGCTTGGGAGATTTAAAGTGAAAAGCAGGCTATAGAATGGAATAGCAGTATGATCCGATGTATGCAGAGGTAGTTACAGAAGTATCTGTATTCTGTAATTCTGGATGACTTATACCACGATGTTAAAAGCTTTTACCTCTGAGAATGAAAAGCATTTCTGTTGTTCCCTTTCTAAAAGCAATGTATCTGTAAGACTTCTAAAAATTGGAAGGAAATAAATGGTATATTATAAAAGAACCAAAATGGTCAGTTTTGATAGATCTCAGACTTCCAGGACAGAGATTTCAGGGCAAACAGGCTGTGAGCCGATGTTTGCATTGGTATTAATGAAGACTGTTCACACTGGCTTTGCAACAGGGACAGTGGACAGACTGTGCCTGCGGTATGTACATGCTTTCAGACATGGCCGTGTGATAACATGAAGAGGCAGGCACTTTGAGGGGTGATTGGGCCTTGAGGAAGTCTTCTTTGTTAATCAAATGAAGAAGGACTTCACAAAAAAATGCCCTGCAGAGCACCCGGCTCACTTGCTAGCTTGCTCTTTTCTCTTCAGTCTTGTGAGGACACAGTACTCGTCCCATTTTACCTTTCTGCCTTTTGCCACGTCAAACACAACATGAAGCCCCTCACCCGATGCCAGAGAATTTTAACATTGAATTTTGCACCCTCCATAACCATCAGAAATAAATTTCTTTTCTCTATAAATTATCCAGTCTTGGGCATTTTGTTGTAGCAACACAAAAAACACCACCCTAATGAAAACTGAATCTCATTATTTGCTGCTGGTTAAGCAAGAGATGCCCTCAAATCCAAATACCCTGGACTAAGAAGACATGAACATGTACCTTCACTCTATATTTTATAAGCAACAGGATGGTGAGGCAAATCACCTTTATTCTCTAAACTAGTTTTTCTCATTCCTTCTTTTTGAAGAAGCATGAGAAGGATTTATTAGAGGTAAATATAAGATGCTGCTCAAAAAAATGAGGGACCCAGTTTTCTCATTTTTGACATGGAGTTAATATTCCCTGCCCTGCTTAACACATAATGTCGGCTACTTGAAGAGATAATAAAAAAGACCTTACTGACAACGAAATGTCTCCTGCCTCTAAACTCCTACCGTCTTTCTTTTGTGATACTGTATTGTTTGGAACTACTTCCTCTCCCTAATGTCGTCTCCACTCCACAGTCACTCAGTGTAAGTTTACAAATAAATCTATAAACCCTCTCACTCTCCACACCAAAAAATAGTGTACTGTATTTCCTGGCTGAAAACCCAGCAGAAGTGTGTTTGTTTTTTCTTCTTTCCTTTAATGATATCTGTTGGCCTCCATTTGGTCCAATGCATCAGGAGTTGTAAAATTTAAAGGGTCACATGACACTGAACAAAAGGGAAAGAGATATCACTTTGAGATGAGCTCTCTGTGAAGGGCATTTGTAACGTTTATGGATAGAGGGAAGGGCGGTCCATGTTTACAAAGTGTGCTCACAGAAATACAACCAATTGTGGGTGCTTCAGAAAAGCACTTTGCAGACAGAGGTGTTGCTCAGAGGTTCTTTGGGTGTGGAAAGAAAGCTATCACCTACAAATACATCTAAGTGGTCTTTCACCTTCTTCAGGATTTTCCTGAGGGAGTGAGATTTCTTTTGGAAAGAACACCAGTGATCACAGTGTGACTGGTACTGCCCAACCTTCCAAGGTGGTCCTGGGAAGGAAGGTCCAGGAGAAAATTGGCTGCTCTTGGCTTTCATCAAATGTTACTTTAGACTGGAGACTAAATTGGGTTGCTGTCACAGCATTGACTGCTTCATACAGATGCATGAATGTGGTGTTTGAAATAACTTGGATCTTATGGCTCACCCTCACAGGTCTACATGCGCATGCATGAATTCTGCAAGTCATGGCTCTGATAAATGGCTCTGGGGATGAGATCTTGGTGATAAGGTGAAAGTACAATATTGCTCAAATATTTAGAAGAGTCAACTTACTTGATGCAGGACATGCATATTTAAAACTAAAAGTTAGTCATATTTCCAGTGGCCTAGGCATCGCTTGAGTTTGAAATTATTAAGGTCCTTTGCAATAGTTGCTCGTCCTCTGATGCAGTTCAGGTAATTTTGTTTCCTTGAGTTATTTTCACTCTTTTCTAAGCCCAACCTGTTTCTCCTCATGTTCTCCCCATCTTAGCAAGAGTCACCATTGCCCACTCGGTTACTCAGAGCCTTGGAATCATTCATGTCTCTGCTCTTCATTAATATCTCATATTTAACCCGTCTGCATTAGCACTTATCTTAAATCTAATGACTTTTTCTCACTTCTTACTGTCTCTCCCCCACAGCCCTAGATTAGCGTTTTTACAGTTCTCTCAGTTCCATTCTTAACTCCCTCATAGTCACTGTTCACACAACCAGAGTGATGCTTAGAAAAGTATGTAGAAATGTTTGTCATTTTCTCCAAAGATCAACAAACTGCATCTCAGGATAATTAATGCAGGTTGAACTTTACAAGAATTGCATCTCAGGGTAACCAATAGCACATGAGAAAAAGTTCTTTAGAAAAGTATTTCTGTTAATAAATAAAAAAATGCAATGACATAATTAGAAAAGCACCATTCAAAACTTCCTTAGTGAAAAAAAAATCTAGACAACAATCCCAGTGATTGATAAGATCACATATAAAAAGACAGCGTGATATAATGTGTGTATACATATTTATAATCATCCATGAAAGGTGGATGTTTTTAACCAGAATATTAAAACTGAGTGTGCTGAAGTTTTTAGACCTATAAATTTATTAAAAACTACAAGGATAGAGGTACACATAAATGGTACAATGGGAATGCACTTTGCACACTAAAAGAAATGTTATAGGACAAAAATTGATACTTAAACCAACAAATAGTAACAAATAGCAAATAGTGAGGGGAAGTGAGGGGAAAGAGAGGACTCAACTCATACCTTTTTATGGATTTAGCAGTGAGAGTTCAGCATCCCAAAACCATACTGAGACTGTTGGTCAGCCTGGGGGAGGTGGAAAGGAGAACTCTGTGGGTTCAAAGAGGCTTGGGGGCTTTCCAATTTGGGTCCAGCAGAATGGCTCCCACAATGAAGGATGGCAAGAATAAGAATAGCTATTCTGCCACCAATGAGGTGGTGATCATCAACACCATCAACATTCACAACTGCATCCATGGACTGGGCTTCAAGAAGCATGCCTCTAACGGCATGTAAGGAGATCTGGGAATTTGCCACAAAGGAGATGCAGGCTCCAGATGTGCGCACTAATGCCAGGCTTAGTAAAACTCTCTGGGCCCCTGGAATAAGGAATGGGGCCTGGGGATTTAGCTCAGTGGCACAGCACCTGCCTGGCAAGCGGGAGGTTGTGAGTTTGAGTCCTGGTACCAGAAAAACAAAACAAAAAAAAAAGGAATGACCCATATCTCAGTCATGTATGGTTGTCCAGGAAATGTAATGAGGATGAAGATTCACCTGACAAATAATATAGTTAGGTAACCTACATCCCTGTTACCACATTTAAAAAAAGCTCTGGACAGTGAGTGTGGATAAGAACTAACATTCAAATAAAGTTATAAAACTGCAAAAAAGTATGTTTAGAGGACATATAGACCTTATTTCCTTCCTTCTTAAATAAAAATTTAGTATATGTGTGGAGGAAATGATTAAATGTTTGGTGATATTAAAGAAGTTAGTTAATAGAGAGTAGTTATTAGTTTTTAGAGATCTTAATGAGTTTGCTTTTTAAAAAGAGTTATTTAGAGATGTAAGGTGAAGTGTTTAACATAACATGACATGATGTCTAGAATTTTTTATTTCAGGTCTGGAGACTTGAATGTAGGTGAAACTATGCCTTCAGAATTGATAAATGTTGTACTTGGTTGATAAAACTATGAGATGTTTTAGTACATGATGCAAGAAGGTAGAGTTCGACCTTGGAAGATAGCAAACTTTGACTTGATGTTCTAACTCAGGTTCAGTACTTACTAACAATATAACTTTCAGCAAGTCATACATAACCCCTCAGAACTTTAGGGTCTTTATCTTTAAAAGTGGAAAAAATAATTGGGAATGAATGAATTAACACATAAAAAAAGTTCTTAATGTACTATCGGGTGTACTGTACCATTCTGGAAGTTAAACATCTCTAAGTCTTAATTTCCTCAAATATAAGGAATGGAAAATGATGTTACTTATGTCACAGGGTGACTATGAACCTCAAATAAGATAGTTAATGGTTGTAATATTGCCTTGTACATAGCACACCCAATAAATGGAAGTTCTTTTTTCTCTTAAGGCAGAACTACTTCCTAGATTGACCATCAGAAAAATGTTTCATCTTGAGTAAATGTTATTTTCCTGAAATATAGTTCTTGTTCTGGGAGATTATATAGTTCTCTCTGATGTCATGTGTAGCCAGTTGATAGTAGCTGTCTGGAGACTGATATTGAAAGGGCTGGAAAATTTTCTCCAGTGGAAAGAAAGACAAGATGATTTAGTGATGTCTACCATGGTATGAAAATTAGAGAAATGGAAAGAGGTAGGAATGAAAGGTAGTAAGGGAAAACATTTGTGAGGCTCATCTGCTAGTTCTGCCTCACTTTCCCCTTTGGAATCCTGCAGAAAATGCCTATTGTACCATGTCCTCCTAATCCACCTCATCTTAGGAGCCCTGCAGCCAATACTTACTTAATAGTTTCCCTGTTTGCAGCTGACTGGCTGTTCTCATAGCAATAATACCTCTCTTACTTGGAGAGCAGCAATAAGCTCCCAGCAGCTGTCAAAAAGCCCTTGCTTTTTAACCAATTCATCAAACTCAACGATGACTTATTGAAGGCACAATATGAATAAGGGAAGGCAGTCTCACTTTGTGATGCTAACAGAGTGACAATTAAAGTCTGAATAAGGAAACATAAAGCTTCAAAATGAGACCCAAGCACTAAAACCACAGAAATCTTAGAGTCTTTTGGTGTTGAGGCTACCAGTTCTACTTGCCTTAATAGTCCCTCAGGGTTTCATTATATGATATCAGAGCATGAAAATTGATGTGCACAAAATTGCCTAACTCATTGGGAAAACAATGCATTATGATCGTTGTATTTTGTTTAAGAAAGCAGAGGGATCTGCAATCCTTTTTTAAAGCTCATCAGCAATTAATTGAAATTAAGAAATATTGCCAAAAAGAAAACTTGGGAAAATTTTTATGTAGAATACCCCATTCATTGATGGTATCTCCTAATTGTGTATGATTTTAAATCCCAATCACATTTAGGTAGCATGTAAAATTTAAAGGGAGCAACTGTTCATACTATAGTGAAATTATAAATAAAATAGGAACATAAATACTAAAGAAAATGAATGCTTTTCTGAAAGACATTGTAGACATCCATTTTATTTTATTCCTAGCACTTAGCATATTCCGAGCACTGTAATTCTGGAGTTCTGAAGGCATAGGATGCAGTCTCTTGTCTAAGGAGCTGATAGTGTGAAAGAAGAAGGCAACATGTTAAAACTTATTAAAATGTAGAAGAATAATTCTACTAGAAAAGGATAAAAGTGTGGCAGGATAACTACGAAGAGATGTGAAACTGGGAAAGGGTATTGGGGAATAGGTAAGATTTTGCTGTTTTCCAGATATGTAAGAGGTAAGGCATTCCAAGAACCAAAGAACTTATATCTTTTTGTGTTCTTTTTGACATGGGCCTCGGCCATCTCATTAGAATAGGATGGAGGAGAGTGGAAGGAGGTTTCTTTTGTGTGTGTGTGAGTGTGTGCGTGTGTGTTGGGGGGATAAAGTGCTGAAAAGAATGTTGAGAGTGCTTGTAGCTAAGAAGGAAATACTGGGGGTGAGTCCAGAAACTTGCTTCAGTTATAAGAAGCAACTTGGAGGGGTAATGGAGGTACATGGAATTGGAAATGAACAAAATGATGGAGAAAACCTGAAAACTTTTAAACACAGGGAAAAAAAATTAGAGACAGAGAAGTGAAGTATGTGCTTAGACCTGGCTGGGAGAGGCGCATGTTTGTGGGCTTCTTGCCCTTCGTAGTATAAGATACTTTATAAATCATGCATACCCACTTGCCACCTGAAATGGGGCTGAATCAGCTTATAATTTGCAATTTTCTTCTGGATCCAAAATGCCCCAGTGTTTTACAAGACTAGAAGTAGGAATCCTGGGCAGAGACAGTGCTTGTAACATGTAGGAGGTGACCAAATTCAAAGGAATAAATTATGGCCTTTTCCTTAAGAGCTAGAGGCAATTTATGGGGTCCTGTGAAAGGATGGCTAATTGATGATTTTGGGGAACTGGATGATTTTGCCTGGCCTTCTGTAAATAGACGGGGGACTGGACCTCAAAGAGAGGTGATGATATTAATCATGAAGTAAAAGGGAATACCTGAAGAGGCACAACCATGGGAATGACAGGAAGGAAGAGGCCACATGTTGGTGGGAATGCCAACATGCAGGAATGCTGTTGTGGGAGTCAGAGGCATGGTTGAACCTGCAGTACAGTACTTAGCTTGCCGTACTGAGGTTCAGACCCTGATCCAAGTCTCTGGGTGTTGGACTAGATTCATTTTATGTGTGAGGATCGAGAGTTCTGAAAATGCTCAAGGATGATGATCAGCCACATGTTCACCTTGTCCTGCAGGAAATTTATGGGACCTGGAGGTGAAGCCGTAGAGGAGAGGCTATTATGCAACTAATGGGGATCATTAAACTTAATGCCACTCACTAGCCCTTCTAATGCTTCTGATTGCATTTTATATTCTTCTTAACAATTTCCTCAACATCTTGGAAGAGACCTTGTTTGACTTGTCCGTGGAGATCAGTGACTGTGTCAGGAGAGAGTCCCAGGAAACCAGTAACAATTTATAGATTTACAGTTCAGTAATAGCGCTCAGCACCCTGCCTTCTGAAGCTTCCTCTGTTAATCGAGACAACAGTTTTGTTGGGAAAGGTTCCCAGAGACCTGAATAAAAAGGAGCAGTAGCACAGAAAGGCACTTCAGTGCAAAGAGGTGCAGGAAGGAACATCTTACTGTGATCACAGAACCTGAGGGCCTAGAAGCTGAGTAATAACAGCTCCAATACCAAGGCTGAAGTGACTAGCAAGTACCCCTGAGCACAGTGCTCACCCATATGTGTGGCAACGGGTTTAGAGAGAAGGAACGTGGCTGACCATGTTGGGCTGATAAATGACGCTGTCTCAACCTGTACTGACATTGTGAGTTTTCTTTTTGCTCTTTTTACAGGGTGCTATATTGAGAACATAGACCAACAAAAAGGAGTCAAAATTATTCACATTGTGGCTATTTTTATTGATAATTGCTATTTTATAAGAAATTAAAAATGAAAATTAAGTTATGTTTCTATCCTACCTACAAAATGTAACCATTCTACATATTTACTGCCCATCTTCTCTAAGTTGTTTTTAGATTCTATCTATCAATCATATATCTATCTATTTATCCATCTAGGACCTACCTGTCTATCATTTATCTATCTATCTAATCTATCTAACATCTGTCTTTCTCCACAGTGTCCTTATGAAATGAAATAAGAAATAAAGGATGAATGCTGTTGCCCAGTGCTATTCAATGGAAAAGCAGTCTTGTAGAAATATTACAGTATGTTCTAATATATTTTATTCACTGGGCCTGATAACATATGACTTTGGTTCTTGCCCAAAGTCAAAACGAACATGGAAGCTAAACATTTTGAATTGATTCAGGACATCAAGGGAGCCATGATAGTGTAGCTAAAGTGTTATTTTGTTGGGGAAAGGTTCCCAGAGACCTGAACAAAAAGGAGCAGTAGCACAGAAAGGCACTTCAGTGAGAGGCACTTAGAAAAGAGAACTTTCAGAACTGCTTAAGAAATGGAAAGAATGATGGGATAAGTGTTTGAAACAAGGGAGAGTGTTTTAAGATTAATGGCACTATGAATTTTACCATAGTAAGTTTAAGAAAATTTAATCATTCACCATATTTTTAGATCATACAGCATATTTATTTTAATCTTTCATATATATGAAAGATTAAAAAGTTCATATATGAAAAGTTCATATGTAAAAATTCATATATATATATAGACACACATGAACTTCCTATATGATTTTAGTCTGAAATTATGACTATATAATGGATCTTTTATGTAAATTACATATAAATTTATTTAAAAATATCTACATCACACTGTATCTATACTATGCATCATAATTTATTCAGTCACTGCTCTACTGATGGATATTTAAGTGTTTGTTTTTTCTAATTTGTTATAAACAATTCTGCAACAAAACTTATTTAATGCAATATATTTACTTTTATTTCTTTAGGTTAAGTTCTTAGAATTAAAATTAAAACGTCAAAGGGTAAACACATTTTTTACTTTTCAAAGAGTTGGGTCAATTAATATTCCCAACACCGAGGTATAAAAGTACTTTCTGTTACCACTGGCACCACTTAGAGTGCAATTCTCAAATTTAAATTTTTGCCATATTGAAGGCTGAGGAACAGTATTTCATTAGTGGAATCATTTATAATTCATTGACAGCTAGAAGGTTGTATATTATTCTGTGCACATTGCACATTTGTATTTTCTTTTTTCTCAGTTGCCTATTCAAATACTTTGCCTATATTTCTAATGAGTTATTTGTAATTTTAAATTAATTTGCAAGTGCTCCTTATATTATCACACTTCATTTGCTTTTTCTTCTGAAGACCTGTGGCTTTCAAAGAAAAGTTTAAACTGCACAATCTTTTACTCAATGGAACTCTCATGCCAAAGCTCAAAAAATACATTAAATAGAATATGGTCTTTAAATACCATTGTTCACTAAAAATAAGCCAGGGCTTTTTTGGAAACATGGCTAAGTCCAGATTTGGGGCAGGAAACATACAAAAGGCATTGAGAACATCTTAATATACTAGAAAGAAAGTTATGAAAGATTACAATGGCCAAATAACAAGGACCCAGGAGTGCAGTTTAGTCAACTTTCAGTGGGATCTGGATGTGGCAGAATCAAGAAGGCCGTTTACAGTAAGAATCAAACACATCGAGCTGTTTTGATTATGGCTCCTAAAGATGCTTAAAAACAAATCTTTGTCTGGTGCTAAGAAACAAACTAATTTTGAAGACTGATAGATTAATAAATAAATAAATGCATAAGTAAGTAAATAAATAAATTGTCCTGCTTTTCCTGTACTGATGGTGACCAGAGAGCTGATGAGTTTTCGCTATATGAGTATTCCAGCTGATAAAGTTATTAAAATTACAATATCAGTTGAAATAAGAGATCTCATGCAATGATCCTGATGAATTCTCCTAGTGGTTCACAAATAATTTTATGGACCCCTGATGATATAAGTGATCTAGGTAACAATTATACATAGCTACCAACCTCACAAAGAAATCAATATCTACTAAACCTTAAAAGCCTCCTGATAGGTTTTTGAAATACTGTAGATAAAAAATCAAAACTAACTGTGAGCAAACCTCTGGTTATAACTACCATATTATAGGAAATTCATGGGCCCAAAGAAAAACATGTTAAATGATACTATAGGGATGTAATCAGTAAAATCCAGAATCTACAGAATTAAAGATATGGTTCAGAAGGGAGAGAAGAAAGAGATGTGGAAAAAGAAAGCAAGTTTCTAAAAGAAACTTTTAGACCAGAAGTAATTTTAGAGATGCATCAACAAATTTTGATGTATGAACATTATTTTGATCCTGATTTTAGTGTATACACTTAAAGAATGGGACAGTTGGGTAATATTATCACCAAGTTTAATGACATTACAGAATTAAAATTAACATTTTAAGTAGGATAATGGTCTTTGGTTTTAGACCATTTTAGATTATCTATATCTAGAAGTATATACTATCAGTAGTCACAGGTGAAATAGTATGCCTGGGATTTGTTCCAAAATAATCTGGATGTAAGTGTGAGGATGGGTGTGAAAGAAGATAGGAAATGAGGGGGTGGTCAGTGGTAGTCCAATATACTTTGTCCCTACCTTTACATATGCTTTACTGTTCCTGTAACAAAATCAGGGCTGTCTTGTTAACATGGAGTTGGGGTGTCCCACTGACTCAGACCTCATGTCCTGAGACACCCAGAAATATCTCTGGCATGACACTAGAATGAAATTCTTTGAGAGCAGGAAGTTTTGTTCGTGTTAATCCCTGATGGATTCCCAACATTTTGAAGATGGTATGACTCTTAAAGGGCCGTTAGTGTTTTGGAGAATGAATAAATGTTTCTCAATATGACTGGTATTGAGCTTCTTTCGTCAGAATCGCTCAGGGAACACATTTCCCCACAGAAGCCTGGACACAAGCACCTGAGTTTATGTGTACCGAGGATTTTTCACACCCTGGTGACCACTGATAAGAACAAATAAACTCAAGGCTTATTTAGGAGAGTAGAATGTCCAAGGTCTACTCATACTGCAAGCCAAGAGCCTACCCTTGAGGGCAGCCCTGTGGCCTCGTGTGGGAAGAACGGCTAAGGCAAGGTCAGATCTGCAGAAATCCTGTCTCCAAAGCAGAGGCTTCTGTAGGTCATGTGGCAGAACCACACAACAATACAGGTTCCTGGGCCCTTCCTCTAGATACTTGGGCTCACAAGATTCAGGCAGGCTATTTTTTTAAAAAAGAGAAAATTTCCACAGGTGATTCTGTGAGCTCTCAGCAGTTACCTCAGTGATTTTCTTAACCTTGGACTGGTTTTGGCCTGCAGAGCTCTGTCCACATCTGAATATCCCTGCATGGATTTTTTGGCAGGAGGCTGAATATCATCCTTTCTCATCCTCCTATGGACTTTTACCTAGGACTCACAGGTGGGGTTCCAGGTCCATTCTGACCCAACTCTGTTGCAAATATTTGTTGTTTGAAGTTGGAATATTTCTCTTTATTGGGACCCTTACTGCACATTCTCAGTAGGGAACCCTCCTGCCTCTGAGTGGAATTGTCCCTTTTTTTGTTTTGTTTTTAACTAGCATTTTAAACTAGCTTCTGGAGGTGGGGTTTCCTGTTGCTGTGGTTACTCTCTGGGCTAGTAGCTCCAACTGATACGCTCCCTATGAATTACCTCAGAGACAAGATCTGAAGTCTCGCTGATTCTTCTTGAGGCCTTGACCAACTTTTGCTTTCCTATTATAGAACCTCATTGTTTAAGCAGAACTATTGCTCAGAGCTGCTGGTTAATGCGTGATGGCTCTGGAGTTTACCTGAATACAATTATTTATTGCTTTATTGATGTGCTACTTATAACTCTGTTAAGTATCATAGGGTGTTTAATTATGTGAAAGGGAAGTGCAAAAGCAGCTGCTGAAAGCTGGCGTTAAAGAGGCCCAGTACCTGATCTCCTGACAATGTGTCATAAAACAGTTTGAAAACACATGCACACACAAAAGACAAAGCTCATTCCAAAGCTTAACAAGCCTGGAAGCCGAAGGGGCTTGGGGGAGCTGCTGTGCCACTTTGTGGGTTGATATTAGCCACAGCCCAAGCAGTGAAAACTATTTCATACTTTAAAGATGGGCAGCCCCGTTCACCATGTGCTAAGCTGAAATAACAAGATCTTCGGACAACATGCCTGAATTGCGGTCTGGTGAGAAAGCTTCCTGGAAACACAGAACCGCACCCCACCCCCATCAAGCTCAGGTGCCACCCCAGTAGATGATATTGTCGCAGGACTCTCTTGTCCTAGGGGAGCAACCCTCACCAGTTTTGAGTTAGGGAGGGGAAAGTACCTTTCTTTGTCTCCTATAAAATCAAAAACAAACTATAAATTTATCTCTCAATAAATAATTTGTCACAAATTCATCTATGAATGCCAACCTAAATAATCTGCATGATGGGTTATATTGTAACACAAAGAACTCATATGTTGGGCTAAGAAAGAAAAGAGTTGAAGTCACATTTTTTGGTTTTATGACCCTGGAATAGTCCCTCAGTTTATTTGAACCTGGTTTACAAATGGGACAAAATAATAGCGGCATAAAAAGCTTGTGGACAAAGGGAGACAGTAGATGTAAGAATCCCAGACCAGTCCCTGACACATGATAAATCAGTGAAAATTGATGTTCAATTTTTCCCGATAAAGTATATAATACTTCCTCTTTTTAGATAATAAAAATAGAGATCAACTTTGACTTTTAATGTATTCCTTTCCAGAAGTTTTTTCATGCCAACTATTATAGAGATTGTGCACTCATAAAATAATGGTATATAAAAGTGGTAGGATTCTAAACTTGCACATAACATGTAATGTTTGTTGAAAGTGAATTTTTACTAACATAAACTTATGAAAAGTTTAAAAAATATTTAGGAAATTGGAATCACATGTTGCACACAATTATATATCCTACTTTTTAATACTCTTGCATCATGAACAGGCTCAATTTGGGGAACTTAATATTGTTTTAAAATCTAAACTCTGTTCTGAAGAATTCATAGAAACTAAATTTGCTCCACTGCCTTTAGAAAGCAGTTTCAATGCTTAGAAGACTATGTTTGTCCCATATAACTGGGCATGTCCAAGCAAAACCTGGAACTCTCTGAGGTTCAAGAGACAGGAGGCAGCCCAGCGTGGCGGAGCACGCACAGGTCCCGGAAACAGGGATGTAGGATTTGAATTTGCTTCTTCCACATGTTAGCTTTAATTTAACCTTGGAAAAGGTCTTCCATCTCTCTGATCTTCACTTTCACATCTATAAAATGGGAAACTGATAGTACCCAACCCAGAAGGTTGTGAGGAACACATGCAGTATGTAGATGAGGCATGTGGTGGTTGTTATTTGATTTTTAGATTCCATTAGATTGAAGTGAGCTCAGTGCGATGCAATGAAAGAAAAAGTCACAACTGGAATTACTTAAATTTATTTACATTGACTTTGCTGAATTCTTCTGGAGAACTTCAGTACACTTTAAGGTGAGAACACTTGGAAAGCAGTCACTATGGTTTTGTCTTCTCTTGTACAATATATTCATGATTCCAATGATCAGGCCAGGGACTATCAATACTTTGCTGTAGACTATCTCTCCTCGGAATGCTTAAAGTTAAAAAGAAATGTTAGATTTTCTTTATTTAATTTTTATCTATGACAATTATGAGTGCCATGAAGATATTATAATATTATCATATTATAGAAAGTGAATGTTATACAGAGATTGAAAATACTCTCTTTGGCATCAGGCCAACCTTGGCTTCTGTTTTGTATAACCTGGGCAAATAACTTATTTTTCTCTAAGCTCCAGTTTTATAAACTGTAAAATGTAGATAATAAAGAGGCATTCTTCTTTGTATCCTCCACTGTGCCTGGCATGTAATTAGCTCTTAGATTTTCTGATGGAATCAACTGCTGGTTGAGTTTCAGGCTTCTGTTTCCTGACTTGGCTCGCACATGGCACTGCTTGCCTGTCACCCCAGCCAGCTAGGTGACTTCATTGATGACTAGGTGACTTCATTCTGTCAATGGCTCCTCTTTTAATTCACCTCTTAGTTCATTCTGAATCTTTATAAGCACTGCGTCCTGAATGTGAACCTACGGGATGCACGTGGGCATGGTCCCGATCATCACTGACTCACATGCCTGCCCTCACTGTCTGGCCAACTTTCAGTGATTCAAATCCAGTTCCCTTTGGGAACCAATGTGCAGCCTTCATGGGACTTTAAGCCATATTACAGTCTATCATAAGGCAGACACAAGTCGGACTTGGGTCATTTGGAGAACTGGAGAAACATTCCTCTACATTGGGCAGAATGATTTATAGGTCTAAATACATGTACATATATATGTATATATACACACACACACACACACACACACACACACACACATATACACACATACACACACACACAAAAGGACTGTGTAAACTGTAAAATCCTTCCAAAGTGTGACACTCATGATATCTGCTTTGTGTCTCACTTTCTGATGAACTACCTGAAATTGTGTCTCCAGTTTAGAGAGGGGAAGCCTTTCAGCAGAGAGGCTAAAGGACTTGCTTGAAGGTGTATGGATAGTTGGTGGCACAAGCAGGACTCGAATCAGGGAACTGATTCAAGCTATTGTAGAGGCTCTGAGTACTTATCGGGTGCCAATTACCATATCAAACCTCCTGTCGTTTATTTGCCTTCTCCGATATCATTTAATACTGTGAAGTAGGCATTTCTCAGGTGGAGTCAGAGATGTGAAGAACCTTGCTCTAGGAAGGCAGCTTGGGAGTGGTGGGAATGGGATTTAAACCTTGGCCTATCTGACATGAAGCCTGAGCTCATGTAATGCAGCTTCCTGAGAAAAGTTGGAGCTCTTTCAACCTTAAACAGAAAGTAAACCAAATCTGTAAAACATCTGAAAAATTTAATTATTTATATCTTCTTCAATCTTCCCTTCCTTCTTTCAAAAACTATTGATTAAGCTCCTATCATTTGTGAGCCACTATGCCAGATATAAAAAGAACTGCTTTTGAACTTCTGAGAGGTCACTCTTTACATCAACACTCTTCACCAATGGGGCTGCCAGGCCCCTGCTCCTGTCTGCTCATGCTGATCGCAGACCAGATCAGCCTGTTCTCCTTCAGAACCTCCTTCGGCCACCAAAGCCTACCTACATGGCCAGCTGTAGGTTCTGGGAGGTGAATCTTCTCAGAAATAAACTTACCCAAAGGCTGACGGCAGCAAGTGTATAAACACCCCGCTCCCATGTCACCGCTGGAATAATTCTGAGGCAGATTTACTATGCTGGCTTCAATGTTTCTCCACTGGGTTTAGGCCCCAGTTGCTCCCGGTGGTGCCTGGCTTACAGATGCACCTCATATTGGTGGCCTTCTCTAGCCTGAATCATTTTTCTGTTGTACAACCAGTGCTTCCTTTGCCTACAAAATCAGTTTCTTGCAATCAGAATTAACCATGGGTCTATTTCTAGGAGAACCCAAGTTAAGTCAGTAAAGGTTCCTCAAATTATCCCAGGGTCTACTTCCAGGAGAACCCAAGTTGAGACAGAACTCTGAAGGATTCTTCTGGCCTGTCACTAGTAGATAATTTTAATCTTATAAATATAGGCAGCTACATTTAAATTCTTGAGAATTAATTCTTACTGTAGTAGTGATTTAACACAATCTCTCCATGAATTATGTGGGACTGTTGAGAGCTGTCATCTACTATATCCTGGAACCTTTGTAGATATGTAAGAAATAACGCACCAAAGATTCTCCTGAGAGAAAACCGTTCTTGCTTGGCAGGATTTACTTTGTGAGGCCCACTGGGGCAAAGAATTCTTAGAGCATAATGACTTGAATGTGGGATTATTTTCTCTTCCTTGAATCTTACTACTTCAAAGTTAAGCACTTATTGCTCTTGTTGAGAAGAGATGCGCATACCAATTTTCGTCAGGTAAAAAACAAGGCTGAATGGGTGAGCCTGGGAGCCATCCCTATCTCCTTAGAGGGCATTTTCTTCTGCTGTTCAACAAAAGTTTATTGAACCTTAACAGGGTTTGAGCTCCAGGCTAAGCAATGTGGAACACACATAAACACACACAAGAAAAAAAATGGATAAAAGGCACAGCTCCATCTAAAGGGTCCGTGGATCTGGGAGCAGAGATTTCAATACCCTTTTTCAGAGTTCATTTGGTTGGTAATACATTTCATCCGGGAGAACAATCAGAAAATCAAATTGACTTTGGTATGTTTGCTTGATTTTAAAAATATAATCCCAGGGGGGAAATGCCCTGTCTATGGAGACAAATGGTTACCAGTCTCAAAATAGTTTTTTACTGTATTTTTACTCAGCCACAAACATTTTCTTTTGGAGTCTTAACCTAATTTCCCAGAGTTGCCTGGACTATCTTTCTCCTCTAATTTTAATGTTCTGTCTAAGTCTTTAAGGTCTCACTTGGTTAATGTTTAATGCTTTTCACGACCCGTGTTTGATGTTTACACTTTATTGGGCTAACCAAATTTGTAGAGCAAATTAAATGTGTGCAGGTCTTTGGCAAGCCACATTTAGATATGTGTTGCTCAGAAACCATCTCCTTGTTCAATGCTACATGCCCTAAATAGTTTCAATTAACTGTTCTTCTTTCATGGCAATATCTGCAGCTATCTGCATTGCTTTTGGGGGAGAAATTACTTCTCATATTTACAAATATTACAGTCTCAGACCCTTTTGCTTCCAGAAAGCATGCCACAGCAGAGAGCTCCATTTCTATGTGAAATGAGAGCGTCAGCAACAGGTAACCTATTAAACTAGATTGACCAAAGACCAGAACAATGTGCTAGGGGTGAAGCAAGGAAACGGGGAGGGGAGGATTTGTGTAAAGTGGGAAGGAGTAAGAATTGGAGTGTTGGTATTTCTGTTAACATACACACCCCCCCACACACATACACACACACCCCTCTTAAAGGAAACATACAGGAAGAATAACAGTGCAGTTTAGGTAAAGACCCATTATTATAATTACCTGAAGAAATACATCGTTTTTCAACCTATTAATTTAATTGCAGTCTTCTTTTCTGAACAAATGAAAAGGTGTTGTGATTTCATGCAATGGAAGGGTTGGGGAGACCCAAGCCCGAGTTTCATGTCCAGCAATGCTGGGCCTTCCTGATATGATTTTGGTCAAGCCCTCTGCCCTTTCACGGGGCACCATCCATGAAAGAAGTGTTGGTCATGATCCCTGGAATGTCTTCTCTTCGGGCACTCTGGGATTCAATCCTATTTTTGCCCCAACTATAAAATTCCCGGGGAATGGGGGCTATGGCTTACAACAATCTTCTTAAAAGATATAAGTTTCATAGATAATTGGCCAGTAGAGTACAACATAATATCCTCCAAAGAGTATCTTGATTATGGCTTTTAACAATTCTTTCTCCATCTCCCCAAACCAGGATTCTCTTTCACCCCAGTTTTGAACAAGTGTGAGAAAATACTAAGGTGGTTCTGGGATTTAATCACCAGATGAAAATAAGGACTCTCCAAACTCCAGGAGGGTCATTGATGGACTTTGGAGCTCAGGTTTCCACGGGGGTCAAATTTCCTTGTCTCCTCAAGACTACCAGCAAGAGGCCTGGTCTAGAGCGATAGCTGCTTTTTCTGGCGCAACAGCAGTGGTTGAACACTAATGTGTTTAACAGTTGGACTTATTTTTAATCTACTGTATTAGGAGCACAAATTTAATCAAGAACAAAATGTTACCAGTGTTGTTTTTTGTCCCTGCATATGCATATATCCCTAACACTATTTTGCATTCCCTTGTGTGCTAGAGAGCTCTCCATCTGACGTCTGACTTATTTCATAACATTAGTTTATTTTTTTTTAGTGCAAATATATCTTAAGGTAAAAGAGAAACAAGGACCCGAATTTCCACCCAGTACGGCCCCCTCCCCTGCTTAAAGAAATAGCTGCAGTACAGATTTTAACAATTAACATTCCTGCAGTGAATGTCGTTATGGATGGAGCTAATAAATGTTCTCAAATACTCTGCGGCTCAAATACACGTTCAGCTCATTTTCTGTCATTTGATGGCATGGGTGGGTTGAGAAATTCCTCTGGGTTTCCTTCTCCCCCCCTTAGTCAAAGAACGAGATCTTATCTCCCACCCCACCCTAACTCACCCCCCTGCCCTTCCCCCTCCGTGACTACTTTCCTGAAACCTGACTGGCAGGTCAGTGAGAGCTGGTAACAGATTAATTTTACCCGATGAGGAATACCAAATATTTTGGCCAGGACACATGAGAATCCTGTTATAATATTACTATTTTTCTAAATTAAATATTAGGAAAAATTAAACCAAATTGTGGCACATAGTGTAATGGAAAATATTTCTCTTCTAAACACTCCTCTGTGATAAATGCTTTTGTAAGTGAAAGCACAATAAATATGCAGTAAGTTAAAAACCTAGATTATTCAGGTTTTAAGACTTATAGCTAAAAGTGGTTTAATGTTTCATGCCTAATAATAGATTACTCCTATCACATTTCTAACCTTTATTTCTCCTCGCTTTGAAGTCCAGCCATATAAAGGTTGTTTGTAGAACCACACGAAAGTTAAAGCAAATATTACTTAGAGTGATTCATACCAGCAAGAATTTGCAGTGAAGGCAGAGTCTTTGTGTGTGTGTGTGTGTGTGTGTGTGTGTGTGTGTGTGTGTGTCTGAATCAAAGGAAATGAAATGTTTGTAATATTTTTTGGTTGATAAATTTATTAAAACATTTTAAAGGCTTGTAGTAGACGCGCAGCTGACATAAACAGACTGAGTGGAAGCAGATTATATTCTGCTCTGTGGGGGAGGCAGAACTTAAAGGGGGAAAAATTCCCTGGATTTCAAAAATTGCCACCAGGTCACAGCAATACTTAATTAACTGAATACATTAGTGGAGGGCTAGAACCTCGATGCTAAAAAAAGGGTGTGGGGGAGTAGTCAAATTCATTTAATCCTCTGTTCTTTGCTTACAGATTAGCCTTTCAGAATGAGCAACCTGAATTTTTTTTTTTTTTTAAAAGGATCCGTTTACCTTCCAGAGCTTTTCATAGCAAAACATTTTGCATGGTTGCAAAAGAAATTAATTTGTTGCCAGTTGCTCCATACTGGCAGGAATTCTGAATAAAGAATGTAAGCAATCTATCTTTGTTTGCAAGATATAATTAATCTGGCAGTTAAAATTCTTTGGAAACATTCTGATGACTTATGTGGAAAAGTAGCGCAGCATTTAAAAAAAAAAAACTCAGAACTGTATGCAGGGGAAGATAAAAGATACATGAAGTGTTTGTTCTAAGCGATACTATTCATTTAAAGATCATAATGTAACCCCACCCTAGCAATTATTGTGAAAAACAAGACAAATCTCCGTCTATAGCTTTCTGACACAGTCTTGATTTGAGAAACAAAATAAGCACATTACTGTTATAGTCTAATAGACTGCAAGCTGTTTTATTAGAGTCAGCTGAATCCCGTTTTGCATAAAAAAGAACTCTGTTTGCTATCAAGAACACATTTACATTAATATGACTTTGACAAAGTAAAATAAAATCGCATTAAGATGATGTAAGTAGATAAGACAATGAAATCTCTGTGAGAGAGTTTTGGCACACACTAATTACAGTCAAGTCCCTGCAGGAAAAGAACATATTTTTACACCAACTATCCATGTGTTTGAAAATGTGGAGAGCCTAAAATGCAAGCCTGGGTTCAGGTAGTTCCCGAATACATTGTGTTTCTGTGTTTCTGAAGTAGTAGTTGCTGTTATAGTTTTAAAGCAGTCTGCTGATAAATAACACTTTCATTTACAATAACACAGGCAAGTTTCTTTCTGAATACTAGCCTGTAATCATCCTGATTATTTTAAGGGACTTTCCAATATAGGGCAGCTGAAAACAAGGTTTTAGATTACATGGTAATTTAGGAATGCATGAAAAGCTAAGCAGTTACCATAATAGAGTTCTGGATAAACTTCATGGTTTTCAGAGCAAAACATAACAACATATGTTTTGTGATTTGTTTCAATGATTTTTCTATTTTTTTTGTTCAGGTTCTATCAAAATATTTGGAGGCCTCATCTGCGTACAGCGTTTTTATAACCTTATTTTGAAAACTTTGATGTGTCTCTTCTTGGTTCAGTCATTAAAGGAAAGGCAATGACGGATGATGATAATGCCTCGGACTTTATGACTAATCAGTTCGTGGCAGTGGCCATATTTCTTCCGTAGTAAAACTTTAATATTCCTTTGGCCTTGTATAGGCAAAAAAAAAAAAAAAATTTTTTTTTGGAACTTTGCTGCTCCAGCTACTTATTAAGTATTACCAAACAGTTATTGCACAAAAGTTAGCTCTCTGGTTTAACACCTGACAAAATGAAGCAACCAGCAAAGACAATCTCTCTCCTCTTTCTGGCTTCTCACCAATTTTGGCTGCCTTGTGATTGTGCATTTCTTCTCTTTTGAAAGGTAAGAATATGGTGGAAATGTATCCAAGTGGTAAAAATATGGAGAGGGAAGGAAGTCTATTAGAGATAAAATGGGCTGCCATTTGCATTTTCTCTTCTTGAATTATCTTTGTGCGGATGTAGTTTTTATGAGAAGGCTGATTTCGGCCTGGAGTACATCTTTGATATATTCTTGAAGTTGCAACAACAAACACCAGGTGTCTCCACTTAGCTGAGCTAAAGGTTCTGGAAAGAAAGGCCCCTTCTCCAGGAAAAGTTGAAGCAGCCTTCCCTTACCTAGTGTTCCTGGCTGCTTCCTGGAGAAGACCAGAAAGGCTGGCTAGAGGAGGGGAAGGGAATTATTGTTTCATGAGTTTTTAAGTGCAAGCTTGTTGACTCATATCTGATCTGTAAGGGAACATAATTTTGTGTGGAAGTCATGAAGAATAGGTGCCCTGGGAAATGTTGGTGTGCTGGGAAAGGAGTCCAGTGCACTAGGAAGCTGTGGGCCAGATTACATTTCTGATGTTCTCTGACAGAAACTCGCCATATTGGACAGCAAGAGGCTATTCATGGGTGGATGTGAACCTACTATTTTTGATGCACATCAACTCTGAGGGGATCATTTCCTTCAGAACAGTTAAACTGGAGACCCAGAAGCTAATATGCTGGTTTTGTGTCTACTAGTGGCTGATGCTTCCAATTCCAAATTGTGATTTCTGTGAACATTTATTCACATCTTTCACAATGTTTCTTCAATCTCTACGATGTGCCAGGTCTTGCCCTAAGCAATGAAAAACTAGACAAACCTGCTCTTTCATATGGTTTAAAGACTGTAGTTTTAAACATGCCTCTCCCATTTGATACCAAGGGTAACAACTGATGCCAGCGTTTCCCAAAATATGGCATTCCAAGGATGGTGAAAGGCATTATTTTGAGAAACATCTTCATATTTTTTATGCTCTGAAGCAACTGGGTTAAGAGTTACTTGATGGAAAACTTAACAACCCTATATGATTATTTGCATATGATTAATTTCCTTTTTAAGAGATGTGGTATTTCTGAAATGCTTTTGACCAAGGAATTATTCAAATTTTTTTCCAGGCACTTTATTTTTATTTATTTATTTATTTTTTGTTGTTTTTTTTTTTTTTTTTTTTGGTTTTTCTCCGGTACCGGGAACCGAACTCACGACCTTGCGCTTGCCAGGCAGGCGCTTTTGCCGCTGAGCTAAATCCCCAGCCCCAAGGCACTTTAAAAGAATGGAATATGGCACCATTACTCTAGAGAAATGCTGCAAAGATTTTAGTTGATTATATAATATTCATTATTCTTGTCAGGGTGTGCTATCCTTTTATTTTTTTAACATGGAAATTACCCAAGGCATAAGTGGATATCCTGAGAAAATTGAAAGGGAAACAATACTCTCAAAGTAATTCCTAGAAGCAAGTATTACTTTGATACCCAAACCAGAGAAAGACCCAACTGAAAAAGAGAACTATAGGTCAATCTCCCTAATGAACATAGATGCAAAAATCTTCAATAAGATACTGGCAAACAGAATGCAGCAAATCATCAAGAAGATTATACACCATGACCAAGTGGGATTCATCCCAGGGATGCAGGGATGGTTCAACATATGCAAATCAATAAATGTGATACACCATATCAACAGAGCCAAAGACAAAAATCTTATGATCATCTCAGTAGATGCAGAAAATGCATTTGACAAAATCTAACATCCAATCATGTTAAAATCCCTATAGAAAATTGAAGTAGTCTATATTCGATAAAAGCCATTTATGACAAACCAGCAGTTAACATTATACTAAACAGCGAAGAATTGAAAGCTTTCATTCTAAAATCAGGAATGAGAAAACAATGTCCACTATTACCACTCCTAGTCAATATAGTTCTGGAAACATTAGCCAGAGCAATTAAACAAGAGAAAAAAAAAAAAAAGTAAAGATAGGAAAGGAAGAAATTAAATTATTATTTACAGATGACAAAATACTCCACATAGAAGATCCCCAAAACTCCACCAAAAGACATTCAGATTTAATAACCCAATTTAGTTCAGTAGCTGGAACAAAGTCAACACTCAAAAATCAATAGCATTCCCGCATACAAAAAGCAATCTCACTGAGAGAGAAATTAGGGAAACCATGCCTTTCAAAATAGCATCCAAAAATAAGAAAGGAAATGCTTAGGAATCAATCTAAGAAAAGGAAGTAAAAGATCTTTACACTGAAAACTACAGTACTCTGAAAGAGAAGATTGAAGAAGATATCAGAAAATGGAAAGCTATCCCTTGTTCCTGGGTAGGAAGAACCAATTTAGTGAAAATGGCCATACTCTCAAAATTGTTGTACAGATTTAACGCAATCCAAATCAAAATACCATTAGCATACCTCACAGAACTAGAGAAAACAATCCTAAAATTCATTTGGAACCAGAAGAAACCTAGAATAGCAAAAATAATTCTAGGCAATAAAGGCAAGGCAGGGAACCTCACAATTTCTGACTGGAAATTATACTACAGAGCTACAAAAAACCACACACACAAGAAAAACAACAAAAAAACCAACAGCATGGTACTGGCAAAAAACTAAAAAGACCAGAGGGTCAGTGGAACAGATTAGAAGATACAGAAACAAATCCAAACACACTCAGTCATCTTATCTTTGACAAAGGGCCCAAACACATTCCCTGGAAGAGAGTCTTTTTAATAAATGGTGCTGGAAAAACTGGATTTCCACATGCCGAAGACTAAAACTAGATCCATGTCTATCACCATCCACTGAACTAAAATCAAAATGGATCAAAGATCTAAATGTTAAAGAAACACAAAATTGGTTGGAAGATAAAATGGAACTCTTGAGGATGTAGGTGTAGGCAAAGACTTCATGAGCAATACCACAAAGAATCAACAACTGGGATCTTGTCCTATTAAAAAAACCTTTTTTTACACAGCAAAAGAAACCACTAAAAGAGTGAAAAGGCAACCCACAGAGGGGGAAAATTTTAGTCTGTTGTTTCTCAGACAAAGGACTAATATCTAGAACATATAAAGAATTGAATAAAAATCAGACCCTCCAAATTTAAAGACTCAATCCAAAAATGGGCATCTGAGATGAATCATACTTCTCAGATGAGGCAGATATGGCCAATAAATATATGAAAAAATGTTCATCACCAATTATTCAAGAGATGCAAGTTAAAACAATGCTGAGACTCCATCTTACTCTAGAAAGAAGGGCTATCATCAGGAAATCAACCAATATCAACTGCTGGTGAGAAATAAGGAACCCTTTTCCACTGCTGATGGGAATGTAGACTGGCACAATTACTGTGGAAATCAGTATGGAGATTTCTGAAAAACTAGGATTAGAGGTCATATTTGACCAAGTTATTTCCCTTCTTGATATCTATGCAAAAGTATTAAAAGTGTCATACCACAGAGATATATGTGCACTTATATTTCTAGCAGCATGGTTTGTAATAGCTACATCTTGGAAACAACTGAAATGTCCATCAACTGATGAATGGATAAAAAGATTTTTCTTATGCAGTGGAATATAATTCTGCCATGAAGAAGGATAAACTTAACACATTTATAAGTAAATGGATGGACCTTGAGACCATACTCTTAAGTAAAATGAATCAGACACATGTGTAAATATTGCAGTCTCTCTGGTGTGAGAAACTGAAAATGTAAATGAGAACTGAGATGTATGGCAGATACTGTGAAATAGGGAGAAATTCAAAAGGAAAAGGGAACTAGGGATGGGGAGAGCAAAAGGGAGGAAGGGAAAAGAAGAAAAATGAGACAAGAAGGGTAAAATAGCAGTAAAGCATTGTAAATGAGGGGAAGAGGGATTGAAGGGAAGGGAGGGGAATGGGAAAAAATCAGGTTATACCCTGTACAGTACAAATTCCCTATGACGAATGTGATCATTATGTATATCTAAATGATACCAATAAGCTTAACAGTAATCATAATAATTTAAAAACTTAAAAAAATATACTTTGGAACGAATGCTTTGAGTTACGGACACTCAGAATTTGTCCTCTTTCTGAGGTGGACATCAGGTAAGAGCTAGAAGACGGAAGAAGGCAAAAAAGCCAGGAGTTGGAGAGCATCTGTCAAAGGCTGGAGTTTGCCGGGAGCGTGTGTCTGGAAAGCGATACTTGTTCCACTGTATAGGGAAGCTTCATCCCCCTCGGGTTCTGAGCAGCATGAAACGGCACTGTGGAAGATCGGTAAACTGAGACAGAACTTCTTGTCCCAGCTGTGTACCTAACTAGCTGGGCAACCTGGGATAATTCATTTACTGTTGGGGTATTTTCTGTTGTCCTAAGAATAAGTGTTGAATAACATTGAATCATTTAATCATCAAAACAATTTTTTGAGCTTTTTGAGGTAGGTTATGTTATTACCTGCACTTTGTGAATAAGGAACCTGAGTAACAGTGATTAAGAAACTTGCCCGAGGTCACAGATCTGAAAGTAAGGGAGCCAAGAATCTTGAATCACAATCTTGAATCAGGGGATCTTTCCAACATCTATTAGTCTGTGATTTTACAAAACTGACTTTTGTTATACTTTATAGCTGTTGGTATTGGGCAGAGAGTCCTCTAGGCAGAAATAACTTATCACTTAACTGATTTACTGAGCACATACTCTGTATCAGATATTAACCAAAGAGTATGGAGAATCCATAGGGAACAAGACAAAGTCTCTGTTCCCAGGAACTTATAGTCTAAAGGGGTTGAGAACCAGAGACAAATAGGCAGTTCATGCGTATAACAAAAATTTAATTGTCACTGACCCCTGTGTAGTGAATCTAATCTTCAGATTTAGTGATACAATTCACTACAAAAATGTTAGCAATAATATCCTTAAAGGTAGACTATCACAAAAGCCAAAAGCTAGAGATAGCCTATAAGCCAATCAAGTGATGATGGTTAAACTGTGGTATATCCACACAATGGAATATTACTTAGTTGTAACATGAATAAGACTTGAAAACATTATGTTAAGTGAAAGAAGCCAGACACAAAAAAGGCCATATATTATTCTACTTGTATAAAATGTTCACATTAGGCAATTCTACAGAGACAGAAAGCAAATTAGTGACTGCAAGGCCCTGAGGGGAGGAGTGACTAAATTACTGCGTACAGAGGGAGGAATGTTCTGTGATGGGAACACTGCATCGTGAATATACTAAATGTCACTAATGTGTACTTTATCACAATAAAACAATCCCTACTGTGTGAAGGTAGATAAAGCCAGGCTTATTTTTCTAATTTCAAGCTACTAAGCCACTTTTCATCACTTGCGTTGTGAAGCACTGGTCTCAGAACCACTGCGGTTATAAAGGCAAAGAGGATGTAATCCCTGACATTACAGATGTATAAGCTACTTATTGGCATGATAGAAAATCACATTGAATAATGATTCAGTATAAGCGAAAGACCCTTTGAATGGTAGAACAGGCAAAGTGCTGAGAGGTATTTGGCAGAAAGGAACAATTTATTGTCAAGATAGGTTATTAGACAGACTTCATGGAGGCAAAGGGTGTTCCAGTATATTGAAGGTCAAATAGAAATTTTGCAGAGAAGAAGAAAAGAACAGATGGGGCTCAAATACCCCACTGAAATGCACACAGCAGTACCAAGCAGAAAGTGAATCCTAGCTCTTCATCCTTCATCAGTGGGCTCAGTATTTGTGAATTTAAAAACTTGGTAGAGTTTATTTGCTACCCAAGCCAGCAGTGGGGCATGCTCACAGTCATTCATGGAAATACGGACAGAGGCAGTAAGCTTGCATTGCCTAATGCGTATTCCTAGCCAAGGTTTACCAAGGTAACAAGTGTTCTTTTTGCAGTTTTGTGCTTTTTGTTGATGATTTCACCGTTCCAAATGGCCCTTGTGAACAGTGTTGAAGTTCTGTCCAGTGTTCCTGAGAGGAAAAAAGTCAAAGTACCTGATGGAGGAAGCACATTTGAGGCTTTTGGTTAGAGGTTCAGTGTTAATGAGTAAATAACGCATATTTCATTATGGTGCTTATTCTTTTTTCTTGTCGACAAAGAAAATCTTATCCATATTATTTGAGAAAAGCAGTTTACTAAGCCATGCAGACTTACCCAGTGTCTCTGGGGAAGGCTTTTTGACACAGCGTGGGACCTGGTGGCAAAAGAGTTGACTCAGCCTTTAGAGTCCTTAAGTCCAGTGACTTGGAGGGATTTTCATTTGCTCACTGACGACTGTCCAGAGTCATATGGCCTTGCATGTTGGAGCAAAACAGCGCTGCAGAGCTCTACTTTGGCTCTCATGAGTCCCCCGGGTCACATTCCCTGAAAGCAAAGAAGTCTCCTTTAATGACTTGAGAGGTCTCAGTTTAGCTTCCTTGAAGTTCCTGGATAAGACTTAGGGCTTGGCAGCCTCTCAGAGGCAGGCTTCATTCAAGGACTGTGGGCACTCAGCTTGATAGCGAGGCTTCCAGGACAGAAGGAGGAGGAGGATGTGGCAATACAGTCCTGACAAAGATTTGCTTGGCTCAGAACTGCCCTTCAGAAAAGTTGCTGGTAAGACTGAAGCAAGGGAAGGAAGGGAGGAGAGAGTAGACATTCAGACACAGCCCACTGAAGACAAATCTCAAGGGTCACATTTCCTCCCTTGCTCCTGCTCCCCTCTGACCAAGCAGGAGAGGTAGAAAGTTGGAGGTGCTATAGAAAGTTGTGAGAATGTGGGCCTGGCTTCTTTTTGAAAAGGAGGACCTGGACAGTTTGCTGGTTCACTGACTGTTCCCGTACTGTCTGCAGCTATCTCGGTTTCTCTCTTTGTCTGACCACATATCACACAGCCTTCAGAGTGACCTACTTCCATAAGCCCTTCTGAGCCTCTGTCAGCTTTGATGATCACCTGGTCTTCTCCTTTTGTCTGTAGTTACAAATTTCTCCTTTTTATAAGGACAATTATAAGGCACAATCTGCTCCCATATGACCTCATGTTAACTAATTATATCTGCACAAACTTACTTTGAAATATGATCGTGTTTTGAGGTATTGAGGGGTCAAACTTCAACATACGCATTTTGGGTAGATACTGTCCAACAGAAGCCATGGTGGGAAAGGACAGGTGAGATTTAGCAAGGTGGGTCCCCAGGGAAATGGGCCAGACCAGAGAGCTAGGTGCAGAGCAGGAGGAGCCGGACTTGACATTTTACATGGGACGAAGACTGTTTTAGAAGCCAGGGAGAACACAAGCACACTTGGAGTGGAAGCAAGTGAGGGTGACTCAAGTCTCTGGAATTGAGTTGTAATAGTGTCAGATGGCATTTTAGGTCTCTGACACCAGCCGTGACACAGAAGGTGGGTTGGAAGTGTATATTGTAGAGGCATGAGAAGGGACTAGATTACAGTGAGAGTGGACTGAAAGACTATGAGAGATTTTAAGGAAAAAATTCACAAATACTGTATATGTGTGTGCATGTACATATCAAAATCTTACTATGACATATATTGAGTTTGAAATGATGTTTTACATCTAAGAAGACATGCTATATTCACAGGTCAGCAAATTTCCTTAAAAGATCAGCTAGTGAATATTTTAGGGTGTGTAGGCCACATCAGCTCCACTGTAAAGATCAGCTCTGCTGTTGTATCAGGGAAGCAGACCTATGTAATAGGACAACAAATGGGTGTGGCTACATTCTGACAAAACTCTTCTTTGCAAAAGCAGGCAGTTTGCTGGATTTGGTGGAAGGGTACAGTTTGCCAACCTCTGCTCTTGAGAATCAGAAATCAGATACAACCATAGATTAAAAAGAGAAGGGACATACATCTTTAATTTTTGTTTTTGACATTTTGATTATTTTGTTATTTTACCCATCTTTTCATTAGTGTATGTTTGCAATGCATAATCACTATATTCACCTTGGGTAGTTGGTACATAGATATATATTATATATATAATCTTGATCATTTTTCCTCCCCTCCCACCTCCGTCTCTCACTTCCTCCCCAGGTCCTAAAAAGAGACGCATTATGGAAGTCATTTAAAGGCAAATTCTGTATAGTCTTTTAGAATGATGAATGCTCAGTATTCAGTGGGAAGCTTAGTACCAACTGAGAATCATCCACGTGTAGCAGTCACTTTGAGAATCACTCTGTGCTAAGTGGGCTCGCAGCCACTCTCCCTTTCGGAGGAGGATGACTCATTTTACAGACAAGCAAACTCAGGAGATATTCAGGAAGGCAACTTGGAGGTGCTAAACTTTCTTTCTAAGTAAGAGATTTACTTAAGTGCTGCCTGGAGGGCTTCCTTCTCGGCAAGGATATTAGCTAGGCCGGAGAGTTCTATAAGGCAATGCGAGTTTATTATCTGCTTATATGTTGTCAAAGTCTTAACTTTGTTCTCGGTTAACAGTCTTCGGGGCAACTGCCCCCTGTTCTTGTTAGAAGGTCCTGAAACTCTGTAATAGCCACATGGCTATAATTTAAGGTTTGTGATGTAATTTAACCTCAGTTTATCTAGATCACTTCTATTTTTTCCCATGATCAATTTGACTGCTGAGCCTCTTGCAGGATCTTTCTTGTGGAATCTAAGACAAATATTGGTCTGTTTTCTAGAACTGCTAAAAAAAAAAATGAGTGTGGATTTTTGAGAGCCATACAACTAATTGTCTTTCCTTTTGTGATAGGGCTTCTAAGGGAACTCAGAACTGTGTTTAGTGTGCAAAAACACAAACTCCTACCTCTCTCATTCATATGTTTTTCAGAGTGAGCCACTTTTTTCATTCTCATTTTATTAATTTTCATTTTCTTACCATGAACAGTTTCAAATACCTCTTGGAGAAAGGCAAGTGTTTAAAAAGGTTAAATTTAATTGATTCAGAATCAAGATGGAGAGCCAGTGAATCACGATAGCAACCCAAATTCCATTAGGCTCAGGAAAAAAATGTTGAAAGACTCTATGATTAAGAGCAGATATTTACTTGGGTGACTCTTAGAGGACTTAATGTTTGCTCTGTGATGGCAAATTATTACATGTCTGATGAGTGAGCTGCCTAAATGGGTCATTATGCACATTTGCCTTAAGCCTTATGCCGGGGCATGGGGGAGGTACTGATAACAGGGAACAAGCATAAGGTTTGGAAACAGGAGATCTAAGGACTTGTTTCAACTCTGCCACTAAGTACTCAGGTGAAGACACCGGAAGTCAAGTGGGTGAATTTCAAATCCTTTTTAAACATAACCCTCTTTCTAACCCATAGCTTACCTGGTGTTCTCTGCCACTCAAACTTTTTCATGGTTCCTTAAGTTAGCCTTATTTTTCCAGGAAGACTGTGGAGACTGGCTCTATTTAGGCTAGGCTTCATGTCAATTTATTTTTATTTATGTTCACTGAATTATAGAAGTCATCATAATCCAAATAGATATGAGGTGTTTTGCAATAATAAATACAATAAGATAAATAAATGTAAACTAAATGGTAGAAGAAAAGATTTATGCAGACAAAATATACAAACTAGAAAGATGAGAAGGCAGGCGGGCACCTGTAGAATGAGACACTGGCATCCCTGTGTCTGTAGAGAGTACACTTGCTTCTGCACAAACACAGATTGCCTTGGAAACTGAAGCAAAGTGGAATAAGAGTATGAAGAAATCTTTTTGTCTTAAATTAAATTTAACCACCACATGATAGAACTAAAGCAGGAATTGATTGAGTATTCAGAGTCAGGTGCTGATCAATGATCTACAAAGTTGTTTATTGAATATGGTGCCTTGAAATCCTTTCAGTTCTTCCTTTCAGAGCTTCCAGTTCCATGGAAGTTCAGGAGAGATTTGAGATAGTGGGACAATGGAAAAGAGATACTTTGTTTCAGAAAGACATGTTCCCCTGAAAAGATGTTTGGACACGTGGTGGCTGCCCATGATTCCACAACTGTGAGGGGTCCCTGGGGCCACAGTGACAGAAGTGAAGAACAAGGTGAAGAAGGTTGGGGAATTTGGAAAGCAGCACTTAGGAAAGTAGTGTGCAATGGAGTAATGCAGGTGACTATTGTTTATGGAGAATATTTTCTGGTGAGTATTTCATAGAGAAAGTTCTCAAATGCCACAATACACTTATAGGAAAGAGTTATGTAGCAAGAGGTCACGGAAGATAGCAGAGAAAATTTGAGGCTATGAAAGTTGATAGAATTGCCATTAATACTTCATTCATTTAGCAGATATTTATAGAGCTCTTACCATGTACTACATAGATACCATGCCAATTACTGTAGAGAATGGAAACTAGGGACCAAATTAGGAGTAATACACCATATCTGTCTTTCAGAAGCTCATATACTAGTGGTGCTATGACTCAAAATAAATCTTACCAATTTTTAAAAAATATTTACTTAATACCTATGATATACCAAGTCTAGGATTAAGTGCTAGTATACAATGAAGAGCTAGAATGAACATGATCTGTTTTGAAATGTTAGATTAGAGAGCTGTAAACCAGGAGTATATTTTTCTTTTCTCTGTCTCAACTGAGAACATAAAGGCTGACTGCTAAGAACTGCAGAAATTAAACAAAATTGGGAAGCATCCAAGTAGCATATAACAAAACAATAGGAAGAGAACCAGCCTCACAGCTTAGAAGTTTTCTTTCTCTCTGGGAGAATGGTAGAATTATAATTAGATATTTATCTAATTTTACCTAAATAGTAAGATTTTCTTCATTCTGAGGATTGATATTGTTGGTCATCTAAAATATTGACCTAGTATCAAGAGACAAAAACTGGAAAAAAAATCTGGATTTCCAGAGATAGCAGATATCTAACATATGAGGTGTTATCAAAAGTCTGTGTTTGAAATTTAAAAATTTTTAATACATTAAAGAGACACTGCCATTATTTCCCCTGGACATCCCCCTCACCTTGATGCTGTGGTTCTTGCCGCTTTCTGAAGCAGTTCTGGAAGGGTCCTTCTTTGAATGTCATTAACTGCACTGTTGTGGCTGCCTTCATGACCTGAATTCATTCAAAACCTTTACCTTTCATGGCCATTTTGACTTTCAGGAGGAGCCAGAAGTCATATGGTGCTAGACTGGTGACTAAGGTGGGTGATGGTACAGTGTAATGTTTTTATTTGACAGAAATTGCGGCAAACATTTTCAATCGATTTAGCACATCAAGACATCCACAAAAAGATACAAGAGAGGACTTTAGAACTGCTTTGCAACATGACAAGAATGATTGGATAAGTGTGTTTAAGTGAGGAGGTGTATTCTGAGAGTGATTAATGGCAGCGTATCTTTTAGTATAACATTTTAGAAAAAATTTAAACATTCATGGTATTTTTCCATCATCCCTTGTATTTTACAATAGTTCCTGTCCAATGTCCACAGTCCATAGTACCAATGGATAACAGTATTTCCTGCTCTGCCTGAATGTGTCCTCAAATTCTTCTCATTCTAGTGTAATAAGTGACATAAGATGAGGTCTGTTTGCCCTATGAAAGGCATGCAGCCCCTCCAACCTGTCACTGAATACTTGAGCTTTTTATGGGCTTTTTCCTTGACTCCCTATTACATTCTCTTTTCAAAGTTTGGTTGAAATTGCCAACAGCTGTTGAAAGATAGTGACAATATGTTGTGACTAAAGAATTTCACAATGTTAGAAAACGACAGCATAATTTTAATTTTATATAGTATGTAGTAATATAAATACTTTAATGTAACTGCAATAATTTTATTATAGTCATCATTAATACCTGGCATGAATTAACACATGTAATCTCTTATGCAGCATATTATGTGCTTGTACAGATTTTTAAAAATTTCGTCTTCATGGTAACACTGTGATGTAGCTGCCGCTATTGTCTCCTGAAATTCAGTCGCCCACCAGTAGTGAGTAGTAGAACTTGAATTCAAATATTCACCATGTGTCTGATCCCACGTCTGAATGAAGCTTGAGTCCGCCTGCCATCAGAAACGTCAGCACATCATTCCAGGGATGTCAGGCTATTCCTCCCAGTGGAGGAAAGGGTGACAGAAATCACTCTTTCTTTCTAAAATCCAAGTAATAATCTGGATTTTCAGGACAAAGGATAGAGTTGGACAAGCCCTTAAACTCATGTTCTATTTTCAGAGTCTAACAGAGGAATCAAGAAGATGCAGTGTGCTCGTCCCAAAGGTGTCTCAGAGGGTCAGTGGCTGGTCTGGCTCAGCAACATTCTTCTCTGGCCTATCCATCCCCACCCGTGGCTGTCACTGGGACACAGCAGCTGACACAGAGTACCTGGCTTTGGGAAGGGAAGGCGAGGCAGTACTTGGACTGTTATGTATTTTTCTTTATTACGACTGTCTGTAAGCAGATGAGAATTTAAATTTTTGTATTGCAGCATGCTCATTCTAGGGTAAAACACACAAGAATCCGAGGCAAGAGTTAGAAGCAAGAAGCAGTAGACAGTGCTGTGGGTTGGGAGTGGTTTGTCCCTGGGGGTCCATGTGTTGGAGGCTGAGTCGTCAGTGTAGTGGGCTTATGGCAGTGGACCTTTGAGAGGCAGAGCCAGGGAACGTGCTGATGCCAGGGGGCTTCTGCTCTCTGCAGGAGTGCTGGTCTCCTGCAGTGACTTCGCACTAAGGTGAGCTGTTGTGTGACAAACCTCGCCCCTGAGCTGTTCTCTGACCACCTAGTTGTAGATATGATCTCTTCCTTCCGCATGCACTCCTGCTGTTGTGATGGTGTTTTCTATAGAGTCCTTACCAGGGCCCCACTTATTCTAGTATGATGTCTTTGGACCTCCAGACTTGTGAGCAAAATAAGCCTCTTTTCTTCATAAGCTTATTTAACTTAAAGTATTTTGTAATAGTAACAGAAAATGGTCTAATACACACACAGGATTAAAAAATAAGTATTCCTAAATAATTAAGAGTTGACACTAAAGAGAAAAAACACATTTTCTGAACAAGTATTCAGTGTTAAGATGCTGATTGCTTGAGTTAATGCAGGAAATAGAAATAACAATACTATTTCTTGAGCTCTTATTATAGGTCAAATGGAATTTTAAGTAAGTGTGTGACTATATATACATATATACATATATATATAATAACTGGGGAAACTAAGGATCATAGAGGTTAAATCTTTAGCCTAAGGTAACACAGCTATAAATGGTCAACTCAGGTCAAACCAAGCTTTCTTTACAAGAGAGGCTCTTAATTTACCGAATTAGACCTCTGTGAGAAAGGTCTATGAATTATCAAGCACCAAAGAGTGAATTTGCCACAAAGCTAGTTAAACTTAGGTGTCAGAGTAGCTTACTTGTACTTCCTTTCCAAACCCCGAGGGGCCCCGTTAATTTTTTACTTAGAACTCTGTATTCTTTTACTTAACCATTCTTACCCCCTTTTCCAGGGAAATTATATAGGCCTTGGGTCCCACAAAAATTGGATCTGCTCCCGAATGCACCACATTACTTTAAATTAAGTGATCCCATGGTCCTCCAACATTCTCCTCTACCACTCTACAATGGAGTGTTATAGAGCTTTATCATCTATTCATGTGCCTTATCATCTATTCATGTCAGTGTCATTCATCCAATTTTCCAATGTTTTCCTTCTTTGGAATCTTGATTTTTATTTTGCTTTCTTTGATACCAGAAGCTGTGTTGCGGGCCAAAGTCTTCCAGTCACTCAGACAAATGTGTTCATCTTTTCTTCCGCATTTCATGTGACATCTCTAATGTGTTTGTAACCCCTTGTGAGAACGGCCAATCTAAATATAGTCAATGCAGTCAAGGAAAAGGGCCAGATTTTAAACAAACAGCCATGAATTCTGTATTTACATGTCATGCTCTGCAGCCATCTTGAGTGAGTCACGATTATGCATTTAGATCAAGCTACAAAGAGCATCCTGTTTTGTTAATTTGGGACCCTTGGGAAGAGCAAAATATTTCTAGTCAAATATCTTCAAAGATTCTGTACTCTTTAAAGTAAAATACCTTGGTAAATCATTAATAGTTCTTGAGTGGCTACACATTCAGGACAAGAATATGTTCATGCTGCGTGAACTGTGTTTTTAAAGCTGTAACAATGTAGGGCATGTGATTAAAAAGAGATTCAGCAAGCACTTAAAGCACTGAATTACTGTAAAGCTTGATTAGGAAACTAATTTGAGCCATTTACATATTGGGATAAGAATGATAGGATATTTATTATTATCCATAAAAATAAACCCAAGTAAATGTAAGGGACACTATGTTATTGTTATTATTATTATCATTGTTATTGATTTAGTGGTGGGAATTGAACCCAGCGTCTCACACATGCTAGGCAAGTGCTCTGCCACTGAGCTACATCTCCACCCTAGAAGAATTAGTTTAAATCAGAATCACACCCGTAATGAGCTAAGTGACTCCAGACAATGCTGTGGCAGCTAATGATGGTGATGATAGTCACAACAAGAGTCAGTGCTCTTGCTTCCTATTTCAGCAACTGCGCTAAGCACTACTATATTTCCATACCACATCCAACCTTACAACTCTATCATTGTCCCCATTTTCAGACGAGGAACCTGAGCCCCAGAAAAGTTGAGCACCTTGCTAAAGTCTCTTGGTACATCATGGACCTGGTATTTGAGCAAAGTCTGTTAACTGGAGAATCTCAACTCCTAACCACTTTGTGTGCTCTTTTGCCTCTATGGGGCTTTGTTTCCCATTAGCACAAGGAGGGGCGTGGCCTCTCCTATCTCTGCTGTTTTTTTTTTTTCCCCTGTAGCTTTACAGTTGGCAGCAAAAGAGCTCTTGGTTTTTTACTAATATGTTTGTTTTTCTAATTGATCTCTACCAGCTCAGGGTAATTAAAAGCCTACAGATCTTACATTTCCCAAACAAACAGAAGCTTGCCTGTTCACTGCCTCTCTTGGTGCCCAGGGCATTGATAATGCATAGCACTGATGTCAAAAGCCAAAGTTATGTGGGAAGGAGCAAATTCCATGTGAACAGAAAAAAGGAGTAAGTGCCTAAGTGTACTCCACATTCTGCTTATTTACCAACAGCACTGAATGTTGACCTGATTTATCAATAACCTCAGATGATCTGTTGGTAAATAGTACTCTGCAGTCGAGGTAAATATATAGTAGAATGAGGAAATATAAAAATGCAGACTATCACCCCGCAGCTTGCCATGCAGGTAACTATTTATTATGACCATAATATCAGAAATAGCAATATGAAAAAATGCTCAGTCTTTTTGGATTAAGATGTTATCATGGAAGAGTCCTTCCAGTACAGCCCTAGTTACCATGGGAATTATGACGCAGTATGTTCTGAATTCTTGACATTACTGGACTATGAGTATTTACTTAGATTTTGTGTAAAGATCTACGCCAGAATAGAGGCAGAAACAGACCAGGACTTCCTACCAGGAGTAAGGATGAGACATCTCGTATTGTAGCCTGGGTTCTTCAAGAATAGTCTGTCAAGAAGGAGGGCCTTATTCATTTCCTGCAGTTACCAAGTACTTCCTTTTTCACTTTATGTTAGGTACCATTGGTACTGTTAAAATAAAGTACAAAGAGACCTTCCTTTCAGGGTGTCTTACAGTGAGAGAGAAGAGGTGCATAAAAATCTATCTGTCTGCTTAGTATGGCACACAATTTTTTCTCTAACTTGTCTTATTTTTATAAAAAGATGGCATTGCAGGTAGGCCTTTAGGGAAAATAATTTGTTTTTTTTTTTTTTTTTTGGTTTTTCTCCGGTACTGGGAACCGAACCCACGACCTTGCGCTTGCCAGGCAGGCGCTTTGCCGCTGAGCTAAATCCCCAGCCCCTAGGGAAAATAATTTGGATACCTAGAAATTGCATTGAAGTTGGAAAGGATGCCAATGTAGGAGGAGAGATGATATGAGGCAAAAGTGGGAATAAACTGAGCCTAAGGTAAGGGCATTTTTCCTTTATAGTATCAATATAGTTGTCATTGTTTGTGTGATTATTTGCTTACTGGCCATCTCTTCAGACTGGCACGTCAGGTCCCCAAGAGCGAGGATCAGTTCTTTCCTGTTGGCTGATGTATGTCAAGTACCCACGGCTGGATAGAGAGAGAGGGGGTGATCAGTAAACATACATCATGTAAAGGGAAGAAGGAAAGTTTGGAAAAGGACTGGTTGTGAGTGGAGAAATACAGAGCATGGAAGACATAATATTTTATTTATCCAGAGAATTAGTCAAGCCTTTATAGAAAAAAAGAAAACCCAATCTGGGAAGACAGCAAAAATTAAACAAAGCAGACATTAAGATTGGGCAATAGAGATCAGATGGAGACAATTTAATTCAATTTATGTATGAACCAGGCATTATGGAATGGGAAATGTAAGAGAATGCAAAAGAAAAATCAAGATCAGCTCCAACAGATTTTAAAGGGGAAAGATTCGTGTTTTGGGTAAATAATAACTTTGTAGGAGAGGCAGTGATTCAAGTAGAACATGAATAATGGGGAGGGAATTTCTAGAATAGAATGGAGAAAAGGACATTCCAATTAAGAAAAAAGAGGTGGGACAAGAAATAGCATTTGTGAAGAATCCGTGTGCCAAGAAATTTGGTATGTGCTTCACTTACATAATTTTATTTATTCTTTTCTGATCAAAGGGGCAAGATTATAAGTTAGGAAATTCACCTTTGCAATTGTTATACTTATCCCCCAATGACTCACATTTTCAGAGGGGGGGATTTTGTGAGATAATTTCCTCATGGAGGTGTTTCACTCATCAGTGGAATGCTGGTAGGATGCAGGGCCTCATTAGGGTTTATATCTAGATGTCCCCTCAAAGCCTAATGTACTCATAGGTGGGGCTTCGGTGGGGGTGACTGGGTCATGGGGACGTGATATCAATGGTTCAGTCCACTGATATGTTTATAGCTAAGTGTGATGCTGGGAGGTGAAGTTTGGCCAGAGGAGGTGGGTCTCTACGGTGTAGCCCAAAACATTATACGTCCCTTCCTCCTCCCTTGAGCATGCTCTGCTTCCTGCTGCTGCCATGGCTCTCTGCCATGTCATCCAGCTTGAGAGACAGTTGAGACTGTGGACTAAAACCTCTACAAACTGTAAGCCAAAATAAACCTCTCCTTAACTTGTAGGTGTTGAGTGTTTGGTCTCACAGGTGAGAAAGTAACTAAAACAGAGTTCATTAGAAGAGGTTTGTTTCCTGGGAGTGTGACCCGGAAGCATATATGATATGTCCTTTCTGCAGCGCCTCCCTTTGCTTCCTGGCTACTGTGTTGTGAGGAGCTTCCTTCCTCCAGACCCTTGCACCATGCCATTGCTGCCTTGGAGCCAGCTGGCTATGGGTTGAATCCTCTAGAAACTGTGAGCCAAAAATAAATGTCTTGCCCTTTAAATTGTGGGTGCTGGGTATTTTGTTTCAGTGACAGGAAAGCTGCTAAGATATCAGGAGAACTGTGACTTCAATCTAGGTCTCTCTGGTTCTAATCTGGCAAGAATAATGACAATAGTTAATATTTATTAAACAATTTTTTATGCATTTGGGAAACTACATCCTTCATGAGTCAACTCAAGTATTCCCTCCCTGATATATTTCCCTACAAAGCTCTGCAAGTGCTCTGTTATGCCTGAGAGTATGCATCTCATCACATCACAGTTGTCCAAGGTCGCCTATCTGGAAGACCCAAGGTGGTGAACCTGATGAATCGAGGACCTGAATGTATACATTACTTTCTGCCAGTGGAACTGTAGGTGCCACTTCTTGGTGTGACCAACAATGAATTCAAAGTTGTAATTGGAATTATTGATGAACGGAATCTGAATTAAATGGCTATGCCCTAACTGCAAGGGAGACTGGGCAAGCGAGTTTCTGGTATCAATGTTGTAGTGAGGTAGACTGAGAAAGTGGGGAGTCTCTTGCCATTGTGTGGGTGTTGACATGAGCTAAATCACCACTGAAGTATATCTGAGTAAAAATTAGATGCTGGCTTGAGTTTGGGTTATGGATAGAGGAGGACTCAGCAGAGTAGCCACTATCGGGTTACTGCCCTAAACTCAGCACGGACATCACTGCTGGGACACAAGACACACAAACACTTAGAAACTCAAAAATCTTTAATAGTTATCTAAATATGCAACAGAAGATAATTAGTACATTAAACTGGTGACTTCAGAGCTGTTCTTTCTTAGGAAGAGGTTAATTTTAAGTCAAGTTGATAAAGAGGAATTCACACTTGAAAGCTCAGCATTCTGAGAGGCTGAGGCAGGAGGAGTGTAAGTATGAGTCAGCCTGGTCAACTCAACAGTTTAGTAAAACCCTGTCTCAAAATTTAAAAAAAAGACGGGATATATCTCAGTGTGAAAGCCCTGGGCTCAATCCCTAGTGTGGAAAAAGGGAAAACTGAGTAATGCAGTAACTGATATATACCTTTGGTGTGATTTCTGCAGGGGGTAGGGGAATGGCAGATGTGGAAGCAAGAAAATAAAGCTTGCCACATATATGCATTTTATCTCACTGATTTCCTCCTTTATAGGGTGTCAACAGTATCATTTCTTTCTGTAGGTAGGGTCAGGATTAGACTAGACCTCTTCCAATTGACACTTCAGTGGAGGGGCATACCTACCTAGACTGTGAATTTTTGGGATTTTAATCCATGCATTCTCACCATTCAGCCAAACCTGGGACAGGTCCGCTCCCAGAGTCATCAGACTTTAAATGGGGGGTATATTTGAGTGGCCTCTGGGGAAGGGATCATCATGGATGAGAGTGTTTCTCCATTTGGTAAGTGATGTAAGCTCCAGCTTTGATTAGATATAAATATAGATCTGTTCCCTGGCTCCATGTGGCCTCCTGAAATTTTCCTATTCATAAATCCTTTTTTGTTACCAGCCACTCACTTTCATGGTGTGAACTGAGGAAGGAGCACTCTCTTCCCAGGGTATAGCTCCAGTTCTGCCTCAGTGTAGTTCCTCGGTGGGTACAGAAACCAAACCCCTTGGACTGGATGTTACTCTACTAAGTTCAGTACTCAGGAAGTTACATTAAGTTACAAAATATATCCATGTCAACAGTCATTTAGTTGGTTATTTGTTAGACACATTTATGGATCCACAAGACCTGCTACTTCAGGAAACAAGAACAGAAAGGAAGGGAAGAACAGTGTAGGATGCGGACTGCAGAGTACTTTGCATTTGTTGAGGTTGGAGTAGCTTGGCCATGTGTAGTATCCAGCTGAGCACGAAGTAACGAGAGTAACAACCTTGACTCCCTGCTCTGAGAACTTGTTGAAATGTGATGCACAGGCTCATCTTTGCACCTGTGTATGAGAGAGAAGCCTGGGTTATTAACTTAAAGGTAGGGTTTATTTAGGGACTATTCTTACCTATAGTTTGAATTGCACTGGAAGCCGATTTTGGCTCTATTTGTTAAACTGGGTCAACAATGTTTACACTTTAAAAAATGGGGCTAAAGATTGAACCCTCAGTAAGTAAACTCAGATATCATTCTTTTCCCTTCCTGGTTCTGTGGATGAACCTGCCTCATTTTATCTTGCAGTTAGTAATGTCATGGTTGATGGTATCACTGTTTATCCAATATTTCATTTTCCTAGTGGTACATTTTTTTGTAGAGCAGTTATACATTTCCACCTTGGTAAGTTCACAAATAGTCACAGGATTCACTTTAGTTAATGGAGAATAGGCTACATGATGTATAATGTCTAGGTCCCAACTTTAATAGCCTCACATCTCTTGGTCCTTTGGTGCAGCAGTGCAGCTTGGATCCAACCCCAAAGCCACTTGGCACAAAGTTGTGGCTGACCTGCAAAGGACATGTAGTGAGTTCAAGAAATAAATTTTTCTTTTTAAATCATTAAGTTTTTGTGTTGTTTATTATGGCAACTAGCTCATCCTGGCTGATAAAATTATCATTGTAACCTCAGCAACTATTGCTGAGGTTACAATGATAATTTTGTTTGTTTAACACATACTATTGTGGTACACACAGCATTAAGCATTTTATGTGCTTTATCTCATTTAATATGGTAACAACATTGTGAGGTAGATATATTTCCTCAATTTATAGATAAGGAATTTGAAACTCTGAGATAGTGAAAAGCGTTCTTGTGGTCATGTCACTAGTACATGTGGTCAAAATTTGAACTGAGTCTTGTTAACTGCCTCATTCTATTGTACATCCTGACCCAACAATTTTCATTAGGCTTTTGTCAGACACAAGTGCAAAGCTTCAGATTCTTAGATCTGTCAGGACTGAATCCCTGCAGGGAATAAAGCTACAAAAGCAAGCCATAACTTCTCATGATCTCAGGAATATAATAAAAAAAAACTAATCTATTGTTCAAAACATATAAAATCATACAGCTAAGATGCCTAAAGCCATGAACACAACTTTTTGTTACAAACAAGTACAATATGCCTATAAAAAATTCAGTACTTGTATAACACTACTGACATGATAATATTGGAAGTTATATAATGACACAAATGTTTATCACCAAAAATATTATTGGGCAGGAAAATTTTGAGAGGAATATAAATATATTTCCTACATATTAAATATATTCTGCTTTGGAAATAATGGTCTGGATGATATGTATGTAAACTGCAAATATACATTTCTTAAACTCTCATTATTGGATAGTTAGAGTCCACAAGAACTGTTGTACAAATGTGCACCACTTACATGGTAGAGCGAAATAACCCAAACTAAATTAATAATGATGTAACAAAACCACATTAATTTGTAATTAGAAACAAGAACATCAGCAATTTAAAGACTATAGCCAAGACAGTGCTAATTATATGTCGGTAAGAAAGGATCATTCCTGAAATTTGTGGGCATCTCAGCTGTGTGTACCTGAGTTTGTGTTGTAGCTTGCCACATCGCCAAGCACTGTGTGGGAGTCAGAACTGTTAGCAGAACACTGAATGAACATTCTCAATGAACTGGTGAGGTGATAGTTTGAATTTATGAAGACTGAAATTGAGTGACTTTTAATTGGCCATGTAGTAGTCCTTAAGTCTATGCATTAAGTCAGGATCAGTTTCCAACCATTTAAACAGCAGCTGATCAATAGGTCTCAGTCAGTATGGTTTGATGATCATTCTTTGAAAGCGGATTGCCCAACGTTTTCCTTTTTGATCCCGATTTCAACACATCTTGTGATAAATACCTACTTAATTGAAGACCATAGTACCTCTGCTCTCTCTATATTTTCCATTCTCTATCAGTCACGTCTGAGAATGCAGTTGGTTTTCCAGGTGCCTCAGTATTGGTAGAGAAATGCCTTGTGTCAAGAGCTACTGTGGTTTCTCTTACCCAGTGTGAGCTCATCCTTCCTAAGACTGTGAGTGAGGATGTTAGCATTGCTGGTTGTAGAATAACAGGGTGGTGTGTTCAGCCTGCATTGTAGATGCAGTGGCAGGCACAGGGCACTTCAGACCAAGTAGAGAGAGGTCTTTTGGATTCCTTGCTGTAAGCACCCGCTTAGAACCCTTTATGTGGCTTTTCCTCAGTGACCTTGTCTGCATCAACATTAGTGTAATTTTACCAGCTTCACTGTTTCTTCATCTCTCAGTCTTGCAAACTCACCCCTCCATTACTTCCAAATGACTTGCTTCCCTATTTCAATTGACTTCCCCAACTGAAGGTATTTTTAAAAGTTCAAGTTTGAACATTCTCAGTTTAAAACATTCTGCAAGTACACACTCCTCCTGCGCATTTTTTTCTGCTGTACTGGAAATTGAACCCAAGGCCTTTGCACTGAGCTACACCTCTAGCCCTTTTTATTCTTTATTTTGAGACTGGAACTCACTAAGTGGATAAGTTGCTCAGGCAGAGCTCAAACTTGATGTTCTCCAGCTTTAGCCTTGCAGGTTATAGACATGCACCACCAGAGCCAGTTTCCTGTGCATTTCCTCCCAGCATTTAAATTCCCACTTAGGTACTTTGGGTTATGGTTGAACTATACTCCTCAAGGCAGATAGATGATAATCTTTCAGCACCTCCAAAGGTGATCTTATTTGGCAATAGGGTCTTTACAGAGACAATCAAGCCAAGTGAGGTCATTAGGGAGGGCCCTAATGTACTGCGATGGGGGTCCTTATAAAAAGGGGAAATTTGGACACAGAGACAAATGTGCACAGAGGTAAGCCTATGTGAGGACACAGAGAGAATTGTATCTACAAACCAAGAATTGCCTGGGGATGCCAGAAGCTATGAAAGAGGCACAGAACAAATTCTCCCTTGAAACACTCAGAAGAAATCAACCTGGATAACACCTTCCTTTGGGTTTCTAGCCTCCAGAACTGAGATAATAAATTTCTGTTGTTCAAGCCATCTAGTTTTACAGCCCCAGGAAACTAGTATACCGTGTCACTTTGCAGATGGTATTAATTCATTAAAATTGAGCACAATTTAGAAAGTGCCTGTAAATGAGTCCAGGCAGATGTAGAGGTAAATGACTGCAACTTAATGTACCTCTGCTTCATCAAGCTCTCCACAGTTCTTCTGCACTGAGACCTACACTCCACTAACGCACCATCTCTCCACTGCTCCTCTGCCTCTCCGTGTTCTCACCGCACTCTCTACCCAGCTAGACTGGGTCTAAGTCTTGAGCATCATAATCACTTCCTTGAACTCCATCAACTACTTGGCCCTTTCTTTCCTCATTATGGTCTTCTGAAAACCCCAACCTGGATTAATCTCCATTCTCTGCCTGTACCTATGCATTTCAATTTGGTTGTAGAAAACACATACGCTAAACAATGACACTTTAATTTAAAACTGCTAAGCCTGGTGGTGCGATATATGCCCGTAACCTCAGCACTCTGAGAGGCTGAATCAGGAGGATCTCAAGTTCAAGCTGAACCTGGGCAATTTTGCAACATAGTGTGACCCTGTGTTTTTTTCTTTAAAGCCAAAATTAAAAAAGAGCCAGAGATATAAATCAGTTGGAAGGTTTTGGATTCAATCCTTAGCACTCCAAAGCAAAAGCAAAAACAAAAACAAAATAAAATAAAACAAAACAACCCACTAGGTCTGCAAAATATAATCAACACAGTCTTTCCCTTCCTTTATGAAAGACAGTTTTCTTTCCCCTCAAAATTCTAGTACCCCTTCCCCTCCTCTTCACTCTCAGCTAATGATCCTGCTTCCTATCTGTCAGAGGAACAAGCCAATGAAGATGTCTACAGGAGCCAATTTCCATATTTATCTGTGTCGTGCTATCGTAGTCCCTGGCCTCCTTTTACCGTAATGGTCTAATGCTTGAGCCCAGACCCTGCCCCTGGGCGGCAGACCAGTCTTCCCTTTACTGTAGATTCAATGCCTGCCAACATTGCCTTCTTTCCCACATCAGTGGTTCCCTGTTTACTCTTCTCCTGGGTATTTCCCATGAGCAAAGTGGCATGCTGTGATTTTTCACATCTTAAAAGAAAGAATCTCTTCTGATGCACATCTCTTCCAGCTTCCACTCCATCTCTCTCAACTTCTTTGCAGAGCATCTATGCGCAAATTTTATCCTCTTCCAAATTCTCTCTCTCTTTTTTTTTTTTTTGGTTTTTCTCCTGTATGGGGAATTGAACTCACAACTTTGAGCTTGCCACGAAGGTGCTGTGCAGCTGAGCTAAATCCCCAGCCCCTCTAATTTCTCTTCTTTTTTTCTTTTTTCTTTCTTTTTTCTTTCTCTTCAATTTCACCTGAAGTAACTCCAACCAGTCTTTTACCTCCAGCCCTTCACCCAGATTAATCCTGTGCAGACCATGCAAGGTCTCCAAATAGTTAAACCCATTGCACAATTCTCAGTCCTCATCTTACCTGATTTACTAGAAACCCTTGACACAAATGATTGCCTGCTTCTCACTTAAACATGTGCTTTCTTTGGGTCCAAGATTCTACTTATCTGATTTACCTTCTATCTCAATGGACACATCTTCTCCATCTGCTTTGATGGTTTTCCTCATCTCCAAATGCCAACGTTTTGGGATGTGATGGGCCTCCATCCTTGGAATTATTATTTTTCACGTCTACTCCTCTTGGTAGGTGGTTATCACAGGGTTCAAAGTTTCTAAATGCTGACCATTCCTATGCTTCTACTTTAGTTTTCATCTCGTCTCTGAATGCCAGATGGAAGTGCCGACTTCACACATGCACTGAGATGTCCAATAGGTTCTTAGGTCCTTACGCTTAATACAGCCAGAACTAAACTCCAGCTCTCACTTCTCCCAGTGCTTTTGTTTTTCTTCTTCCAAAAATGTCCTTTCACAAGGTATGGCAAGTCTCCCTGTCAGTCCTCAAATGCCAACCTGACATTTACCTCTAGCTCATGTTTCGTATTAGTCTCTCGGAAAAGAAAGAGGCTGACCATTCTTCAAAAAGTCTCCAAAACTCAAGGACTTCTCCTACCTGCAATACTCACTCTTGGTCCAACCCCTGCCATCTTACACCTGATTCGTGTGACAGCTGCCTGATTGGTTTGTATGCTTCTGTTCTTTGCACTGAAAAGTGTTTCCAAAGCATCCCCAAGGGCAGACTCCTTTCTTTTTTTATAACAGTTTTATTGAGCTATCACTCACATACTATATAATTCACCCATTTAAAATTGTTAGTCGTATAGTTTTAAATATATCTGTAGAATTATGTAACTGTCACTGCAGTTGTTTTAGAACATTCCGCCTCCCACCAAAGGAGCAGTGACTTCTTTCCTCCTCACCTGCCTTGTACCCTTACTGCTATTATGAGTGTATTTTGATTCTATAGATTTGTCCTTTCTGGAAATTGAGTGTATCAGAATTCTAGAACATTTTAGCATGTTTCCTTTCAAGGTTCATCTCTGTTATAACTTGTATTAGTATTTTATTTATTTAAATTGTCAAATAATATCCCATGCTAAATGGTTAGATAACGTTTTATTCATACGTTCATCAGATGATGGACATTTGAGCTGTTTCCTATTGGGGGTTATTCTGAATATAGTGGGTATGAATGTTGTAGAAAAGATTTTTCAGGGACATCTTGCTTCACTTATTGTGGGGATATAGCAAAGACTGGAACTGCTGAGTCATACAGTAATTCTATGTTTAACATTTTGAAGAACTGACAGACTGTTTTCCAAAGAGACCGTACCATTTTACATTCCCACTAGAAGTGACCGAAGTTTCTAATTTTTCCCCATCCTTGCCGACACTTGCTGTTGTTTGACTTTGTTTATAACCATCCCAGTGGAAACGCAATGAGCCCTGGTGCAGACTGAAATCATGTTTCCCCTTTTCCTGTGCCCCCACTTCATGGCTCATCATTCACAGGAAGATCCAAAGCCCTTACAATAGCTTTTAAGGTCTTGTGCAATTTGCTCCCTCTCTTTGAGCAGCCCGACTCTCTAGCCTTGTTTTGTGGCACTTCCTTTATTGTTCAGTTTGTTCAGTCTGGCCTCAAAGCCTGTGCAGCTATTGATCCTTCAGCCTAAGACATGCTTCCCCCAGACAGCTCCAGATACAGCGTTCTCCCACCTCCTTTGGAGTTGTAGACAGCACAGCTTACAAATAGAAATACTGAGGTCAGGGAAGATTTTCAACAGATAGGTTCCCCAAGCTGCATGAATTTGGTAACCTGCATCTCTTTCTGATCAAGTCTATGCTGCTTAAAGCTTTGGCAGAAACTGTTACTTTCTACCTATATAAAGCAGGGTGTGGTGGTGCATACCTCTAAGCCCAGCACCTGGGAGGTTGAAGCAGGAGGATTGCAGCAAGTTCCAGCCCAGCCTGGGTTATGTGGTGATGAGTTCAAGGTCAGCCTGAACTCCAGAGTGAGACCTTGTCTCAGAAAATAAAAAAAGTTTTGCTTTGGATTTCTTAGTTCTTTTAGGATTAGAGGAAGTGGGAATGGAGTGGGAATGGCATTAATGAATTTTCCAGAGAAGAGTTAGTGCGAGAATTTGCCCTTATATGTCCCTAAGCCCCCCAAAAGGAGATATCTTGTTGCTATCTGGAATAACAAAACTAATGGGATGTTATGTGTATGTATGTGTGGGGTCCCAGCCAACAGAACAATTTCGGCCTTAACACCCACTTTTTTGTATGACTGTAAGTAAATGACCTAAGCTTCCTGAGCATAGCAGTTTCCCTATCTGTAAAACAGGGAAGTTGGACTACATAATCTTCGAGGTCGCCCTAGTCATGACATGCTGCATTCTGTCATATTTTTCACCTAATGAGGTATTAATTCTGGTTTAACTTTAGGATGTGGGGGCCTGAGAATTGGCAGCTATCAGCAAAAAAAAAAAAAAAAAAATCTCCAAATGCAATTTGAACATAGTAGAGCTTGATGTATTTTTGTATCTAGACTTCAAGAGATCAAACTTTGAGTTGGCAATATGGGGGATTCAGTGACTATTTTCGACAAGTAGTTGGACTTACTGAATGATGCATAGCATCTGGCAGCATTACTGATGAATCAGAGGACAAGGACAGAGTTAAGAATTTCAAAATAGTTGAAGGGCCTTAAAGATTGATCCTAACGAGGACACTAGATTCTTTCAAGAGCCACAGTGTTTGTCTTGAAAAACTGTCATCATGCAGAGTGAGCTTCATAAAGCCAGGGCATGGAGGTGGGATGTGGAGAGAAGGTGAGGAGGTAGAAGAGAGCTTTGAGAGTGACAGGGGCTCAGCTGGGCCAGTGAGAGCACCGCGATTCTCACTTCTAATGGATTAGTTTATTTCTTCCCAGCATATGTTTGTTGAGAGGGGAAAAAAGTTCATGAAATTGTGAGGATGAGGAAAGTTGGGGGTAATGGGTCTTTATGATGCTTGTAGAATTAAAGGGTTTGTGCCTGTAAAACAAAATTTCTCTAATGATATGTAAAGATCAGGGCTAATTCACACTGAGGTGATGACATTTCTAAAATCAGCTTTTTCTGTGATAGCCTCACCCTGGGTAATTGACGTGCCCTAGGGCTACCTCAACCCAGAGGTTGCTTGCTGGGCCGAGGTAAGGATGGATGGGGCTGACGCTCACGCAAAGCCAGAAAAGATAGGGCCACTGGGGAAAGTGGGGACATTGTTTGGATCTTCTGCCTCTACACGTTGGTGTCTCCTTCTGATATTATGTGATCCTTTCACATCTACAAACAGGAGTTGCTAAGGCTGTCTTTCTTGTGATTTTCCATATACGGTTCTGAGCATGATTAGCCCATGGATATAAACAGGGAACTTTTATTTCCTTTTATTTCAATGTTTTTTTTTTTTTTTTTAAAGAAAAAAACAATAAAAACAGTGATACAAAATTTCAAAACAAGATAGTACACAGGAGAGTAACAATGGTTAATATATTGTGTACCATCAAAGTAGGTGCTCAGATTACAAGATATAGGCATGAAAAATGGATCAAGCAATATAAGCACAAGCCTTTCTTTTCAAAGAACTAAGAGAAATTAGTAGCATAACTATAACTATCATATATATTTATTTATTTTTATTTTTCCCTTCCTTTTTTTCTTCTTTCCCCCATCCCAGTTTCTCTTCCTTTTCCCTTTCACAGTATCTATTGTACATTTTGGATGTTATTTACTCTTTAAGTTTCTTAAACTAGAGAGACAGTATGATGTTTACACATGCAAGTCTGATTTATTTCACTTATGAATATGGTCTCAAGTTGCATCTGTTTACCTATAAAAGACTCAAGTTTACCCTTCTTTATGGTTCAGTATTACTCCATTATATAAAAATACCACATCTTTTTTGTCCATTCCTTGGTTGATGGGCATTTGGATTGTTTCCAAGATTTAGCTATTACAAATTGTGCTGCTATAAACATGGGTGCACATATATTGCTGTTTAGTTTAGAAGTGGCCTGTGCTTCTCATGTTGAATATGAACGTTAATTAGTATTAATTTCCTGGTTGGGAGGGATTTTTCTTTTGTCATCTAAGCTCAACAGTAAAAGAGTACCTTTTTGTAATAGCAATGTTTCCCTCGAGCAAGAAAGGTAACCACATATTTGCGGGTCATGTGTTTACAGTATCTTAACTGGTTCTCATTTTGCAGAAAAAGTTGAAGCCATGAGAGGAATAATAACCAGCCAAGGCCACATAGCTAACCCAGGTCTCCCTTCTTTGATGCCAAATTATCTTTCATCTTGCCAAGCTGGGAGCTTCTTTCATAAAGGATGGTCACAAAGTGCTCAGCAAAACAACGAAGGTGGGAGTGACTGGGCAGGTGACGGCACGTAAACACCTTGCTCTGAACAGTATTTTCAACACTGCTTTTGTTCTTGGTTCAACAGGGCCCAAAATAGCACAGGTCTGCTTGCATTATCTATGAAAGCCACAATACTACATAGGCCACAGAAACCCCGTTCTTCGAGCAATTAACCTTTTAAAAGAAAAGTTCATTATTCTATGGGGACACATGAAGTATGTACATTTCTTTCAAATATTAGTCTGATAAGGTATACTGTGGGGCCTTTATTCTTTGGGACTTTCAGTATCTGCTTTTCTCCTAAAGGTGAGGTTGCTAACATGGGGTTTCACTTTAGTGCAAAGATTTGTGTCTAGTGGGCTGGCTCATGGATGCTGATTCCCATCTCATGCTGCAGCTTTGAGAGTGTAGCCTGCTGCTGCTCAGAAACTGTCTTTGGTGGAAGGAAGAAAGTTGTCTTGCCTTCTTCAGGGGCACTCTGCAGCTAGGCACTGTCCATGCAAGGCCATCTTAGCTGCAGTTTTCCAGTAAGGAAGGCTGAGGTTTCTGTTTTAAGGCATCAGTTAAACTTTTCCCTAAGCTCAGTCCTGCTTCCTTTACTTTCTTATAGGTGCTCCTCCTCAGAGCACGGTTCAATAAACACCCTGTATGCCTGTTACCCTCAGAGACATACAGAAATGTGACCAGCTACCTGGGCATTCCTTAGCCCAGTCAAGAGATACATAAAATTACCTATCACAAATCTACCCATTTTCAAATCATTACCCATATACATCTCCATAGTCTCTAGATAAAGATAACAACAAGGTTGTAATTCTGCTAATATGATGCAATTGTCTTGTGTACCATCGTAAACACACTAATCCCTTTCCCAGAAGACAAAATCTTTGAGTGATGTTTACTCTTTTCCCAATATTCTATAATTTAAATATTATGATGTAAAATGAACAATATTTAAATACTGATATAAATTATTATATCTTATGGACATAATAATGGAATAACAAAGGAAAAGTATATATCTGATATGTATTTTTTTGTTATGGACATAACAAATTAAGGAAACATTTGTGACATTTATGGTTATAGTTTCTGGTCATAGCTGGTGTTTCAACCATCTTCTACTGTACATTCTGTGTTGTGTTTGCCTTGAGAAAACACCTCAGCTGCTTATGGTTGTTTACCTAGCTTACATTGAGAGGGATATGCAAACCTCCACTGCTGAAGGATCTGGGTTGTGAGTAGTCTTGTCTGCATTGGGCCATTGCTTTTCATTTATTTATTTTTTTAATTAATTTTTTTTTTTTTTTTGCTTTTCATTTATCTTAATGCCAAGGAATAGCAATGTTAAGGATGGCCAAATTATGCCTTGTCATCTAGATGTATTTTTTCTTACCTTCATTGTGAAGTAATAGTACAGTTTCCCCTAGGTAGTTAGAATCAATCACCAAGACCATAACTCTCATTTTTGCCTATTGATTCAGAAGAACAAGAAGACTAAACTATCTGGACAGACTTAACTTCCAGTTCAGTGAATCATTATGTGTCTTCTGGTGGAGGCACTTCTCTCTGTGCAACTAAGATCTGTATATCAACAGAGCAAAACATGGGGACAAGAAGAAAGAATTTTGCTAGTGAGTCACTAAGAGTAATGGTACGTGCTGCAACCCTACTTCTACCCCTTGATTCCTAGACCAGTGAATCCTGGCTTTGGGAGAAATAGCATCATAGAATGGTTGATGATTCAGAGAATATACAGCCTTCTGTAGAACTTTGTACAAGTCCTGCAAGGTATCATGACCTGGCTGGTAGTACTCCTGAGTCTTTAAAGGACCACCTCACTGTTCTATTACGTCAGCTGCTTTAGGGTGTTGGGAAACATGACAAAGCTAGTGAATACTATCAGTATGGATCCATTACCACAATTGCTTAGCTGTAAAGTGAATTTCTTGGTCAAAGGCAATGCTGTGGGATACCATGATGGTGGTGAGGCCTTATGTATGTTGAAAGACAGTAGTTTGGGCAGAGGCATCACATTCAGGGAACATTCCAGAATAAATATTTCTTACAGTAAGTGTAAAATACTATCTCTTCCACGATGGCAATGTTCTAATGTAATCAATCTACCACCATATAGCTGACTAGGGGAATTGTGCCACATCAATGTTTCAGTTTTGGATTTTACTTTTGGTGAACTAAGTACACAGTGGTGACCATAGCCAGTTCAACCTTGGAAAGTAGAATTCCATGGCCATGCTAATGTACATCCCTGCTGCCATGATCCAGTGAGCCAATTGGATGATGAGGGGTTAGTGATGGAAGAGGCTGATTGCTATCTTATCCACATGATTATTAAAATCCTTCTTTCCTGAGATCATCTTTCTCTGAATATTTACACGGGAACAAGCAAGTTCCTCTAAATTGTTTTGCTCGGGTATTTTGTTATGATGATGGAAAGCTAACACAGTTGGGTAGACCCATCATCAATCCATCATCATCATCAGGTTTTTTGGTTACAGTGATATAGCCATATAAATTTTCCCAAATTTCTTTGTCACTGATTTTTAGGTCATGTTCTTCCTGATGACTATCCAGCTGAACCACTGGCTATGGCCCATAGATTGTATTTAATTGCACGTCTGGCCATTTCTCCTAACTAAAGTATGTAGTCACACATGTTGACCAAATTTCTACTGGCTGAAAGCATTTCCTCTCACTACTGACCTTCAGGGATGTTCCAGAGAGCCATTTTAGTACTCCAGCTGTCCTTTTGTGTGGCTCCCGAATAACACACAGAATTATATAGAGATCGAGAGCCTTTTCTTCCTCTGTGAGGCCGTAAGGGCAAGCTGGGAGAGACAAGGCAGATTAGCAGCAGAAGGGACCATGGACTTTAGGACCACTTCTTTGTGTAACTTGTAGCTCCATTCCTTTTGGGCTCCTGATCACATATATACCACTACTACTTGATTATGGAGTATTGCTGGGCATGGTCAATATTTTAGCTTGGTAGATGCAAGATTGATGATCTCTACATAATTCACCAGTCTGATTCCTACACAAACTGGATGAATTCTGTTAGTCAGCAATGTTCTGTCACAGAATCAAACACATAGATCCCTTAATTCCATTTACTATGTTGGATATGGTGTCATTGCTAGTGTAGATTAAAGTGGTTTTAGCTGGGCTTGGTGGTGCATGCCTGTAATCCCAGTACTCTGGAGGCTGAGGCAGGAGGATTGTTGTGAGTTTGAGACCAGCCTGGTCTACAAAATGAGCTCAAGCCCAGTCTGAACTATATAACGTGACCCTGTCTCAAAAAAAAAAATTAAATTAAATTAAAAAAATGATTTCAAATGTGTAGACCCAGGTGTGGTCATTGATCTAGTGAGTGGATTTTTCTCCCATCCTCATCAATAAGACAGATCAGAAACTACTCACATTTTTGTGGAACAGGCTGTTGCCCATCATATGATCTTAAAGAACCATATAGGATCAGATGGGCAAAAATGCAGCAATTAAGTGGAGTTAGAATATGTTACACTATATATTGGTAGGATATGTGTACCCCAGAAGAGATAACTGCTATGAGGATAAGTTACTACACTGGGGAAATATTTAGATATTGGGTTGTCTGGGACACACTGAGCAATCATCTCCAAGAAAAAGAACAAATTATTTTGTTGCTCCCATCCTACCACTAAGAGAAGAGCAGTGTTTAATAGACTGTTTGGGGCTCTAGGGTATCATATCCTATACTTGGCAGTACTGCTTACATCCATTTACTATGTGACACAGAGAACTGCCAGTTTTGAGTGGGGATGAGGACAAGAAAGAAATCTGTAGCAGCTCCAGTCTTTAGTTCAAGCCGTTATGCTGCTGGAACCACAGACCTAGCAGATCCTATGGTACTATAAGTCTGTGTGACAGGAATGACTGTGTGGATTCCCTGGGAAGCTCCAATGGGATAACACTGTAGACCCTTGGGGTTCTAGAATAAGGCCATGCCAGTCACAATAGTGTATACAGCTTCCAGAAATTGCTGCTTATTCCTGGAAAGGCAGAGCAGCTGACTTGGTACCATCAAAGAACCTCATGGTCAGAGCTGATCACCATGAGCTAGATTTTCTCTGTGAGTATTGTGATGGTTAATCTTGATTTTCAGCTTGATTGGCTTGAGGAAAACCCAAGGAAATCAGTAAAGCAGACTTCTAAGTGCATCTGTGTGGGCATTTGCAGAGAAGATTGGCATGTGGGGACGCCAGCTTGGGAAGACCTGCCCTGAATGTGTATGGCCCTGTCTGATAATCTGGAGGCCCAGATCATACAAGAGTGGATGGTAAAAGTCCGCTAACACAGGCTCTCTTTCTGCTTTCTCTCTGCCATAAGCTGAGCAGATTTCCTCTGTAGCACCCTTCTCCATGATGTTTCTGTCTTGCCACAGGCCTTAATCAATGGAGCTGGCCAACTATCAAACAAATCCTCTGAAACCATGACCCAAGATAAACAGTTATGTCCTCTAAATTGTTTTGCTCAGGTATTTTGTTACGGTGATGAAAAGCTAACACAGTTGGGTAGACCCATCATCAATCCATCATCATCATCATCATCACCTGTCAACAACCACGGGCAGGACCAGAAGGCACAAGTAAGCTGCATGAGTAGATGGCTAGACCCATGTGCATCTCTCCCTTTGGACCAGTCCTTTTCTCCAAGGACAAACCTGAGGACCCATGAAGGGTTCCTTATGAGTGACAGAGGGGAACAGAACAGAGCTTGGTTCACAGACGTGTTGGCTCAGGATGTGGGGAGAAGCCAAGGATGGGCTTCTTATGCCCTACAGCTCTGCCCAGCGAGAAGCAGAGTGAGGAAAGGGAGTTCCAGTAGGCAGAAAGAGGTTAATGGGGTGGATGTGGTCTTCTACCTTGTGTCAAAAGATAAATTCTCCATGGTCAGGACACATGGGTAGATTACACATAGACATACTGTCAACTGCATATACAGTAGTTGGGGTGATCAGGCTGGGGCCATCTGGTAAAGAAGCATGTGAATGCACTCATGGAAAAGGGACACAAAGCAGAAAGATCATTGTAAGGCATACTAGCTCCCAGGTACCATCTTCCCCAAAGGTGCCACGAGCCACAAGCCACTGGCTAATGTGTTGGCTAGATGATTGCTTAGATTTCAGATTATTTTATACCACATCAGAGAAAACTTCCTTGACTACCTTAGCTAACGTCTTTCCCTCAGTACTCTATCATATCTTGTTTTATTTTGTTTATTGCACTTAAATAAAATAATTTTATTTGTTGCATATTGTCTATAAGTTTCCAACTAGTAGAGGAGAGACATCTTTTTTTTGCACACCCCTTTACTCTCTTTGTGGGAAATATTTCTGACAGAGTGTGCATTCAGGACATACTGAGTAAAAGAATAGGGCCAGAAAGATTAGGTAACTTGCCTGAGACCATACATCTAATAACCATTATAGCTGAGATTTTAGTGCTGTCTTTGTGCTTTAGGAGAAGATAACATATGTGCCTTAGTTTCTTAATCTACATATAAGGGTGACACTGGTATCTACATTTGAGTTGTTATGAGGATAAAGGGATTTAATATATGCAGATTATCCTCAATCTAAGATGGTTCAACTTAATGATTTTCAGATTTTACAACTATGCAAAAGTAATATCCATTCAGTGGAAACTATGCTTTGAATTTTGATCTTTTCCCATGCTAGCAAGATACCCAATATGGTGCCCTATCGCAATTCTGGGCAGACATAGCAGGCTCCATTTCCTTGTATGCCACACGATCATGAGGGTAAACAACTGACCCTCTCTAGTGGGTTGTGTTGCTCAGGTGTAGTGTTCTCTGGGCTAGGTTTAGTAAATGTATTTTTGACTCAGGATACTTTCAGTTTACAATGGGTGTTATTTCTGGATACAACCTGATAATGTGTCGAGGAGTATCTGTAAAAGTGTTTAGAATAGAGTTTTATAT
>NW_004955425.1:14907648-15159933 GCF_000276665.1 Chinchilla lanigera | reverse complement strand
TATATATACATGGCAGAGTGATAGTGTTTATTATTATTAGGTAGGAGAAATGGGATTTAAACTTGGATCTCAGTCAGTCTTTAGCTTTGGTAGAGCCCCAAAGTGCACTGAGAAGTTGTGGGAAAAGGGCAAGTAGACTCACAAAAGCAAAGGATTACTATTGGATATAAGGCTACCTTCGTAATCTCATCACCCCTGCGCTTTGAGTGCCTGATGTATACTAAGCGTAGTGGTGGGCCCTGTGGGAAACTGACAGTGAACTATCATATGCTCTCTGTCTTTAAATAGCTCTTACAGTGGTGCACACCTATGGCATGTGTGCCTCAGTGGGCATGCAGAGCCTTATCTGTTGGCATGTGAGGCAAGTATATGAATTATTTTCTCTAAACTAAAGCCTCAGAATTCAGGCTTCATGGTAAGGTTGGCGCTTAGAGATAAATAAGTGGGTTTTAGGTTGTAGTTTGGGCTCTCGGTCTCGAGAATGTGTGCCATTACTGCGGTAGAACATGATATTTTAACCTCTCACAACCACTCCATAGAGTCCCAGGTTATTACAGCAGGATTGAGGTAGGTACCATTCTTCTCCAGGGCTGAGGATGGTCAGTCCGCTGCCACCTGCTGCCACCTCAGACCATCTATATGCTTCCCTTTCCAGATGTGTGGATGCAGCTACAGAAAACCTGGAAAGCCTTCCTCTGACATAACTCCAGCTGTCTTGACTTGAAGTGCTGACTTTGTTCTTTAGCCTACCCTGGGTCTCATTAGAAAGAACTAATGTAGCCTTCCCAAGACTGGATCCACGTAAGACTTGACTTTTGGATTTTTTGACTGCAGAAGAACTCAAACATTGATAAGGAGGCATGTATGGGCCAGGAGCGCTTGGTTTTCTGGAACTGGCAGATGGGAGCATGTGACTACTTGTTATTCTAGTCACTGAGTACTTTGTTGAAAGTACTCTTGGACGAATTACATTTAATTTTGCCCAGTAGTATGCAGTAGTATTGTTTGTGGAATACTCTAGAGTCCTGAGCTTATATTTACTACATGATTTAACTGTGAGTTTTACTTTTTTGGGTTGTACTCCATGCATTAAGGTAAATCACAAAGCGCATTATACCTTACTTTTTAGGGTTTTTTCATAGCCACTGCCACAGAGGACTCTGCATCTGACAGAGGTGGGAGATTTTTCCAGGACGCTAGGCAAGTCATTGCTTTGCTAATGTTAGAAACATGGTATTTGCTAACATGGATATGTCTGAAAAAATTCTTATCCAGCAGCTTATTTTGCTTCTCCTGTTGCCCTTGGCAAGGCATTGTTAGCTTCTTCTTTGCTCCTGGTCTCAGGAAAGGTTATGTGTTGTTTTAATAACATGTGTATATAATGGCCATTAGTGCTAACGGGATATATTCTTTCAGCAGGACATAATCACCAAGAGCATGCAAATAAGCACATTTGCTCTTCCTCAACACTTGCTGAAGGCGCCGTTCTTGAGCAACATATGGTCTCTAAGTCACCTCCTCACTCTGTTCCGAAAATTTTCCTTATGTGTCTTACTCATCAATTTTTTCTCCTCTATTTAAGAGATGAATTAAACCAGTAGAAATTGGGATGACAACCCTTTTTAGATCGAAAAGAACTTCTTTTCTTTGCTGCCAAAATCCACGATAGCATTTTTATTTTTCATTTATTTTATTTCTTTTTACATCACCAATTAGCACCTCAAAATGATTTTTGCATCTGTTATTCATGGGGTGTGAATTACAAAAATTCTAGCTTCAAAGCTTCTTTTGCTCTATTTTGCAAAAAACCCTATTATTTTATCAAATGATTGCACAGGCTTAAGAGGTAATAGTTTAAGATGCAATGTGAACAGCATTTGTCCAAAATAATTTTAGAAAGTGGCTGCTAAATGTCTGATGAAAGCTAATGTGATCAATACCGAGAGAAGAAACCAATTTTGAAAGAATACCTACTGTGTGCTGGGCCTTGTATTTCTCTTGAATCATTTAATTTATTTATTTATTTTTTTCTAAGCAAGGCAACTAATTTGACTACTTGTCTGGGTTTATTTATTTATTCGGGAAGTCATTCTCTCACCAGAAACATAATTATGGACCAGAAGTTTATGTTAGGCCTTGTGCTTGGCAGTAAGGAGACAGAACATCATACATGTGATATGTCTGGTCCTTGTCCTACGGGGTATATCATGAGGTTGTGAAGACAGATACAATGTGATTAAACAAAAAATCAACAAAAAAGTAAATGGTTAGTAAACAATGTAAGAGACAATAAACAGAATACTTGATACAATATCATTGGGAGTTCAGTGTGCAAGAACCTCAATTGATTTTGGATGCCACAGGAAAGGTAGGGGCAGAAGCTTTGATTCAAACCCTAGTTAATTTGGCCCCAAAGCTGCCCCCCCCCAGATGTACTGAATTTCATCATGATTATGATTTGCTAAGATTTCTTGAGTCCGTACAATGTGTGGGTCCTATTAAATTTTGTGTGCTTTCTCTCTCAAAAAATTCATGGCTGGACCCTGGAAATCACATTATAATAGAGATTTATTTTGAAAACATCACATGTTTTTCAGGTCAAAAAAGTGATAAGTGCTTATTGTGGCAATTTGAAAAACTAAAACAAAGACAGAAAAATGTAAATACAGGAATAAAAATAACAGTTTCACTACCTAGAAAGGGCAGTGTTTTGGTTTCTTGGAATATTTTTTCAATGTCTAATAGCAAAAATGATTGAACCTTTATAGAATTCATTATGTGCCAGTATAATTCTATATACATTGTGTGTATTAGATAATATAATCATCGTAGTACCCTTAGATGGGAGCACTACTCTTATCTCAATTTTATGGAGGAGGGAAATGATGGAAAGAGCGGCGAAGTCATATTTCCAATACCAAAGCATCAAGCCTACTCAGGCATTTCTGGTCTGCTTGTCATCCCACATGCTTTGCTATCTCATCTATATATAAAAAAATTGCATCTATTGTTTTATACACCTGGGATCATGCTTTACATACAATTTTATTCTTTTTTTTTTTTTTTTTCTGTACCGGGAATTGAACTCACAACCTTGCACTTGCCAGGCAGGTGCTGTGCCGCTGAGCTAAATCCCCGACCCCATTATTTCTTTTTCTTTCTTTTTTCTTTTTTTTTACGTACAATTTTAGATCCTGCTTTTTAACATGACATTATTTTGTGGGCATTTTTTCAAGTTTTCACATGTTCTTCAAATACTTCTAGTGGCTACATAGTTATAGCCATGATTACCTCCCATGGATGCATACTTAGGTTGTTTTTTGTTATTACAAAAAATGATGCCATGAATGTCTTGTGCAGCAAAATTTTGATCTGGTTTTTGACTACTTCCTCAGGACAGATTCCTGGAAGAGGATGACTTGGTCAGAATTTTTGGCAGTTCTTCAAATTCTTGGAGTGGAAAAAAGGAAGACAGAAAAGTGTTCATATGTGGAATGTGGACTTAAATGACAACATTTAGGAAAGTCCGAGAGATTCATGTGGGTTAAGAAAAAAAAAATCAGAGGAGAGTTTCTTGTCCGGGTGGAGTGGAAGAGGGGCAGGCACTCGATGGTGAGGAGCAGGGGCCTGTCAGGGGGGTGAGGGTGGGAGGGGCCTCTCAGACTCGGACACCCCTCCTTCCAGAAGTTAATTGACTTGACCAGGAGGCTGATGCAAGAATGCTTCTCTGAGTAGGGCTGAGGGAACAAAAATTTGGAAGACTGAGAAGGATGTGAGCCTTTCAGGGAGGGGGACACACAGTATGTGAAGAGTACAAGGGCCTTCGGTTGAGAGAGGGAGGACCTGAGAGATGCACTCAGAAGAGGTGGGCGGGGGCTGGGCCCTAAGCAGGCCTGGGGCCTCCTGCTAAGGAAGACGGAGGTCTTAGAGCAGCAGTGGAGGACGGCTGGAGTTTGGCCTTGAGGAGAGATGCGGTCGTACCTGCACTGCCAGCCGACCAATGCGGTGTCAAGCATTAGACGGGGTGTGTGGGGGTGAAGGCAGAAGACTCACGGGATAGCACGTTTCGGGGACTGGGAGGAGTCATCTCCCCAACGTGGTCCTGCAGTCCGGTTCCCAGGCACTTTGCCCGCAGCAGGGTCTGTGGCCCTGCGCCATCCCTCATGCCTCTCCAAGAGGGGCACCGACTGAACGTACACAAGACCCTGACATGGGAGTGAAAACGCCGCAGAGACAAAGGCACAAACCGTTCCTCTGTGTTGCTGAGAGTTAACATCCACCAGAGGTAGGTGCGTGTGTCGGAGCAGAAAATAATGAGTCCACGGACGTCTACAGTTAGCATCACGGGGCGCAGTGCAGGGAGCACTGCTGAGGGCCCCGTCCTTTGTCAGAGCTCGCTGTTCCCTTCCGAGCAGACAGGTCACTACGTGCGTCTCTCCGGGCAATAATTTTGCGGATGGTTGAAGATTTCGATCAACCAATCAAGCTCTTATGGAAGCTACTTTTCTTGATTGTGCCCCCAGTCTTTAGCTTGCCGAGAGCTTTTCCTCAGTGTGGTTCCACGGCCTCAATCTTTCACTTAATTTCTCTCTCACCACTTGCATCCGCTTTGTGCTGATATGTTCGTAGGTCTGCACAGAGCCCAGCATGATCTTCTAGCATGGACCTCCACAGCCCTGGAAACCCCTCTCCGCCCTGGAAACCCCTTTCCGCACTGGAAACCCCTTTGCGTCCTTCCCTCTACCCCGAGTGTCCCTTGGAAGAGCAGAGGGCCTTGGGAGCAGGAGGAACAGGGAACAAGGGGAGTTGAGATGGGCACTGTAGGACGTAGCAGATTCCGATGGCCGGGTGGCTGCGCTCAGGACCAGCCTGCGATTTGCAGAATGAAGCAGTGTGAATCAGTGCTCAAATGTGGGAGCCATATCCCTGCTTCAAGATATACTGATGAATATTTTGAATTTTAATGGATACATAGCTATTTCAGGGTGATTTATTCCGTGGAAATTATTACTCCTCTTTAAAATAAATTTTCTTGCATAACAAATAAAGGACTCAAACATGTTGGGTAAATTAGCTCAGATGTTGTGTGGAAAGTGCAGATGTGTGCCTGAAGACTCGGGGACACTGGTATTGTGCAATCAATTTTGGAATCAGAGCCATGGGTAAAATCCAAACTCTGTCCATTGTTTTTTTTTGTTTGTTTGTTTTTTCTCCGGTACCGGGAACTGAACTCAGGACCTTGCGCTTGCCAGGCAGGCGCTTTTGCCGCTGAGCTAAATCCCCAGCCCCTCTGCCCATTGTTAAATGTGTGCCCATGGGAAAATTGCTTCCTAGTTCTTGGCCTCAGATTTCTCACTTGTAAAATGGGGAGGTAAAAGCTACCTTTTGATATTGTTGAGGGATTTAAAGATTCATTTGCCCATTCACTTCTTTCAGTCATGAAAGAGTCATTGTGTGTCTGCTAGTGCCATTTACTCTCCTAGGTATGGAGGACACAATGGCAAATCAAATAGTATCTGCCTGATAGATTGCCATTCTAACTAGGTGACAGGGATGATAAACACATAGACAGGGATACAAAAAACCATCAAACACTAAGAAAGAGCAGAGTAAGAGATATTGTTAGTGGGCCTGAGCCCCAGGGAGAGAAGGAAAGAAAGGTGCTAGTTGTGTGCCAGGGAAAGAGGGTCTGGCAGGGGAGTGAAGGGACCTTAGATTTTGTGAACTGTAACAGGAAGTAGGATAGTCAACATGTGGTACCTGTTAAAAATGATATATTCAGTTGATATTTGAACAGCTATATTCCTAGTGGCTGCCATGAGCTGAACACAATATTAGGCTCCCAGATTTTAGGGATATCAAAATAAACTGCAGAGAGGAACTCAAATTCCTGTTAGGGGAACCATAGTCGAATCAGTATCAAATATTCATTGACTGCTTTTCTATGTCAAGCATAGTTGTGATAGGTTTAATGAAGTAGTCCAGGTAGTCTGTATAACATAAAAATATAGAAAAAATCAGTATCATCCTCATTTTATAGATGAGAAAGGTGTGGCACACACAGAGTTACTACACTGCCTGTACTGCCTCTCAACTTTCAAAGCAAAGTGAATTAAATGTGCTTCTCCTGAGCTTCCAAGTTCAGAGAGCAGCACAAACATTACCCTGAAGACGGACATCACTCGAGCGCAGGTGCTCCAACTCTGATGAGGGGAGCATTGCCTCTCTTCACTGGACTACAGTCTCCCCATCACCAACATGGGGTCAGCAAGGGTGTGTGTTCTGCAGGCTGGTCATGAGGATTAAAGGAGAAAGTGCTTTTGCATGGAGCCAGCCACGTGGAAAATACCTCTTACATCTGAGTGAGTGTCCCACAAGGGTCTGGGGGTCTGGGCCTTAAGGCATGAAGAAGACTAACAGGAAAAGAAGTTTAATTTTAGGTCACTGGAGAACATCCCAGGAAAGTAATGGAATGTTGGAAGTTTATGATGTGACTGACACCTAACTTGTGGTGGATGAGGATATAGCAGACATTTCTTTTTACTTTTGACCCCAACAAGAACTTGACAGCTATCATAAGGACAGTGTGTTAACCTGCTGAGGCTGCTACAGAGAGATGCTTAATCCATGGAAATCTCCTCTCACACTCTGGAGGGTGCAAGTCCAAGATCAAGGTGTCGGCATGGTTGGCTTCTCCTGAGGCCTTTCTCCTGGACTTGCAGATGGTCATTTCCCACTGTGTCCTCAAAGCCATTCCTCAGCGGCGCGTTTGTTCTCTTTGTGCTAAGCTATTCGTTGTCTGTGGATAGTTCTCTTAGGTTCAGGTGACCTCATTTCACCTTACTTTCCTCTTTTAGGGACCAATGAAATGGATTTTGTGGGAATATAATTCAGGCCATATGAAACAGTGAGGCTTTGATTCTTTCAACAGAATAGGTTTCTATGGTCTAACCTGGGCAACAGCAGGAGAGGGAGACCGCAAGCTTCCTGGTCGCGAACTCAGGGTCACTTCCTGGAAGATCAAGAACGGAGGAGGAGGTCAGGGAAGAGACATTGTAGAATTTGCAGGGCTCAAAGCCTGATTTCTTCAGCTTGGAGCCAAATACAAACACACACACACACACACACACACACACACACACACACACACACACAAAACAAGGAAAATCCAATTTGTCTCACTCTGGCCTCTTTCTCTTTTCCCAGGGATGAGTCTACTTATAGCTCCTTAGTTTTCCCATCTGTTAAGTGGGAAAAATAAAACTGGGATCTCATGGCTCCGCACGGGACACAGTCAGATGCCACTTTAGCACTGAGACTTGTGCAAACGCAGACTGGTTTCCTCCTTCCCGCTGATAAAGAACTGTCTCCCTTCCAGAAGACAGAAGCGACAAACTTGCATTTTCTAAGTATCAGAAATCCACGGTTTGGGTCTGAGCTATTCATTCACTTATGATCTGAGATTATTCCAAAAAGACTTTGCAGCTTAGCCTAATTGGGTAATTGGGATGTTTCCAGATGAAATTCGAGTTGTATTTTTAAAAAACCACTTTGAAGAACTGGTTGCCATGGTGCCGCTCTGCTGACAGAGCCCTCACTTGCTCCGCCTAAGCAGGGATAATGGGCTTCTGTTTATCTAAGGTTCAGGTTACCCACCTGAACGTCCTTCTGGGAGGAGGCAGGGTGTGAACCCAAGGAATCGTGAAGTCTTCTCTGAGTTTTCCTGGGTGGGGAGGATGTGTCTCACCTAATAAGGAGATTTGTCATTGTGGGTCGGGAGGGCTTTGGCCTCCCAGAGCTCAGCTGGCCCCAAGGGACTTCCCAGGCCACTTCCCCGTGGGGCAGCTGGGAGCAGAGGAAGAATGCACTGTGCATTTGCACATATAAGCAGGGTGGCTGCTCCAGGATGAGGAGGAATCCACTCACAGTTAGGGCGAATGGGTGTCTGGAAGGCTGAACTGCCTTTATTTAAAGACATACCATGGTCTTAAAAGTTAATATTAATGTTTTCATAGTATCACTGTTTTAAATTTGAGAAGGCCTTTGTTCTGAGTCAAGTTTTCAACCCAGTGGACGTGATTCTTACTCATCAGCCTTGAACTTCTTGGACCCGAGTGTTTATTATAAGAATGTGAAACATCTTCCCCAGATGCAGAATTTTGGCTTCATTAAAAGTTTTTCTAGTTCCTCTTCAGTCATGTCAATATTTACCTTGGACAATGCGTTGCATCCTTTTGTTTATAATTCCAGAATTCTCCAAGACAAACTGATTATTAGTGACTTTCTGGCCTGAGTTACAATTTAAACATACCTTAGGTTGACATTTTAAGAGTATGAATCGGCCAAACTATTTCCTCTCCTCATAGATTCATAATTTGTAGGAATCGTTTCATGCCCCATATTCTTTCTTCTCTCTGTTGTCTTTCAAGCACGTCTTTATTCTTAGCACACCAGCACTTTCTTCCTTTTCTTTTAAAGTCCCAAGGTCCCTCTCTCCTGCCAAGGATGCTTTGAACACAACAAGTTGTACCTACATTCTTTGAATGCATCCATTGTTTTCCTAGAGAGCACACTCTTCCACACTGCCTGCTCCCTCATACTGAATTTCTGATCACTGGCGCAGAGCACACAGGAAACCTGTCCTCACGGCCTAAAGATGGTAGTTTAGCCTTTCCCATCAAGGATAGTAGGGCTTGGTGGTAACAGAATAAGAAAGCTCAAGCATATTATCCGGTGAGGCCCTTAATCATACAGTCCTATGTATCTCAGTTCCTTATGTGGACATTTTAGCTGCAGAACACTTTAAATTTACTAAGTATTTCACACACACTCTTACATTTGATTCTTACAACAGCTTTGTGAGGGAGACCCAGAGGATTCGAGTGACCTGTTTAAGATCATAAAGTGAGTTGAATAAGAAAGTCTTTGCTCTTGAGCTCTTTATATTAATAAACTATTTGGACTTACACAAGTATTTCAGTTCCTCTAAAATACTGTACTTTTCTTGATTTTGAGAATCATTTTTGCTCTTTCCTTTGCTTGAACTACCCAACTTCCCCCTTGGGACTAGCAAAACTCTTGCTCATTTCTTAAATCTTAGCTTCAATTTCACTTTTTCTAGAAGCACTAACCTGCCCCCACCACCAAGTCCAGGCAGAAGTTTCCTCTTTTCCTGTGCTCCATCACACCCTTAAAATTACATTAACAAGTTTACCAGAATGTCCATTACATTTAACAAACAGTAGTTATGTTATTCTCCATCCAGTCTCTTCTCGTACTGCATCTGTTTTGCTCACCAGGGTATCCTCAGTATGTAGCTCTAGAGAGATTCTGAATGAGTAATTGTGGAGTAAAAGAACAATGCCCATTGCACTCTCTGCTTGATGGAGTAATTCTGGAGAGAACATCAAGCATGGTGCAAGCATTTGGGGCATTTCCAGCTCCAATCTACAGAATATCAGATGAATGTTGGTAGCTAATGTGACTATTTATTATTTGTTGGCAAAACATCCCTTTTCCTTTACTTTGCTATCACTTTTCTTTTGAAAAACTCTCATCACTTTTGATCGGAGTTTTGGGGGCTTTGCCCATGCTGATTAAGCAGGAGTAGGTGTAATAAGCATATTAAGTAGTCCTAGTAGCCAGTGATAACACTGTAGAGGGTACACAACCCAGAACGAAATGCTGAGGGCAGTGGACCTTTTTATTTATCCTTTTGAATATTTCGAGCAACAGAAACAAGACTGAATCTACAGGTCCTTTGGGAACTTGTAGATAATTCATCCAAGTCAATACAGAGCAACTTCAGCCAAGAGATAGTGGTAGAATGCAGACATAATGTAGACAACATTTGAGTACTCACTTTCAGCAGTATCTGAAGAATGCCCCTCCTTGAATTTCCAAAGTTAGGGTATCCAATAGATTCCCATTTTGGATACCACTAGTTTGAGTTATATTTGTTAATCACCAATAGCTGATAAAGTATTACTAATTCAGTAGGAAACAAAATGCTGTGCCATTTTAATTACTGATATTAATGTTGTTTGTTCCTTTGTGGCTTTGCCTTATGCTTGAACTTCTTCATATGTCTTTGAATCTATGTAATTTGTCCTATCTATTTTATCATAGATGGAATAAGCAAACATGTGTTTGACTTTTTTCCAAGTTCAATGCCACATAACAGGCTTGCTGGTTAGGTACTGGTTCATATTTGAGCTGAATACATGCTTGAGATTTTTCTTCTGGGAATGCTGATGATTTCACAGAGATTTGCTGTCCACACTCCCACACCTACCTATTACTCCCCTGGGGAAAGCTGTCAGAGGACAAATACTCTGGGAAGCCGGAGGACGGCCTATGATTTCTGAGTGGTGCAGATGAAGCTCTTGAGTGCATGAAGTCAGAGTGTCAAAACTCAATCTGACTGAGCCTTAAGATCAGTGAGCTTTGGGCAGACAAAATCTTCAAATTCTCCAACTTTCCGGTACATCAAAAGAAATCACAAGCTATTTATCCTCATGGTTGGTAGACCTTGGTCTTGAAATGCTATGAGACTCCATGCATAGATCTTTCTGTCCTTTGGGCTGAAAGATGGAAACTTTTCATTCCTAGAAGCTCTCCATGAAGTGTTGCTGAACCTTCTTACGGTGATGTTTGCAATAATGAATAAACCCATCAATTACCTTGTACACACGATTCAAGAAAGGCACATTAGTTGTTAAAGCAGAGAGGCAGGAGGTTCAGTAACAGTGATTTAGTCCTTTCCTTTCGCCAACATGTATTCCTAGAAATAAGCCTTGAGTGCATCACTGTATGTGGGACAACATGTGCAAACAATGTTATATTTGGGATTTATTTCTGAACAAAGCCATAGCTTCCAAATATTAGAGATGATCTTTGTCACAAAATCCAAGATACAGCTTGCAAAATCCTAAGATAATGAGATTACTGTTTAATTGATTACTACTTAATTACAAAAATGTAAATTGACAAGTTTAAAATGGAAAGTGTTTTATTCTTATTGTATAAATGCTTTAATTATATATGAAGTATTTATAGGTCACAAGTAAATATATTTGCCTATTATAATTTAAACAAATGAGCCATGTGGTGGTTATAAAAAATATTCTTATTTCAGAATTAAATTGATTTTGCATGACTTAGAATTTTGAAGATTTTTTTAGGAGAATGTTTTGGATGGTTTGGATCTCTTTAAAACAGTGAACTCACTTTCTCTTTTCCATTTCCCTACAGTAAACATATTTATGTGAAAAATGCAAAACCAACTCGCTAGAAAATATTTGCTTATGATGCTTGTGATGACAGTGATGACAGTGGTGTTGTATTCTCTGAATCTGGTCAAGGCCTGGAGAAGTGAAGTGACCAGCAAACTATCTTCTCTATATAGGAAAAATTTGATCAGCAGAGGAACAAAAATTATCCATGATGTGAAACTCATTTTTACTGTGCACTGTATTTATAATTCAGAGGTAAAATCTACTTACCTCCCTCACGGGACTGAAGTAGGCAAAGGTTAGTGCTCACTTCCGCAAGGGACATTAGGCAAGGTTACGTGGTCTTCTCTTCTTATTGTGAATGTCCTTTTCTCTGCTCATTTGTCCTGTGCTGTCCTAATAATAAGATTTGGATTTCAGTGGGTGGGAGGAGAACACGCAGAAGTCCTGAATGGAGACATGGGATCCAGAGCACCTTATCAGGAAGCCTTACCTGAGGCCTTAGAACACAAGCACAGCTAACCATGAGGTAGCATCTGTCTTCTTTTGTCAGAATTTCTATTGCATATGACTTTCTAAGAAATTGCTTATAGATCTAGGTTCTGGGATCTCTAGGACAGTATTTTCACTCATCCGTATTTTATATTAATTTCTACCAGGGCCAAAAAAACAGTTTTCTGCCTAGCTCTGAGTAAATTGAAAAGTCAATTAAACAGCATCCTCCAAGCACTACACTTCACTGATGTTTAACTGTGCACATTCTTGAAAGGCCAAACTAGATAAAACTGACATTTTGAGAGTTCTATTTTGCACTGAAATAGAAATTGAAATAGGAAAGTATTTTTTCCCGCTTGTTTTGATAGCATTTTATTGATAGGAAGTTTGGGGACGCACGGGGTGCAAGTATCAAGTTTTTGGTTTATTTTCAGTGAATATTTTCACCATAATGTTCTACATTTGTTGAACAAATGGTGTTCAACAAAACTATACATTTGCTTGGGAATTTCACTGCTGCTTTCTTTCTTCCTTCTCCTGATTATCTTGGGCTATTTAAGAGCTGCAACCACTGGGATCAGTGTTGACTTTTTCATTGCAGGATTTTTCTTAACTTTATCCCAGAATTAATGAGCACAACAAACAGCTGTGCTGATAGACCCATTCTGCCTGGTGACACACTCTTGCCAGCGCAGTTGGCAGATGGTCTGTCTTGCAGGGGGTTGCAGAGGAGTGGGGAAAACATCATTAGGAGAATGGTCCTGCTTATTTGAAGCCAGTTTCCTCTACTTTTCTCCTGGTGTTGAGCATTTTGTTTCACAATCTTTTCTCACCACTCTAGTTAGGTGGGCAGTCTCTCTGCCATTCCATATTTCCAGTTGGTTGTACTTTTTCAGTTCCAACATTTTTATCACAGATGCTGAAAACTTTGCCCAAAAGCCTCTTGAGTGAGTATCTACTGGTGCTTTTCCATAAAAGCTTGATTCAAGCTCCTGATAAAATTAATACCAGACAGCAGCAAAGTGAATGAAAGGAAACAAGACACGCTAACTGAGTGACAGAGGTAATCTCATCACTGTAGTGTTACACAAACTGACGTTAAACTGAATGCAGCGCTGGCGTGTGCTCTTAGGTGTGTGCAGTGCTGATTTATCTTTGTTTTTTGTTACCATGCCTTGAATGTTACCATGCTACTTCTTGCATATCTTATTTTTCTCCTGGAACATATTGCCTTATATTCCAGGTCTTATAGTGTGAGAAACCTGTGGACAACAGGTTTGCCTGTGTCTGGAAATCCAGGTATTTTTTTAAAAGTTTAAAAATGTTACGTAGGAAACAAAAAGAAGTTTCCATTTATTTCTAAGGAAAAAATAGTTTCTTCCCCTAAAGGCCTATTGGAGAGGTAGTGACCCTAGAGACAAGGATGGGCATGTCACTGAAGCTCAGAATTTTATCCTTGAGTTGCTTGGAGTACACGTTTAGAGTTCTTTCATGGGTTTTAATTATCAACCACTCTCCCTAAAGCTGTAGCTCTATTAGCTATCCCCAAGACAGACTTTCTTATGTTGGAGTTGTTTTTGGTCCTCTCCAGACGGAAAGTGATGACTTCAGTAAAAGGCTCCAAGATACAACAGCCACAACCCTTGTCACCTTTGCCATTCCAGAGATGTTCTTGGAATCCTGACACTACATGGAAACTTACAGAAAGCACGTAAGTACAGGCAGGGAAGCAAAACTTATAGGTGATTGTCAGGGATTCCTTATGCCTCATGGATACTTGGAGTATGTGATATGAAAGGTCCCTTCCAGTTCCAATATTGTGAAGGAATGTAGGACTCCCCTTTTTATACAACTTTACATTCATGTGGGAGATATCCTCTGGTTTGAGTTACTCCCATGGCAGGGAATCAGTACTCTAGCAAAGCCAGTTATTTGGAGTTTCTGTAATTATGTGAATTATTCTCCTCAAGCAAAAGAATTGTCTGTTCCACTCTTCAAAGCTCCTACATCTCCCTCCACAGGGCACATCTCCAGTGCTGTCCAGTCCTCTCTTTCTTTCTTTTGCCAGGCATTTCTATGGTGCTTACTACTTTGTACACCTGTCATCATCTTGATTACTCTTTAGGCAAAGCTATAAGTAATCAGGGTCTGTGTCGAAACACATCATGAAGAACTGATAGTGTTCAAGTGAACAGAAGCATAATGCTCAGGTTGAGGCCGGTATGGTACATTAGATGGACTAAGCAGCGCAGAGCAGGCAGAGGCTAAAGAAGGCACTTCTGGAGGCTACTCATAGTCTCCTTTTTATAGACTGCCTATAAATACCAAAGTGATCTAGGTTTATGGCAATGCCTAAGAGTTGATACTTCTGCTCTGATACTCAAAGAACCACATAAATCCAAATTTCTAAAATCCAAATCATGATGTCTAATCTGATGCCGTATTTAGCTCCCCTTTTGCCTTTGCTGTTTCTGAGATTCAGTCCCAAGGTTTCCATGCATCTCTAATGAATTCTTTTCCTCCGCTGTCTTCTTCCAAGAGATTATCTTTTCTCCTTTATAGGATAGCCTGCTCTTCCTATTCTAGCCCTTTCCCCAATTCCAATATAGCCTTCAGCTGATACAGGCAAATGAAAAGGATTGAGTATTTCTATAATAGCTTAAATACCAGTCCTTAGGAGGTAATACCGAAGAGAGGGATGCCGCCACATGCCGGTCCCTTTGGCAATGCTAATCTGCATGCTGCTAAAACATACGCCTAAATGGGAAAAAAATGCAAGTGTTAAGCAGAAAATGGACAATGAAGTTATCCATCTCCTTAAAGGGCCTAATGTTGAAAGGGCCGGGAGAGGAACACATTCTCAAACTAAGTCATCATCTACAAATTGCTGAACAAAAGTTCCTCGGGCCATAGCTGCACCCAGAGGACTGGGATAGAAGTTCTGATTGAGAACTTTGATTTCCACAGGTTATTCGAATCTTAAATGAAATTTGCAAATGTCCCTGACATCAAAGGCTGTTCCTTTTGACTAATCAATTGAATGTGTTGTGCTTGTCCTCCCCTGAGCCCTCCATGACTGGGAACATATGTCACATTCTCCCTTTGCCAATAATTTGGAGGCTCATGACAATGAAACATCTTTCTAATAAGTAAAAAAAAAAAAAAAGACAGTCTTGGGGAATGTTAATATAACAGAGACTGGCGATGAGTTTTTCCTCCCTGAAAAAGTGTACAAAATGTGACTGATCCATATCTGAATATCATCTGCATAATTTGAAAATAACACATTGAAAAGATAGGGCCAACCTCACTATCCTCACATTGACATCTGGAACAGTTGCCAGGGCCTCTTGGAGTTGATTTTGTTCTGTTCTGTAGGGTCGATTTGAAACCCAGGCAGAAAATGAAAGTGAGCAAATTTACCTCTGGCATTCAAAGAAATGCTTTTGGTCAAAGTGAGTATTTCTGACCATGACTCATTTTCAAAAGAAGCATTGAATTCGCTTTGTCATCTTTGCCTGGATTGGGCTCAATCGGCCCTTTTATGATTTTTAAAATATCCTATATAGCTGGGATGGCATTTATTAGGCTTCAGCTATTCAATATTGCATTTCAATGTATAAAAGTCACTATTCAATTGAATATTGAGTTTTCTAAGGAAGTAAACCTACAGAAAAGAAATTTGCAAGAATCTAAAATAAATGAGTTTGAGGAAGATCAAACTGCGCTTTTGACTGTTTCAAAGATCAAAAGATCTCTCCTTTATAGAAATCAGGAGCGGTTGAATAGCCTCTTTCCTCTACTGTAAAGCTGCATTTTTTCACTATCATTGATAGCTTGGGACTGCACCATAATGGTATAAAAAGCCTTGGGGGAGACAGAAGATGGTTTCATTCTCCAAAAGCACCCAGGATTTTTGTGCCTGAAATAACAGGATTTTAATTTAATTTAATGTGTAGTCCAGTAGAGTGAGCAAATGAAAAGAATCTGTCTTGAACTGCTTCAGGAGTTGTGGTGGCTTTGCAAGGTATGCAAGGATCTCCTGATAACTGTTTTAAGGGTTTCCCTGTTTGTTTCCACCTGTACGAAAGAGAGGTTAGATTACATATGAGAATATTATTTGGGGGTTCACACTAACCTAGGTTCCACAGAGCCTTAGGAAATTGCCTTATCTTCCTAGATTCCACTTGCTTCATGTGTAATATGGGAATAATATGATTCACCTCACTGGCTTAAGATCCTTCCAACTCGGGGCCTTTGCTCATATTGTTCCTTTGACTGGGTAAGAAATTAGGCAACCTGAAATAGTCACCGTGTATTAGAGGAAAACAAAACCAAAATGTTAGTTGATTAAATGAAATGTATAAAATCTAGCACATAGTTAGCAATTAAGACATGGCAATTCTTCCTCTTCCCTGTACTGTGAATTACTGGAAGTTGGGACAATCCTTGTCTCTCCACCACAAGGGTCTGAGTGGAGGCTTCATGGAGTAGCTGACCTGAGTGTGCAAACTGACACTGTCAGTCATAACTCTCCCTCCGATTCCCTTCTTCCCCTGCCTGCTTCTCTGTCTTCTTTTCAAGAGTGCGTGATTGACACTCAGGGAAATGGTGAGAGGGTTGTGCAACCCTTCAGCTTTATACTGAAACTTGTCTTGTTTTCTGGAAAAAGCCCAGAAGAGAGCACTATGGGTTTCATAGTGAGCCCCACAGGAGAGGTTTGTAGTGCGAGGTGAGACACCCTACCCTGGTCACAGGGTTAGGTGGACTAGGGGAGTTGTCGATATCAGCCCTGTGCACCTTACAAATTAAGGGAGTTCTCTCAAGCTTTTAAACATCACTACTGGCATTACTGTCATCATCAACCACAAATATCTCTTAAAGTCTCCCTGTCTAGAAAAAGAAAAATCCCCACCAACAGCACAGACCATTCATGGTTGGATAGTCACCATTAGACTTGTTCTGTTTTGGCTAAGGTAAGTACTCATAAGACATTTTGGAACAACCAGTATGGAAATCAGAAAGGAGATGTCTCAAAGAACTGAAATTAGAAATTGCATATGACCCAGCGATTCCCCAATAGGTATCTTCTCCAAAGAGTTTAAGTCATCATGCAATAGTGATATGTGTCTATCAATATTCATAGCATATAATTTGTAATAGCTAAATCCTGGAAGTAAACTGTAAATGGAACAACAGACCAACAGATGACTGGATTAAAAAACTGTGGTATCTCTATGTAACAGAATATTACTCAACTATAAAGAATGACAAATTTGAGACATTTGTAGGATAATAGGTGCACTTGGAAAATATAATGCTGAGTGTAATAAATCAGACACACAAGCTTAAATATCATATGGTATCCCTCATTTGAGTGAGGCAAAGCACAAAGAAAGAGAGTAATACAGGTTGGATAGAAAGGGGAAAGGCTGTAAATCTCTTGCAATAGGGAAGTGGTCCAAGGGAACAAGGGTGAGAGGTGAAGAGGAGGGGAAGGAGAAATAAGTAGAATAAAGATATGCCATATGCAGGAACCTATTATTCTCAATAAATGTAAATATTGTATGACATATTATGAGCTACGATTAGTAATATCAATGAGAATGAAAAATGGAACAGGAGAATTGCAGGAGGGAGGGAGGGAGAGGAGAAAGTGATAAAAAAACAAGCTGTAGTATGTACATGTAATCACTCCCCAAGATAATTGTAAGCTGCATGGACTACAAACATGTACTAATAAAATAAAAAAAATACTAGTAAGAAAATACTGAACAGAATACGATACCTACATATTCAAGAACTGATAAGAAACTTACTAAGCCTTGGAATATATACACTATTAAAACTTACAGTAGTAAAGAAATTATTAGTTATTAGTTACTTATTGTGCATTAGTTATCAGCTTACCTTATCTGAGAACATGGAGGCTCAAGAATTAAAGCATTTGTTTGCCTGTGTAGGAAGGAAGTATTTCTGTCTGAGGTGAATTACAGGTAACAAAATTCAGTCTAGCCATTTTTAGCAGAAATGAATTTCACACAATGAATAAGGAGCTTACAGAAGTCAGTACAAAGGCTGGAGGAGTAGATCGTAGGAAGAACTTCCAGGAATCACACATTAGAATATCACCTCTATCCTAGTCCACTGAGACAACTAATGTCTGTGTTTTGATCAAGATGTTGATGAGGTCATCTCTCCAGCTGTCTACCCTTGGACTTCACCATGCCTATCCCAACCTAAACCAGTGAAACAGAGTTGCTTCACTTACCTGCAGGTTGCCATAATGCTAAGATCTGGCCCCTGGGACCTGTGTTATAGCTCACACCCTTTTCACATTGACTGTGTGGCAGGAGTAGGACACAGGCTCTTCCTCAGTGTCTGCTTTTGCCTTCCTCCTCTCATGGAATTAGGTCTGCTTAGCTGAAGGTGTGTTTCACATAGGACCTAAGCTGCAGGGGATCATGGGAAATGAGACTTTTAACTTCTTAGCTTTTTGGACACCAAACATTAACTATAAGGGGTGTGGAAAGGACCAGAATGGAACAGTATGTCGATTCTACTCAATGTGATGGGGGAGACAGAAAAACATTTTTTGAGGAAAAGATAAATACAGAGGGGCTGAAAATATCCTTGGTTGATCTCTCAACTTTGCCTAGAGCTGGTTATTAATACGAGGCATTTTAGGAATGCCACATCAGAGAGACGTTGTTTTCTTTGAATAGGTAGTTTTGAGATCTGCATATAGATTTGCCTAAATACATATCTTCTGTCTCCTATGCCCTGACTTTTATGGTGGGAGTGTCTGAGCTCACTCCTTAGCAGAGGAAGACAGGCCACGTTACTCTTACAACCTCACTGTACTCACAAGTGAGTGGTCTTTCTCTACGTTAGTGTCCATTTGACTAAAAAAATACTTGTGATGGATGACTGGAAAGAGAAGGTTCTGCTACTCCCCAGAAATGCATGGCACTTATCTACCACGTAAATGGCCATTTCTCCAATGAATTTATCCAAATGAGGGCTTGAATTTGATAGATTCTGATGGCTTCTGGAATCCCCTCTGGGTTTTGGAAGTAAGAAGTCAGCAATACTATCCTACCATCATCTCTTTAACATTCAATCCAACAAAACACCTTAAGCTTTAATAAACACTTCCTCCTTTAATAGTCTTGACTCCAAGCTAATAAGGCAACTAGCAAATCAAGTGAAGGTAAATTCTCATTAACAATTTATTTAACTTTGTTGAAGAGAGCAATTCCAACTTCTGCTAATTGAGTTTGTAACAAAAACATGGATCCGTTTTACTGCCACCCTCAGGACCTTAATCAAACTCTGGGAAAGGGAAAAGTAACTCATTAGCAGACTAAGGTAAAAACCCAGAATGGAATGGAAGGTACCAGAACACTGTTGAATTTCAGGAACTCCAATAGAATGATAAAACAGAGGTGGAGACTGGCATTTTGCAGTGTTTTGAATTTTATTTGTCAGTGGAAGAGTCCTTTTGACATGAAGCTAAGCCAGGACACATGTAAGACTTTCAAAATTCTGCCTTTGGTATGTAGGTGATGCCTGCAATTTCTCCTCCTTTATTTAAGATCTCTCTGTGGAATGCAGAAGAGACAGCTGGGCAGACCTGTAAGAAGACTTGTTTTTTCAGCTGATCCAAAGCCTTTTCCTATGGCTCTGGGAGGTGGTTATAATCTAGGAGTTTTATAACAAAGGGCTGAGAGACACTGCCTAAAGTGACAGCCCATGGGCAGAGGACATGCGGCGTGTCTGTGATCAGGCAGTGATTGAATTTGAAAAGATTTAATAATTCTTGAAATTCTCTTATTTTTTCTTCAGACTTTCCTGTGGAAGCCTGGTTAAATGCGTATTATTTCATCTTAAGTGATTTTACAGGTCGTTTATTTTGGATTTATGAGCATCAACACGTTTTAAACAGTATTAGCAAGCTGTACTGCTGAATGTTAGCTCTCTAAATCATTTACTCTACATCAGATAGGTAGATATCTTTCAAATATTGTATTAGTTTTTCTCATGCATTCATTTTAGCAAGAGATATTTAAAAGTACCTACTATGGGCCAAGCATCGTGCCGTGTCCTAAAAACACTCCAATGAACAACAAACCTGGTTCTTGCTCCCTCTGCACTGTAGAAAATTTTTAAAAAACACACTTGATGACATCTATATTATTGTGAAATTATGAGGAGTGAATCTTAATTTGAATTAATCTTCCTTTAGCATTCAGTATGCCACCGTGAATCCGGTCTACATGGGATGCAGGAGGATGATGTGGTACCCTTGAAGGTAGAAAAAAAGGTGCGTGAGGGAACAATCTTCATTTTTTCCCTTATCACCATCTTCCAAGGTACCTATCCCTCAGAATTTGTCCAGTTGTGCCAAGTCGGTAGCTCCAGAAGAGAAAATGTCCCTTGTGTTGGTGAAAATATTTACTTACATTGGCTATTTTGAGAGGCACATTTGAACCCCTACAACTGTCAGTAAGCCTTTCTGTTCATCTGCCTCCCATGCACAGGGTTGCGGTCCAAGTTGCTGCAACCGGTTGGAGCTGGTAAAGGGAGTGTGATTAAGTGAATCACTTGAATCACAATGGAAAAGATAATCAGAACGTCCAACACAGATAACTGGAACTACTCATTAAACCAGGGGCATGAGGCAAATGAATGCAAAACAGTGAGTCATAATGTCAGGAACCAGTGATTACTTCCTTTGTCAGGAACAGCAGTTCAGAATGGAGGATCTGGAGAATTTGTGGGTGAGATAGGCTTCTGTACTTCTGTGAAATTTCAAAGTGTTACAAGTGGTGTCAAAAGAAGAGCATCTTTTAGGGTACCACACCCAGATACTCCCAGAGGCGGTCAGTTATGCAGGAGCATCTTTCCCCATTCAAGAACTTATTCATTTAACCCATAGCTTTGGGAAACCTGAATCAATAATGTAGAAGAAGAGCCAGAGATGCCATCTTTTTTGGGAGAAAATTGTAGCAACCCCAAGCAAGGGAGATTTCAGTAGTGTAGATGAAGCTTAGGACTTTACAATATCCTTACAAAGTCCTTTCCCACTGTTTTAGTTACTTTTCTCATTGCTGAGACAAAATACTTGACACCCAACGTTCAAGGAGGAATGGTTCATCATAGTTCACAGTTTGGAGAAGTTTCAGGCCATAGTTGGCTGGCTTTAAGGCAGTGTTGCAAGGGTGAGGAGCATCTCAGAGGAGAAACAGTTCATGGCAGGCAGAAGGCAGCAAAGCATTAAGTAGCAAGTGAGCACAGCAGCCTTCTTTCTATCCCTTATATTTTATCCAGGCTACCTGTCCTTAGGACTGGTAGCACTCACACTCAGGCTGGGGAACTCTTAATCCTAGCATCCCACCATGAACCAATCCCAGTATCACATCCTTAATCACTGTATCACACACTCTAGATCCAGCCACGTCTGAAAAGCCCCACCTATGGCAGCATAAGGCTTTGGGGGAATACCTAGACAAAGGCCGTAACACCCACCCTTGTCTTTCACCTCTCTATGGTACTTGTCGATGGTCCCAAAATGCAGACAGATAGAGCATGGTTCTCCTTACCTGACCCCTGAAACCATAGACAGCAAGTCAAGTTCAAGGTCATGTAACTAGTTTGGTACAGTAAGATTTAGAGCTTAAATCCAAACGTCCTCTCTCTAGCTGCCATCCCTTTTCTATCACAATGTGCTACTATTCAAGTGGCACACAAATACAGATAGATTATGAAACAGCCTCAAAAAACCATTGACCTGATGACGCGTAAGTGTAAGATTATAGCTTGTGATGCCTTTGCAGTTCTTGGCAGTTTTCCTTGGTCTTCTCCTTTCTGTATTTCTGGTACTAATAGGGTACTGATGGACACATAACTTTGAGTATCAGCAGTACTTGCTTTCCCTGACACAGACCCATCTAATGATGAGCTTAGTCCAAGGGTAATTAAAATGGTGGAGGACCAGGAAACATGTTATACAGCAAGTTTTTACTCATGCTTATTTCATTGCTGAACTATCTTCCAGAAATAAGTCAGAAAGTTTTAGCATTGTACTTGCTTGCTTTAGTTAAGCAATATGAGGGCCATGAGTCTAATTCACCATTCCCATTTCTAATTAGAACATTTTACACTTCAAGCTTTTTGACAAGAAAAAAGAAAATACAAGAAATACCGTGTGGAAGGCAGCTCTGAGAAGACATGATCCATGCATGATTGCTTCAGAGCAACAAGGGTTAAAAAAGGCAACAACAGAAAACCTGCTCATTTTTGCTTGTTAAAAAAAAAAACTCAAACTATCTCCAAATGTAGTTTAATCCATTTTCAGACTCTATACATTATGCATCAAGATTTTATACAAAAGGAATTTGAGAAGAACGTTTGCGTGAAACCACTTCAGTGGATTAAATTTGCAGTTCAGCACATTAGACTCAAAAAATGTACAAGACATTTTGAGAGACCTGTCTCCTGCTTTTATATGCATGGTTCCTACTTTAGGTAAATACCTTTGTAAAAATGAGTGGATTCCAGCAGCTGTCTTTAAGAAAAAAATTAAGAAAGGATTTGGTCTACCTTTCACTTAGTTTAACAATAACTGCAAATGTTTGAAGACCATAAAGCTTAGTTAATGTAAGTAGTTCTGTGGATCCTAATGTTTTTCTGAGCAAAGTTGCCTTGTCCAAGGCATAAAAGCTGATGTGAAAAGACGCTCCTAAAGATGCTCACATAGGTAGCTTGGTAATAGCTGTGAATTCCACCAAGTACAGCACATTGTTAGTAGGGTACAACGACCAGACAGAGAGCTCAGCACCACTCATCTAGATGTCTTCACCCAGTGGATGCCAAACAATCTGGGTATGGAGGGCTAGTGGCATTTTTACTTTCTGCTGTTTAAATAATGGTTCGTTGGGATTCTGGACAGATAGTGTCTATTTCTTCTTACCCCAGAGACCAGGCACCACTGAAGGAGCGCATTTTTGGCAATTCTGTGGAGTCATGAGTAGCAGAAGAGCAATCCATTTCTGGGCTCTTAAAAATGGGAGGCCTTTTTTTTTTTTTTTAAAAAAAGAGAGGTTTTAAATTGACAGGCAGAGTTTGATCCCTAGACATTATCACTGCTGTAGACTATGGGCTAAGCCCCCAAATCTAAAAAGCATCTGAAACTTTCTATAATAACATCTATTTTTTTTTTTTTTGAGAATTGAGACAGTTCCTAATGGTGTGGCTGGTTGCCTGGGCTACAGCATTGTGTTGACAGCTGTGGCCCTTTCCTGGCAACTGAAGATTTGGACAGTGACCAATGAGAGGGCTGCATTCCTCTTTGAACTTTCCATTAAGCTGGTGACTCACTTTGAAACCCACATTTTATGAAATATGTTAATTCAATGCAATGTACTTGTTGAGGTGTCTACATTCAAATTGAATTCCATTAACTTTATAGTGTGATTAAATGCCCGAATCATGAAATGTAGTATTGAATTTATGTGCCTTCCGAAAGTGCTTTTGAAGACTGGCAGCTTCAGCATGTATATTTGATCCCTGAGATTAGGAGAATAAACCTAAAAAGATATCACTCTCAACTACAACAAAAATTTGAGAATCCAACCTTTGTGAGTTCAGGGGGTTAGTCACTCTTTCATGCAGAGTGGAATTGTTATTTGACATGCATATTTGTTGGTTCAGAACATTTGATTTTTGTTGAAGGATTTTAGGTGGAAGGATTTAATGGTCTACTGTGATAGTTTTTCAAATGTTAAAATACCTAAGCATTAACTTGGGTGCTTGTTAAAAATGTCATTTTCCAGTTATTTCTACCTTCTGATTCTGACAGAATGGCACTATGGACCTCACAGGGAGAAACCGTAGTACACTCACTTTGCCTTTAGAGAAGAGATGCTCCTCATTCATGGCCTGCCTCACAGGTATTATAAGTGAGTGAAGACCTGGAACTAGAACTCTTGATGTTTTTCCTTAGGCATGGTTTCACCACCTACTTAGTTCATGCTTATCCAGATGGATATTCATGACATGGAAATCATGGGTGGTGTGAAAGTCGCATATGCCATGTTGGAAAAGAAGAACATGGAGTGGCAAAAAGAGTGAGTGGTATATTGTAATTTACCGAAAGTGAGATCTGACATCTCATTTGAAAATTTAAAGCACTCTCTAACAGAGAGAGGTTGAATGGGAGATGCAAGATATTTTCCATATTGAGGTAAACTTTAGGCAGTTTCTAACAGAAGTGTGCAAACTATTTTATTTCTATCTTTCTCTGTGGATATTTTGGCTTTAATTACACCAAAATTTAAATATCTATGTATTTAAATTCAAGAATTAATGAAGTTAAAAACTTTTTATCATTGCTGATAATTTGCATTTGTTCTTTAATTTATGAATTTTTGTTCATATTCCTTGTAATTTTTCTGTTGTTAGTATTTTTGTATTGTTTTAAAAGATCTATCTACATGCTAAAGTTATTAATTTCATTTTTTCTAAATTTTATTTTATTTTTGATTTTTGAAGTAGAGTCTTGCTATGTAGTTCAGGCTGACCTTGAATTCATGCCAGTTCTCCTGCCTCAGTCTCCTGTGTGCTGGGATTACACATGTGCCACTATACACAGCTGTGGTTTTCTTTTGTTTATGGTAATTTTCTTTTACATGATGAGGTTCAAAATTTTTCCTATGGAAAAATTAAAATTTCCTTTTGCTTGTTCTTTGTGATGACATTTCAATATTTTTATTTGTTCAAGTTTTCTATCATAAGATCAGGAGAATAATCCCTCATACTGTCTCATAGCTATTTGTGGTTTCAGATATATTCTGTAAAATGTAAATACAAAATATAAATATAGAACTTATAAACATTTTTCCATGAATAATTGACCCAGTTTTATTTCATATAGATTCCTTTTTCATTGGTTCAAATGGCGCTACCACTTCTAGTATACTTAGATGTAGTGCTAAATATATATATTGAAATAGGATCTTGCTATGTGGTTCAGGCTGACCTTGAACTCACTGTATGGCCCAGAGTCTGGCCTTGCACTCGTGTTTATCCTCCTGCCTCAGCCTCCTAAGTGCTGAAATTATAGGCATGCACCACCATGTTTGGTTAGTGCTAAATACTTTTAATGAGTTTTAATTTTAATGAATATACATTTGCTTTGATCCTTACAACAGCATTCTAGTGTATTTTATCCCCATTTTACAGCTGAGCAAACTGAGGCTTAGGTAGCTTAAACTGCATATTTACTTTAATGTGGAGCTGACAGGAAATCTCAAGATTGAGTGACTCCAAAGATTACAGTTCCTCATAAACATTTTACCATAAAGCACATCCTTTGTATAAGGCCGTTTTTGAATCTTTATTCTGATTTGTTAAATTGGGTTTGATTTTTGCAGCAATAGCATACTTCTAAGTCTTTGAGGTTCATAATATTTTTAAACCTGAAAGCTTTTGCTCTGTAATATTCATCAGTTTTTATCTTTGTTCTTCCCACTACCTCAGTATTCACGCTGATCTCAGACTAACATCAGCAGATATAAAAACACTTCCTGAGATTTTCCATGGAATTACATTTACAATTTGACATCAGTGTTTAAACTTTGCATCTAGCAAAAGATGCTTTGGAAGAATCTTACATTTTTTTTTTAGGAAGGTCCTTTCCATTTCTTGTTGTTATCACAAGTATATTGTAAGATATTTTCTAGGATATTTCCCAACCATTATTCATTTATAGAAAATTGAACATATGCAAGATACAGAAAAAAATTGAAAAACACCTCTAACCTTACCATTTAGAGGTAACTCAATTTTGTTCCATATTTTGTCTTTACTACCAATCCCCCCACAGCACATGGCATACTAAATGATAATTTTTAAACTTTTTCCACTTTACATTCTGAACAATGCCCCAAATCTGTGACTGCTTCATTAGTTTGTGTTGTTTCCTCAGTTTAGTCCTGGATCAATGAGTTGCTTCATTGTGTCCTAGGAACTCATCTGGTGATTCATTTAGAAATACTTCTAACAAATACAGGGCCGATGAGGACACCTTGTGTGAAGATACTTAATTTAATCTGAAATGGCCACACTTGGCTGAATGAGTGATGACCATGTCATCAAAATTTCAGCAGAAAGGAAATGGTAATAAGTCAGGATGAAGCCAGCCTCTTAAAAGCTGAATACGTTTATTTTCAGAAACTTCTAACTATTCTTCATAGGCAAGTTGAAATCTAAGACTTTGTTCCAAGACAAACACTTTAAAACCACACCCACCACAGAGATAATAATCGGCAGCCGTAGGATGATCTTTGAAAAAGAAGAAAAGACCTATCTATGTATGTATTTGCTACACTTGTGTATGTATCTTTCTGCTTAAATCTAAATTTGGAAATGAAGCATGTTGAGACTGCTAAGGCATTCCAAGGTATAAATTGCCACAGAGGTTGTATAAGTTGGCTTTCCAGGTGCTGGACATAATACCTGACACAAACAAAGAGAAGAGGATTAGTTTGGTTCACATTTTAAGGGGACTCAGTCCATGCTCATCTTGCTCCAAGGCAGAAATCTAGTGGCAGAAAGGTGTATATCCCCATCAATAGATGAATTAATAAGGAAAATGTGATATTTCTATACAATGGAGTACTACTGTGCTATAAAGAAGGACACACTGGACTCATTTGTAAGAAAATGGATGCAGTTTGAAATCATAAGATTAAGTGAAATAAATCAGTACCAGCTCAGTATCACATTGTTTCTTTTATATTAGAAACCCAAAGTATAATTAAGGAGTAAAATGAAAGATAGATAATAGAAAATAAGAAGATAGATCTTTTCAAATGGTAAGGGAAGCAAGAGATGGAAGGGAGGGAGGGTAAGAGGGTGGAGGAATAATTGTGATGTGTCATGCACATGTACCAACTCCCCACAAGGAATGTAACCATTATGTACTACAAACGTGTAATAATAAAAAATATAAAAAAAGAAAAGTGTGTCAGGGCAAAGCTGCTTAGTTCTTCGTTGTCAGGAAGCAGAGAGGAAGGGGGAGGGAGCAGATATAGATCCAAGGCCAGACATCCGTGCTCACCCAGACACACCCAGGGGAGCGTTCTTCCAATCCCCGGGGCAGTCCTACATCCAGTGTAAACTGACAGTCTTCCCTAACTAGCACATCCTGCCCCTTACTAATTTGTAATCCAAACACAGCTCCTTAAACTGTACTTAACCTCCAAATAAAGACAATGGCAAGTTCATAATTCTTCCTAACACATGACAGTTATCACATGTGCAAGAAGAGATACAACAATCCTTTCCTTTTCTCAAAGTGACAGAAGTTCCAGCATTTTTCAAAAGTCTAAGTCTCTCCTGAGATTCAAGGGACATTCTTAGCTGTGAATATCTGTGAAAATAAAAACAAATTACATAATTTTAAGGTACAATGGTATAGGACAATCTTTCTCATTCCCAAAGGGAGACAAGTTGGAAATGGACAAGTTCTATAGGGAGATAGAAAAGAATAGAATCAAAGAAAAACTCAAATTCAGCATCGTAAATATTAGGTCCTGGAGCTCCATCACTGGGACGCAAGGCACAGCGTGGTAAAATGTGAGTTTCAAAGCACTTGGGTAGTGCCATCTCTGTGGCCTTGCTGGTTGCAGGCCACATAAGCTCTGTTTTACACTGGCTCTAATCCTGACAAGCATATTTTTATGCCAAATATTCCATGTTCCGTGTTTCTGGTATCCCTGTCTTTCTGAGGTCTCCAGTGTACCTTTGATTTCATTTCCACAGCTTCACATGTACCCTCTCAGGGGCTTTGTGGCTAGATTCATATGCCTACCATGAAAACTGAGGGGAAGCCTCCCTTACCTCACAATTTATGCATTGTGCATCCCCATAGAGTCAATACCATGCACACAGTGCAAAAGTCTTCCACTAGCATGGGCAGTGGCCAGGTCCCTATTGACCATGCCAGCAGCAGCCTCCAAGTGCCTCGATAGCTGATCACAGTGAAAAGATTCCCAAGGAACCAACTCCTTAAGTCGTCCATCTAGAGCAGGGGGCCTAGGAACTCTCTTATATGAAAAGAGAGTTGCATCCTTGAAGCTGGGATGAGTGGGGTCTTGCTGATTCATGAGATACTCTCAAGGCATCTTTCTTATTGTCCCCTTACAAAGTACGTGGTTCCACTTTACCATGGTAATGCTTTTCAGTACTCATACTTCCTTTGGCCCCCCACTTTAGATAAGGTTCCTTCAGACCCAAAATTTCAATTTTCCAAAACTTTCTGCTCCACTCTTTGCCCCAATTCTCACTATAAATTTGGCTAAAAGTAGCCGACTGTATCCATGCCACAGCTTGAATGTTGGGCTGTCTCAAAATGTCTTCTGTCATATTAGTTCACCACACAGGACACAGGCAAAATATAAACAAATTTTCTATTAGATCATGGTCTCTAGTCCAACTACCAATGGAATTTTCCTCAATTTAATCCTAGTGAATATGGCTTTTACTGCCTGCATTTCTATCAGCATTCTGGTCTTCTGATCTCTAATCAGAATCTTCCATGAAGTTTTTTTTTCTTTACAATATTCTAGAGTGCCTCCAGCATGCATCTCCAAGTCTTCCCAAACTCCTCCCCAAAAACAGTTCCGAAAGCAACTAATCAATACAGTCAGTACAGTTACAGCAATGACTCCACTTCTCCTATACCAATATTCAGTCTGTTTTACCACTTCTGGGCACATGTCCCAACACAAAATTTAAAAGCATAGAGGTTTAATTATTTGTTGTACATTGTAAGGGAATTCAATCCATGGTTAGCTGACAGCCTGCACTAACCTCTATATTATCCAATAAGCATAACTTGTATTTCTTTCTTTAATAAAATCCCAATTTTGCTCCATAACTACCTGACCATACTTTCAGGGGTACTCACCAACTCCAGCTGCTGAGTCCTGACTCATCCATATCTCTCATGATAATTCTACATCCAACACCAGTGTTTAGTTTAGGGTTGGCATGTGACACAGTACTGGCCAAAGGGACATAGGACACATGTTCTTGACAGGCGTTGGGAAAAGTTTTTCTTTCTTTCAAAAAAGACACAGTAGAAGTAAAAGCTCTCTTTTCTTGACTGTTTGGTGAGGATGTTGCTGCTATCCTGGAACTACAAGGAGACAATTTGGAGGACAAAAGCTATAAGGTGGAAGATACCTCAGGTAGAAATATCTACGTTTTGAGGATGTTACTGAAGACCCTACTTATGAGCTGCTTTTCTGTTGGCTAACGTAGATGATATCTGAGACATTTTGGGTTTAGCATTTTGCTTACTTGTAGCCAAAAGTATTCCTATCTGATTCAGGTGGTGAACCATAAAAAGTGAACAACTAGTCTCTGGGTATGTTTAAGGGAGAGAAACAAATTCTGTTTCTATCCAGCTCTATGTCCTGAAACTTTTATTTTAACCTATGAAACTGTCTACTATAAAAACCAGAATAATTCTTCAGAACTATAAATTCATGTTTAGGACAGGATATAATTACTATCCATCATAAAAAATATATCATATTTACTTTATTAAGGGTCTTATCCAGGGTCCTGGGTAGGTATTTAGTGAAGAATTTTTAGTGAACTAAGGAGTGTATCATTTGAAGAAATAACCTTATTTTAAGGGAAGGAATACCTATGAATTAATAATTTAGGGTATTAAAGAATCTCAAACCAATCATAGACATTTTAAATATTAGTAGCCTCATTTAAAGAAGAAAGTATGTAAGGTGTGATCACTGGTTAGAAATTCTTGGGTATGCAATTCATCATACTTGTGAATTATTTCATGGTAAATTATTTCAGTAAATTATTTCATAGAACATTATTTCTATGACATTATTTCTAGAACATTATTATAAATTATTTCATAGAACATTCCAGTAAATTATTTCATAGAACATGAGTTTAGGAGGGACTGTGGACCTATATAAACTATGAAGTAATTGCTTTATATAATAAATCTACACTCAGGCCTCTAGCTAATGAATTTGCCAGTATTTCCTCATGTTATAGACATTGATCCATATGAGACAGGTTATATCTGCATAAGCACAGAGAGATATCCATGGAGTTAATTAGGGCTGGCTAGATGGCTGTGATAAGTAGATACACCCCAAAATGGAATGGTTGTAAGAAGTGAAAGTTTTATTTCTGCTCATAAGACTGACTAGGTACGCATCCCCAGTTCCCCAGCTGGTAAATGCCTCCTGTCAGGTGCGCTTTCAAGAACTAGGCTGAGAATGGCTCTCTGATTTTCAGAACCTCATGGTTAGGCAACCCCTCTAAGTTAGGGAAGAGACCTTCAAGGAGGTATTGCCTGGTTTTGAGCAACTCCCTTAAAGGGACACATTTCACTTCTGTCCATGCTCTACTGGCTGGACTACAAAGAGTCAGGAAAATGGAGTCTAGCCATGTCCTGAGGAGCAATGAGAGGACTGATTTTGGTGGACAGCTTCCAGTGTATATGCCATATAATTACAAAAGCATAAAGCTGCAGAAGGATCTTAATGGGGGAGTCCATTTTCCCACTGAGGAAAATCCATCCTCCTTTTCCAGTCTCCCTTCTACAACTAAAGTCATCCATGTATAGTGTGGATATACTTGTCCTTCACTAACAATCCCCAAATTTCTGCTTAACCCTTTCAGTGCATTTTCAGATACGGAGGACAAAGATAAAATTCTTTTGTTCTGATCTGTAAGGCTGTAGATCATTTGATCTCCATTTACCTGCTCATCTTCATTTTCATAACATACTCTTTCTCACTTACAAGGCTGCAGCCCCACAGGGCTTTCACATGTTCTAGTTCCACAGGGATTTTGCAGTTGCTGTTCCCTTTGCCTGTTCCCTTTTCCTACTCTTTGTACTTAATTATTCCCTATTTATCCTTAAAGGATGAACCTTCCATGATTTGGTCAAATTCCTTTATGTAAGCTTTCACAGGTGTATTTTTTTCTATAGCACTCACTTGAGCTTTTTAAAAAATTTTTAAATTTTAATTCTTTTATTTTAAAGAGAGAAGAACAGAAACAAAATAATAAAAACAAAGACACAAACAAAACAACAAAAAATAATAAAAATGATATAAAATTTCAAAACAAGGTGATAGGAAATTAAAGATGGTGTTGTATTACATATTGGTATCTTCAAAGTGGTTACTCAGATAACCCAATCTAGGCATGTAAGGTTGATCATACAATTAAATATTAACTGTTCCTTTCAATAAGCCAATATAAATTAGTAGTGTAATTATCTTACCTATCTTGTATATATAGAGAGTTTTAAAAATATTTATTGCTGTGATTAATTAAAATCTGTATCTTCCACTGGACTAAAAATTTTGTGAAGCAGTGGTTATTTCTGTTTTTGCTGATGTATACTTACCATAGTCTCTGGTGTCCTGAAGGCACTCAGAAAACATTTGAGTATAAGCATATTTGAATAAATGTCTTTTGGAGACTGGGTCTCACTATGCAGTGCAGGCTGGCCTTGAGCTCACTTTGTAGTCCAGGCTGGCCTTAAACTAGCAATGATCCTCCTGCCTCAGCCTCCCGAGTGCTGGGATTACAGACATGTGCTACTATGCCTGGCCATATTTGAATAAATGAATGAAGACCCAACCTCTAGTTTGGCCCTAGTCACAGATATTTTACCTTTCTGGGCCTCAGTTTCTTTATTATGAAGGGTAATGGTGTATGATGTTTAGGTCTTTCAGCACCATGGTTCTATAGTCCTAATTAAAGTTAAAGTGTGAAGATAATTACTTCTATTTAATGACCTTGCTATGTTTCCAAAGCACATATGACAAATACTGAGTCTGGCAAAGTGGCATGTGAATACCTTTTATTCTGTCTTTTTGAATTTTTTTTTGTTATAATTTAACTTTTAGACTTTTTAAAATTTTATTTTAAAGAAGAAATCCACCAAATTTCAAAACAAAATAATAAGAGAGTAACAATTAATATATTGCATATAGTTATCTTTAAATTACTTACACAGAGTACAAAATATAGGCATTTAATTGTCCAAACAATATTAGCACAAACCTTTGTTTTCAATGAGCTAAGATGAATTTTATATATATATATTTACTTTTTTTTTTTGCTTTTTCCTTCCTTGTTTTCTCCTTTCCACAGCCCAGTTTCTCTTTCCTTTTGAACAGTTTGCTCCCTTTTCACAATATCTGTTGTACATTTATTTACCCTTTCAGCTTCTCACAACTAGAGAGATAATATGACGTTTAAACTTGTTAGTCTGGTCTATTTCAGTTATGATTATGGTCTGGAATATCCATTTACATATAAAAGTCTTCAGTTTGTCCTTCTTATGGCTGAGTAATATTCCACTGTATAAAAATAAGACATCTTTATCCATTCCTAAATTGATGGGCATTTGGGTTGTTTCCAAGATCTAGCTATTACAAATTGTGCGATTATAAATACAGTGCACATATATAATGCTGTGGTACAATGTTTTTAATTCTTCTGGGAAGGTACCTAGATGCAGAATAGCTGGGTGAAATGAGATCTTCAATCCTAGTGTTTTGAAGAATATTCACACTGATTTCCGCAGTGGGTGCACCAGTCTACACTTCCACCAGCAGTGGAGTAGGGTTCCTTTTTCCCCACAACCCCTCCAGTATTTGTTATTGGTGGATCTCTTGATGATAGCTATCCTTTCTAGGGTGAGATGGAATCTCAGTGTTGTTTTAATCTGCATCTCTCAAGTGATCAGTGATGTTGAACTTTTTTTCATACATTTATTTGCTGTTTATATTTCTTCATGTGAGAAGTGTGTATTCATCTCAGATGCCTATTTTTGGATTGGGTCTTTAAATTTGGGAGATCTGATTTTGTTGAATTCTTTGTTCTCAGTAGTAATCAGTTGTCTGAGGGACAGCTGGACAACAATTTTTTTGACATTGTGGGTTGCCTCTTCACTCTGTTGGTGGTTTCTCTGTGTAAATGATTTTTAATAAGATGAAATTCCAGTTGTTGATTCTTTGGGATAGTTCCTGTGTGATTGGGGTTTTATTCATAAAAGTCTTTGTCTAAACCAATGTCTTCAAGAGTTTTACCTATTTCCATCAGATTTGATTGTTCTGTTTTAATATTAGATCTTTGATACATTTACAATTTAGTGGGTGGTGAAAGATATGGTCTAATTTTAATCTTTGGCCTGTGCAGAGGCAGTTTTTCCAACACCATTTATTAAAGAGGTTATCTTTCATCTAGTGAGTGTGTTTAGCACCTTTATCAAAGATAAGGTGGCTGGGTATATCTAAAGTTGCTTTGGCATCTTCTAATCTGTTCCATTGATCCTCAGGTCTATTTTTTGCCAGTACCATGCTGTTTTTATCACAGTAGCTTTTAAGGATAATTTTAAGCTGGGGATTGTGATGCCCCCTTACCTTCCCCTTATTTCCCAGACTTGCCTTTGCTGTATTCTAGGTCTCTTCTGGTTCTAAAGGAATTTAAGGATTGGAGGGCTGGGGATTTAGCTCAGTGGCAAAAGCGCCTGCCTGGCAAGCGCAAGGTCGTGAGTTCGGTTCCCGGTACCGGAGAAAAACCAAAAAAATAAAAATAAAAAAAAAATTTAAAAAAAAGGATTGTTTTCTCTAATTCTGTGAGATATGCTGTTGGAGTTCTGATCAGAATTGCATTAAATCTGTATTACAGATTTGGAAGTATGGCCATTTTCACCATATTGGTTCTTCCTACCCAAGAAAAAGGGATAACTTTCCGTTTTCTGATATCCTCCTCAATCTCCTTTTTTCAGAGTTCTGTAGATTTCAAAGTAGAGGCATTTTACTTCCTCATTAGATTGATTCCTAGGTATTTCATTTTTTGGATACTATTGTGAAAGATGTTATTTCCCTAATTTCGCTCTCAGTGAGTTTTTTATTCATGTACAAGAAAGCTACTGATTTTTGAGTGTTGATTTTGTACCAGCTATACTACTGAATATCCTTATTAAATCTAGCAGTCTTTTTTATTTTAAAGAGAAAAAACCAAAATAGCAATAAAAAAGACAAAAACAAAACAACACAAAAAACAAAAACAATACAGAATTTCAGAAGAAGATAATAGGAATTAACAATAATTGTTGTAATAGATATTGTTGTCTTCAATGAAGTTGCTCACATGGCCAGATGTGAGCATGCAAGATTGATCAAACAATTAAAGAGAATAAAAAATAATAAAAAACACTGGAAATGATACAAAGCTTCACTAATCAAGATGGTAGGAATTCAACAATGGTTGTTATATTGCATATTGTTGTCTTCAAATTAATTGTTCAGATTACCAGATATAAGCATACAACATTGGTAAGAAAATTTAAGCACTTTTCCTTTGAATAAACCAATAGACATCAGCAGTACAATTATTCTAGCTATCCTTGTATGTACATATATGTTTTCCCCTTCTTTCTTTCTTTTCTCCTTTGCCTCATCCCAGTCATTCCTTTCCTTTGAGAAATTTCCTTTCCTTTCACAATACCTATTGTACTGTGGGTAAAAGGAGTGGTATTTTTATGCAATGGAGTATTACTCAGCTATAAAAAAGATAATTCGAGCTTTTTATAGGTAAATGGGTGCAATTAGAGATCATACTCATAAGTGAAATAAAACAGACCAGCATGTGTAAATATTGTGCTGTCTCCCTAGTGTAAATCTAGTAGTCTGTTAGTGGAGTTTTTGGAATCTTCTATGTAGAGTATCATGTCATCTGCAAATAATGATAATTTAAATTTTTCTCTTCCTATCATTATTCTTTTTTATTTCTTTCTCTTGTCTAATTGCTCTGGCTAATGTTTCCAGGAGTATGTTGAATAAGAGTGGAGTCAGTGGACATCCTTGTCTTGTTCCTGATTTTAGAGTGAAAGTTTTCAGTTTTTTCCATTTAGTATGATGTTGGCTGTTGGGTTTGTCATAGATAAATTTTATCAGACTGAAATAAAGGCCATCTATTCCAATTTTGTGTTCATTTTTCTTTTATCATGAATGGGTGCTGGAGTTTGTCTAAAGCTTTTTCTGCATCTATTGAGATGATCATATGGTTTTTGTCCTTGGATCTTTTAATATGGCATGTTTATAGATATATGTATGTTGGACCATTCTTGCATCCCTGGGATGAATACATCTTGGTCATGATGTGTAATCTTCTTGGTGATTTGCTGCATTCTGTTTGCAGATTGTGGATTTTTACATCTATGTTCAGTAGGGAGATTGGCCTGTGGTCCTCTTTTTAAGTTAGGTCCTTCTCTGATTTTAGTATCAGGATACTGCTTGCTTCCAGGAGTGAATTTGGGAGTATTGCTTCTCTTTCAATTTCATTAAAGAGTTTGAGAATTAGTGGTATTAGGTCTTCTCTAAATTTGTAGAATTCAGCAGTGAATCTGTTAGGTCCTGGGCTTTTCGTTGTTGGTAGGTTTTTAATTACATCTTCAATTTCACTGATTGATATTTGTGTATTTAGGATTTTTATATCCTCTTGATTTAGCCTTGGTGATTCATATGTATCTAAGAATCTGCCCATTTCTTGTACATTTTCCATCTTATTAGAATACAAGTTCTCAAAGTAGCTATAGGCAATCTTCTGGATTTATGCAGGGTTCATTGTGATTTCACCCTTTTCATTCCTAATTGTGTATATTTGAGTATTTTCTTTCCTTTTTTTGATAAGGTTGGCTAAGGGTTTGTTGATTTTATTAATATTTCATATAACCAGCTCTCAGATTCATTGATTCTTTGTATTGTTTTCTTAGTCCCCATTTCATGAATTTCTGCTCTGATCATCATAATTTCCTCCCTCACATGAGCTTTTGGCTTAGCCTGCTCTTCCTTTTCTAGAAGTTTGAGGTTCACCAGTAAGTTGTTTATTTTCTCTTGCTCTGTTTTCCTCATAGGGGTATTCACTGCTATAAATTTCACTCTTAGGACTGTTTTCATTGTATCCCATAAGTTTCACTATGTTGTATTATCATTATCATTTAATTGTAGAAACTGTTTAATTTCTTCTATAATGTATTCTGTGACCTATTGGTTGTTAAGGAGAGTGGTATTTAATTTTCATGTGTTTATGAAGTTCTTGTGGTTTCTTTTGCCATTGATTTTCAATTTCATTGCACTATAGTCTGATAATATGCATGTAATAATTTCAGTTCCTTTACATTTACTTAAGCGTGTTCTATGAGCTAGTATGTGGTCTGTTTTGGAGAAGGTACCATGTGCAGCTGTGGAGAATGTATATTTGGATGTTGTAGGGTGGAACACTCTGTAGACATCTACTAAGACCCTTTGTTCAAAAGTTTAGTTCAGTTATAATATTTTATTATCCAAAATATTAAAAAACCTTTTAATCATTAACTGTTTGCATGCTTACATCTGGTAATCTGAGCACCTTGTGTGAAGACAATAATTTGCAGTATAACAACCACTGGTGAATTCCTACAATTCTGTCTAGTAAAACTATGTATTGTCTCTAATGTTCTTTTCAATTATTATTTTCTTTTCCCTTTAATGATTTGATCAATCCTCTATTCTTGCATCTGGTAATCTGAGCAACTTCACTGAAGGTAACAATATGTAATATAACAACCATTGTTAATCCCTATCATTTGGTTGGAAACCCCATATGATTTTTAATGTCCTTGTGTTGTTTTGTTTGTATTTTGCTATTGTTCTTTTTTTATATTATTTTCTTTAAAATCAAATTTAAAAAATACTATTTCATTATTGATTTTTCTTTGTCTAGTTGATCTGTCTACTTATGACAGTGGGGTATTGAGATCCCTCAATACACTTGTACTAGTGCTCATTTGATCTTTCATGTCCATTAATATTTGCTTTAATATAGTTGGGTGCACTGGTATTTGTTCAATTTATATTTATGATTGTTATCTCTTCCTCTTGGATTGTTCCCATAACAAGGATGTAGTGGCTTTCTTTGTCTCTCTTAATCAGTCTTGGCTTGAAAATCACTTTGTCTGCAAATAGAACAGCTACTCTTACTTTTTTTTTGTTTGGTTCTTGTGGCATGGAGCATTGTTTTCCATCGTTTGACTTTCAGCCTATGAATTTCTTTGTGAATTAAGTGTGGTTCTTGTATGTAGCAAATTGTTGGATCTTGCTGCTTACTCCATTCTGCCAGTCTGTGTTTTATGATTGGTGATTTGAGACCATTAACATCTGTGGTTATAATTGATATGTATTGAGTTATACTTGTCATATTATTTTCTTGTTGTTAACTTCTCCACTTTTTCCCCCCTCTCTCAATTATTTGTCCTCCCTGGTGGATTCCTTCTGTTGGAGTTCATGGAATTGTAGTCCTTGTTATCTTTTCTTCAATATATTTTGGAGTGCTGGTTTGGTGGTCATAAATTTCCTCAGATTTTCTTTGTCATGGAAGCATCTTATTTCTCCATCAGTTTTGAAAGATAGTTTTGCAGGATACATCAATCTGGGTTCAAAGTTGTTTTCCTTTAGAGTTTGAAATACTTCACTCCAAGCTCTCCTTGACTGGAGGGTTTTTGTTGAGAAGTCAAATGTGATTTGGATAAGCTTTCCTTTATAGGTGATTTGTCTCTTTTTCCTAACAGCTTTTAAGATTTTATTCTTAAAAGTTTGTTGAATTTCTGAAATCTTGACTATATAATATGCTTGGCTGTAGTTTTTTTTATCATGGCTAATTGGAGTTCTATATGCCTTACTTACTGTATTTCATTCTTTTTCCCTATCAAGGCAGTTTTCTGCCATGATGTCTGTGAATAGTTTTTTTGTATCATTTGTGCTTTTTTTCTGCTTTTTAATTGACTCCAATCAATCTTAAATTATTTTTCTTTGCCTTGCCTAGTAGCTGTTGGATTGATTTCTCATAGTCCCTTGCTATTTTTAAGAAATCTTTCTTTTCATGATCACTAACCACTAGCCTGTCTTCTTTATCTCAGATCCTGTCCTCACATCAGTTTAATCTGCTTTGGATACTTTCAGTGGAGTTTTTAGTCTCCTGGATACCTGCTTGAATCTGTATTGTGGATTCCATTTCTTTTCTATGTTGAGTATTCATAGCTTCCATAATTTTCTTAAGCTCCTCTACTTTTTTATCTGTATCTCCCCTAGAGTCACTAAGCATGGTTTTCATTGTGGATACCATCTGTTATGGCAAAATTTGGGCTGTATTCTGCAAGAGACCAAAGAAATTTATGAGAACAGACAGAGCTTTAATTTAGACTGGTCACCTCTCATCCCAAGCTGTAAGTCAGGGAAGTGGGCATGGACCTGCCTTTGTTCCCAGCTTATATACATTTTTGATTTCCATGGTAACAGATTGGAATGCTGTAGCCCTGGCCACATGTTGTTTTCCTTGTGCCATGTGACTTGGTCAGGCTCTGGTCATGAGCCCAACCACAATGATATATACTTTCTGTATCCTGTTCTCTATGTCCCCATTTAGATAACCATATATTTCCTTTATGGTTACAATGTTTATCTAGGGCCAAGGAAGGGATGAAACAACTCAGGCAGGGTCATAGGTGGTTATCTGGGCCCAGGAATGCGTTGTCTTTGGAGAAGCATTCCAGGGTTAGGTCAGGACTGCAAAGTTAACTCTTTACAACCCCTCTGGAATGTTTCTCAAGACACATTTTAAGGCTTGCATTAAGACTAGAATTATTCTGTCTTACAGTGACATACTAAGAGTTACCATCCCCTACACATCTCTGCAGTTTTCTGAGAAATTATTTCTGATTTGATTTTTTTCTAGAGCCCCATTCAATTGCTTTGTTGTTACTACATCAGAGAGGCCATGTGGGTGACTTTTGAATTGTCTCACCTGATTGCCCCCTGGGTTTGCCTTTGATGAACTCTGTGTCTGGAGGTGTATCTTGTTTAAGTATCTTCTCATTTTCTTTTCTTTTTTTTAAGTTTAATTCCTGAATTGATGGTTGTAAACTGCCTATGGTGGGTTGCTTTATTGCTAGTATTTAGAAACATTAGGAAATGACTTCTTCTCCAAGGTATCTTCCAGGTGTAGCTAGTTTTGGGGTTTTGAGTCTGTTGCATGATCCTACTTCTTTGATTTGTTGGGAATGAGAAGTTGCTGACTGTTTGGCCCAGCCTCTGGTTCTTTGCCACTGTGCCACAGTATTTTCTATGACTCTTAGTCAGTCTCAGTCTTGGCATACTAGGAGAAACAGCTATTTAGAACAATTAAGTCAGTTTTGGCTAATGTGGTACCATCAGCAATAACAATAGCATCAAACACAGCCACCAAACTGAGCTAACCATCAGTTTGCCACCTTTAACAATATGAATTAGATTAGCAGTTATATAACAAAATCTAAAAGAAACCAGAAAATTGTATGCAATACGTATGTCCTTCATATGTCAATTTTACCCACAGGAATTAAAGTTTAAAAGGAGTTAGAGAGAAAATAGAGAAGTAGAAGATGAAGATTAGAAGTGAGGCTGGCTGAGCATGGTGGCACACACCTGTAATCCCAGCACTTGGGAGGCAGAGGCAGGAGGATCATTGTGAGTTCAAGACCAGGCTGGGCTACAAAGTGAACTCAAGGCCAGTCTGAACTGCATAGTGTGACGCTGTCTCAAAAGGACAAAAAAAAAAAAAAAAAAAAAAAAAAAAAAGAAGTAAGGCTGGAGGACAAAGGGGGATCATGCCATCTTTGGGAAACTGGTGCAGAAGACCAGAGGGAAAGAGAGAAGGGAGAGATAACAGGAAGAACTGAAAAGAATAAGAACCACAAAGAACCTCACATTTATATAAAAAGATCAAACAGTGAAGGAGAAAAAAAACCAAAAAACCAAAACAAAACCACATCACCACCAACGAAAAACAAACAAGAGAGAGGAAAAGAAACAGTACACTTCCAAGTTTGTCTCCAGATCCATGGTGTTTTAGCCCAGCAAGCCAGCAATAGCTTTATGGCAGGGTACTGGATAATCTCAGCAAGATTGCACTTTTATTTTCCCTGAAGTTCAGATTCCTAGACCAGATTCATTCATCCTACAGCAGTCATCTCACTTTCCACATGCCTTAGCCCAGCTGGGAGCAGCTAGATGGAGCCAGCAGCACTCAGAGTTCTGAGCTCAGCCAACCCCTCTCTAAGATGGTTCCTGGTGAATCACTCTCTTTTGCAGGACAACCGAGCCCTCAGCAGTCATCACCAGCTATTGCAGTCCTTCATGTCCACTGCTCCCCACCCCACTGTTACTTCTGTCTGTGGAGACCTCTGGGGTCACAGTAGTCACCATGCGTCTAGAGGTTTGAACCTCTCCTCCCATGCAGTGAGTCCCAACTTAGGGAGAAGGTGCCAGTGGCATCTTCTTCTTCATTGAAATTTCTCTAGTCACTCTCTCTGTGGGCTTCAATTCGTGCTTCAGATCTTTCCTGGGCCCAGGGGACCCACTTCCCTCCACCTTGTCCTCCTCATGTTGCTATATTCCAGTGTATGGACAGCAACTCTCAGAGAGGCTCTTTCTCTGCTGCTTACCACTCTGCCATCTTGGTGCTCCCTCTCTCTTTTTGAATTTTTGGCTACTCCAAATTCTCTGCAAACTTTTAACTATATCCTAATCCATAAAGTCTAATTACAGCTGTAAAAGGGATTGACTAGAGTTAGTGAAAAAAATAAGAGCATCAATTATTATACTGAAAAAGAAAAGGAAAGAAAATTCACAAGCATTTTAATGATCATTGTAAAAGATTAACTCTGTGTAGGGTTGGAAGGATGAGAAGAGGTTGAGCATCCTCAACCGAAAAATCTGAAATACAAAATGCTCCAAAATCTGCAACTTTCTGAACATTAACATGACATCACAAGTGAAATATTGCACATGACTTTATCTCGTGTGATTAGCCTCAATCAAAATGCAGGTCCACTAAAATATTGTATAAAATAACATTAAGCCTAAATTTGTAAGGAGGATATGAAATATAAATGAATTTTATGCTTAGTATTGAGTCCTATCACTAAGAGGCTTTACTATTCACAGGCAAAAATTCCCAAATATGAACAAATCCAAAGTCTAGAACATTTTTGGTCCTAAGCCTTTTGGGTAAGGAATACTCAACCTGCACTATACTACTTTTATTCTGGTTGAATTTAGGCCTTGGCTTTATAAAAGTCATGTAACCATAATGTGTTCATAGAAATTGTCACTATTATAAGGACAGGGACTTTTTTTTCTCCTTTTGATTTTGAGATTAATAGTCAATAAAAAGATTAATATCTAGGCTATTCTAGCCTTGTTTTTGGTGATAGGATGGCGGGTGATATGAACATCACCCAGCTTGATTTCATATAGCTAGATGGTATTTATCAATTGACTGATTTTGCTTTCCATGTTATTACAAGACAAGTATTGCTTATTTAGAGAAATCTTAGTAGGAACTAGAGTGTATTTACTTTATTGTGAGCAGCTGGAGAGATTGGGGCCATTGCATACATGAATGATCTCTTCATTTAAAATTAGCTAATAGACCCCATTATGGCTTTATGTTGTGAAGAGTTGGGTGCTAAAAGAAATCAAACTACTCGTGTTTTTAGAGACCACAGATATTTTTGAAAATTTCAGATTCTATCACAGAATTCAGAAAGGTACAGAGAGGCCAGGACTGGTGAAGTTGGTAATTGCTTTTTAAAATGAGATTTGTTTATCACTGTCTCTTTCATAAGCATTTGCCCCTCTAGTTTGCAATTTGATTACATCTGATTATTCATGTGCTAGTTAAAAGGGAAGGTGATTTTATTAACAGTAATATATGACCATGAGCATGTGTGGCGGTTAGGGCGATGTCTCAACTTGACTGGATTTAGGGTCTGCTGGAGGTTCCTGCAGTACACTTCTGGGTGTGTCTGGGTGGACCAAGGAAACTTAGCCATGGGGTTTAAGTCTAATCCCTTCCACCTTCTGCTCTGGCACTGTTCCCTTCTTGCTTCCCATCTGCAGTGACCTAAACAGGTTTGCTCCCCAATGACCTTTGGCCATGATGATTTTTCTTTGGAGCCAGTTGGTCACAGACTGAAATTGTGAGCCCCATTACACCTCCCCCTCTTTTAAGTGTGGGTGGTGGTTATTGTAACCAGCTACGGGAAAGCTAGCTAATAAGGTGTCTTTCTTCCTGATTAATTTTCTTTTGTTTTGATGAAGATTCTTTCTTATTAATTAATAGATTTTATTTTTTAGAACAGTTTTAGACTTCTTGACAAATCAAGCAGATATTACAGAGTCATATTCTATTCCCCCTTCCTTATTTTCCTTCTTATTATTTATTACTGCTTCTCTTACTAATCTTACACTGATATGACACATTTGATTCAATTAATGAACTAATATTGAAACATTTTTATTAGAGTTCATTATTGACTCACTGCTCTATAGATTTCCTTTTTCTGTTCCAGAATGCTATCATGTAGATCCCATTATTCATCATATTTTATTAAGCTCTTCTGGGAGAGTGACATTTTCTCAGACTTCCTTCACTTTTGTTGGCTTTGATAGTGCTGAGTATTATCAGTTATATTGTTGTATCAGGTATATTTGGAATTTGCCTGATGTTATCCTCATAATTGCAGGAGGGTTATGAATTTTGGGGAGAAAGACAGAGCTAAAGCACTATTTTCACCTGCTATCAACATGATTTATGACCACTGTGTCACCTGGCTGATGCTGTTGTCAGTGTTCTTAACTCTAAAGGTGTCTTTCCTACCCCCTTTCCTTTGGAAGGGAGTAATTTTGTACAGCCTACACACAAGGGAGTGTTTGCTTTTTCTTCTTTGGAGCATCTATATAATTTATTTGGTATTTTTCAGCAAGAGATATTTCAGTTAGGATTTTTTTAGGTAGATGAGGTGCTTTGGGTTTGAGGATTATCCTGACAAGCATTTTGTGGCTATAATTCTGCATGATCTCTTGAAATGGGTAATAGGGTCCTGCCAGCATGGCAGAGCAGAAAGAGTACTAAATTAGGAATGCCAGTGTCTGAGTTTGTGAATCAGCTTGGCTACTTTCTAGGATCATGACCCCAATATGCCCCTCTTCCCTGAGACCTGATAAAGGGATCAGAGGTTGTACTTGGCAATGTAATACAAAAGCCTCTTTACTTGTTTTCCTTGCTGCCTTCAACAAATACTCCTTAGCACAGCCCCTGGTTGATTTTCTCTTACAGATCTCAACTCAAAAATCATTCTTTCTAAGGGATTCTCAGAGCCCTGTAGGTAAAGTTTCTCTCTCACATTCCTAAACCTTTTGCCCTATGGCTTGATATTATTCACTTGTAGTCTGTATTGTCATATGAAATCATCCTATTTATTCAACTGCATATCTTCTCCCTCTAGATTATAAAATTTATTAATTCCATGAAGTAAAATACCATATACAGTGGATCCTTGACTTACGAACTCAGTTTGTTCCCAAGAGTTGAGTGTAACTCAAGTTGTCAATGAAAGGCGCAGGTTCCTTGTGCAGTCTTCAAAGTGTCTCCCTGTATACAGGCAGATTTCAGTGTTCTTAGAGAGACATTGGCCCAGGATTTCTGCATTAACCTATTCAGCAAAGGAAGTTATAATTTTCCTTCCAGAACTCTTTAAGGGTTAAATCTGTATCTGAGACCATCTGGAAGCACAAGCAGCAGGCATTAGTGTCATAACTCAAGACTTTGGTTGTGAGTTAAAACTAAAATTCCTGTCATAACCCAAATTGTTTGTATGTCAGGCTGGTCTCCACTCAAGGGTCCACTGTCTTATTTCACTCCAGTACCTAGAAAGTGATCTGGATAAGTTATAGTCCAGATTAAAAGTTATAGTCCAGGTTAAAAAGTAGTAATGCACACCCCAATGGAGCTAACATTGTTGACCATTCTTTGAACCTAAAAATAAAAATTCAATACAAAAAGCTCTTTATTAACTTTTACCAAATGTGATACACTGATCTTCTTAATTGCTGATACTGCCGTGAAAAAAGGAAGTGGTTCCATAAACAAAAGGATTTTTAGCATTCTCTGTTTCAGCATTTATAAATTCCAATAAGATGAATTTATTCTGACCTAGGCTCATTTTGCTCAGCAAACTTAATTTAATAGTTACTTTTGCTGCCATGAAGGAGTCTGACTTCTTCTATTTAACAAATTAATGTCCAGGAAAATATGACTTTGATGTAGAGATGGGGAGCGTCTTCCTGAGACTGAAGATATCAGAAGTATTCCTCCTCTACAATTGTTGGGAAAAGGAGCACGTTTATTCTCTAGGGGAAGTGAAGCATATTGAAATGCAATCTAAGAACATGCAAACTTATTATCTACCAGGATGGTTGAATGGTTCCAATCAAATGGTGGATAGAAATAGGGCTTTATATTCAGATTTTGGAAAAAATAACTCCATAGTTATATTTAGGTGCAACAGTGCCTGAAAATACTGAAGCAGTGGTTGTGTCTAGCTTGTTCATATTGTAATGAGTATATTTGCTCTTTGAGGGTTATTGTTGTAGTCAGGGTTGGCAAGGGAAATAATTTAATACAGGACACATAATTTATAGGATTATTTTATAATCGTCACCCAAAGAGTCAAGTACAAAAGAGTGAGGGAAATCTATCCACACACTAAAGACCTAAAGCATCTAGCTGAGGGCCTGGATCCCACGGCAATTTCCTGCACAAGTCCAGCTGAAGACCTCGAACCTGTGACAATGCCTCCCACGAGTCCAACTGGAAGCCAAGTGCCCACGACAATGTCTCATGCAAGTCTGTTTCACAGATCTGTGCTGAGAACCAAAGGTCAGTCTGGGAAGCTAGAAAGTTTGTGCCAGCGGGATAAAGGATCTGTGCTAGCAGGCTGAAGGATCTGCACTGAAGCAAGAAAGTTACTCTCAAAGTAAGAACCAGAGCTCCCCTAAAAGTAGCACAGCGATCCTCAGTGACAGCGAGGCTCTTGAGTTCCTCCAACAATGAGAACTGCTGAGTTTGTATCAGGAAAGCCAGCATAGCAAGCTTCTCCAGGAGAACAAACAGATCTTCTTCCTCTCCAGTTCTCCTTTTACGCTGTTGGCAAAAATCCTCAGGTGGGCCTTCCACACCCAGCACCACACTGACTCAGCTCAGCTGCACGTTACAAATTGGTCAAATTTGGAAAGGATAGTAGTGGAACACAGTTGTCCCTATGGGATGACTGAAAAGGGTGGGAGAACACATCCACCCATATGTGTGAGGAGGGAGGTAGAGGAGATGGGAATTTGCACAGAGAGGCTGATCCGGCAATTGAGTGTGACATTTTTCACATCCTAGAAGGTAAACAAGCCAAACCTTATAAGAAAAGTCATTTAGCATGAATTTATTGAATTCTTATAATTACCTCAAAAATAAGTACTATCCCCACTTAATAAATAGAGTTGCGTGGCCTGTTTAGTGTCATACACTAGCCGAAGGCAAAGCCAGTTTCACTCTTAGCTCTCAGCGTGTCTGTTATAGCATCACGAGGCAGTGTTTAAGGATTGTGAGGCTACTTCTGATTCGGTGATAGGCTCCTGGCACTCTTGCTCCAGTAAACACTTTTTATGAGAAGTGCAGCTCCACTTTGTGGCAATGATTGCATCTGAAGCTGTGCTTGGTGATTTCTAGAAGCTTCTTTATTCCCTGTTTGTGGTCATCCCAGTTTTACTGCTTCCCCTGGAGAGAAGACTGCCGAGACAACCCAGCCTTGTGAGTCTTCCATGTGGTATCCTGCAGCCTTTAATGCTTTTATTCAGAAAGGAGCGTACCTGGGAGGAACATATCTCCAGGTCTTCAGCCTGAGAGGTATAGGAACAATAACAACATTTTATCTTAAGGACTACTCTTCGTTTACAGATTAGTGTAGTCAGAAAATTACCAAAAGCTATTAGGTCTGTGTTGTAAGTGAAGATATTTTGGGCAGTTCCTTTGATACTGACAGAGAAGGGAAGGGTATAGTCCACATTTAGCCAAGTGCCATCCAGTTGCAGGTATTGTACAATTTTGAAAATTCTTGAGGGCACTGATTCTTCCTACCAATTTTCTGCCTCCATTCTAGAATCTGCTGAAGTCTAGGATCTTTCGAAAGGGGTTAGGTAGTAATTAACTAATCTGTTTAACTAGGGACAATCAGCACATAGCTATTTTTGCTTTCAAATTATATTTCATAAGGGTATTTAAAAACTTGAGATATTTTTCAATCATTCCACTGCAAGGTAATGGTTAATTTTAGGAGCTCTGTGAGTTTGATTTGTACTTAAGATTTTTACCATCTATATATAGGTTGGTCTTTAATAACCATTTATACATTGCTTCTTTTTATATAGGTCATGTATTCTCCTGGGAGAGTAACAAGATTAGAAATAACAAATACAGTGCAGAATAAATTAAAATGCTTCAAACTGCATTATATAATTTCAGAAAATTGGTTTCACACTGAAATGTTTAAATAAGAAAACCAAATGATTTGAGTTTTAAAAACCCTACTGTATGTGTTTGAATTGCCGTTGTTTAGCAAGTTTTACCCTCAGTACTATGGCACTAGTATCATTTCATAATGCTCTAGTAATGCGACAGTTCATTTGTGTCAGTATGGATACAATTATCATTATTATTTTTCTTTATTTCTGGTTCTTTAAAAATGTTAGTTTCATTCTCACTGAAGATGTAGTGTTTATTCGTAAAAATGTCAAAGAACTATCATAAAAGTAATTGTATTTTTATATAAAATTCTCCAAGCTCCTGTATACAAAATATTCTTATTACTGTGGTACAATAAATTCAGAGGCTGTTATAGTACAGGAGATGGCAAAATTGGGGCTAATACTTTTCTAAATACTTATGACAATAAAAAGCGCGGCTTGCTTTTCCTTTCACAGTGGAATGAAGAAGATACGATGCTCTAGAGAATCTATTATTCCAGCTAGTTTTGTTTGTTTCTGTGAAGTTTAGCATCACTCTCCTTGTACCGAGTCCTCAGGCCTTTTTCAGTTTTTCGATTCGTGCATTAAAGGCCTCTTCCTGTATTTGCAGCTTTTCGTTTATCTCGGTCTGTGAAGACAATCATAAAAAAGTGGTTATGATGGAGCTATCTTCTGCTGCACATTGTCTTTGTGGTTTTGACATACTATAGTGCCTAAAGACAGACATTATCCCTCACACACCTTCCTGTTTTGCAGACACAGCCGTGTTTCAGCCTGTAGTGATGTGATAACACTTTATCATATTTCTCTGCACATTCCCGATGTATAGCATGTCTACTACGAACAGGAAGTGGTATTTGGACAGCCATTTTTCACATAGCCACGTGTTGGAAGATAGGATAATTTATCTGCATTTTCAGACAGACTTTACCAATAAGCACTGAGTCAGAATAACTGCTTTGGGTTTGGTTATTGCAGTGTTGTTAGTCCCCCAACCCCTTTGCAGTAGATGTTTTTGTCTTCTGCATAATGCATTCTAAATAGGATCTCAGAAAGCTTCTGTTGTGAAATAGCAACACAAATAATCTCACAATTAGAACAATTCTCATAATTAAGAGTATTCATCATACATTATAACTCTTGGAATGGTGCCACTTTGTGGTATAGCTTTGTAGAAAAAAGTAAGCAATTGCTGACAGGTTTTAGTGATTGCTGAAGCTGTGATAGCATTTAGCCCCTGGCAGTGATATTCTGCTGGACTAACATTGCCACCTGCACTATTCTAGAAATACTTACACATTATCTGAACGTTAGTAGCACTGGAAATGTCTGTGTTTTATCACAGTGGATAATAAAACTATGGGCAGAGAAATGTTTGTTGGCGGATGTAGCAAAAAAATTGATGTTGTTGTTATTATATTTGGGGTGATTTAAAAAATGCCTATGAGATTATGAAAAGTGGTTTATACACATATGTACTAATAAATTCTAAAGTTGAAGTGATTTAAAGATATAGCATAATTGTAGGTCTTTGAGGCAGTTGTCTTTCGACAAAATTTATTATTTAATTTAGATACAAGAAATCTGAAAAATCAATATGGTTTTAGGGTCACATTAATTAATTAATTAATTCATTCATTCGAGTGCAACTCTAATAGTTTAGAAATGTCTGCCCTAATTATTTTATCGGATGAGATTTTGTTTCACAGGCAGAGTAACGATTGATACTTCTGACAAGATCACACTGGTGTCAGCAATTCTGGATTCAGAATGCAAGGGAGTACTCAATTTTTGTTCATTTGTTTGTTTTTTGGTTTAATTTTTTTTATGACCTGGGACCAATTTTTGGCTTTTGGTCTTATTCCTGTCTTTTCCTTTCTTGGTGGTTGGATGAAGGATGGAAGGAGGGATAAAATGATCTTCCAATTTACAAAGGAACTTTGTTTTCAGGATGGATAACTCCCTCTTGGATGGTTTTAGTATAGTTAAAGGGAACACTGGTTTATGGCAGAGAGATCTATGTAGTATTTTAGCCAAGTAGTCTTGGGCAAGTCACTCAGTGACTCTTATCTAAAAAATTAGTAGGAGATTTTAATTGTGTTAATCTTATACCCTAGCTTTAAATTCATGATATATTTCACAAAGTACATATTTTATTGATCTGTTGGACAGTATGGGTTGAAGAAATAATCTTATCATGATTCCAAAGAATTGGAAGAATACCTTTGCGCAAGCAATCTTCCTACTTTTCTTATTTTTCTGTGCCCACTATGATCTCAGTGCTTTTCAGCTGAGAACTGATGGACCATCATCTACAACTTCTGCTTCACTACCTCACAAGGGTTTTCATGTTGACCTGGAGACCTTTCTGGTATTTCACTGAAACAGAATCAAGTGTGGCCTTGGGGAAAATGTTCATGCATGCAAGGTGCATCTTGATAGAGTGCTGTACCTGGAGGAGAATAACCTTTCAGATCTCCAGATCCTGGGGATCAGTGCTCAGTTCAGGCACAACCAAGACAGTCTAGATCAAATGACTTCACGATGTGTCAAGAACAAGCTATCATCGGGCTGCTGTGTTTCCTTGTTATCCCTGAGAACATTGCTGATTAGAAAAGCTATTGTACAGCCATTAGAGCTGGAGATGTTTCTGTTTTCTCTAGAAAAGCATGTAAAACCTGTAACCTAGGTTCAGTAGCTTTTCACTGACCACTAACTTGAGGTGATCTCCTTCCACTTTTCTAATCTTTAAAATTCAAAGTTCTCCTAGAGATTTCCATAGTCCCAAGATGGCAAACTTCCCTCAAAGTTTTCACATTGTTTTTACTCCAACAGCCAACATTTAATGCAAGAATTTAGTGTTAGTGTTCATATTTCTCTGAAATGTAATTCTTTAACTATATTAAATTTTGCTCCATTGGGTGTAATTTTTATTATTCAACTCAGGGCCAAAATAATTTCATTTTGAATGTATTTTTGAAATTAAAATACTTAAACTATATAGGCTCAAAATGTTTGCTCTGCTCAGTGTAATTTTAATTAACAGCTGAGGGCCAAGATAACTTCATTATTAATAAATCTCTGAAACTATAAAGTGAGTCAATTGGAAAATAAGTAGATGAGCATAAAAAATTTCAGGATTCAAACTGTGTTTTCAGAAATGTCTGCATTATAGAAGATGATATATTCTTATAACCGCAGTAGTGAAGAAACCTGAAAAACATGAGTAAAATATGAATCTCTACAGCCTCTTCCTGAAAAAAACTGTAGTAACAGTGTGAGTTTCAAATGAGGAAGAAAAAACTACAGGGAAATGTAAACCATCTTACAAGTAATAGCTCGTTAAATGTTTGTATAGCACATTTGTTCAGAGGGTCTAAGCACAATGACCACTGATATGCAGCTGCCTTTGAAAAGGGATGTGAAAGTTTTTAGATCCAGGAACACGGCAAGTCAGACTTTAGAAGTGGAAAATAACTTACCCATCTGAAACAGGAGGAGAAATTTAGGTAAGTGGAGAGTAATTACCCAACTTGGAATCTGACCAAAACACAAGGGTAAATACTGAAAAAGTATCGCCCCACAAGTATGTTAAAATCCAAAGTGATCTCCCGGTGGTATTAGACGGTATGTGGTTTTTGTGGATAACATTGGTATTAGAGCTAGAACCAACCCAGTTCATAGCTCCGATTCAGAGCCTTTCATCAAATGTTGACCCTGGAACCTCTAGACAAATGGCTTAATCTTTATGAGTGTAATTTTTCAATTGCTCGGGGATGTGCCCTCCTTATTCACATGGAGTTTACTAGGATTATTGAAAGAAAATACCTAAAAGGGTTGGTCAGTTTGAGACTGTATAAATCCACATCATCTTGATATTTCATTGAAAAATTGGCAGTAATTTGGTTGAGGCTGATATCCACACATCCACTTAATATGGAAATGATTGTGGCATCAAAAGGACCTGCATTTCTCTCCTCTGGTTCAAGTTCTTTCAGTGCCTAATTGCATTTAGTTGAGCAAGCTAATGAACTTCCAAGATGGCTTTAGGCCAGTGGGAAGATAATGTGCACATACAATAATCATATTTTTTCTGCTATAGAGTAAAGGTATAAATGCTGCGGAGTCTAATATTAAAAAAATTTAGTGAATAGTTAAAAGCATACTGCTCACTACATGGAATCTGAACTTGGTAAAGATGTTTCCAATTTTTTGGGCCTGCAAACAATTCTATTGCCGAGTAGTTCCTCGGCAATAATTTCAGAGCCACAGGATTGCAAAGGAGCCCAGGGCCATGATTATACATAAACTATATTTAGATGAAATGTTATCAAATCTAAAAAGGAGATATGTTCTGAACTCAGCTTAATTCAAGTGCACTCTGCCCTGCCACACAGTAACCAGTTATTACATTCACGGGGTTGTTAACAATAAAGCTTTGTGTAAAACGTGTTTGTCTACTTTTTCTGGTAAACACTAAACACCCCTTATTAAGCTGAGGACTTTGGCTGATTTTGTTGGCACCAAATCATTAAATGTTCATGTAAATAATGCAATAACATTTGATGATTAAACAAGTACCAAGGCATATTTATGCCAGGGTAGTCTTTTGCTCTTTCTAATTTAGTTATTAATATAGAATGCTTTTAATATATGGTCTCATATTCAGATAACAACTAAATATTTGGGATGCATTAATGTTTCAAATAGTGCTATGTTGGCCTACTGATTTATGGTGATTTCTAAGAAACTGCAAATTCGCTTAAAAATGCAATTCACTGATTTAATCATTTGCTCTGGAAACTTATGTGAATTCCTGTAAGCATTTGCGTTACGATAGAAGTATTTGTTTGTTTGGAGAGCCTAAGAAAGACCTGAGCATAAAGCTGATAGGTGATAGCTCACTGGCTGCTGCTACTGAGCTGGCAGTTGCCCTGGCCATTTTCAAGCTTCCATTGACGTAAATGGTTTAGCTATTAGTGACATGTGAAAAAGAACAAACTATCTGAGAATTATTTCAAGGACTCCTTTTTTAAGAAATTTGATGAGAAAACTTAGCTAAAATATTGATTCAACCTTCAGTGTTCACTGTTTAGAAATAATGTACAGCAATTATCTTCATATAAGCAATGTTGATGGTGTAAGTAAGGCACAAGTCTTTACCGTCTTGAATTTGGGGACTTCAACGCTGAATGGTTTTGCACACTGATTAACATATCCCACACCAGATCCTGCTGGTAAATCCATTTTGTGATCTTACTGAACCTCAGATGACCCGGTGTAGGCATGTTAAAACGAACCCCTCCACCAGGAGTATCACTCTTACTTGCACAGTGCTGGCAGCATACATAGACACGAAAGCTGAGCTTTACTAATTATCCAATAATAAAGTGAGCAGACTATCAATGCTCAGTACCTGAACGTCTGTGAACATGTCATCTGTGACTTGAGTCAGCATGGACTTCACATCCTCAATGGTGAAGCCAACTAAAGGATCTGTATCCAAAGTGTCAGTTTCTGGCTGGGTCTCCTCATCGCCTTGCTCTTGATCCAACCCCTAAAATATTGAACGTAAACAGCATTCAAGTAAATCTGTGAAGCATTCGGTGATTGATATGTAACCTCAAACTTCTATTGGCTATTCTCCCAGGAAGGATGTCAGCCCAGGAGATTGTGATTTGATGCTACTTTGCGTAGTATTTTTATTCTTTATGGGGATTATGACAGACCAAGCCGTGGTGCCAAGGTGGGGCTTACTTTGGGATGGTGAAAGTAGAGATTAGGGAGTATGAGATGGAAGAGTTTAAAGCTGCTAAACTGCTATTGGCTGTCCCATCTTGGAATCAGTGCTAAAATAAATATTTACACCTGTTTGGGAAAACTCAGAGGCAAAGAAAATGGAAGAACATTTGTTTTTTTCCTTTCCACCCCTAAGAATGTAATTCCTAGGCTGTGTCAATGGAAACACAAAAGAAACCTTACCTTCATTTCTTGATCTAATGTTGGAGGTGGCTCAATGAATTTTGAATAAATATCAAACGAGATTCCTTCTTCCAGAGGTTTTGGTAAAGGGCCTCCTCCAGTGTTGACGATTTCTATTACTTGCTGGAAAGGAAGAAAAGAGCTAAAGTGTGCCACCCTTCAGTGAGTAACCACAGTTTCAGCCAGTTCCCTTATATATCTGCCACACTTCCAAGCCTGGTATCTTTTATGTGCCGTCTCTGAATTCTTGATGCCATTGTCCTCTTGTTTATCTGGTGCTTTCCAAGCCCCATAACTCATTGTTTACATTTTGCTTTCCTATATTCTTATCTTAATCTCTTTCCTAGTCTGTGGTTTAGGATTTCATTTTGTACTTTGCTTCAAGCCTCAGCCCTTTACTCACTGCAAGAGCCTACAAGCTCTCCGTAGGTGGAGAAATGAGCTTTAAGGACCTTGCACTTCTTCTCCACTTCTGGCCGATAGCAATATCTCATGACAGCCTTGTGCTGAAGGATGCCACTCAGCAGAACGCAGCTGTTATTGTGGGTGGTAATAACGTGGCCATCAAGAACTTAGTGATGAGGACAACGAGAGCTCTAAAGATTAATATGCGCAGCTAGCACACTGCAGATCAGATAGATTACTAAAGACACAGAGGGCAGGGCAAGACTTCACCAGACGCAGTTGACGACTCTTTAGCAAGAGGGCATCAACCAGAGGGAGGGTGGTAGTCACCACTGGCAGTGAAGGAAAAAGACAGCAAAGCCAACTTTGGCAGCACCCATCTGACCATAATTTGGGGAGAGAAAGAAGAGATGAGAAGTCCTAATAGCATTAAACATCTGAATCATTTAATTAGTTCCTCTTGTTCTAATTCCATGGTTAACAAGCAACATTTTGACCATAATTTAATTTCCCATCTCAATTGATCTGTAAAGACATGCCCACTGAGTGTTCTGGCTTTTGTGCCTTTTACATTCCTCACCGTAAATCAATAAGCAGTTCCAGTTTGTACAGTAAATTCTCATGAGCTTTTTATTGCGGCTCGGAGATGAAATTGCTCACTGTTTTCTGAGAAAGTCAGACCCTGAGCTTACAAGTGTGAAGACCAAACTCTAGAAATACATAAATTCATTGAAAATTGACCATCTTATGAAGCATAAAGAAAAATCATGAAATAATCACACATTGGTTTCTAACTTCTCCACAGTGTTTCACACAAACTGCCATGTTTCACTCCATTATTTACATATTAATGTTTTTTGATTGAGATATATTTTGAAATACAGTGGAAGCTAAGTTATTTCTTGGTCTGGCCAGTGCGTATGTGTTTTAGATTCAATTTGTATTATTGATTTTAATTTGCATTTACAGGAAGTTGTTGCCTAGGGTAAATGTACAGAAGCTCTGAAGTGTCCTGACTTTAAAGGCAAAGAGACTTGGACACCAAGAAGCTAAATGACCTAAAGTCAAAGGATTCCCTAGTGAGAGAACTAGGCTTTAAACCCCGGTGTGCTCACTTCTTGTCCTACGCAGTTTTCAATAAACTGTAACATGTCATCAAGTTGCCATCCTCGGAAATTATTGATCTTATTAAGCACTGACTTTTTACTGTTAGATGACATCATTCCAGGTTGTTTATTTTAAGTTGACTAAATGTCGACCAGAACAGAACACTAGGAAACACATCAGAACAGTTCTTTTCTCTCAGTACATTCAAAAGCCATTTTTTCGGTGGGGTGTATGGGCATTTGCATCTTCTCACAACATCGATTGCACCTCATTCTACCACACTTAGATTGTGTCTACTGGTCTTTATATTCTCCAGATGGAAAAGGAGAATGCTAAATGTATTTTAGGGAAAATAGAGAAGCTGCTTGCGACAGTGAGAGAGAAGGGAAAACGATCAAGTATTTACTTGGTGGTATAGACTTTAATATTTGTTAAAAAGGTTTGAGGCATAGCGGGTGTAAATTGGACACTGAAAGGAACAAAGGACTGGAGTTTACTGAATTTACTTCCGGCCCTGAGAAAGTAAGCATTAGTCGATTTACAAGGGCAAAGTGTTTTCTTTTAATGATGCAGAATTTTATCTTGTGTGCGGTCACTATATCTGTCTCACTGCTGTGCTTTTCTATACACAGGATAGACCTTTCTGCAAATTTGCCCTCACCCCCTAGTGCAGTTCTCAACAGACAGCCTCTCCATTTTGGTAATAATAGATTCTACCATCCCCCCTCTTGTGCTCATTTCCCCATCAGATCATGCACTTAAATGCAAACAGATATTTGTATCCAAGTCTCTCATTTCATCCCTCACACCCCTGTGGCCTGCATTCCTTTATGCGGTTCATCTGAATTACCAACTGCACAGTTTCCTGCTGTGTGTGTGTGTGTGTGTGTGTGTGTGTGTGTGTATCTACTGCGTACACACTTGGAAACTTGGAACTTTATGTCTCTGTATCACCATTTGTTTTAGTAGAGTGAATTTCCCATTTATTGCAATACTCTGAAGTTCTGGCTGAGAGTCTGACTTTTTTTTTCCCTTTTTTGTGAGTGTAGCTCATATAACTATTAAATTGACTTAATTTGTGCATGAAAAGAGGGGGTGAGAATTTCTTTTCTTCAGATAGTTTGCGTACTATTGATGAACTGAACCACAGCTATGGTTTTCAGTTTTATACAGAATTGCATTTCTTCACATAAGTGAGTTACTAGAAGGGAAAAGAAATGTCCCAGTTTTAGACGGAGGTAAAAATAAAGTTTTCTTTAATAATAAGAAAGTCCACTTTTCAATATATAGCTTGAAATAAACATAATGCCCAGAAGCATCAAGTAATTTTTTTTTCCCCATTAAAAATGAGTAGCCTTTTTTGAAAAACAAGTTTAAGGAAAATTAGAATCAATAATTGTGGTGAGAACACAGAGCCAGCAAATATGCTTAAATGAAACCGTCTGATGCAATACTTTCTTTAAAAAAAATACAATTAGGCCTTTGTATTTTTTTTAACAAAACCTCATGTTTTACAGCATCACTGGCTCTGTAATAAAATCTATTTAAAACAGAAAGACATGGTCAGCTTTATTAAGTTAGATTTTCTGAAAGAACGTTATAATTTCCTCAAGTCTATGAATAGTTGAAGCAAATTAAATAAAGCTAGTTTTATAACTATTTTTATACATTCCTGTAGAATTCTAATTGTCTCATATTTTTTTCCTCAAAAGTCTGATATGTTACCTCCTAAATCTGAAAAAATAAAAACAGAAAAGGGATCAAGTAAGTTTATTAAGGGAACACTTCTACTGGGGAGTCGACTTAGCAAAGCCCCATTTCCATAAGAGAGTAGCACCCATAATACCAGGAAACAAAGGGAAGGACTTTAAGTGACTTGCCTGGGGCCTAATGCTGAGATTAAAAATCAGCAGTTTCTGATTATACACATACATCCATTTGGCCAAATGATTGGTTTTGCTTGACTTTCAAATACCCCCTAAATGTTACTTTGAATGTAAAGCAGTCAATATGCTTCTCTTGCCATTTTTGAATGCTTGCACGCAAACGGATATAATAAAAACAATCATGTTGTTCCATGTGAATGCCATTTGTATTTTTTTCTGATAATGAGTAGACCATTTGAACTAAGGTGAGTACATTAAAAGCTCTAATAAAGAAGAGAATAGACTTCCAAACAGAATAATGGACTGTTAAGTGAACATACAATAAAGACCGTCTACAGATGTGGTCACTCGAAAATTAGTTTTGCATAACTTACCCATACACATTTCCCCCAGATGTTATCTGTTACATGAAAATTAAGTTAGTTCTATTGTAAGTTACGTGCACATCGTGTCAGCGTTATTTAAGATGGCTTACAATCTGCACTTTCCTTTAATTGCGTTATGGTATTTAAGGCATAGAAAGTAAGTGGCTTTTTGGCATAATTGTATACTCCCATGTACAAAATTTCAGCCTCAAAAATTATGAAGAATGCAAGATCTTTACTTATAAGCCAAGTGAAATCATTTGAAATCTTTAAAAAATTTGTATACTTAATGTGAGTTGGACATCTACCATGGGAATAAATGCTAAGAATTTTGACCTTCTGGAACTAAGTGCAGGGTCAGTTTGGGTCTAAAAACATGCTTATGGGAATTGGACTTTGCTTGAAATTTTTGCATCAAAGACGAAATGTAAAGATTTTATCTCAACATTGTTTTACTTTGTACATTCTTTTTCTTCTTCATGTGTTAACATTATCCATAGTATTGACTCAAATGTATTATTTTTGGGTGGAAATTGTTTTCGGAGAAGATGTGATTTGTAGGTAATGTTATACCAATAAAATGTTTAATTGAGGTGGTAATTGTTAAATTATTAAAATCTGTTATTAAGCCATTCAGGATATTAAAATGCAATTGAAATGACAACTTTCTCCCAGTATGAATGGTAGAAAGCAAGATAAATCTGTTCAGTCTTTTTGGAGCCACAGGCACCCATACAAGAAAGTGGGTTTGTTTGAAAAGACATTTGTTTGGAATTGTCAGAGGATGACTTCATAGGTAAATCAGAACTAACCAAAATATGTCAAAGTTTCAAAAAGCAAACTTTATGGCCAACTCTCCCCACTATTAACTAAAGGAAAAAGGCACAAAAATTCCTGTAATGTTTTAACCATCGCCCCCCTCCGAAAGGCATTACTCATTTGCAAGTCTAATTAAGAAGTACTTGAGTGGTTCTGGAAATTTTTAACAAAAAATTGTAACTCATTGCCCACAACGTACTGCACATAAAGTAACAACATATGAATGCCACCTGCAAGACGCAATAAACTGGACTAATGTCATACTGAGGCCATAAATTTAAAATGAAACGAAAGGAGATTCAAAAGCCAATATTATCAGAGAAACTAATTAATCCACTTCTAAAGTATTTTTCTGTTGTGTTAAGGCCATTACAAATGTCCTAATAGACCCTGTAAATGTAGAATATCAATTCTGCTACAAGAGTCCTCCTCCTCCTTTTGCATTTTTGACTTGGAAATAAATTTGCAAATGCAGCACATTAATTTTCTTTCCTATGCTTAATATGCAGTATTTACATTTTGAAAAGGTTCAAAATGTTGCCAGGCTTCTGCAGGGTATGAATAGACATCTAATAGCAACTTCTATTTTTATCCGCAGCATACTGGTAGTTTGAACATTTATAACTTAATAGAGCTTTGAGACCATCAAATCCACGCATGCTAATCACCTAAACAGTGAACGGTAACACAGCACAAGTCAGGACAGGAAATGAAGACTACTCATTCCAGCTGAAGCTGCGAGGAGGAATTTAGGTTGGCAGGCCACAGTAAATTCATTTGCAATCTGGCTAGAAAACTCCAGTTAACACCCTGTGCCCATTTTCATTTATAGGTCTTGATTTGATCTTGTTTAACTTGGGTTTAAAACAATTTTTTAAAAAGTTGGGTAATTAAAGAAATGGATTAGAGAATATTTTGGATATTTTTATTTCTAAATGTACTTTTGTTTAAGGCCAATACTACAATTTGAAAAAAAAATCTGAGTATCCCTATCTTAATGAGCTCAGACAATGAAATCCTCTCTAATGAATCGGAAAAGGACTACCTTCCTGTAGTGTAAATGCAATTTAAAAAGAAAAGATGTTTTGATCTGGCTCTCCTGCAAACATTTCCTGAGGGATATTACTGTTCTTCAGGTACCCAGATATTTTCTACAGATGCAATAATCTGAAAGATAGATCACTAAATTACAGGCTTTAGCCTTGGCTCTATTCCTAATTGTGTGATGCTAAGAAAATCCCTAGGCCTCAGTTTATTTATCTGTAAAAGGAGGAGGATAATGATAATTGCTACTGGCTACTTCATCGAATTGTTTTAAGCACAAATTAGATAAAGTGGATAAAAATGCTAGGAGTTCTTCAAAGGGAAGGTATTATTAAACCTCAAAGTATATTATTATTATTATTATTATTTATAATTACTGTTATTATTGGAAGGATCAGCTGTCTAATGCCATCATTTTCAGGCATTTGACAGACTGCAGTAGCCATGTCTGAGGACATAGTCCATGCTATTCATGTATGTATTTCTTAGCATTGCTCAGGCAGCCCAATTAACTCAAAAGAATTGTTGAGAACATGCCGTCACTCTGTTTCCATACAGTGACAGTCTTTAAAATATCAAATGTAAAACCAGTGCTATCTTTTTTGAGGAGTTCCATGGACCCAAGCTCGTTCTCTCTGAGAGCCAGATAACATGACATAATTAGGTAGTTATGAGGTATAGTCAGAACTAATGCAAATCACCTGCCAGGAAAGAAGAATGTTTACATCTAACTTTCCAAATGAGAAAATCTGCTTCTCTCCCATCCCCACCCAATCACTTTCATTATCTTTCATTTTTCAGCATCAAATGTGGTCTGTGGTTGCCTAGATTGAATTTCACAAAAATTGACTGCAACAAGTTTTGCTAAAAATTAAGAGTTAGGGTATTACAGGGTAAACTTTTAACACATTACTTGGTTATTGTTTTATGAAAATGAAGTATCTGAACTCTTTTTTGTTTTAGGAAAAATTAAAACAGAACCTCCTAATCAAATAACAAAAGAATAACAATAGTTATTACACCAGTGAATCACTATCTTCAAAGCAGTTACTCAGAGTAGAAGACAAACCAAAAATATTCTTACAAAAAGGAAACAGTAACATAAATCTTTCTTTCCAATGAACTAAGATAGGCTAGTAGCATAATTGAAACCAATTAGCATATACAATATATTGAAAAATCTTTAAAATCATAGAATTTGTAATTTGGAGAAGAATTTTATTTTATTATTATTATTATTATTATTTTTTGGTTTTTGGTTTTTTTTTTTTTTGGTACTGGGAATCAAACTCACAACCTCATGCTTGCCAGGCAGGCACTGTGCCGCTGAGCTAAATCCCCAGCCAATGGAGAAGAATTTTAACTTCTCTCTGTTCCCTATTTATCTCTCTTCTATTTTGTTCTTTGTGTTTTTCATATAAGCTCCTGAAAGGAGTAAATTAAGCATTGTATTTCTGGCATTTCGATTGACCTTATCTGGCAACTTCTTCAGGGTGAGTCAGAATTAAGGTTCTATTGTAAATAGCTGGAAAATATCTAATGCTTTTCAAAAATAGTTTTTAAAGGCCACTTTGGAATATGTTTGTTTAGCCTCCTAGACTGTACTGTCTGTCAAAGGCATAGTCTTGAAGTAAATATAGTATCTCAAACAACTGTAGTAATACACAAATTTTTGTTTGGCTTCATTCAGGATATAAGATCGTTGGGTTTTAATATTTTAAATTGAAGAAGTACTCCAAATGATCTCTTTTCTGAGGGTTTGAAATTATATGTCAGTATTAGTCAATTAGAATAATAAGGATGAGTCATGCAGTTATCTTTTTGAAGAACCTGTTTTCAATTATCAAGTATAAATTTGTAAATTTTGTTTTACCTGTGTTGCATTTCCACTGTGCCTTATGATAGCTTATGTGCAGATAAAGCTATTTCCTGGCTTTCATATTTGAGAAGACTTTTTTTGAACAACTACCTGTAATTTGCAGAAATTGTATGAGATAATAAATTATAATGGTTAGAACAGGAACTACAATGGAAGAATGCTACATTCCCGGTTTTAGTCTTTCGTTTCTTTCATAGGCTTTCTGTTATTTTCACAGTTTAAACTACCTGAATAAGAGGAGGCTGAAATTAGTTGGATAAAGCTATATATGTCATTTACTTAACTTCAAAGCACACTGGTTAAACTTCACTTCAGGCCGGGAGTCATCAGTTTAAAGTGGAAAAAAATTCCTAAGCCTATATTGAAATGAATTTCATTTAGAAATACAAAGTTTTTTTTTGCCCAGTTAAGATGTTTATAAAATGTTATAAAATCTTTAGAGAAGTCAATATAATTATTCCTGACCTCTTAGACCTAAGATGTCTATTTTAAGCAATCTGACATTAAAAAATGTGCTGACAAATATAGATTTGAAAAACAACACAGGAAGTTGTAAATCAGTTGCTAACCCTTCACGTTAAGGAAATAGGAGACCATGAACATGTAGGAATTTACTTCAGTCAACCTCAGCCTTAATTTTTAACTAAAGAAAATCTGCAGAAGGCATGATGCTTACATTTTGTATATTTCATTTACAGTGTGTGTGTTTCCTTTTCCTCCAATAGGCTCATAAATTATTACTGAGAAACATGTTGTCACAATTATAAATATTTCCCTCTCTGCTCAGCTCCCTCCAGCCACTACTTTTTTTTTTTTTAAATATCCAGTAACTAATTATTTAACTTCTTAGTCACCCTTCGCTGGTCAGCAAGGAAGGGTTTTCTTGCTTTGGAAGAAATTACTGCCAGTTGCTCTTATGTACTTGCCATTCTATAAACAGGGCCCTTTTTAGGAAGAATCTAAGCCCGTCCTCTGATGCAGGGCAGGCCTTTATTCTACACTTGGGTGAAGTCATTTCAGTGACATGAAAAGTTATTAATTCCTTTGGACAGAACAGATCTAGGTACTTTAAAGTTCTGGGGCTTTTTGTGGAATGTGAAATCTTAGACATTAGCTACTTGCCTGATTTTGTGGACAATGGTGTATTTTGCAATAGAACTTCTCAAAACAGATCTTTCACCTATAATCTATAAATCATGCTAGTTCAGTTAAGAAACAGTGGCTCTGAAAACATGTAGATGGTATCTTTATTCTGGATTTGAATGTTTGAGAAGTCTAGATTTTTTTCCCATTAAATATGTACTCATAGTCCTGCATTGGTGCTGCTACATGGTAGAGAGTAGGTCAGAGTGGTTTTTTTGTTTGTAAAATTAAGGAGCTGGATTAGGTCATCTCTGGTCTAGTTACAGATGTTGGATCCTATGTTACCAAATTCCAAGTGGATTTTATTTACACAAGACCCAAAGTCTCCAGCCTCTGAAGATCCCCAGACCTAGTTTTTTTTCTGTCATGATGAGGGAGGATATTTGGACTACACACTCAGTGCTTACGGGAATCTTAGGCAGGCTGAAGCTTGTCCATTTATTTCTACTTAATTATCTTCCTAAACCTACTTCTCTGTCCCTCCTCCTCATCTTTCAATGGCATCTCCAGCTTCTCAGTAACCAGAACCAGAGTCTTGTGGTTATCTTCAGGTATTCCTTCTCTCCTGTTTCTCACATTAAATCAACCACAAAACTGCTCTCACTGGGGACACCTCCACCGTATCTGATACAGTTGCACCCTTATTTTCCATGACAATGCCCATTTTGCAGGCATCAAATGCACCTTCTTGCCCTCACAGATCTTCAGCTCTTGCTATAAAGGACTACTCACTCTTTGCCTATATGTATTGTGGCTGGAGTGCCTGCCTGGATAGTTTGCGCCTCATAAACGTTTGTTAGATGACTAAAAAATCAACCAGCCAGCCAACCAACCAAGCAACAAACAAACCAACCAACCAAACAAACAAACAAAGCAAAGAAGCATGGCTGGAGTTGCTTTCCCAGCCCATCTTGTATTGGATGCTCCCTCTGCTGGGTAGGCGTCTCTTTCCTTCACCCCTGCCTGTCACTGTTCCATTTGGTCTCCTAGGTCAGCTCATTCACCTCAGTGGAGTTTTGAGTTTCTTCCTTGTGCCCTGGGAGTATTTTACACGTTCCTCCTGCACAAAACTTGTCACACTCACCTGGAGTTGCAGCCATGTATAAGTAATCATTTCTTATTATTTGGTGGAAACAATTTGAGGGCAGGGAGTATTGTGAGAGTGGAGAGCTTATGTCTTTGACCATAGGAGGCCTTTGTCGGATGTTGCGTACACCACCAGGGTAACCACTCTTAAAAACAAAACTCCCTGGGCTGCCTAGTCTGTTTGATCAGCTATAATTCTGTTTAAAAGTGGGTCATGAAACATGACTCCCCATGGGAGCCAACCTGGCAGTGGTCCTTCTGCATCAGTGCAGTGCGGGTCTCTCCCATGTATCAGTGGGGCCCTGGCGTATTTGTTTGATTAGCACGATGACAAACAACCAAACTGATTTTCACTGATTTGATTACTATGATAGTTGTTTTTAACTGACAATTAAACTGATGTATAAACTGACCGTTGGCTGTTTGTAGACATAGTGTAGTTTCAAAGTAGGAAGAGTTCTCCAGAGATTCTCTTCTCGCACCTAGCTCCTGATGAAAGTAACATCAAAAAATCAGCGGGCCGCTGAGATTTCCTACTCCAGAGGCCACAGTTCACACACTTTCCCCACAGGCACCACTGCCGACATAGGGCGATGCGAGCTCCCTGCAACTGTGTGGTAAGGAGGCCTTGAAGGCAGCGCTGGCCACCATCTGGGAAAATACATGGCAATGATGAGGCAAGCAGTGGCCCTCGTGTACTGAGAACTTACTTTGTGACTGGCATTGGGCTGGTTGGAAAATACATTATCAGTATTAGGTTCTTCAAGCCATACTACAATTGAAGAAGAGGTTTTATTGACCTCATCTTTTTTCTTTAGGTGAAGAACCTAGAACTCAAAGGCTTTAAGTAACTCAACCAAAGTCAGATGACCAGAGAATGGTAAATTTTGGTCAGAACTTGAAGGCAGATCTGTTTGACTCCAAAACCCACATATCTAATCCTTAGGAGCAAATGGAATTCTACTGATTCTTTGTTGATCCTCCAAAAATGTTTGTCTCCAGTTTATGGGTAAGGAAACAAGAGGTTCGAAAAGTAACATGATATACACACTAGGGGTCTAAAACTAAGTTCTGTAGGAACTTCAGAAATAAAACTTGCCCCTCAAAGCACCGGGACTACAGTGCATTGTTCCAAAAATAAGCAAATGATGGAAAGGCATGGAGAATTGAAATTTTTTAAACATGGGAAGATATAAAAGGCGCTAGGTTTATAAGGAAATATGAGAACATGGTTAAATCATTTCTGCAGACTAAAAGGCATAGGAACATCAGCTTGCTTTTGGTGACTAAAACTGTGTTTTCCTACTCAAATAGCAATTTATCCTATTTGTTGTAATTGTAATTACTGTTTTCACTGGAATCACAGTTTTCTGTAGGAAGAAGCATGCAGAAAAGCAACCAATAACATAGACAGTTAAAAAATACATTGAAAAAAATACATGGGTATGGTTGTGTGAACAAATCTTTTCTACCATGTGCTGTTAATGTGCTTTAAATCCATTTCCATATTTTTAATTAACACTTAGTTCCAAAACACTTTCTGGAGGCCATTTAAATCACAAATTGAGGAAAAAGCAAATTTACTTTATCAGAAAATTGACTATGAACTATTTTGGTAGCTTTTATTATTTTTACATAGAAATGATTAAAATTAAATATAGTCTGATTACTCAGGACCAAAGACAGCAGCGAAATAATTTTCATGACGATACAATTTTAAAGTCAAACCTGGGTGAATAAGATATTAGTTCTGTTGAGGACAAGTTTCATTGTCTAACTTGCAGCTCTTAATTCCATTTCGTGAAAGGAATTACACATCTGTACCAACCCACTTTGACAGTAGAGACCTGCTCTCCCACTGGCTCTGTCTCAGCAGCTGCTGGATGGGGGCTGCAGTGCTACTCCTGTACTTTGGATTTTAGGCACCTATTTTGATGGTTTGAATCATTCATTTCTTTGAGTGAGAGACAGAATAATATCCTACTGCATAAATATTTTAAAATTCTAGCACTAAAAGCACTAGTCATCTGCTATATTGAAATACTGGCCATTGTCACAAGTAGAAGATAACTGCAGCTCTCTGAGGTGTCTGTTCATCCTTAGTCTCATGACAAAAACTACTGTTTTCTCATCTAAAAGCAAGGAATAAAAATGGCTAGCCACCCTGTGGATTTTTACAGGGATGAAATCAATATATAAAAAGCACTTACAAGCCAGGTGTGATGGCGTATGCCTGTAATCCCAGCACTTGAGAGGCTGAGGCAGGAGGATCTCAGCGAATTCAAGGCCAGCCTGGGCTACATACTGAATTCAAGGCAAGCTTACACTACAGTGTAAGACCCCGTCTCAAAAAAACTCCCAAGCAGGAGAAAAAACATCAAAAAAAAGGAAAAAAAAAAAAAAAAAAAAAAAAAGGATTCACACAGTATTGGGCGTGTACAAAAAGCTTAAGTGTGTGAGGTTGCTTTTTTTGGTAGAGGTAAGATTTCTTCATCACATTTATGTCTTCAACAATGCTGAACCAAGCTGAGAATAGTCTTTATCTTTTATATTCCCCAAATCCAGTACTTAGCAGGTAACTGATATCACTGCTTCCTCCTTTGTTGTATTGTCTCTTGACTTACAAGGTACCAAATTTGAGGATGGTTTCCCCCGACTCTTCTCTCCCCAGTATAACCTTTATCCCTCAGGTTGCTCATCATTCCTGCATCTGGAGTTTTACATATTCCTTTTTTGTTTATGATTAGAGTCTTCAAAAGGGTATCCATGCTAGATGGAGTTATGTGAAGTGAGTACATGGTGGCAGTAAGACTAAAATTGCAGGGTGAGTGTAGCCTGCTCCCTGATGAGGGAATTATTCAGGCCAGGAAAATGCTTGAAGGGTCGTTCTGGTTTTCACACTTGTATGAACACAGCTTTGGTATGAGGGGTTGCTAATGAAGCCGGTGATGCTGGCCCAGCATGTTAATTTACTTGATTTAGGGAACTTCTCACTACTGTATTTATAAATGGATTCTTTATACCGGGAAACCTATATTTAGATAAGAAAATCAGAAGACAGCACCTCCTGTAATACAGTGCTTCAACAGATTGTAATGTCAATCCACTCTAGCACAGATAACATTTAAGTAATCCAAAATAAACAAGGACAATAAGCTACTGTTTTAAAATTCTCTTGCTAGACATAAGACACCGGGGCTACAAACATTCAAATAATAAAGGTGCATTGCAAAACTGAGCTATAGAATTAATTGGGTTAATCTAATCATACAATCTGCAATTAAGCCTTAACATATTTCAGATTGCTAGTATCATTGGAAACATCAGCCATCTGATTATCATCATTGCCCCAGGAGGAGATGAAGCCTTTACCTTTGAAAGATCTGGTGTTCAAGGCATGTTTTGCAGAACAGATAGACTATCAAAATGTTATGAAAAGACACATTTTATCTCTTTAGCTTCCCTTTGTATTAGAAGCTTTTCATTTTCACTCTGTAGAACAATGATGTGTAAATACTAAGAAATGACTGACAGGATAATATTATTACACTAATTCTTTATTCTAAACAATACTAATTTCTTTATGATCTATTTTGTTGCAATTGGTATATTTACTCACTTATTGGTGAATAATTTTACTTTAGTTTTAGATATAGAAATTCTTTTATCAGATCAATTTTTCTACTGGTAAATCATAAAATACTTCATTATTTTAACAGGAATTTTTTCAAAGCATTTGTTGTTATATCTCTGAACTTCACCATCTCACTAGCATCTGTCAGATTTAATCACCTACAAAACTACTTTATAAAGATTACCTTATCAGAAAAAGTGTCATCTTGTGAGCATAGGTGTGAGAATTGCAAAATAAAGCTGAGCTACACTAACAACTGCTGTGCTAATTTATTGCAAATTATACTTTATGTTTGCAGAGATAAGACATGAGAAGTGTTTCTATTTAAATTCATTTCCCATTATTTCAATATAAATACCAAACAGCTCAACACAAAAAGTGAGAACACAGACTATTCCTTAAACAGGTTCTGGTGAAAGTGAAATTTATTTTCTAAGCTATTGGTACCAGTCATATCAGACTGTTCTAGGTACCGAATCATATAGTACAATTAAGACAAAATATGGGTGTTAAGAATGCTAGATGGAAATTTCTGATTGTCATGTAGTGAATGCTGATTTATGGGATATGAACTGGAAATAATTGCATAGCGAGCCGGTCTACAACAAAGCTCTAATTCACTGGGCTGACACTGTAAACTCATAGTCTGTCTACCTAGCACCAGCCATGATAAATTACAACCATTCAGAGCACATAAAACATGTCCCTTTCATGAACATTCTGGGAACTGTAGTTCAAATGACCCCAGTAAAAAAAACAACTGCAATGGTTTTAACCAAGCTGGTTTTCTAAGAAATGTAAAAATCATGAGTCATTATATTATTAAAATGGAGAACTAGGTGGCAATGAATCACATGAAGTTATCACCTTTAAATCACTAAAGAGAGCATAAACTGGGTCCTATAAAGCTTCATGAGTCTCAGCGCATTTTTAACAAGATGAGCCTCTTATATAAACAAGATTTTATTATTGTATTTATTGTTATTATTATTAAAACTAGAGTAAAATTTAGAACTCATAAAAATGAAGGGCTAATGTTGTGGGCTTGAGCCAGAAAGAGCCTAGGCCTGCATTCTGCAGACTCCTTTAGGTAGCTCTGCCAATACATTTTGACCTATTCTCATTCTTAGGAGTCAATGCCAAACATGGGCATTTGTGTGGTCTTTATGCATTAGGGAATAAGGCATGTAGAAAAGGCTCTCAACTCTATCATGGTCTTTAACCTAAACTGGGATTTGAACCTTATCTTAGAAAGCCAGTTGTAGTTCAACACAGCTGTTTCATCTTGCCAGCCCTCACTTTTTATAAACACTTTTGATTTAAAAAAAAAAAGAGTTAAAATACCATTTAAGAAAAAGTAAAAAAAAAAAAATCATTTTCCTATATTTTCTATGACTCTCTGCAAGTAAACTTTATACTGCACTGGTCACGTATTTTTGCCTTTGGGGTAAGACTTAGATTTTGGTGCAATTCATTTGATCTGAGCATACTTCATGTACTAGACACATCTTAAACAGGAGTTTTGTCCTCACGGGGGTTACAGTCTGGCAGTAGTGATACACACTTTCCTATAAATGATGATGACACATGGCTATAATTATGCTAGGGTAAAGGACTGTTGGGTTTGTCAACCTTTATTTAGTTGACAATTGAATACAGTACAATACCAGTCAGGGGTCAGCCTGACAAAGAGAAAAGCAAGAAAGGGTGGTGGGGTATGTGGATGGACATTACTGTCACCTAGCTGCCCCTCTGGGTAGTCACCCAAAGCCAGAGAAAAAGTAGCATTGAAGAACTTGGAATATCAAAATATGTCAGAATAAATTTGGCTCGTGGAAAACTTAAGCATATTTGCTTATTCCTGATAAATATTACTTTGATTATAAAGAACAGAAGAAATATTGTTGTTGGCCAGTGGTTAGTTTTATTTAAAATGTTTATAATTTGAAGTATACAAATAGACTTCTGGTGATGGATCATGAAAAACACATTTGATAGCTAAATATAAAAAATATCTAGAAACTAATAACTACTGACATTTATATAGTCTTTTTCTCCCAAAGCTCTTGACAAATATTACAGACTATGTATACACAGAAATAGCACTGAAATGTAGCTTTCAAAGGACTGGCTATTAATCCAAGGAAAGAGTAGCAAATGGATGATCTACTAAAATATAAGTCTGCAGAACATAGGTATACATTTTGAAATGAAGACTCATACCACTTTACTTCCCTCTCAATGTGTTTTTCATGCATTAGTTCAATTTTATTGAATTACAAGTCTTATTTACCCCTAGTCTATTACTAAGTCTCCCACTGTGTTTGTATTTTTTTGCTGAGATGGGACCTGAGGTGATCTGATGGTTGCCATGGGGAAGTAAGTACCAGGGTTGATGTCACTCCCTTTCTGTAAATAGTAGCTGTGGCTCCTTAGTACCTCCTAGTGTGAGGAAGGCTGATATGCCATGCAACACAGGTGTGCCATATACTGTACTTGTATTTCTATGGAACCAAGAGAAACACCATCTGTCTCAAGCTAGTTTCATTTACGAAATATTTGATCAAATGAGTTGTTGCTGGGCTGTTGCTGGCACTGATTAAAAGGAGAATGCTTGTCATACTTGTTTAGACAAAGTGCAAATTACATGGCAATAATCATTTTTAAAGACCAGAAAATATAAAATGTTTAATGTACAAACTTTGAGCACTTACTGTAAAATATTAATTATTTAATGCATTATCAAAGCATGAGTGGCAATAAGAGAAATATAAATTAAGGATCTTGACATTTCCTGTAATGATAAAATTTGGACATTTTAATTTGGGGCTTCTTTGAAATAACTCACTTTAAATTTTAACATTCATCCTGCCTTCCTCTGTACATTTTTTACCTCTTTAAAAATTAAGCTAAACTCTCAGAAGTTCCTTGCAGCTTTTATAATTTTTTCAGAAAACAAAGGAATCAATACTAAAAAAAAAAAAAATCATTTATTGAGCATGTGCTACAAGCCAGTTCCGCCATGGGTTGTTGGGGATTCACAGAGAAACAGCCCACAAGGGCTTGGGAAGATGACATGGGAAAATTTCATATATTAGAAATATATGTAGGGATCCTAAAAATATAAAAAAGGAAAGCCCATTCATTCTGATGGGAGGGTCAAAATCAAGCCTTTGGAGAAAGCTCAAAGGGGAGAAAGTGTATGTATTGAATCTTCGAGGATACATGAGAGTTGGAGTGCAGATGAGGTTGGACAGGGAGAGAAAAATCCCAGAAAGACAGACAAGAAGGAGGGAACAAAAGCACAGAGCAAGAAGAATATTTCAGAACAGAAGATGCAGATTGCATCGGTGAAGGTCTGGGCTCAAACAGGCCTGTGTGCAGTTCTAGCTTTGGTACTTAATGACTACATAATCTCTTGGTACTCTAATCTCCTGTCAGTTGTAGGGTTTCCATGTGTTAAGTGGGTTAAGTCACTAGCCAGTTGACAATCATCTAATTAGTAGTGTCAATTTTCTTGGGAACATATATTGAAAATTAAAATTTAAAGGAAAAGTATAGTTTTAACAGTTAAAAACAACAAAATAAAGTCTGGTTAAGGAGTGCCAATGTTTGAAAATATTATAAATGTTTTAAATTTCAAATGACACAGTCTTGCAAAGTAAATCCTGTCTAGAAGTAAGTGTATGATTGTCTTTTTCTAGAGTTATATTGAAAAGATAGAAGAAAAAATAAAAATAAATCAAGGGGCTTATTCTTCATGTGTCCCAGTAATATTCAGCAACTTGAAAAAAAATAATATTCAGCAATTTGAAAAGACAAAATTTAGAACAATGTATAACCCTCATCATTTGCTGAGAGGAAGCCTGCTTGATTAATGTAATTAAAGGGTTGCTTGTAACTCAAGACTCAATTAAAAAAATAAATTTGGCCTTATTACATTCCTTCCAACTGGTGGTTTTCCTAGTGTGATTTTTGAGCTAAAATCTGCTGCTGCTTTGTTCATGACACATGAATTGTTTTAGCACATCCTTTCCCCTGCTGTGCATATGATTAAGAAAGCAGAGGTTAAATAGTGCAGTAAAGAATTGGGTAAATTCATTCTATTTTTGCTCACAGTGCCTTTAGTCTCCCCCTCCCCCTTTTCAGGACTAGAGGAGCTCAGGAACCTATTATCAGCTTCTGAAATTATACAAGATATGCTGAAAATATGACCTCTCTCTTTTAACATTTTCTAGTACACTGATTTTGTGCTACCCGTGTTGCAGGTATTATCTGCAGAGTATTGGCAAGAAAATGAAATGCACGTACATCCTGCCATTATTGGGTGTTAATGTATGCTGGGTACCGTAATAAAATTTTGCATAACCTATATTTTTTTAACTTTGTGATAATCCTATGCGTATAATCATTCTCATTTTTAGAAAAGGAATAAGAGGCTCTGCAATGTTATGCTAATGTTCCAAGGACCTCCAATTAGTAAGTGACCCAACAAAGGCGCTCATTCCAGTCTATCTCGTTCCAAATCTGAGTTCCTATACACTGTGTGTGTGTGTGTGTGTGTGTGTGTGTGTGTGTGTAGTTAGTTTGATTCAAGAGATCTGAATCTAGTTTTGGTGAAGAATCTTGCATATATTTAGTATAACACAGGTTGAATTCAATTGACTAGAAATCTTATCACATGCTGTCTTGCAGGTTACAGTCTAATGTGGGCGGAACTACAGAACCATCTACTATATGATAAGCAGCACGGAGGGCAGCACAGTACACAAGACAAATGTATCATGTCCTGTGCACAAGAACTCCTTGTTTCCTCTTTTCCCTTCACCTTCAGCATTGATTCTTTAGGAAGCTCTATGAGGTCTGCTCTGAAATGTATCTGAAACTGAATTCTCATTGCCTTCTCTACCACTATCCCTTCCAAGTAGAATACCCAGAGGGCAGCCATCACCTTCCACCTCCCAACCTCCTCCAGTCTACTTAAAGCCATGCACAGAGAACAGTCAGAATGGACTTTGAGGTGTAAAGCTTCTTCATGACACAAATTAGGTACAAAAGTGAATATGTAGTTCACAAAAGTGAACATATAAATCAATAAAAGAATCAACAATAAATTACATTTATTAAGAAGCTAAATTCTACAAGTAGTACAAAATTGAAAATTAAAAATTGACTGCTTAGTTCCTATCTATAATACATTTTACCTATTTTTGGACTTCAAAGTCAGCTCTTCAGATGTAATAGTGCTCTAATACTACTTTCCAGTGGGAAAAATAGGATGATTCACTCTTTCCTCTAGTTTGTTTAAGGGAAATCTTTTCGTTATTAATTATGTAGGAAATTTACAGCCTCACAATTTATCACTAATAATATCATGCATATTTTAGGATTAATGTCAAATTTCAGAAAACCTTTAGCAAGTTCTCTATTCTTGGACATAAACTGCAAGAGCTGTGGTTGTTTTCAGGTTTTCTTACTCAGAGAAGAATTTAAAACCCTTTACTCCTTGAAGAAATGACAGTCATTAACCAATTTGTACTGATGCTCTTATTTTGGAGGCATAGTATAATTTTTAATCTTAATTTATATTAGTATTTTTATTAAAATGCATGCCAGAAATTGAAATCATTTTTCCAGTGTCATATGATTTATTTTTTTCCAATAATTGGATCATCAACCAATCTAGAAGCCCACTCACTGTTTCTATTTAAAATGTATCTCTTTTTATTGGATTAATACTTTTATTATGATGTGAATTTGAGGGGAGTTGCAATTTACCTCTTGCTTTCACAATAATTTATTGATGTCAAAGTTCACTTGTATTGCCTTTGTGTCATCTTCCATTATGTTCTGATTTTTCTCAATTCTTAAGTAAGTCAGTTTTAAGATGACAAAAGAAGGTACCTTGTATATAAACCCAAATCAGAAGCTGCAGTTTTTCACTTGTTGAACTAAAACATTCCAAAAGTCTGTCCAAATTACAGTTAAAATGGTATATTCAAAATTTATTGAATAAAATGTTTGCATTTCATTTGCACTTTGGTTTTTATTCCAAGTCTTCAAAAATATATCTTAGAGTTTTTAAAATGTCATTTAACTCATGGCAAGACTTGAATAGCTTCTCACACAGCTGATGTTTAGTAGAATTTTTCCATAGATTAGCTTCAAGTTCTGTACATTTCAGACCTGCTTTCTCTTCCACTAGTCACACGTCTCCAAGCCTGGCACCAGAGGACTCGCTCACGTTGGAATATGACCTCACCCCTGGCACTGTTGTATCATGATGCTACAGTAGATGGGAGGAGAAACCATCCTTGTACAAAGATGGCTAGACACACATTAGAAGAATTCCTTCTCCCGCTTCAATCAATGACCTTTTTGACACACACATGCTTATCCAATCCCAGGTCTCTGGATGTTTGAGGGAAATTTATATGTTGTCATTCCCATACCTTATGAACCTTCATGTATTTAACACTCAACTCATCACAACAACCCTGCTATTATGAAAAAGTGGTTTTAATCATTATGGTAATGGCACAATTACTCTTTTATAGGCTTTTGCTTAATTCTGCACAGATTTTGGTACATTTTAACTTCTTAGTCTTTCTTATCCAAATGGTCAACCTGTTTCTACGTTAAATTTCCCTTATGATGTCTGCTTCTTACATCCGCCCCTTCCTTTCCATTATCATTTCCATCTCCTAGCAATTTTTAATAATTTCTCTATTTTTTAACTCCCTAATTAGTCTCTCTGTCCCTAATCACTTTCATTCTGAAATGTTGTGTGTAACACTGCCAAGTTACTTTGCTCAAAATACTGCTTTTATCCTACCGGTCTCATGCTAAACACCTGCAAGCTAAATTGCTGTTTGTAACATTTCTGTGAGAATTCTTAACAAAGATAGAGTTCAAAAATGAACTTTAATTCCTGAAGAACTAAAGCCACTTTCATATCTATTAAATATTATTAATTTGGATGAATTGGTTGGAAAACCAGCCTGAACTTGAGAGCAGTCTGAATTACAGAATATTTTCTAGATAGACTTCACTTTTAAGTAGTAGAGATTCTCAGCCCTTCAAGCAAGGGTCGCAGACAATTTTACGCTCATGCCCAAGGCATTCACTATTTGTAATGAATTAACTTCTCTCCCATGCATCTGCAATCTTACTAGCTATATATTATCCTTAAGAAAGTGAAGAAAATAGTTAATCATTTTCCATCAGATTTAGTTTCTTGCAGAACCTCTGTTGAAATAGACTGGAAGAGTCACTGGAGCTACTAATAAAATCTTACCAGTGGAGATTGGATCGGATTTAATGACAGAAAAGCAAAAGAAAACAAAAACAAACCTTATGATAATTAGCGATGGTCATTTGCATACGCACAGCAAATGCTGCCAAATTCAAACTGTCCTAGCAAAAGCAGCTATAAGTGTGTGCCAGGAGTAATGAGGTCTCGGTGTACAAATACGCGTGCACTCATAAGTGTGTGTGCGTGCCATATGCAACATTCTCATTGCCCCGCCCCTGACATTTAATAGTCTCTGTGTAGTACTACTGAAACTGTAAATGTTTTCATATAATTTGTAATAAGGCTTAAACTGCTGTAATATTTACTGTCTAAATACTTGTTCTGATATTATAATAATGTTTATACTAGGGCTGAAGATGTTTCATGTGTGTGGTACTAGGGCTCGAACTTGGCGCTCAAGAATATTTGGCAAGTGCGCTACCACGGGGCTATGGCCCCTGCTCCAGAAAAAAATTAATTTTTGAGATGTGAAAGTATGTTATATTTTGATTCTGGAGCTGTCATTAAATATTGAAAATACTAGGTGAATAGTATGTGTTTATTAACGATATAAAAGTAGTGACACCAGTGTATTTGAATACCATGAAGCTGAGAGAGTGAGAGAAAGCCCCAAATTCCAGGAGATTTAACAAGATTCTGTTTCATCTCACCTTCGCACCAGCAGTCCAGAAGGAACGAGCACAGAGCTGCTCTCCCGGTTCTGCATTTTCAGTATCGGTGTGCGGGCTCTGTCTCTGTTGCTGTTACTCTGCTGGTTTCCCTCCCGAAATTACCATGGTCCACAGTGGCTGTGCCACCGAGATCTGTCATTTCCATGTTCCCGCCAGTAAGAGAGGAAGGTAAGACACAAAAACAAACACTAAAACAAGAGCGTGTTCCATCCCTGAAGAGACATTTCCATGAAGTTACATACTTTACTCCAGGAGCAGTGATGTGTGACTGTAATTCTAGCTACTTGAGAAGCTGAGGCAGGAGGACTACAGGTCTGAAGCCAGCTTGGGAAATTTAGTGAGATTTTGTCACCAAGAAATGTTTGGGATAGGGCTGAGGATATAGCTCAGCATTCCCTGGGCTCAATCCCCAGTACTGTAAAAACAAACAAAACCTCAAACCTAAAGTCACACATTATCTCTACTTATATCTCATCGGGAGAAACTTAATTTTGGTTAAGTGTACTGACTCAAGGTTGGGAAATGAAGTGTTTTTCCCATTTAGCTACTCATCCAGCCAAAAATCATCTAGGAGGAAAGCCAGACATGGATGTTGGGAGGCAATGCAGATACTACCAGAGATGGGTTGTCCTTCGTTTGCTGTTTCCTAACTGCATAATAACAGAGCATACCTCCTGTGTGCCCTTCTCCTTGAGAGAGGAGATGGCAGGTGGGCCTATTCTGGAAAACTATACCCAGTTACAACAAGGTTTAATTTGCCGGCTTGCAGCCGTCAAAATCATGAAACTTTTAGTAACTAGAAGGTCCTATTCTGTATATTGGCCGTACGGAGTGGAGGAGTATTAATAAATACTCTCTTTTTCGAAGAGCTCTGGGGGAACCGGGTCTGGGTTGGGATTACGGTAACACTATGGAGATCCCCGCTGGGACTTCCGAGCGACTGTGTTCCAAAGCCGCTACCGGAAAGCGCTGCAGGAGACTGAGTGACGCGCGGTGTCCACTCCAGTCCTTCCTTTCCCTCACTTCTCTCTCCTGATCACTCATTCTTCTCTTCCCCAGCTCGCACCCAGCCTTTGGAGTAGTTTCTGCTGTGGCTTCTACGACAGAAGAAGCAAAAGAGGGGAAAAGTAATTTAAGATTGAAAAAAAAGTTTCCTGACAGGAAGCCGATGGTGAACGATGATAACATTTGAAATTACCAACTGAGCCCCTTGAAGGAGGGCCTTGCATTGTGTTAGGAGGACCTCTCTGACAGCAGAGGCTTGAGACAGTCAGAAGGAGGAGTAATTAAGCCGTGCTGGAAGCACAGGGGCTCTTGGTGGGAACCAGGACTCCGGACTTTAGGATTACAATGACCTACATTTAGGTGCTGCCGCTTGGATGACTTTGATGAATTTGACAGAGGACTCCTCTCAGAGAGTTTTGTTAGAAAGACAGCAGATTACACTCTTGCTGATGCTGACTTAGCTTTCTGAAGAGGACATGTTCCCTTTGGAGCTAAGTGACGCTCACATTTAAAGGCTCTATGGAACTCATTCTGCATCCCTTTGAGGGACATTATTTAGCTGGGCCCCACTTTTATTTTACTGGTCTTAGATCTACAGAAGCGCTTAGATTTCACCTGTGCTTATCAATACAACTCCTTATATTGCTGGTCCTGGAAATTTTCATTATCTTGCAGTCTCTTTGGAACATAGGATGCTCAGAACTAAGTTTATATTATTTAAAATGTTAAGTTTATTTTTAGGTTAGCTTGAATTTCTCAATTATGCTTCTAATCTAATCTAGTCTTGCTAATTAAGCTATTTTTTACTAAGGGAAACTAACACCATCTTCTCTTTTGCTTGTTTTCTCATCCTATTTTTGTTTTTATTTTAACATTTTCCCCAACACAGCTAGTCTGCATGAGCTGACTCATAATCTTTTGATCATGGTTATGGCTTCAGAAAGAACTTCACTTACTTCTCCATTTATGAGCATTGCCAGCTACCTAACAGTCTGTAATTACAGACATTTAGACTTTGAAAAGCCAGTGTTTTCCCCTTCCCGTTTACAAGAGGCAGATTTAAAGAGATTTATGTGACAAGACAAAATCCATTGCATTTTCTGTTGACAAAAAATTGCTGCAGGTAGCTTTCTGATTTTTCTCTTAACTCTCTTTAAGGTGCTCCCCCTTCTTGAAAAATGATCAATTAGGGTCTAGTGATTCTTAACACCTGCTTAATTTCCTTTTGAAGGAAGGGGGAAGGGTTTGGTTTTTGTGTAGTAGTAGGGATCCTTAGCAAATTAGAGAAGGCTGGGCAGTGAGATAGCAGACTAAGGCAGGAAAACAACAAATATAACAGGAAACGTCAGACATCGACATCCACCAATCTGAGGTTTGGTATATATTGAAACTTTATAAAGGTGCATTAAGAGGAAAGAGGTTTAGGGTATATATGAGTATGTACATGTGTTTATGTTGCAACATGTGTAAAGTTCATATTTTCATACCCTTGAAATTAAGCAGAAAAGGAGGTTTAGAATGAGAGAAAAACGAACCAAGTTATTGAGAAATACATATCTCATAAGTAACATTAATACATTCTCCAAAAAAACCATTATTGTTCACACTGGGAGAAAAGCTTAACAATTTGATAAAAGTCACCTTTTGCATGTTTTTGATATATACCAGTGCATATAGATTCTAAACTTTTACTTTTTTCTTTTGTAATTTAAAAATATTATGGTCGATGCTTCTAACCAGCAAACTGAATTTATTCCATAAACCTAAATATGCCTTAGCTGAGGAATTTATCTACTTAGGGATTTGATCATGTTCTTTCCTCTTTAGCATTTAATTATTTAAGTAAAAATCAAGGAAAAATCCATTCCAATAAAATTATTAAATGTAAATGAAAAGCTGACATCTCTCTATTTGTATGTTGAAATATAAATCTTCTGAACTGTAAGTGCTTTCTAGATTTTAAAAGCAATTTCTACTTACAAATTTTAAGAAATGAACGGACTACACTGAGCTGCAGTAATCCTGAATGTCATTGACTTTGCCACTTTGGAAAATCGTTCTCATGGGCACAGGGTGAAGTTTTAGCCAAACCTCCACAGGAGGGCACTATAGTGTGACTCTGGTAGAAAATGCAAGCGAAGCGGCCCATCCTGTCCTTATAGGCTCTTGATTCAGTACCTCAGCGAGTCCTTGTCCTGAATTAGAAAATTCCACTGTTCAGAGCTCAGGATGGGTGGGTTTCATATATGGCAAATATTTTCTTTGGTAGAAAATGATGTTAGGTAATTTAATCTCTATTTGAGGCATATATTCAACATAAAACTTTATCTCAAAATACAGAAAAATTGGTAGCATGCGTGGTCTGAAAGAAGCAAAACCTAAATAGGTCAAATTATATAATGCTCAAAAAATTAACAGTAATATTTTAGAACTACCAAGCTAAGCAATCAAAACCAAAAGGCATTACAATAAATGCCCTTATTACTTATAGGTAATATGGATTTATAAATAGTATATATAAATGGCACTACTTACTTATGGTGTATATTACTTATGATGGCATGTCTAGCTAAGTAGATGGTAGATAAATCAATCTCAGTGAATGCAGAAATAGAATAAAGGTATAAATTCCAAAGCATTTCCAGACTGCTTCTTCTTATCCTTACAAAAGTTCTAAAAAGATTCACCATAATAATAAAGATAGATATTTGGCCCAAATTCAGATTTTAAAAATATCTCTTATCCTAACTTTAAATTTAATGAGTATGTTTTCAAGTCATTCTCCAGGAGACATAATATTTTAATATTTTACTATATTTCCATCAATATAAAAGTAATTATAATCATGGCAGTTGCATGTGCCTTTGTGAGTCTGGATTTATTATTTTGAGGTTTAATAGAGGCATACAAGTCCACGAAAGCTATACTGAACACTTTTATTAAATCTGAAAAGTAACAGGAGCAGTGGTTACTGATATGTTATTTCTGTAAACTGTATTTCCAGTTTATTCATTTCATTATAGTTTTACGAAAATAAGTTAATTAGGGAAATTCTAACAATGCAGGAAAACATCTGATGAGAATCTGCGGGTGTTTTCAATACCTTTATGGATGAAACATTGTTGGATAGTCAAACACCGGTAGTTTTAATGTTTTGGGAATTTATAGTCAAATAAAATAATGCAACTGTAGTGTAATTCTGACTGTTTTCTGAACTTGCATTCTTTATCAGAAATTGATGGCATTATGATTTCATACAAATGCAAAGTACTTGCTTAAAGCTGAGGCATTCTCTAAACTTTTGATGGTTCACACCTGGATTGAATAATTAAGTTTGTTAGTAATTAAAATGCTAGTTCATTTTTTTTTTCTAGAGAATCAAGACAGACTGTTTTAATTTAAATATCTTTGCTTTTAGCTCATACTTACAGATCTTTAGGCCAATAAATAATTCAAAAAGTAGGTTTAGAAGTTAAAAAAGACTCAGATGATCTGCTTGCACATAATAAAATTACTTTGAAATATGTTAAGTAAAATTGGCAAGTTTACACAGTCAGATCCTTAAATAATAGAACAATAATAAATGATTTCCTTTGCTTTTAAATCTACAATCTAGTTAACTAGAACAGTTAAATTATTTATTGTTTGGAAATTTTAGGAGAGAAAACTCTAATCAAATAACGATACCAGTAACTCAAAATAATGAAACTTCTGTTTTTCTATATTGAGAATTGGGCAATTCCACAGGATTTTATATTACTAAAGATACTAAAAGCTCTCCCTAAAATAAGTTTTATTCAGGAATTTTTCTTTTTTTCCTTCACCCACTTTTCCCCAAATTGAGGAAGATATACCAACATTATTTTTTTCACAAACATACATGATAACATGTCAACAAAATGCAGATTTTGTTTAAACAAACTGTTCCATTTCTTAATCATTATGCTGTAAAAATCTCTTTAATTTTTAAGTTTGATGCCTCTAAAAGATCCAGTATGTTGAGAGGTAACTGTTGTTTCTATCTTACTACAAGAAAAATTAGAAGGGGAAATTTGATGTTAGGTGAGAACTAGAAACCCCCACAGTACAACTGGTAAGTGGAAGCTTGGGTTTTCTACAGACTTCATTTTTAGGTTACAGAAATGACACGATTATCCCTTCCGGGGCAGGATTATTTAACAAAACCAACAAAACAGTCACCAGAGTTTGTGGAAGCAGCTTCGGGTGGCTCACATGAACTTTCCCACCATCTCCATGATTCTGACCTTGAGATTTAAAATATCACATCAAATTTTGGTCTAAGTTTTTTGTTTGTTTTTCTTTTTACTGTTTTAAGTAGTTTAAGTAACTTCAAATGCACATGCAAGTTACTGAGATAAATCATTGTGATCCTGTATAACCTTGAGAATAAATTGTAAACGAATGTTGGATTCTCTGTCACACTGCAGCATGCATTTCTTAAGAATAAGGACATCATCATTCAGATATTGATATAGACAAAGACAGTGGCTGCCAAAAATGTATATATCAGGAAAAGAAAAACTCATATAAATATTTTAATTCTAAATTTATTGAGACATCGTAAGATTAATATATGTTATGTTTGACCTCTACAACTACAAGAGGCAAAGTGGTGGCCATTAGCTTCTAGATATTTATTAGTATGTGAACTGCTGAAGTGTATATACATTTTTTGGCAGACTCTATATAAAGGCTACTAAAATTGTCTTTCATCTAATATTGCAGTATAATTCCCAGACTCCACTAACTTTACCATTCATTCCAACAATATCACTTATAAGTCCAGCATACAATTGAGGAACATATGTTGTATTTAAATACTTGTTCACTCTCTTTCAATTTACAAGAGTTCCTTAATCTTCCCTTATTTTTTTTAATCTTTAGCACATGTTCAAAAGCAAGAATAGTTATTTTTCTGAATATGCATCTTTGGTGCTTCTTTATGATAGTTACAATTCTATTTGATGCCATACATTTGACTACTTGGGATACTATATACAAGTGAAATGGTGCAATATTTATCTTTCTGTAATTGGCTGTAGTTAGCTTACTTCATTTAGCATAACTCTCAGGGTTTATCCATATTGTCCATATTGTAGAGTTCCCTTCTTATTTAAAGCCAAATAATATTCCATTGCACATATACACCACATTTTCTGCATCCAATATCTGTCAGTGTACATTTGGGCTGTTTCCACATCTTAGCTACTGCAAATGACACTGCAGTGAATATAGGAGTGCCTTATGCCTTTGAGATTCCCATTCCAATTCTTTTCCATAAAAACCCAGATGTAGGGTTCCTGTAGAATGAATTAGGTACATTTTTAATTTTTGAGGAGCCTCCATCTTGTTTTCAGTACTAGCTATACCAACTATGTGCAAGGGCTGCAATGTCTCCATATCCTTGCGAACATATATGTATTTTTTCTTTCATTTTGTTTTTAAAATAATGGCTAGCCTGTCATGTGTGATTTTAATGCATTTTACTGATGATTAGGGACACTGAGCACCTTTTCATGTACTTGTTGGAGAATTATCTGGAACTGGATTTATAATGCTACAAAAGCATAATGATAATCAGTAGTAATTGACAGAGAAAGGCCATGGTACACAGTTATAGATTACTGTGATCGGGGGAGTGTCAATTCACTTGGCTTTGGCGTCTGTCTGCGGGGCTGGTGGAACACACTTCCAGGTATGTGGATCCTGGGAGGGTGGGTTTAGGGTTCATGTCTGATCCCGCACAGTGATCCCTTGCACTGCTTTCAGGCCGCAGAGAAGTAAGCAGCTTTATTCTACTAATGTTCCTCCCCACAATGTTCCTGTCTTGGAGCCAGCTGATCTTGAATTGAATTCTCTTAAAACATGAGCCAAATTAAACCTCTCCTCCTTCAAGTTGTGGCTATCAGGTATTGTGTCCAGCAATAGAAAAGCTGACTAACATAGGACGTCAAAATAAAGGATAATCCTTAAACACATTCACTCTGGTACTAAAATAATCATTGTTCTTGGCCTTGTCAGAAGACAAAGTTAGAAAAAATTATATTGTATTATATATAATATGTTATATTACTTTATAATATTATCTGTCTTGAAATCTATTAGTTCATACTAATTTCTCCAATAGAACGTCCTTCTTTTATGGTGACAAAGCCCATTTTTCATGATATATTTATGTATCTGCTCATATGTAACCACTTTTCATAGCTGTTCCAGCTAAAAACTCAATCTTAGATACACGCTGTCATCTTCCTCCCCTTACTGCCCCAGGCTAGGATCCAAGAAGGGGAATGAGAATGGAATGAAGAAGGAAGGAAGCCGGCCTTAGGGATCTTTACCCTAGTTACATCAGTCCCCTACACAGCTGCCAGTTGTATTGGCTCAAAGGTAGACTGAGATGGAGAAACTATTTCTCCCGCCGAATACCAACCGTGGTGAGAGAAGCTTAGACTGATTCACATTTGTGAATATCCAATTTCTGAACTGAACTTTTGGGGTCCATTTAATATTAATTGAAATAGGTTAAACCCATAAACATATAAAAGAATCTATAATTGTCATATCTCCCTTTCCTTGTAATCTTGAGGGTTCAAAACATTTTTTATCTTTGAAGGGTGATACAAAATGCATAGAGACATTATAGATTACTCATCCTTTTTAAATGACAAAAGGAAATCTAATGAGTTTACTTAAAAAGCTAGCTCTTATTGCTTTACTTTTGCTGAGAGATCTGCAATAACCTGGTGACATTTGGCTTCATAAACCTGACAGACCAGTTGCAATATTAGTAGACCTTTCTCCATATGGTCATATTCCAGGAAAGATATTTTTATTATCAAATATCTGAGGGCTCACAGGCCACATGTCAAATGTCATGTACGTAAATATAAGAACTAATTCTGTATATTTAAAAGAAATACAAACAAGAAAAGTAGAAAAAAACCAACACAAAATAAAACTTAGCAAAAAGGAACGAAAGAAATCAGAAAGAAAACTTTTAAAAAATCAGAAAGGCATATTATAACCCACATCTTTAGATCCATTCGAAGTGTGTTGAACCAAAGGAGGGATAAAAATGGGTTTAATCTATGACACTGAGTCTCGGAATATTGATGTTTGTGACCCTCAGGTTTTAAGCCTCTAGAAATAAGATTTAAAACCAACTCTGTAACAGATGCTAATGGAAATGATGCTTACAGGCATTGATAAAACACTCTGCCTTTCTCTACTAACATATTCCATAATTATACTGTGACTTAAATAGTTTATATATAGAGAGATGAATGTAGAACACGAGAAAAGTGTTCATACATTAGCATTCAGAGTAAGTAATTCAAACATCTAATTGTTCCAGCCCAAGGAATATTTTAAAATATTAACAGTTAGGTGTTCAAAATTATCTTGGTTTTTTTTTTATTGAGTCATGCTGATCATTTGCAAAATTAGAAGATGCTCATAGATGAACATAGATGTATATTACAGAAAATAGAGAAAAGAATAGAATGACAATTATTAGAAAAATACTTCTGTTTTTCTTTTATCCCAGATGCACACAAAACCATTCTTTCAAACGAAGCTTCTGCTGTTTGAAAAAAGTTATGGGTGAACACAGATATTTCAGTTTTTAAAGCTATAGAAATGCTGTGGATAAGAGGCTTTGAGCGTACATTCTTTGAACTCTAGAGCTCTTTTAGATGCATTTTAATTAACCTGAAACAATTTGAACATGTTCTTTAAATATTCTATGAGCGTCAGTGAAAATCTTTCTATTATAGAAAATTATCCTTGAGATTCATGTTATACCAAATTTATGAATCTTTTCTTTCATAGCTGGAATGATTTGAAATTTTAAAATATGTGTGAATTCCAGTATTTTTAGTGTGGATGTTAAGACTATATTTTTTGGTAGTCGCACAAGGACAATTGGTTCAACTTAATGAATGTTTACTGAATATTTTTGTATGTAAAGATCTGTAGAAAAGTCAATGAAATAAGAAACAGCCCAGCCTTCAAGAAGTTTACAGTCTAACAGAAAGTAGTGACTCAAAGATGAAATCTCATTTCTTATAATTCATGTAAGTTCCATAATGAAGTTTCTGGAGTAAGAAAGAAGTCATGTAGTTCTGGATAATCATGTATGATTTTACAAATAGGAATATTTCCTAACTATATGTGTGCAGTTTTTTTTTTTCCAGTACTGAGGATTGAACTATGACTCCCAGCCTTTTTTTCCTTTTTGAGACAGTATCTCACCAGTTGCCCAAACTGTGCTCAAAATTATGATCCTCCTTCCTCAATTTCTTAGAGTGCTTGGATTACAGGAATGCACCACCATGGCCACCATAGATTTTTTGCCTAGAAATTTTTGTTTGGATTTATTTTTTGGCTAAAAAGTAGTTCCAGAGAATTTTTAAATTTCCAAGCAACTTTTATTGTAGTTCTTTTAGCATATGTTTTTTATTTCTAATTTCAATGCATCATGGTTAGGCAGTTTATGAACTACTTCTAATTTACAGGAATTTACTGAGGTTTATTTTATGGACTGAAATATTGCATTTAAAAATTTCAAATGAATGCTTAAAATAATGTCTTCTCTGTAGGCAATATACAGATATAAATAAGTTTGTGTGAGTATCGTGCATGCATGTCCACTAGAGACCATTCAGCATGGAAGAAGTAAACAACGATTCAGAGAAAATTGCCCTGTAAGTTGACATCGGCTGGCGTTTGAGTTCAGCTTCCTCGGGGCTGGTGTGATGGGCACATGGCTGGCCATTTTGAGCCTATGTGGGATGCGCTGATGAGTAATTGTGACTCCACAGCTGCTCGATAGATTAGGCATTATCTTCACTGTCCTTCTCTGTCAATCCTTTCTGCCCCCTTCCCTTCACAGCTGTTGATCTTTACTCCCAATTTGGTATCCAAACTCCATTTTAGCATACGATAATGGGCAACCAAGCTTGTGACCCTGAGTACTAGCCAGATTCTGTGGACAAGTGAAATTCTCAAAAAACAGATACCTGGATAACTAGAATACGCTTCCCCAAACTCTGTATATTCCGAGATTATTTCACATTGTCTGAACATTTGAATACCAGTTTGATAGAGTAGACAATTCTGGAGCCAAATGCCTTTTCTTCTTAAACTCTGTTGATATTGTTCTATCATACTCTTGCATCTTGTGCTGCTAATTAGAATTACTAAGCCAGTGTTTTCTTATTCTTTTAAAAACCTCTTTCTTTGTTGGTGACTAATTTTTATCGCCTGGATGCTGAAGTACGCTAACTTCACTATACCATATCAAGGTTGTCATTCTTTCTTTTCCCTCTAGAACAGTAACTCCATTTGTTCTTTAGGTCCTATCTTCCTTTGACTCAGACATATTTTAATTATCTCTTTGAATAAATATTTTATTCTATTAATTTATGCTGTTTTTTTTTTTAAGATGGCAGTGCCACACATGTTGGATGTCTACCGAGTCCTTGGTGACCCTTGTCATCATGTCTTTTTGCACACATTTTTTTTTTTTTGGTACTGGTAATTGAACTCAGGACCTTGTGCTTGCCAGGCAGATGTTTGTGCCACTGAGCTATATTCCCTGCAGTCTTCCTAAAGCTTGCTCTCCCTGTCATAGGTTTGTTTCTTTGTAATATGATTTTGATTCTCTACTCTGTCTAAATATTTCAAAGTCCTTTAATGCCATCACTTTTTCTCTTTAGAAGGTCAGTTTAATTTTATTGCTTTTAAATCTATAGGTTGCAAATGTTTAATTTCTTTGGAGGTTCAAAGCATGTATATTTTTTCAGAGTTAAGTGGGGTTTAAAAAAAATATATTTACAAAGTTGTACAATTATCACTCTTCATTCCACAACCAGTACTCGTCATTCTCGCCCCCAACCCCAGTTTCCATGAGCAGACTCTCCCGATTGCCTCCTCTCCTAGCTCCTGGCATGGAATTCTTTCTGTAAGAGAACAATTTTTGAAACAGAGAAAAGGCCATTCTTTTGGGCAAGGGAGTAAAAGTTCTTCAGGGCTACTGAGCATAGTCCAAATGTGTCCCTGCCCTGTGTTCTTTCCCCAGCACATGTTTCGGCACACAATGATTCACTGTGGGGAGGTGGTTCATGTACACAACACATCTTAATTCTTTCTACGTTCCCTTCCCCACATCTCTCTCCCCCTGCCTCCCTCTCTTGGACCCCTTTCCATTTGCAAAAGAACTGTCTCTCCGTTTCTTGTAATCTATTTTTCTTTTTTGCTTGTTAATTTATACTTTGGTTTTCTCATATAAGAGAAATCATGAAATATTTAAACTTGTGTGTCTGGTTTATTTCACTTAACATTATGGTCTCAAGGGGCATCCATTTCCCTCCATCAAATTTATCCTTCATTATGACAAAGTAGTACTGTATTGTGTGTGTGTATATACTACATTTTCTTTATCCATTCATCTACTGATGGACGTAGAGGCCACTTCCAAGATTTAGCTATTATGAATTGTGCTGCTGAAGACACGGATATGCAGGGATCACTGTAATATAATGTGATACACAGGGAATCTACAAGGGGAATAGCTGGGTTGAATGGAATTTTTATTTTTAGTTCCTTGGGGAATCTCCACACCAATATACATAGTGGCTATACTAGTTTACATTCCCACCAACAAGGTGGAAGTGTTATTGTTTGCCCCTATAGCCTAGATAGCATTTGCTATTATGTTATAATTTTTTGATGATGACTATTCTTTCTGGAATAAGACAAAATTTCAGTATTGTTTCAATTTGCATTTTTTAATGGTCAGTGTTGAACGTTTTTTTCATGTATGTTTTGGCCATTGTAAATCTTATAAAAAGTGTCTATTCCTTTGAATGACCCATTTTTTGATTGGGTCTTTTATTTTGGGGGTCTAAGTTCTTTATATATCTTAGATATTAGTTCTCTGTCAGATGTGTAACCGGCTGAATTTTTTCCCATTCCATGGGTTATGTCTTCTCTCTGTGCATTTTTCCCTTTGCTGTTCAGAAAATTTTTAATTTGATATAGTGCCATTTCTTGACCCTTGATGTTACTGCTCATATAATTGGGATTCTCTTTAGAAAGTCCTTGCCTATGCCTGTGACATCAAGAGTTTTGCCATTTTATCTTCCACAAGGTTGTTTCTGTTTTCATATTTAGATCTTGGATCCATTTTGATTTTAGCTTACCATATGGTAGGAGATATGAATCTAGACCCAATCTTCTGCATATATATAGCCAATTTTCCTACCATCATTTATACACCTTAAAATGTTTTCCTTAGAGAAAATCTTCATTTGTCTTTATTGATAATCTTTGTTTATTTGTTTTAGTTTAGAAGTACAATGACCCCCAAGGGCTCATGTGTTTGGGAGGTAATTAGCTCTGAGGGCTGCTGGAGCTGACTTCTATTAGGAAGTTGGGTCTGGTGGGAAGAATATAGCTCTCTCCCTCTCCTGTTTCTCCCTTCTATCTTAGCTTCCTGGCTGCCCATAAGAGGAGCATGTTTTCCTTTACCATATCCTTCTGCCATGCTATTTGTGCAGACTGAAACTGTGAACCAAAATACCTCTCCTCCTTTAAGATGTGTATTGGACATTTTGTCCCAACTACAGGACAATGTGTAAGACACCCTCTTTCTTTTCATCCCTTCCTTCTTTTTCCCATTCTCCTTTTCTTCATTCTTCTTCTTTCATCTGGTGTCTTGTTTTACTAATATGTCCAATTTTTAAAAAATGATGTATTTATTTTTAATTGAGAGGGTCTTTTTCTGGTACGCACTAACACTCTCCTGAAATCATTAAGAAAAAATTAGAAGTACACTCCACAAAATGGGGCAAACTCAACATGGAGAAATAGTTTCCAATTTAGGAGTTTCAAAATATTTTGAGAAAAATATCACATCCTATAGCTTCACATTTGCCTCATGGGGACACTGCTCTTCGGAAAGAACATGGTGCTGTGTAGAGCAGCCATTTCCCCAAGTACTTGTTAGCTCTGCTCCTGCAGTGCAAGACCCAATTCTGTGCTGAGTATGTTTTTGGTTTTTGCAAAAAGAGGGAGGCAATCCTCAGAGCTTCTGTGATGTATCACCTGCGACTCCATATTGTCTTCATAAACTGAAGAGTTCTAGCTTGGCCCCCACTACCACCTCTCAGTATCATTGAAAGAATATTGTACCTAACAGTTGCACTTCGGAGTTTATAGCTCAGGCTGAGCCTTCTTGGTTTAGGTTGGAAATCAAAGAAATGGTTTTGTAAACAAGCCCTTCTGTCATGATGTTTCCAAGAAGCTCATTATAACTTTCATAATTTATTTTTTTAAAACTCAGGAAAGCAATGATCAAACTTAATGTTTGGTTTAAGATACAGGAAGTCAGGGCTTTATTAATACTTCCTGAAATACTGAGGCATTTAGAAGTAAATTATATGTTGGAATTATTTTACTCCATTAGTTAATGTACTCAAAAGGTGATTTATTTAACCTAATGACTTTCTGTAAAATTAGCAAAGTGTTTCCAAAGCATATTTATGAGATGAAAAGTAATTGATGAGTTTTTCATTTGGCAATTTTGCAGAATTTTTTTATTATGAAATGAGAATCAATTTATAAGTACCTAAAAGATCTAGGCATTAGATAAAAGAAAACATTTTTTTGGTATAAGAAATATGTCCTATCACTTTAATCAAGTTTATTTCTATAATGGAATGAAAAGTTGTTAGATCTGGTGAAACAATACATGTATTAACACCTTTAAATAGATAAATTTACAGTGACTTTTCACAGTGCATTGGTAAATATTTTCAGCTTGGTTGTTTGAACTTTTGCTACTGAATTGTCTACTTTGTGGACTGCAGTTACAGTTTGATTGCTTGGTGTGACCTGAGGTTGTCCTAACCTGCCTCCTGACCCTAACTTGGTAAATGAAAACACACAAATGTGTGGACACACATACGTGCACATACACATTCAAATTCTGACCTTTGTTTCATGTTTTAAAGAGTAATACCTTCAGGGAAATCATACTTTTCTACTTTTATTTAAACTGGTTGCTTTTCACAAATAATTTATAACTTTTAAACTTAGTTGATAGAAGGTTTTCCAGAAAACTGGTTATTTTTTGAACTGCAATGAACAGCTTGATTGGTTGCCATAACACTGTAGCCCTAACCTGACTCCTGACCCTGACTTTGGAAATTAAAACACCTACACAAATCATCATGTTCATGGACACAAATATACACCCAAACTCTGACCTTTGCTTCATGTCAAAAATAATAATCTCTTTCTGGAAAATCATGCTGATTTTATGGCAAACAAGTACGAAAATTTCATTCCAGTTACATTTCAGGAATAACTTTCCTATGTTCAAATTCAGTAAAGTTCCTTTAATACATTAAATACTCTCACAGTCAAGCATGAAAACGGCTTTGGTTGTTTTTTTGTACAAGCCTTAACCACAGTGACTAGCATCCAGTCAGAGCTTTCCGTATCTATTTTGCTGTACCCACTAGACTGTTTTCCAAAGATCTCTAATGCATAATCTTCCGCACGGGAAGCAGTCTCTTCCTTGCTGTTGTGTCCAAGGGTTTTAGTCTGTGTGCCCCGCTTGCGTGGTTACAAATTTTCACCTTCTCAAATCTGAACCTGGAATATTTTCTGGTAGCCTGTCTACATTTTACTTAGCTTTGAAAGACCAAGTTAACCCCCAGCTCTTACAACAAATTTTATTTTGCTGTTTTATTCCACAGTGATTCCTCCCTTTCCTGAAATTTTATCTTGTTTTTAAAAGTGAGCTTTCCTGTTAATTCCCTAAGTATTTAATTTTATTTCTTTAAATACATAGCATCATTTTCTGATGTCAGATACCATGCTACACTCCTTTTTTTAATAGTCATAAAGTATAGTACTGAACACATAATAGTTTTTGATTGTTAAGGAAGAGTATCAGACATTTGTTTGATTTTCTTTAATTATAATGGCATATTATTACCTCTAAGTAGAGCACAATGTTTAAACACTAAGTTGTTGTTAAGCTTTCTTTTTCTGTATGGGTGGTTAAAGATTTTGATGTATATTAAAAACTTAAGCAATTTAAGCCCTCACACTTTCAATTGGCAGAGAAATGAAATTCATGAGCTAATCATTACTCCACATAAAATAAAAAGGGTAGATTTATAATTCAGAGAAAAGGTTCCTCTTTTTTCCCCAAAGTCCTTTCCTGTCTTTTTCTTGGAGTCTGGTTTCTCTCTCTCTGAAGTCGGTGTATGTCAGAATTTCAAACGTCTTGGAACTATTCACAGTCCTACAGGCTAAGTTTTTTCTGGGTGTTCTGTTTTCTTTGCTTTTAATTCATGGGTTATTTTTTTTCCCTTTACTTTGGAAGCTTGTAGGATATTAGGATGTTCTGAAACAGCGGTATACCTGGTCATAGTTAAGAGCTCAATAAGTGTTAGCCATTGTGCTACTTTTTTCTTTTTTCTTATGAGCTTTCCCTTCAATATGAGCCTGGAGAATATTTCATAAAAATTTTGCCTACCTCTATCTACAACAAAGTGATTTAGTATAAGAAGGAAAGTAGCAAGTCAAATAAACTTGGGAGAATTTAGTATTGACCTATTGGAGAGTTTGGATTTTAATCCAAGCTTATTCAATAAACATTTATTAAGCATCTCCAGTATGAAAAACAGACACAGAGCTTTCAGAAATGAATCCCACTAATTTCTGCAATGTGAATTTCTTACCTCTGTAACTAGAAAGAAATGTTATTTAAAATATAGAGGAGATAAGATTTATATAAATAATTCAAGGTTGAAAGTTAAAAGTGCCCTAAGAAAGGTAGAGATGAAACGAAAGTTCACAGGGGGAAATGGAGGAGCTATTTTCAGTTTAGGGGGTTAATAATTCATAAAAGGAAAAAAAAATTTGAAATGAACTTGGATGAAAGAGCTAGTTTCAGAAAAGCATAAATTTGAGGGAGGTGGGGAGCTGTAATGGACTATGGGTAACTGCAACTTTGCTGTGGTTTCCCCCACTGGGAGATGGAGTTTAATTTCTGTTCCCCTGAGTCCTGGCTGGCTCTGTGACCACTTCACCCAATGTGGCTTAAATAATTGTACATGCGATTCTGGGCCTAAACTCTTGGAGGACTGGAAGCTTCTATTTTATCCCTTGACAACTTTCAATTTGGGATCCAAGCACTCTAAAGAAGTCCAGCTAACCACATGGAGACACTACATGTGGAGACTGTGTAGTGATAGATCTGCCTCCACCTGACTGCCAGCTTTCCATTGCTGTGACAGCGATACATGAGGTAATCAACTTACAAGGAGGAAAGATTAATTTTGGCTCACAGTTTCAGAGGTATTGGTCCATGGTTATTATCTGCTTTGCTTTTAGGCCAGCGGTGAGGCAAAGCATCATGTTGGAAGCAAGTAGGAGGAACTTACTCATCTCATGGCAGCCAGGAAGCAGAAAGAGAGGAGCGGGATCTGGGTAAAACAACACTTCAAGGACAGGTGCCCAATGAACTGTTTCCTCTGAGTAGGCCCCACATCCGGAAGATTACCCCACCTCCCTTCACAGTGAGAGCCACCAGGGACCAAGCGTTCAACATATGAGCTTGGAGGAGACTTTGAAGATCCAAACAAAAGCCAATAAAGTTGAATATAACCGTTTATTTGGGTATATGCTTTTTTGAACTGTGAATTTAAGTTTCTAAATATTGGTTTATCTGCCTCATATTTTACTGATTTGGAGTTATTTATTTGGATGTGCCTTATGTCACAAACATTTTATGGGAAATATTTTCTCCCAATTATAGAAAGCCTTATCCTTGTATTACTGTCTTCTGTGGAAAATAAATCCTTAATATTAATGTACTACAGCTTATCAATTTTTTCTTTCATGTTTTTCTGGGGGTATGTGTAGCATTTTTTAAGTCTATGTTTTTCTATGCTGTTTTTTATAAATTTAAATGGTTTACTTTCATGTTCAAAGCTGCAATTTATCTGGAGATAATCTTTTTGTGTTTAAGTTAAAGATTTAGATTCATTATTTCTTATGGAATATTCCTTTGAATCTTAAATATTTATTGAAAGGATCACTTTTTCCTTTCTGTACTATATTGTCAGCATTATCATAAACTAAATGACTATGTAAATCTATTTCTGTTCTTTTATTCTCTTCCAGTGATTGCTTTGTCTTTTTAAACCAGTTTAAATTAATTACAGTGTTTAAATATTACTATAAACTTACAACTCTTGAAACATACTAATATAAACCCTCTAATTTCTTCAGTATTGTTTTAGCTATTCTTTGCCTTTTTAAAATTCTTTATGTATTTAAAAATAAGATTGTCAATATATGTTTGCTTTTGTTCAATAATCTCTTGAAGTCTTTCATATGTCTATATACATATATATGCTTCATATACTTTAGTTGGATAATTTATGCTTATTGATATTATTATTTTACTATTTCATTTCTCTGACTCATGGGTCTTGGACTTTCTGCCAAGACCCAAGAAAAAATGACATACTAACTCATAAAGTAGATAAAATCCTAGACACTTTAAAGTTCTTGGCAAAAATAGTCCCTTAGTACTTTTCCATATCTATAAACTTCTAGTGATGTCATCTTCTCATTGCCAGTATTGGTAATTTTGCCTTCTGTCTCTTTATTCCTGCTCAGACTTGACATTTATCAATTTTATTGATTTTTTTTAAAGAAATCTATTTTAAAAACAAGTTTCCATTCTTATAATTTTTTTTTTGCTTAATTTGTATTTGATCTTCTCTTCTTTGCTAGTGTCTTAGGTGGAAGTATTGAAGTCAGATATTTAAGTCATTTTGTTTCATGCTATAAATTTCTTTCTAAATACCAACCTAGTTTTATCACATGAATATTAATATTTTATTTTCATTCTCACATAAACACTTTTACATAATTTTTTATTCCTTCTTTTATCCACTGCTTACTGGGAACTGTCTTATTTTGTTTAAACACACAAGATTTTATTACTGACTTCTAATTATATAAAGAACTAAAAAGAAAAAAAAATACACCTCCTGAAAGACCCAATCAAAAAACAGGCAAGTGAAATGAACAGACATTTCTCAGAAGACATACAAATGGCCAACAAATACATGAAAAATGTTCAGCATCTCTGGTCCTTAGAAAAATGCAAATTAAAGAGATACCAAGATTCCATCCTCCACCAGAAAGAATGGTAATCACCAAGAAGCCAAAACATAACACATGCACTTGTGTCTGCAGTGGTTGTAAACTAGTACAGCCATTATGGAAATCAGTATAGAGATTTCTCAAAGAACTGAAATTAGAAATTCCATATGACCCAGCTATTTTCCTTCCAACTATCTTCCCTAAAGTGCTAAAGACATCATACTACAGCAATAGATGCATACCAATGTTTACAGCAGCACAATTTGTAATAGCTAAGTCCTCAAAACAGCCAGTATACCCATCAATAGATGAATGGGTAAAGAAAATGTGAGATCTATGCAAAATGGAGTACTATTCAGCTATATAGAAGGAAAATTTGAGACATCTGTAGGAAAATGGATACATCTGGAAAATATAGTGTTTAGTGAAATAAATCATATGTGCAGGCTTAAATACCATGTGATATCTCTCATCTGAGTAAGGGAAAGTACAAACAAAGCATAATAAAGGGTGGATAGACAGAAACGAGGGGCTAGATCTCCTGCAAATAGGAAAGAGTCCATGACATGGAGGTTGAGGCGTAGGGGGGAGAGGGAGAGGAGGTAAGTAGAATTATAGGAACTTAATAACCTTAATGAACATGTGTGAAGAATAATGGCAACATGAATGAAAATAAGTGAGGGAGATTTAGAAGTGGAGGGAAAGAGGTAGTTGGGAAAGGGAAGGGGATTAAAACAGAGGAACAAACTGTGTTGCGTGTACATGTATCTACTTCCCAAGGTGGACACAAACTTCATGAGTGAAACACAAACATATGTTAGTAAAATAAAAAATAAAATTCAGTTGTGATTGGAAAATATAATTTGTGATATTTGAGTCCTTAAAATTAATTCAGGTCTATTTTATGATCCAGAATGTTGACTATTGTATAAGCATCTTTTGTGTCCTTAAATGTGTTTTGTGTTGCTATGATTGTTCTTTACGTGCTAATAAGGTCAAGTTATTTCACAGTATTGGTCAAATTACTCATACTTTTCTATTTTTGTCTTCTGACAAAAATAGAAAGGGCGTTGAAATTTCCCACAGTAATTATACATTTCTATTTCTGATTCTCTTTTAGTTATGAATGTCTGTTTCTTCTTACAGTCATTTTGCTTCAAACAGCTGTAGTCTGCTATTGTGTAAATCAGTGTTTAAGAGTGTTGTGTACTCTTATGGAAAGGACTCCTTTATCACTACGAAATGACTTTCTCCCTGGTCAGATTCTTTATTCTAATATCTACCGTGCCTAACACAAAACCACTGCTGCTTTTTTTGATTGCTGTTGACATAGTACATAGTTTTACAATTTTTCTTTAGACCTATTTGTGTCTTTTTATTTATAGTGTGTTTATTGTAGGCATCATATAGTTGGGTCATACAGTTGGCAGTCTAATAACCTTTAATCTTTTTACGGGTATAATATTTAATAGGAAAGTTGATATAGTCCTGTTTACATTTCCACTTAATGGCACTTGATGTAGTTGGATTTCTATCTACCATTTTACCATTTTTTCCCATTTGTCCTATATATCTTCTGTTCTCTTTGATTGGCTTCTTTTGTATTAACTAAGTATATTTTTATTTTATTTCTCCTTCTCTTCTTACTAGCTACAAGGTTTGGATGGTTGATTTAAAGATCATATTATATATTTTATACTGTAGTGTATCCTAAATGATAATATAATACTTTGTGTATAGAAACTTACAACAATAGACAACTATCTTTTCCTTCTCACCTTTGTCCTACTGTTGTCATACATTTTAGTTTCTGCAGGTGTTACCAATCCAATGATACATTACCTTTATTTTTGCTTTGCACAACAAATTATTTTAAAATAATTTGTTACATAATAAAAATCATTTTATATTAGCTGAGATGTTCATTATTTATGGTTCTTTCATTCCTTTGTGAAGATACAGATTTTCATGTAGTGTCATTTTTTCTTTTTCTGCCTGAGGACTCCCTTTAATGTTTCTTGTAACGCAGGTCTGTTGATGGTGAATTGTTACACTTTTGTACATCTAAATAAGGACTTATTTCACCAATATTACCAAACACTTTCACTGGATATGGAGTTCTAGGTTGATAGTTTATTTTCTGTTAATGTCCTACTGTGTTATGGCTTGCACTGTTTTCACCTAAAATCTGCTCTCATTCTTAACATTTTTTCTTCTGTGTGGAGTAAAGAAAATGTATTTTATTCTCTGGGTGCGTCTAAGATTTCCTTTTCTCACTTGCTTTTAGCAATATGATTATGATCTATGATGGTTTAGTTTCCTTTGTGCATCTCATATTTTGTTTTTTAGGCTCCTTGGATTTGTGAGTTTATATTTTCCATGAAACTTGGATTAAAAACTGTCCACTATTTCTTCAAATATTTTATCTTTCCTTCCTCCTTTTCTCTTCGAGAGGTCCAATTGCACTTTATTTCGCCCTTTGCAGTTGTCCCACAGCTCATGTACGTGTTATCTTCCTACAGACAGGCAAGAGTAGGAACAAATCGTTTCCATCCATTCGTGCACTGAGCTGACTTCAGGCTGTTTTGCAAACTTTGTAAGGCTGGAAGCACCTATAATTCACCCCACTCTTAGAATGCAGCACACCAGGTTCCAGCTGACTGAGAGTCTTCAGCTATTGGTTTCTGAACTTTAACTGTTTTATACCCCTAGCACTGCGAGACTGTGAAGCCTCTGCTGTGTGGCAGATCCTCTGTAGAGCACGAATCCTTTGCCACAGTGGAAGAATCAGCAAAGCTGGGGATGGGCAGCTATCAGGAAGGTTCAGTTCTAGACATCTGCCTGCTTCCTGCCACCTTGTCCTTTGGGTCTCAACCTTTCTGCATGCCCATACTCTAATTTTTGTCTTCTAGTCTTAGGAAATTGCCCAGTGTTCTGTTGGCTTCTGTTTCTTAGGATCTGCCCTCTGTCTATTTATCTCACCTTATACCTTCTAAAACTCAATCAAGAAATGCCCTAAGAGGCAAAGTGGTACGTGCAAATTGCATTCACTTCATATGTCTTCACTTCTCTTGGAGACTGGGGCTTTTTAAGACTTGACCGCCTTGGAAGACCTTCAAAGCCTTCAGATAGAGTTTTTTTTTTTTTTTTTAAGTATTCACTTTCCTATTTGTTCTTGATTAGAGTATGGTTTGTGTTAAGACACTCCATCCCAGTTGGAAGCAGATGGACCAGAATGATTATTTTTGAATAAATTACTTTTCATATTTCAAAATATAAAATTATTTATAAATCCTATGCTTTATCATTAACATATTTTTTCCTGCTTTAAAGGACATTAATATTTCCATGTTTACTGTATATTCAGGGATTAAATATAGCATCATATTTGCTTTGGATGCAAACTGTGTTCAACAGAAACTTGGAAATTCTCTACTTAATTCTCAAAGTTCCTTAAAGGAGGTGCTGTAGTGAAGTCATTTTCTACATCAATGTCTCTACACACACACACACACACACACACACACACACACACACATACACACACACTAATTCAGCATCTGAAGACTTCAGTCTCAATATTATTCTGGAACTGGGAATTTGTGGCATAGGAAAAAAAGTTTCCATTGACTTCCATTCTCAAAATGTCACTGGAAAATGATTTAAAACGGCAATTAAGCAAATTATTGGCAAATACAAGCATTATGTTCTTAGTTCATCCTGTCTACATTTTGATGTAACAAAAATTTAAACTTATAAATTATGTAAAATGTTTATATTGTGAAGTCACTCACACTTTAATGCATGTCCTTCCCCTTCTTAATTCATTTGTAACTTTGAAAAAGCAGTAGAGCATATGTTACCACAAACATTTTCTTTAATCCAAAAAATGTGTTTCTTTAAAAGCTGGTCAACACAAATAAAGCTATAAATAAAGCTTTTTTGGTAAATCAGTTTAAATTTGTTACATTTTAGATAGTGATACATTGCTGAAATCCCAAAAATGAGAGACATGAGGGGAAACAGTATTAGACTGTTGTCAATATATATACATTTCTTTTCTATTTGAAAGGAAGAGAAAATCAAGTCAAAAGTGATTTAAATGACAAGGTCTACTTTTTTGTCTTTTGTTTTTAGTGATTTAGTGGTCACTGGTGTTCTTTTTAGTATGTAAAATAAATTGATTTAGAGGCATTGATTTTGGAAATTTGTGTACAAGCACTATGCATTTACTGTGAAATTTTAACTGTTTTTATGGTTGTAGCACAAAGCTAATAAGACAATCCAAATATTGTGGCCATGATTTAATGAAAGGTGACTATCTTAAACTGACTTAATTCTAAATGTCTGGCCTTATTTTAATTTAATGGCTCTGTGTCTAAGCAATAATCTAATTTTGAGCCTTTTGTTTATTCCAAGTAAAGTCAAACAATATGTGCATTTGTTAAGAATAATCTTTGGGTGATATGAATTAATGTATCCCATTAGAAATGATTAGGGATGTCTCTGTTGGGTAACCTATCCAAACTGTCTCTTGTTCTAATTTGTAGAAATAAAAGAGGTAAATTTAACTATACATCTCTCCCATTCAAAGTTTAACTGTAGAATGTTAAATATTTTCCACATCTATTCATTTTGGATTTACTGCAATAACTCTCATAAATGGGACCTCTTCCAAATTCTTAGAGAATTTTAACCATAAAAGGCATAAAAATATTTTATAATCCCATGGGCAGAAATTTGATATTTAGGAGTTTTATGAAAGGAATGAATAGAATATGAGCATTGAAAATTAGAACTTCATTTTTGTCCATCACAAAGGTTTATTTCAGTGCCTATAATAAGTTTAGTTCTGAAATACAAATGGGACAAGAAGAACAGAAATAAAATTTATGGAGTATTATTTTCCAGACATTTTAACTGTTGTCTAATTTACTTCTTACAGCATCCTACGAAGATAGGAAGTTTCTATGGTTTTAATGTTCATGTCTCCCCAAGATTTGAACATTGGAACCTCATCCCCAGGTTTTGAGAGGTAGGGTCTTTGGGAGGCATGTGAAGGCAGAACCCCTGGGAATGAGATCAATGCCCTTAACTCATAAAAGAGGCCCGAGGTCGCTGTTTGCTCTGCCCACCTGTCACCAGGTTTTGGGGTGCTGGAGTCTCCTGGAAATGATTTCTCTGTTCTTTCAGTCTTGGGCAAAAGAATTGGTCAAGACAAGCAGAAATAGTAGCAAAGTTTTGTGAAAGGTAGGAAAAGAAACAGGCTCTGCTGAGTGAGTTTGGGCCAAGTGAAAGTAGGAAAAATGTACAGTACACCCTACAGCATGCCGTGGGCCACCATGCAGGGAAAACACCGCGGCAGAAATCAACGCTGACATCCTTTTGTATCGCCCACACATCAGGCTGGGATCTGGTCTAGGCTGTCCTGTCGAAAACCTGCTTGGGTTCTCGCGAGAGGTTCACATTCAGGGCTTTGGACTGTTCTGTGCACACTTCCTGGGACACTGTCACGCCTCCTCTCCCAGCCAGTTTTAGCCATGCCCAACCTTCCTGTCTTACTTCAAGTGAGAACAGCAAGAATGTACCCTTTGTGATGCAAACAGCGAGTCCTGACTAGACACTGAGTCTACAGTTGCCTTGATCTTGGACTTCTGAGTCTCCAGAACAGAGGAAATAAATTTCTGTTTATAAGCCACACAGATGATGATATTTTTAATCACAGTATTATAGATAGCTAAGTTAGGTGGAAATGTTGTTGGTAAGCAGAAAGGGCTGGGTCCTTGCGAGGTCAATGCAGAAGACAACTGTGGCTGGAGGTGCATTTACTGAAGGCCAGGCTCAAGAAAAAGAAGAACTACTCATCCATACACTTGCCGGAGGGATGAAAAGCAGTGATTGATGTTTTAAGTAGGCATCAATCACCTTGGGGTAGAGGAACAAACTTTAACCTACTCTTCCCAGGAAAGTCTTTTTCTGTCCCATGTGCCTTCCTATGTGAGTTGTTTCCCCACTTGGTCCCCATTTAATTAATATTACCCTAGTGACTATACTTGTTGTATACTGTTGTATACTTATTGTTTGACCATAGTTTTGTCCCACATAACACCTATCCTATGGTTTGCTACTGGATCAATATTACCTATATGACTATATTTGTAATCTGATTGATTGATTATAGTTCTGTTCCACCTTAATAAGCCTGCCTCAGCTCATGACTTTGCTCAATAGAACACCCTTGAGAAATGGGGTTGACAGGCAACCCACTTTCTGGGCCTCCCTTTTGTCCTCTCAGATGGAAGCTTTCTTTCTCGCAATAAATTCTTCCTAGTCTTAACCTCTGTTGTTCTTAGCATTCCTTGATTTTAGAGAACACGAACTTGGCGTTTTGGACATCTAGCAGGTTAGGAGTTTCACTCCCCTATATCAATAAATGGAGGTGTTATCTCAACTTTAAAGAGGAGCGTGGTGAAGCTAAGTCATTTGTTTCTGATTGTAAAGGCTACAGATGGAAAGGTAGAATTTAAACACAGGCAGAGGAAAGGAAGATAAGTCATAGTGACCACAAGGACACATTCCCCCTCAAGAACTCATTCACCCACTTATTCAATCACTGGCGCCATTACATAGCATCTGGCATGTGCTTGTTTGTGCCAGGCACTGGGGATATAAAATGAGATAAGTAGACAGGAATTCTGACCTCAGGTTTGTAGACTAGTATGTCACTACCTTGGAAAGGCAATGTGAGAAGAATGTACAAAACAAACTTTATTTACTTTGTTAATTGAGTCACTGTCCCACATCAGGTCCTATCTTGCTTATCGTGGCAGCAAAGGGAGAGAGGTATTATTACTTCCTTCATTTTGTGGATGAAGAAATTAAGTTTCACAGAGATTAGAAGAGTTTTCCCCAGTAATTCAGGGGTTAAGTGAGGAACGCTTACCTTTGGACCAAGCTTCTGTGTTCACCTTGTGCTACCCTGGGAGTAATGCTCCACACTTTTCTATGTACTCATCAGAGCATGACTGACCAGCACAGATCTTGCTGGAGATATCTGTTTAAATTATTCCATGGGGGCTGGGGATTTAGCTCAGCGGCACAGTGCCTGCCTGGCAAGCGCGAGGTTGTGAGTTCGACTCCCGGTACCAGAAAAAAAAACAAAAAAAAAAACCCAAAAAACAAAAAAATTATTCAATGATAGGATCTTTTTCCTCACTAATATAATTAAAAATTCATCTGGTGATTAAGAAAATATTAATAGGCGAATGGGTTGGTGAGTGTGGACTACTGTTTTAAGTGTGGTCTCCATCTGAAACATGGCTCCAGGAGTTTCACTCCCCAGCCCAGATGTCAGTCCTGAGTGAACAGCCACTACCAAGGTGACAACTGGTGGGGGAAACCCTCCTATTGAGGAGGGTTTTCTTACTGTCCTGATGGGGGCTGGACACTCCCAGGTGGTGATGGTTAGGAAATGACTGACGGGCTTGTACATTAGTTCGTTTTCCTGAGCTGTAGAATCTTTTCTTTATGCTGTGTGTGGAGAGTTCTGGATCACCAGTCTAATCAACTGTAGGGCACCCTTGAGTTCAGCCCAAGCAGACTATAAGTTCTACTGAGTGTGGAAGCCACATTCTCCAGTCCAAATCCACAGTAAGTGCAGCCTTGTCCGTACTTGCAGCATGCTCACCCCATCTACAAATTCCTCTTTTGTCAGATATTCTCACTCAGCTCTCACTTTCCTTGGTGCTTCATCCCAGCTTCCTCCCACAGTACCCGGCCAATTAGCTGTCTAGATACCACTTACATATGTAAACAACACAATTAGGGATCCTATTTTGAAGGTCAGTCTCCTGAGGCTCCCACTCTTGGTAGCAGTGACTATACAGTCAAAGTTTTAAGAGAAAATAACACACCTAAGCTGAGTAATTGAGGCAGGTTCAGCAAAGGGACTGTTTGCCAAGGTGCAGGCTAGTTTGGGACAAGGTCACAAAAGAGTAGTGTGACATTCCATCATCTTATGCCTGGGCTAAGAGAGTCAGAGGAAGGAGCAGCTTCTAGAACACAGAGAAAGGGGTTGCAGAGACAGCTTGGAAATCTTGATGCCTGGACAAGCAGTCCCAGCAGGAAGGGAGCTGGAGGGAAATAATTTCTACTTCTAGTCCACCATGGTCTCCAATGGCCCAGCTAGAACCCAGGGAGCAAAGGGGCCTATGGGTGGTGTCCCTACAAGCTGACCTCCCGAGTCACAGTCACAGGACAAATGAGTCTAGAAGAGTGAACAAGAGGCACCAAGCTACAGGCCAAATGTTCAATGCAGAATTATTTCTGTTCTGTTCTGTTCTCTTCTGTTCTGTTATTTATTTATTTTTTGAGACAGGGTCTCACTATGCAGTTCAGGCTGGTCTTGAGCTCATTTTGTAGCCCAGGACAGCCTTGAACTCGCAACAATCCTCCTGCCTCATCCTCCTGAATGCTGGGATTACAGGCGTGCACCACAATGCCTGGTTGCATTTATGTTATTTAAAGCACATCTGGAAAATGCTATGTTCAATTTAATTGTTTTTACCTAGATATCTAATTATGTGGAATAGGTGGCTGCATTCATTTTGTGAAAACAAAACAGTTAAATATTCAGACCTTCATCCGAAGAGTTTATCTTCAGCAACACTTCAAGTTTTGAAAAATTTACACTTATACCAGTTATTCTCATTTGCATTTAATGATCATATTATTTCAAAAACATTCATTATTTAACAAGGAATAATGAACTGCTTAGCATTTTCTTTTCTCAATTTTGGCTGTAATTTAATATATGTACAGTGTCTGTTCTCATAAACTGTATATAAATGGAAACATACATATTTGGTTAGTAGTATTTATTATATAAAGGAGAATACCATGAGGTTCATGGGTAGAAGGCATAAGGAAATTTAGAGGGTTGTAAAAGTGATGAACATTTAAAATAACTTTGTTACAGTATTATTTATATCATACTTTATTTTTTAAGAGTGCATGTTTGGAAGGTAATAAAGTTCAACTCTGCTCTATTTTGTGTTTTAGCTGTTGAAATTTCTGAGGATAATCAGTATTATTATGTACTGCTCATCTTAAAAGTGGTTTAAACAGAACCTTTCATTCATGGCTTTCTTTGGTACCCATCAGGATTAAACCAAAGCCTTTTGGAGGGACCAGGGGAGAGTAGCAAATCACATGGACATTAGCCCTGGGTTTCATAACTTTAAAATGTTATTAAAGGGGTGCTTACCTCCAGCAATTGGTGTGAAGGGAGTACATGTTGGTGCCTGTGAGTTTACTACATTTAATGCTTATTTCTCATGTTAGGCTGCTAACATTATGGGTAACTGTGTTTGCCTGTGTCGCATGGTGGAAGAAAAGTAGGATTTGCACTTGAACTGACTGACAGTCAGCCACCAGGATCCTGAGAATGCTGGTGGGCATGCTGCATTCAGTTAATAAATATCGTGGTAATCAGGTGGCAAAAGGCACTGACCTGGAGATCACAGGCAACACTTGGAGCTGGAAAAGTGTTCAGAAGATATCTTGAGTCTGAAAGTGCTTCCGTGGGCAAAGTACTTGATGGGCTTTAATTGCACTGCAGCTCTGCCCATGTGGAAGTGATATGTATGACTACTCTTCTTGTTCCAGAAGAGGAGAGCATGGGCCCCAGGGGATGTGTTCTAGTTATGAGGAACCAGTCTTACTTATACATGGCTTAGCTGCAAACACTTGAGAACTTCTCTCTATAAATCTAATCTAAATTTTTAGGAAAAGATTTTTCAAAAGGATAATTTTACTTTGAACAAGTCAAAAGAAATTGATATCTGGTTATGCTACAGACAGGTATATATTCAACACCTATTATGTGCAATGGTTTGAGACATAAGCTCCTTGTGATAGACAATTGGATACTTTTTAAGCAGAATTCTAGGGGCATTTTGAGGAGGCCTGAAATAGGGGGCAAACTGGCAATGTAAAACAGCATCTAGAAACAGAATTCTGTGGTGCAGAAAGCTGACAGCAGAACTTCTAGGTGGCACAGCCTCGGGTCTCTCAAGCTCACAGTCACCCTACTCAGGAGGCCTGCTGCTCTTGGGAGCCTCAGTTTGGGAGAGTCCACCTCCAACCTCAGCCATGGATGGTGGGTGAGTCTCTGACTTCTCCAGGAGCTTCTGAGCATCCTCAAGACACAGCAGGGGGGTCTCCCAGTGCAAATGACTCAGCAGAATAACCACCAGGGAAGCCGCCATATCTTCAGAAGAGTGACAACATGGAAGTGACATTCATCATTTCTGTCACTTTCTACTCACTAGACACAACACTCCCCTAAATCCAGCCCACTTTCCAGGGTAGGAAAATTAAACTCTACCCCTCAAGGGAGGAGTATTGAAGAGTTTGTGAACATGTTTTTAAAAATAATAGAGGAGGGGCTGGGGATTTAGCTCAGCGGCAAAGCGCCTGCCTGGCAAGCGCAAGGTCGTGAGTTTGGTTCCTGGTACCGGAGGGGGGGAAAAAAAAATAGAGGAAACCAGGACATGGGACTATTTAGGGCTCTGTGTGATGCCCTCTGTACAATCTTCAGGCTAACCTGTTTTTGAAAAATCTAAAGAGTCACTGTAGGAATAATTCATTCTCTGTCTCTCTGTCTGTCTGTCTTACTCTTTGTCTCTCTCTGTCTCTCAGTCTGTCTCTGTCTCTCTCTTTTGTGCTCTGTCTGTGGTAGCAGGGGCTGTAAAGCAGCCTCAAGCAACCCAGCTCTGGCCAGTTTACACTCAAACTAATGCTGCAAGGCACACTGTCTTAGTTCAAATCGCAAAAGTGGTTTCTAGGAAGGAGCAGTGTTCTGTAGGAGCAGCATGGTCTCCCTCTCCATAGTCTACAAGAGTCAGAAAAGACGTTATAAAAGGCACATGAGTTACTCCAGATTGCATGTATTAATGCCGCAGAAAATGCTCCCCCTCCCAGCTAGTGTACGTCTGTCTGTTAGTTGCCCAGGTAATAGTTCCTGTTCCGGTTCTGGTTGCTTCTGTCTCTTAGAAAGGGCTGGTCCCTGGGATGTATAGCTAGTGACTGTGATGCACATTGTATAAACCAATGCCCAACTGACAAGCCATTCTGCCTCTGCACTTCCTGCTTGCTTATCCCATATAAGCCCTAGACCACCAAAAACTGGGGCCTCATATTCTGGAGATGATCCCAATCAATGCCCGTTGATGTGAATAAATCTACCCCCAAATCCTGGGTGTCATTTTGGTGTTTTTGTTTGCCATTGCATTAATACATGGCATTTACTAAATATATTATGCTTTTTGTTGGGGAAAAGATAATTCAAGCCAGATATTCATTCTTTAAATAAAGCAAAATATCTACAAATTCATTTGTTAGCCTCATGTATCTTTGCTTCCCATTAAAACATTTCATCTCTTCAGCTGAAAATCCCTGATTATTTATAAGAGCAGAAAAATATTCCTGAATAATAGATGGTCTACTCATAGCTGGTCTACTCTTCTGGTGAGAAAGGAAGAGAACGAGAGAGAGAATCTTTCTGCAAGCGCTTGTCCATTCATGATACTCTGTGTTCCAGGCATGCAGATCTTAAATAGGGAAACTGGCTTGCAGCTCCCATCTAAGTTCTTATTAGTCCAAAAACCATGCTCTGGGAGCTATGAAACTCCATATTCATCAGTTAAACTCACCACTTCCGCCCTGGTCATTAGTGCTTCAGGCAAATGGAAGAAAAATGCAAGTTAGAAACAAAATAAAACTACTCTCCCCAAGTCCTCTATCTCATCTACGCTTGTATCATGGCCTTGATCAAACACATGGTTATTTTTCTGCAGAGAACTTTGTTGTTTTTTCCCCTCTTCACTCCTATAGTGTCAATGGTGCCGATGCAGCTGTGTAATTTGCATAGAAAGTTGCTGGATTCTCTAGTCAGAATACCAATAAGGTGGCCTCTTTCTAAGCATGTTTATTCTCTGCTGATTGACTCTTCACTTGCATGCTTTTCTGCACAATGAATACTTACTTGCATATTCTCAACCATCTGTCAAACACTCGCCAAGCCTTAAGGGTAGCCTAGTAATCAAACTTGAATGCTATGGAAGCATTATTGTTATGTGGCCCAATAATATAGAACCGTGACCAACATCGTCTTTTTAAAGAAAGTAATCAATAAAAATATATCATCTTAGGGTCTTGGTTGACTTACATTTGATTATACTTATTAATATGTAAGTTTGCATTCACCAAGATTGAGGCAGCTATATATTTATAGTAAGTGGCTTCCTAGTTATAAACAGCTATATTTCTCTACTCACTCGAAGTGTAGCAGTCCAACATGATATCCAGCCTGAAGAAGGGAATCCACTTTGTCATCCTATTAGTTATGCTACCCAGAGTAAGACTGGCTCATCATAAATTCTGGACTTTGCTAACAAGAAGAATATTTGGAAGTGTACTCATGGGAGGAAGAGGACAAAATCATTTAAGCTGGAATTGTCCTAGAAAATCTTAGAGAAACCTGGGATGGGCACATACCTCGCTCAATTCCCATCCCATTCTTTAAACAGCTTTAAAAGTATTATTTAATAAGAATCATATAGCTAATCTTGAAATGTATTCAAGGGGGATATAAATTGTTAGCTCTCGATTCATTCAATAAAAATTTATTAAGTGCCTTCTGGTGAACCTTCTGTTTGGCAGGATCTGAGCTGACAGTTAGTAGTATAAAAGGAAGAGGACGCTGCACCTGTGCTCCTCCACACCACATCCCTGCCACTTTTGATACTTTCATTTGGAAGGTGATTGCATTTATTTAGTCACAATCATCCTGCATGAGACTTCCAGGATTCCTTGGCCTGCACTTTGGGATTTCTCTTTGGTGTCTTACCAGTTCTTTAAATCTGAAGACAGTTACTGTATCACCTCTAAATCTTCTCTTCTCTAAGGGCCTCTGGTCCTGAAGAATCCAGGTTACCTTCCTCTAAACATATTTTGATTTGAAAATGTTTCTTGAATGTGGGTGGCCGAACCTAACACAACCCGCCTTAGGTATGTCTGTCTAAACATTCCGGTTAAATCTAAAAAGATTGCTTTAGTTTTAAACCAGAATCTTGATTATTAATGGATTCTGTGGGTATGCAGGCACAGAATAGAGACAAGTTGATTTAAACTTCATGCATCCCCCTCTATTCTGCCATCTATTGGCCAGACAGTATCTTAAGTAGTACAGTCAATCTTTATAGCTAAAGTCCTTATTATTATTACCCGAGATACTTGTATGTGTGTACGCACACATGTGATTTCTGTAACTCATGAATAATAAGATATTCATCCTCCAGTGACAAAACTTCATTTGCAATAGAACTTTTGCTTTAGGAATCAAGGACGCTGCCCAATTACATAAACATGAAACGCATTTCTTCAAAACAATATAGACATTTTCATAATGTTATGCAATCTTTTAACGTTAAGCAAGAAAAAATAAATAATGCTGAGCAAGGAAAATAAAAGAGGATGAACTAAAACTTTTATAGTTTAAGCCTTTCCTCTAAAAAGCAGTTACATTTTGGTTGCTTGAAATAATTTCAGGATATACAGACGAGTGTTAAGTGAAAGCAAAGCTTATCTGCTATACCATCAACATCAGTAACTATTGTTAACATTTTTATGTCTGTCCTTCAGGACCTGTTTTCTATGCATATATACATAGTTGTGATATAAAACTATAAACTGCAATCACAATAGACACATTGAATAGCCTGTTTTTATCACATAATTAACACAGTGTGACTAATATTCCATTACCAATGCAACGCTATATGAGTACTTGTAATGATGACTAAATTATATAGAATCGCCACAGAATTTTAATCTTCTTTTCTAATGACAGACATACAGGTATGTCACAGTTCATTGCAACTAAGTATATACCCTCATATTTCTGTGCATTGTCTATTTGAGATAAACTCAATGACGTATGTGTTGACTCAAAAGACAGACCTATTTAAAAATTTACTTTACCTTGCCAAACAGATCTCACAAAAGCTGGTTAATTTATATTGTTTTCAGCATATGTGAGAATACCAGTTCACCATGCCACAAGATAGTTTTATCATTTTAACTTTTGAGAATCTGATAATTAGAGTTAAATTACATTTCTTTTAGTACTATAAGAGGTAGAAATCTCTGCATAAGTTTATTGGTTATTTATATATCTTGTCTTCTAAATGTGCTGTTAATTTTTCCATCCATACAATAACCTTTTCCTTATTAATTTGTTAGAAATTATTATAGAAGCTATTAAGGATGTTATCCCTTTTCTGTCATTTATACTAAAAATTTTATTTTTTGAGTCTGATTTTGAAAATTTGTCTATTGTGTTCTCCTCCCCTAAAACAGAAGTTCTAATTAAGGTAACATGTTTTCTGAGGTCAGTTTGGCAAAATATAGTACTTTTAGGCCTCTGGCATCCTAGAGTGTTGACATATAAAGGGCTATATTCACACATTTCCTAAGGTGGTCCATATAAAACAACTTCTCCCTAATTAAAATAACTATTGTAAACATACCTTGTTTTAATATGAGGTTTTAATTTCTTGATAATAGGCTTAATTATTGATAATTTAGAAGGTTAATAGTTTTGGACAATAGTATTTTCCAAAAATAGTATTTTGTAGTTAGTTAATAAAGCAAAACTTTCCCTCTTTTATATTAATTGATCTGGTAAAAAAATTATTGAACACTAGTTGACTGTATGTAGTTCTTATACTGAGGCAAAAACAAGCAATGTCAGTTACTCTGTCCTTGTGGAACTATATAAGTAGTTTCATGAGATATAAATCTATGATGAGAAGTCACTTTCTAAAAGAATACATACGGTGGCACACACCTGTAATCCCAGCAGTCAGGAGGCTGAGGCAGGAGGATCGTCGTGAGTTCGAGACCAACCTGTGCTACAAAGCAAGCTCAAGGCCCACCTGAACTGCATAATGAGACCTTGTCTCAAAAAGACAAAAATAAAATAAAAAATAAAATAAAATAAAATAATACATAATGGCAGTGTTCTTAAACAAGGTAGTGACGTTAGGGAAGGTTCTTTCCTTTGCCCTTCTTTCTTTCATTCTTTTTTTCCTCTGTTTTTTCTTCAAGAGAAATGTCTCTCAGACTCAGCTGTGATAGAATAGTAGGTTTGGGTTGGCACAAAAGAGTACTGGAGAGTATTTCGAGAAGCAGGAGAGTCTCACACTCCCAGGCATAAGTGAGCAGGAAAACGGTAATTTTGAAATGACCACTCTAGTTCAATCAGAGAATGGGTCACAGATTAGCTGAGATGGATGCTAGTGGGCCATGGGTGAAGACATCTGAGTGACAGGCTCAAGAGCTGCGTGCCACGTGATCCGAGAGGAAAGCCATCTTTAAATTATTCTCTTGCCATTTGCCGATTGTTCTGCTGGAGACAGATTCCTTGAATTTCTCCTAAAAGATTTATCTTTAGGGAAGGATGATTATTTTTCTATGCTTTGGAGAAAAAGGACTAGAGTGAAGTTTGATAAATTGTATACTAAAGCATCTACCATTTTCTTTAAAAGATAGATTCTACAGTCAGTTAGTCACACTTGCCGGGTAGAGCAGATAGAGTTATTTTAACACAACAAATTCTGATTGATTTTCTTTAGCAACATCCAATGTGAACAGGTCAAACTACAAATTATGCCCTGTGTTATTTTCCCTTCCAACAGTTTGCTAATAGGATCATCCAACAAGAAAAAGGCCTTTTCAAGATTAAAAACATCATCTGGGTAAATTTAGATTATTTTGATAGGTACATCTCAAGGGCAAACTGAAGGGAAAAAGGATATCTTTGTAGCTACACTTCAGTTGCCTTCTTCCTTTCCAAAATATGATCAGACATGCAATGTTGTTTTTGCTGCTTTTTTTTTTCCCCTTAAAAGGGTAAATGTTTACATAAGTTTCATGTTTTATTTATTCAGGACACTGTAACTTTATAGTTTAAGAAAGAAAATAAAGTTTATGTTTCTATCTGGTAATTTTTCCCTTAACAGCTAACAATTCTATGTACACAGACATTAACACCCGTAATCTATGTGAGTTTTAAAATAAGGGAAAACATTTTCTTTATTTTGTTTTTGCTTTAGGAGTATGTGCTTAGAACATGAAATTATATACAGTTGACATTCACTTATTTTAGAGAGGTCTGAACTTCCTGTATTTGCTGACCTTAAGTGGAATTATTTTGGGTTATGAAAGGCTGCCAAAGCCTGACTCTAGGCAAGGAAGCTTACGTATATTTATGATTCTCTTTAAATGTCTCTCTATCATATTTATAGTAATCAGATCTTGGTACAGTGCTGCTTATGAAAACAGGGTCTCTACCAATGGTTGCACAGGACTTCAATACCTAACTCCATGATCACACAGTCCACGGTGCAAATGGTGTCCTCTGGAGTTGTGTGGGGGTGTGGGGGTGTCTGTGAAAATATGCATGCTATAGAGTAACACGCTGCAACATAGTAAGTGCATAAAAATATACCTACCTATCACAGTTTAGAAGTTATTTAAAAAGACTATATCTTGTGATATTTTAATTTCTGAATGCAAACCTATATACATGTGCACATGTGTGCATGTATTTAAAAATATGCATGTATATATATATACATGAGAATACATATGAGATCAATTTTATTTTCTTTAGGAAGACTTAGGATGTTAGAGCCCATCATCAGACTTTTTTTACTCTGCAAATGATTTTTCAGCTAAACCTTGTTTTGCTTAAAATGTAAATATGCTAGCACGCACCTGCAACATATTTAATTGTACGATTAAAAGTTCAGCTATTTTTTTTCTGTTCAACTGGATTTTATCTTGTAAAAACCCAGATAATGTCTCTCTAACCAACTGTCTATCTGTCAATATGTTAGCTGTAAGCATGTTTTTATACGTACATTTAATTTACAAGCTGTGCCTCAGTACTTCTCGGGAATAAACTGGGGAACAATTTTCTTCTTGTGGAAGTAATACATGAAGACATTCACATTGTAAAAGACTGTTGTAGATCTAAAATAGACAGAATAAAATGCCCTTTTTCACATCCTGTCCAACTCCTTCTTCCACTCCCCTACCCGAGGGGAAGCCACATTAAGGGCTACTATAAATTTTTCTAGTTCTTTCTGTCACTTATATGTCTATGTCTTTTCATGTTTTTATTATTACTGTTTTCTTGATACAGGGTCTGCTGTGCAGTTCAGGCTGGCCTGGAGCTCAGTGTAGCCCAGGCTGCCTCAGACTCACAGCAATCCTCCCGCTCAGCCTTCCATGTGCTAGGGTTACAGGTGTGTGCCACCACACCCGGCTATGCCTTTGCACGTTTATCTGCTTTATAAAATAAAGACACAGGGATGCTATTGTTATTGTTTTACACTTACACATCCTAATTAAAGGCTATATTTTAAGGGTGTTCATATAACCATGCCGAGGAATCTACTCCATTCCTTCTAAAGACTCCATAGTCTGCTGTAGTGTGACTATACTGCATTGTATTTAACTATTTACATTCTGATTTATCTTCTGCAAACTTCAGCTGTTATAAATTGTGTTTTGATGTATTTTCAGATTTAAATACTCTCTTACAATAGAGTCCTGTGTCTACAAGGAAGATGCCAAGGTATTAGGGGACAAAGGCTGTTAACATCAGAAAAACTATATAGATTTTGCCAGTCTCCTAAGTGGCTTTGCAAATGTAACTTCTTAATACTTGCAGAGTTATGTTTTCCTTTCACTAAAATAAAATGTTAAGGTTTTTTACTATTAGCAGATCTTATAATTGGAAAGAATTCTTTTATTTCTTTGTTGTTTTAGGCAGCTCTCTGTCACTGCACAAAATGCTTCATAAATGAACTCATAAAGAGAAAAGCTCTGTTGTGGCACATAGCTTTGGAGGGTTCAGACTACGACGGGTTCACCCTGTTGCTTTTGGGCACATGACAAGGCAGTGCATGATGACAGGAATGTGCGACAGAGAAAGTTTATCACCTCAGGTCTCGGAAGCAAAAAGGAGAATGAAAAGGGAGACAAGGTCCCGCAACGCCCTTTGAGGCTCAGTGACCTGAGTATTTCTCCAAGGTTTATCTTTAAAGGTTTCATCCCCTCACAGCACCACCATCTTGGGGTCTGGGTACACAACTGTCTTGAGAACTATTAAGGTTGAATATTTTCTATCTGCTTATCAGTGAAGTGTAATGTCTCTTCATTTTCTTTGCCCATGTTTCCCTTATCTTCTTTCAACTTTTTAAATTTTATCGTGAAACTTTGTGTTGTATCATACCAGAGAAAAACTTAGGCATTTAAATCCACATCCCCAAGATGCCCTTTCACACTTGCCAAACCCAGGGGACATGTTAGTGAGGAGAGAACAGAACACCCAGAGGATTGTTATCTGAGGACACTGAGACCTGGGCAAACGAGGGTGATCTTAGAAATTGCTCTCCTGTGGGTATGCTGAGTCACTGTTTCTTGGACATAATGTGTAATGTTTACATCTATCTCTTCATGTTTATTATTTCTTCATGGTGAAAACTTTCAAAATTCTTTCTTCTAACTTTTTGAAATGTGTGGAATATATTACAATGATCTCTTGTCGTGTTACTATGTAACAGCACACCAGAACTTCCTCCCCCTCTCACACTGTAACTTAGTACTCAGTAATCAGCCTTTCCCATTCTCTCTTTCATGACTGCCTTGTCTAGCTCCTGGAGCCACCATTCTTTACATTTTTATGAGATCAGTTGGGGGGGTTCCTACATATGAATAATACCATGTGATCTTGGAATCATTTCACTTAACATAATGATCTCCAGCTCCACCCATGTTGTTGTAAATGACAGGATTTCATTCTTGTTTTTTGTTATATACTATTCTATTGTCTAATGTTTCCATTGCACATGATAGGATTTTACTCTTGCTTATGGTTATATAGTATGCCAATGTATTTTTTATTCATTTCTCAGTTGATAGACAGCAGTTTTTGTATTTCTTGGCTACTGTGAATAAGACTGCAATGAATGTTGGGGTACGAACGTCCCTGACATACTGATTTGGCTTCCTTTGGCTATATACCCAGTAGTGAAATTGCTTCATCATACGAGGGTTCTATTCTTAATTTTCTGAGGAGCTTCCACACTATTTTGTGTGATATCTGTACTACTTTACCTTCTCTTCAGCAATATATAAGGATTCATTTTTCTCAACATCCTCACCAACACATTATTTTTAGTCTTAGGAACAGCCGTGCCTACTGAAGTGAGACTTCATCTCACTGTAGATTTGATTTATATTCTCCTGAGGACTAATGATGAGGGTATTTTCACATACTTTTTGGTCACTTGTATGTCTTCTTTTGAGAAATACCTGTTTAGACCTACTGCTTGTTTTTATATTGGGTTACTTGGGGTTTTTTGCTATTGAAGTTTTGGAGTTCATATATGCTGTTTCTATTTTTTCCTTGTACAGCTGTGTCTCCATTAAAATTTTTATTCTTGATTGTATTTTCACATGTTATGTTGTTCTACATAGACAATTACAATGGTAACTTGGTTCAAGAACGTTTTTTTCTGCAAACAGTTTGATTCACAAGCAGAAGCATTTGGTAAAATTGTATCTCTGTTTGCAAATTCTGCATTCGTTGCCCGACATGACCCCAGTCATCTTTTCTGCAAAAAACACCAACATGGCCGCCTTTGCTGGAATTGTGGAACAAATTATGTTGATGAACCGAGGTACTACTGTATTTTCTTAGAACAAGTGAAGTTATATCATTGTCTTCTGGATCTCATTTTTTCCTGTTGAGAAGTCAGTTCTCAGTCTATTTTATTGTTGTTTACTTGAAAGGAACATCTTTTTCTTTCATATCTGGTTTTAAGATTTGTTTCAACTTTTGTTTTGAGAAATTTTACTATGATATGCTTATGTGTGGATTTACTCCGATTGGTGATTCATAGTAAATATTGAATCTGTGCTTTAATGGTGGTTATTTCTGGAAAATCTGTTCTTAAAATGTTACTTCTATCTTCTCTCTCTGTAATGATCTCTGTCACACTTTTCCACTATAGCTATAGTCTCTGATACTTCTTTTTTGTTTACCATACTTTTGCATACTTGTATTTTGTTTTAATTTTTGTCTTTTAGCTTATACTTGACCTTACCAGTTTTTCTTCTTGCTATGTCTAATTGGTTGTTAAACACATTTACTGGTTCAATTACTTTTTTCAGTTCCAGAATTTCCACTTAATATTTCTAAACAACTTTCTGTTCTCTGCTGAAATCTAACATTTTATATTTTTTTCTAAGAATATTTGTTCTTTCTCAAGAATAATTCTTTTAATATGACTACTTAATCATGTGAAATACTTGTGGTCTGTTCCTAATTTTTGTCTGCTCAGTGTTTTTTATTATATGACAGACACTGGTTATGAAAAAATGTTAATATAATTTGGAGTGTGGCATAGTTATATGTTACTTTAGAAGTGGCTAGCACTGCACATAGTTGAATCATTAGAAACTGAGATGATTTGAAACTGAAGGTACGGCTGATGAGCTGCTGATTTTTTTTAAAAGATGATCCTCTGGAGTCCGATGTACACCTTCTGCTATTTACTGTATTTTGTTTTCCCTCCAGTTTTCATTTGTGTAGCTCCCTGTGTCGGTCAAAGCTCAAACTCTTAGTTCCTAAGTCTCTTCCTCACATTTCTTAAACTGTTAAAGAATTACAAGTAGAAAATGTTGCCAAATGCCTGGCTTACCTCTTGGACTCGTAAGACTTTTGGGTTTGCTGGCTGAATTTTCAAACATGTAAGACTTCAAAGACATTTTGGTTAGCTTTTCCAGTTGTTCTCAGGGACAGTGCTGGGCTAATTATCATTTGCCATTATCAGAAATGGTTGTTTTAATAAACTGAACTCATTTTAAAATGTGGTATAAGGTAGAAGTCTAAATTGTTAAAAATTAAACTTGTATCCCAACTGATTTCAAGTGCTGCTTCCCTAAATATTTCTATATATCATGTACTAAACTTCCAGATACACATTTATTAAATTTTAAATTTATATTTAAAAATGAACAGCAGTAATAAACTGAGTTTTTACATACATATTTAATAAATTTGTGGCCTCTTCTTCTTCAAATTGAACAGTATAGCTATCTTCAAATCTTCCTCTCTCACTCTGACACTCCTGTCTTACATTTTCTTTTTAATAGGGAAGCTTACCAATATGTTGAATTCACTTGAGTAATCCAGAATAATTTCCCCAACTCAAATGCCTTTCCTTAATCAAATATGCAAAGTTCCTTTTACCATGTAAGTTAACATATTTACATTTTCAAGAATTAGTTTACAGTCATGACCAAATACACAGCCAGTATGCAAATATATCTGATTATATCATAACTATTCTGTGTTTGTGTTTTGAGTTAATTGGCTGTCCTTCTGTTTGACTCTATTACTATATTGTCTTTTATTATTATAAGAAAATATCTGAGACAGGCTAACTTCATAAAGAAGAAGAGGTTTATTTAGTTCACAGTTCTGGAGACAGAAGGGCGAGCGGCCGGCGATAGTGCGGACCTTGTGGGGGATGGTAGGTAGGGTCACGATGGCAGGAGTGTGTTGGAACGAAGGAAGAGGTCTCATCTAGAACAGGAAGCTAAAAACAGACTTGGGCTCTGTAATCCCTTCCAACGGCATGTTCCCAGTGACCTCAAAGCCTCTCCTTTCTAAGGGCATGGCCTCAATGACCTAAGGGGGAATCCTTTCCGAGATCAGTCCCCTGAGAACCTCCAGTAGGCACCCGCTCTTAAAGATTCAGTTAGTTCCAGCCTCGCCACACTGGAGATTAAGCTTCCAATGCGTGAACCTTCAGGGGATGCACTTAAACTATATCCAAACCATCACACAGATTCCAAGTGAGATGCCTATACTGCAATGGAGCTCTTTTTTAATCTATAGCCTCAATTTTACATGGTTTATTTTACCACCTTGTGATTTATTTCTTGAAAATTCCACACAATCTATTTCATAGAATCTCTCACAACCTGTTTTACTAATTGCATTGCTGTGATAATCTTAACATGCTCCTCTATCTTTTATATTTTAAGTTAATGGGAAGCTAGTGTTAGAAGAACAGCCAGAAGAGGGATAATTTTAAATGTCTAGCAAAAATAATTCATACATGGTATAATGGCTTATGCCTAGATAGCCCCCCAAAAGCCTCATGCAGTAGTAGGGGAAGGGCTTTTCAGAGGTGGGTGGACCTACAGTGTGTAGTGATGGGATCAAAGATGGACAATTACTAAAAGAATCCATTGATTCTGTTTGGCATAGTTCTGCCTAGGACTAAGGATGTGAGTTCTACACCTGCCCTATGGTGGGTATTCTGCCTGAAATACAAGGGATAGAAAGAAGGTGCATGTGCTCTCACCTGCCTGCTTGTTGTCTCATATTTCTCCTCTGCGATGCCCCTCTGCCACACTGCCCTGCCTTGGAACCAGCCTACTATGGACTGAAACCTCTACAACCGTGAGCCAAACAAATCTTTCATCCTTTAATTTTGGGTGTTGAGTAATTTGTCTCAGCAATGAGAAAAGTAACTAAGATAGTTTTTATTTTATTAGGTGGCAAATAGTGTTGGGTTTCTCTTTTTGTGATGTTAGCAGCCACTGATCACCCTTACCTAGTTTATGATTTCATTAACAGTGGAAAAACACATTCTATTTTATGATTCTGTTTTCACTTATGAACAGGAGAGTTGTATGAATAGTGGGAATTTATGTTTTCTCCTAATTGCCTATCTACAGTTAAAAAAAAAAAAACTAAATTGTTCCAGTGTTTTCTAAATTAAATGCTTGCCTGAGGGTTAAATTTGAAACATTTATATGGATGTCATGTGGCCCATATTTGGTCACAAAAAAAACCTGAGATCAGCACGAATAATCACATATGAGTGAGGCCATTCTTCCATGACAATTTCTTAATTACAAAACAGACACATTTGAACCAAAATTTATCAGACACTTCTAAGACACCATAAGATGCTACACTATAATACACACTTTTGTTAATGTTAATCCTTTCAAATTCTGTAAGTCATATAATTCTTGAAGACCCAAGATCATGTCCTTAAAAGTGTTTTCTTGGCTCTGGTCAGCTGGGGGAAAAGTACAAAAGACAGTGGAAAATAAAAGAGCCAATCTCTGTCTACTTCATCTAATTTATCTTTCCATAAGCACAAATGCCATCTAAAAATATCCTTACAACGTAGAAGGAAGGCATTATTCAACTAACAATGTAAAAGGGAGCTTTGAAATTTTTTCTTCATGACCCTAAATGTCTAGTTACTCTACTGTTCAAGCCACTGTCATTCTCCGAAATTTTGCTGCGTAGAGGAGGTAAGGTTGTATTCCAGCACTGTCATGCTGTGTGATATAATTCTGCAACGGAAACGTTTTCAGTGAAATTTTTCCAGTGACACTTAATTTAAAATAGAGGATGAGAAGACTGCAAAGGAGAAATTTTAAGGGAAATCTAAAGCAGAAAGGACTCCATTTTCCCGCCACTTACTTTTAAGAGGCTTCCACTCAATAGGTACTCAGTGGAGGATAACAGTTATAGAGGTGCTTTCGAAGTAAGCAATTTATAAATCCCAGAATAACAATTTGAGGCCAAAACAATTGTGACTTTTCACCCAGTGCTTAATGTCAGAAGAGTTATAATGTAAATATCCCCCTATTCACTGTTTAACTCTGATGATGGTCACTAATATACCTGATACTTCTACAAGACAATGAAGACTCATAAAGTGATTGAGAACCTAAAGTATAACTTTTTATAGCAGCTTTAGTTTTCTTAAAATGTTTTCCTACTCAGTATTGATTTTTAGTAATTGTAAATATGTAATTCTATGTAACATTAACTAAAAGTGTCTCTTGGTAGACCACATGTCATAGAACACTTGTTCCGTGCACAGCTACTGAGTAGCTTATATAGTATTAGTTGAGCAGATGCTGGTTCCAGTATGGTGCTATAAGCTGCCACACATCAAAGAAAAATAGCAGATGATCCTTGCTTTGGGAAAATTACTTTTGAGCTTCCTGAGTATATCAACCCACAGGAAAAAATTAGAAAACCATGTAAAAGTGCATATTTACATGCTTATTGTATAACATTACTAAGATTCACGGAGGAGAGATGAACTGAAATAAAACCATAGACTATAATTAGATAGTTTGTCCAAACCCTTTGTTCAATATGTATGTAGTTAAGATAGGCTTGCTTTCCTGAGGAAGTAAGACTGGAATTCGTCTTTAGAAAATGCATAGACTGAAAATAAATGTGAAATTATAATATGTAACCAAATTAATTTATCTCATTTTCCTGCTTTTATTTGTAAAAGACGTATGTCTGCTACTCAATGGAGCTTTATCAAATAATCTATACAGTCTTAAAGCATACATGATTAACAATGATGCTAATGCCAAAAGGCAGCTTATTTTCTTAATCCAAAGCTCACTTTATATAATTATTCTTTTTGCAAACTACTAGTTGGTTATATTAACACTTGAGTAGTCTTGACAAGAAGTTGCTTTAAGCAGTTAAAGATCCAGATGCTGATCAGCATGGATTAAGTGATTCTGCTTAATTGGTTCTATCTAGATAAATTACTTACCTCAGTCCCTATCACAATTTCTTCTCTGGGAGAGTAGAACACAAACTCGTATAGCTTGTAGTGTTGAAAGATGCTGAAATACAAAATAAATGTGCAATTGTGATAAATTTATATCACTACATAAAAGTATTTGTTAAAGGAAAATTCATACTGACCAAGCTAAAGATAGCAAATGCTAACGTAAAATTAGCCATCTCCTTTATTCCAAAAGAAATTGCACACAGATACTAAGAAATGAAAATTTCTGGTTTTTGTTACATTGGCAATACAACACAATACCTAGAAAAATACCATCAAGTTTCTCTGTGATGATTAAACAGGTTTTGGATAAAAAAGCAGTTAGACTGCATCTTTATTTTTCTTGGTTTAAAAACAAAAATGCACTATCCCTAAATAACATCAAATTTTACATTATTTATTGTGTTTTGTTCAGAACTAGTTAATTTCCTCTGATGTGAATGGTACTGATTTCTATAATCTTCTGTATCAATTATTATTTCTGACATTATCAAATTGTTTCAAGATTAAATTAATATACAATAACACTTGAAAAATTATGTGATATGAAGTGAAATCCATTTAGAAGATTCCTGATTTTCCTGCAGAATATTCAGTCATACATCAAAGGACAGAATAAATTTAAAATGGATCATTTCCTTTGTTCCTACCTGAAAACTAGGTGGTCAGTGTATAAAACTACAAAGAGCCAAGGGACAGGAGTTTCTGAAAATAAATATTTCCAGTAAATTTAAATAGCTTAGCAATGTATCATTGAGAGTTAAAAATTTACTGACGGGCTGACTTCTAATATCCTGTTTATGATAATATTTGAATTTTTCTAATTCTCTTCCTGCTGGTTGGGAAAATTAATAGACTCATAATACAGCAAAATGCCCAAGAACAAAAAATTGTCTTAGCGGTTTCTCTTTCACTCTGGTGCCTTTTGCTATTTAAGAAAATTGATTTTAATATAACTGAGAAATTAACATTTGCAAAATGTAGCTACAGAGCATGTATAATAATGGCTTCTCCCGAATGCTGTAATGGATCAAAGTTTCAATTCATTTGAAATCAATGAAGAAATCCTCAGGCAGCTGGGTCTCTGTGAGTTATATTAGCAGCTGATCTCACTACTAACCTAATCCATTAAAAATGACGGGTGTGTGGACTCAGTCATGGTTTTTTTTTTTTTTAACCTTGCACACTTGATTTATCCATCAACATTCACAAAACTAACTTAGCTTTTGACATCACTTTGAATTGTTTAGAAAACTACATTAAGATTAGTAAAGTTTGAGAATTTATTAAAGCAAAATACATTCCAGTTCTCTCTGCTTTACACTAGTGACCTGGAGAAAGTTGTAAGGTCAAAAAATTACACTGGCAATAACTGATTTTAAGTAGAAAAATTAAAGACTACATTTTGGAAATACTTTGTTTCCTCCAAGTGGGCCAGAATAAAATTTCTCTTCCTCTATTTTTTGTTACACAAAGAACATGATTCATAAATTTTTCTTTCCTGAAATTTCATAAATTTTAGCCTTATTCCCCAGCTACACTCAAGAATTAGATCATCCCACACCAACAGGGAAATTAACTTTCTACAATGAAAACAACATTCATGACCCGGATGCAGTTGAAGATGTAGGGCCGAGGAGAAAGTCAGGACTAGGATAATGTGTCCCAGTGAAGGAGTGTAAAAAGAAGGCACTTTTTCAGGGCCAGGCCCCATCCCCACACTTGCCTCTTTCCCCAGGAGCTTTTAAATGGTCTTGTCAGAGAACAAAATGACACTTCAGCTATGGGAGTGCATTTTCTCTTTCCTCTTTAGACTTCTGCCTGACCAGACTATTTCATCAAACATCTAGTCTTAGTTCTAAGTTGATGGAAGATGGAATGGAAATGAGTCAAGATATCTGGACTCATCCCAGGAACTGCAACACCCTGGTGTACACAGAGGAATGGGACTGATATTTATACTGGGTATATACCTGCACATAGTAGTTCTGCCCTGTTCCCAGGAAACAGGGAGATCACACAACAAAAAAGTATACTTGAACCTGATGTATATGTAAGGGATGTTTATATTAAAAAACTAAATAATATTTATATTTATACTTGTATACAACAATCATGTACAATTGTATGTATTATATGTGTAAATTTCCCAATAGTCACAGTATTGTGGGAGAGAAATCTTGGTATTAGTTTTCAAATCATAGACATATCACAGAATACACAATTTGAACATTAAGAATAACAGTGAAGTTTAATTTACTGTCAAGTTAAGTTTCATGGTCTACAAGTCATGTTCTACAAATAGTTCTCCCTAAATTGATTAAGGCTTTGAGTGGTCAGATAAGTTTAATATCAGATTAAATTAAAACACATTTATACTTCTGATAATTGAGTTACCTTCTTATTTACAAAACTGCTTTGTAGTCATCCAAAAGAATGTATTCTATGATTTAACTGCTACTACACTTACATCTATGGACCTATGAGACCTGCTGAACAGGTGTTGTAGTAGAGCACATTTCCCTACATACAATTTCAGTATCAATCCCAAGTATCCTACTGACATCTTTCTGTAACAGGGATATTTAAAATGCATAATTTCTTCAAAAATCACAACATGAAGATTGAAGGATACTAAAAGTAGTTCTGATTTACTTCATTTGATTCATCTCTTAAATATTACTTTTACAGTTTTTCTTTATTATTTGGGTTTTTTGTGATAGTGGGGATTAAACTGAACCAAAGGCCTCAGTCCTGAGCTTCACGCCCAGCCCTTTTTATTTTTTATTTTGAGATATGTTCTCATTAATTTGCTAAATTGCCCAGGCTAGGCTTGAAGTTTCAGTCCTCCTCAGCCTTCCAGAGCCTGAGGCTTAGAGGACTTTTAGAGATTTTTGATATGTGAAGTTACCCTGGTTATAATCTAAGTTAACCACCTTCTGGAGAAAATGTTAAAAATACGTTGATGAACATTTGCCTAGAGATAGGTCAGTGGGGGAGGACAGGCCATTCTTCATTGTCCAGAAAGTATCATCATGGGGCCTTTGTGGCTTTTGCTGCTATGGTTAACTGTTGGTACAGTGCCCATTATAAGCCTCCTGGGCTTAGAGCTCAGCTGTAAAAATATATTTTGTAAGAGCAAGTTGGCATGTTCAAAAAACAGGGAGAAGCACAGAAGGGTGCTAATACAAATGTGCAGGGTAAAATTCTCTTGCCTGTCATTCTCAAGCTCTGAAGGGTAGAAAGACAGGAAGGCACAGGTTCTTATCAAATTACAAATTTCCAGCCCCTTCTCTCCCCACCCACAAGTTCTTTATCTTACTCCAACTGATGACAATGACTGTCTTTTAGTGAGAATCACTCATTAGGAGGAATGCTTTTATATTAGGAAATCACATTGTATCAAATATCATTATGTAAAAGCATATTTTATCATATGCTATTATTAATTCATGCCAGAAACCAGTGTATACACTTTATCACTTTAAACACACTAATATTTATAAAGCTTCCCAACGACAACCACAGTCCTTGCCAAGCAAATTATGAGCGTGGCTGGGATATGATTTGGCACTCTTTATTTTACAATGTTAATTTTTAACGTTGGAAAATATTGCAGTATGCAGCATAAGAGGAACAAAGATACTGTGCAGAAACTTTAGTTTGGCAAAAGAAATTTACAACTCTAATTTGAATGTTTGCAAATTCTGAAAATGTCCCTTTGGAGAGATGCATGACTCTAAGGCAGACTTGTGAAAGACTATATAAGAAGATAACTTTCTTACTTCACCGGTGAAGAACCACTGTAATAAAAACACTTTCCCTCAAACCACCACCCTTTTCTAAGTAGAAAGAGCTCTAATCAGTTTGTTTGGTCAATAGTACAGAACATGTGGGCAATAAATTTCATAAAATACATAGAGTTCTTCCATTTCTAGTACAAAATATTTAAAATAAACATTAAAGTGGAAATGAGTGCTGTTTTTTAAAATGTAAAATGAGGTATTTGGGAAGTCAGCTACCTAAAACATAGATCCTATTGTAATTAAGTCTATTTAATCATAAAATATCATTTTATTAATAAAATGGTAGTAAAGATTCAGAGAAAGGGAAACTCTTATGTAATTTATTGTAACTCTAGATGAAATTTTATTTCTCAAACACAAGACACTTTTAGGAATGCATCATTAGCCAAACCATTCAATGAACTGATTTTTATTTATTTGATGAAAGATTTGAAGATCATGTTTACTGACTGATTTACCTGCCATATAAAGGTTGGGAACATCTGATTTTGCTTAAAACTGAATTTAAATTTATAAGACACTTTCTAAAAGACACAAAATAAAAAACAATTCCTACTGAAAACGATTCATACCTGATTTTTAAGTAATCAACAATAGCATTGGCTCGCTTTACATCAAAGATGTTCCATTCGTGAATTCTTTGAGAATGGTTTGGTCCGATTTCAGCCATCACTTCCCCAAGCCACTTTATGTTGTCCTCTAAGGACATATGTAGTGCTAGAAAGAAATCCAGACAAATGTTGAGAGCAAAATAGTCCAATATGTCTTAAAAGTGTCAGAAATTTATCCTGGTCAGCATTTGTGAGGACAAATGACAAAATTCTTATTTTCTTCTAATAAATTAGAAAAAATGTTAATTTTTCTGAGACATCCAACAATTATAAATCACTATAATTCACAATTATTCAAGGAGTTTGTGTTTCCATTGTACAGTACAAAAAGAAAAAAAATCAGTGAGATGGGGGCACACCTGTAATTCTTTTTTTTTTTTTTTGCACACCTGTAATTCTAGCACTGCACTCTAGGAAGCTGAAACAGGAGAATCCCAACCTGAGAAACTTAGCAATTTAGTGAAACCTTATCTTAAAATAAAAAGTGGAAGAAAAGGGTGGGGATGTAGCTCAGGGCTAAGGCTCTGGGTTCAGTTCCCAGTACTGCCTCCCCTACTGCAAAACCAAGAAACAACAAAAAAATCAAAATCTGTCTAAAGATTTTTTAGAATGAAAAGGATAATTTTTCAAAGGAAATCTTAGAAAAAAGGATACATAGGATTACACAAAGGGAGTGGATTTAGCTAGTGGGGAAAGCTCCGATGGTAGTAAGTTCAGTCACTGCAGAGCTCAGACCTAAACTTGGAGCTGAAAAGGTACATGAATGGAGTTACTATGACAGCTGAGAACTATACCTATGTGAGAATCTGGACTGAAAGATGTTCAATAGAAGCCAGCTAGATGGGTTTTTATGCAGAGATATCTTTTCCTCATCCACAGCTGGAGACTCAGAATGCAGGTAAGCTATTTCCAAGTGCATCCTTAGGAAGGCTGGTGCAGGAAAAAAGGCAAAACAGTGATACAACTTCATGACCATTTCCCAGAAAAGGCTATCAGTCCACTCTCTGACAGCGACCAACAAATCAAACAGTCTGAACTATCTTCTGTGACATTTGTTCAGTTGAGAAAGAAGTAGATAAATGTACAAAAAAGCCACGCATGTTGGTGTGCATCTGCAATACCAGCCCCTTGGGAGGCTGAGGCAGGTGGATCACACATTTGAGCCCAGCCTGGGGAACCTGATGCAACTCTGTCTCAAAATAAAAATGTAACTTAATGAACAGGTACAAAAAATCAGTCCTCTTTTGCAACCCAGAACTCATTGTTTGATGGGAGGTTTGATACATAGAAGAAGGAAAATCACTACTAGGCGCAGTGGTACAAGTCTGCCTGTGATCCTGAGACTCTGTGGCTGAGGGAAGAGGAATTAAGCTTGGACTGTATCATGAGATTCTTCTTCAGAAAACAAAGCAAAACCAAAAAGTTACGATAACCTAATACAAAGTAGAGTGATAAGGTTAACAAGCAAGTTTTATTCTGAGACCGAAGTTAATACAAAGCACAGGATATGAGCAGACTACGTATAGACTTGGTATTCCAATTTTTATGTTGCGGCACATGAGGGTACCTTTTTTTCTTTTTTCAGAGGCTTCTGTTTGAACAGGGGACTGGAGTTGATGATATGCCTTACCTTGTTGGACTGTGTTTGTTTAGATGTAGTAAGTAATAACATCAGATTAACATTTCCACAGGTTTTAGTATAAGATTGCTAGCTTTCTTTAAAACACTTTTTTGAAGAGGGCTGGGATGTAGCCCAGTATGAAGTCCCTAGGTTCAATCCCCAGTTTAAAAATAAGGACAAATTTAGAGTGTTTATAATAGTAAAAATATTACCTTCTAGTGGTCATATCATGCTTGGTTTTAGCAGTGACAGGCAAAACAGTGTTTACGATTCATCTACATACACTCCCCTACACCCTTGGAGGCTGATCTAGGTAACTGCAGCGTCCACAGGGGTCTTTTATAATTTGACAGTACTGAGTGTCTGGACAAAAGGCCAAGGAGGCAGGAGTAGGAGAGTTGAAAGGTTCTGGATAAACCAAGGCTAGGCTGGCTGTTCAGGGGAGGTGGTTATCAGCGGAGGGCCTGCATGAGGGATGGGAGGGAATTTTACCTGGAAACTCTCAATAAATGTTCTTTTCGTACCAGAAGGGGCTTGGTGGGTGTATGGAGACAGACAAGAGATACACTGATTGGTGGATGCAATCATTTCTGAATTAGACAGCTACTCTTTCTGGGATGTAAATGCTAAATCCTCAAATATAAAAATTACCAATGAAATGATTGTAATCTAAAAATTAAAGAAAAAACATTCTGAGCACTCAATTGCAATTTGTGGAGACTCCTTCCTCCTTGTAGAAAATAAAAAGAAGCATAAAACTAGATAACAATGAAAGTCTGGTTTAATAAATCACAATTGGCCTATTTCTCACAGCCCCCTCTGGCTCGTCTTGGGCATGTATCAGATGCACTCAACAGCTGTGGGTGAGTAGGCTTTCCCATATCACCCTAAGAGGAACTCAGCTCACATATACATTTCTTTTTCCATGATAAACTCTTTTGAAAGTGGTGAAAATAACTTCAGAATTGAAAAATCTGCTGGAATAAGAGCAACTCATGAATGAATGGAAACTTTGAATCACTTTATTAATGAAATGGTATCAGAGAGGCAGAGAAAAAAGACATTCTCAGATAACCGATTATAATTCAAGACCAAATTATACTTATCAAATACAAAAATGCGTTCATAAGACTATTTCCTTATGTTGAAAAATAACTGACTCTTTAGAACTGTTTTTTCTATGTCTGATGTCTTTCCATAGATAATTGCTTTGAAAATTGGGGAATTTATCATCTTACTTATCTAACTGAAATATTTGCTCGTATAAAAATCACATTTAGTGATATGATTAAAATATGAAAGATTAAACACTTAAATAGTAAGGCTCTTAGAAATAAAATTTATTCTTGAAAATCTAGGGTAATGAACATATGAGATTTATAATTAGTCGGAAAACTTATGTTGTACTGTATCTCATAACACTAGCTAGATGACCTGAAACTCATTTCTTTATCTATAAAATGAGAATAATACCTATTTTCAAAATGATAGTGCTATTGTGACAATTGAATAAGAAATGTATAGCGAACACTTGGTAACTGAAAAGATGTACCTTCTGTGGCAGTACAGTACACGTGTTTAGTGCTTTCAGGAATTCGGCCCACAGCCAGGCATGTTTGGTTTAAGAGGAAGATAAACTCTCATTTGCTGAGGCTGAGTTATGTAACCCCTCAGATCCTTATTCGTTTGTCTCAGAAGGTTGTGTGTGAGTTGAGTAAGGCATTATTTCTAAAGCAGCTAGCACTGTGTTTGGCACAAGTTCATCCTATGTAACTGCTGTTTTTATTATTCTTCTTTTGAGGAAAAGGAATTTAGGTTAGCCCCATAGGAATTAGAAAGGATTCTATAGTTACTTACTATACGTTATATACATGAGAGTCAACGTAGGTCTATAGACCTGGATAAAAGTCAAATATCCATATGCTACAACTTGCCTTTCCTTAGACCCTAGAAAAACAAGGCAGCAAAATGTATACAGTTGTTCCTCAGCATCCAGAAAGCATCAGTTCCCGGGCTTTCCCGAGGACACTGAAATTTACTGATACTCAAGTTCCTTGTATAAAATGGCATAGAATTTGCATGTAACCTATATACATTTTCCTATATACTTTAAATTATCTCTAGATTACTTATAATACCTAATACAATGCAAAGGCTAGGCAAATAGTTGTGAATACTGTATTGTTTGGGGAATTATGACAAGGAAAAAAATCTATGTTCAATATGGACAGAATTTTTAAAAACTATTTTCTATCCTGGGTTTGTGACTACACAAAGAGTCTGCTGTTAAGATAACTCTGCAAAGCTTCAGTTCCACAGTCCTTTAGATTGACCCAGTTTCACTCTAGGTGGGGTGGAGATATGCAGCACAATTTTGAGACAAGGATGAGATCTGAAACACAGGGGGATGTGTTTACATACTGGATGGGCCACATGAACTCAACCTGGACTGTGCTTTCTGGACCTTTCTCTACAAAGTGGTGGCTGAATGGAAGGGACACCCATGTCCCTAGGACTCTAATGCCTCTCCAGTTAGGTGCGAATATATTTTGCTTCCTTTAATATGTAGACATATGAAGATTACATTGTTTCCTGATGATGTCTCTAGCCTTTTTAGGTTTAAAGGTTTGAAAGGCCAGAAGGAAAAATTAAATTTCCTGCTGTTTCGTCTGGTTCTATATCTGCACTTCTACTCTCTCATGGTTTAGGAGTGGTGAGATGGATCCTGCACAAGTTTTAGAAATTAATGTTTGAACTGACACCAAACAGAATAAAGTTTCACCTAAAAGAAATATTCTTTAATCAGTTATAAGGTATAGACAAGATTTAAAGTGAGAATATTGTCTCAAATTTTGAATGTGGGATCCATGAAAATTTTTACTTCCTTTTATTCTCTTTCTAGTTTATGATTACTGTACTCAAAGGCTGCAAAGCTTCAAACTGCAATGTCATATATTTTCTTTTAAAATTTACCTTTTACATAGGTGATCTATCTATGTATCTATCTATGTATCTATCTTTATATGTGTATGTATTACAAAAAGACTTTTTCCAATCTTTGTGAACAATGTGCCCACTTTTTACTACTCTTCCCCACCGACAATTTTGATTATCAGCTTTTTTCTGTATTCTAGAATGTGTGTATATACACAAATGAAAACATATTCTTATTTTGTCCCTTTTATAAATGAAAGCACACAATGGTCCACTTAGCTTTTACTCAATAAGAATATAGTCTTCTACATAATACAGTAGTACGTAGAAAGCTTTCTCATTCTTTCCTTTTTGTCGCTGCACAGCATTACATATAATGATAAGCACAGGTTAAATAACTACTGATGTCCTTTAAATTGCAGCATGGTTTTAGATATATAGACAGGCTAGAAGACTATGAGTCTCCAGATATTTTGGATGGGTGACAGGAAGACTTCCAAATGACAATAACATATCTTGGCAAATTAATTATTTTGAGAACTTTAGTTGTGCTAAGTATTACCTGAGGTTTTACAATTCAATGAAGCATAAACTGTAACTTTGCTATAATCAGAAAGAAAGACTAGTTTTCATTGAATGATGTATGGTTTAGATATAAAATGTCCCCCAAAGCCTCATGTGTTCAGAGGTTGGGCCTTTAGGAGGTAACTGGATCATTGAGGTGCAATATTCCTTCATGCGTAATCCGCTGATGAGTTCATGTGTTGTGAGGGGGTGTGGCCCAGTACAATGAGGTGGGTCACTGGGAAAGTGTCCTGGAAGGGTGCATTCTTGTCCCCAGCTCTTCCCTTCTCTCTCTGCTGCCTGGCTGCCATGTGGTGAGCAGCATTCTTCTGCCTGGCTCTTCTACCATGCATTACTGCCTCACAGTCCGCCGACCATGAACTGAGACCCGCAAACTGTGAGCCAAATTAATCCTCTTTAAATCATGTGTGTCTGTTATGGGAAACTGACAAATACAAAAGAGCTGCAATAAAATCAGAAACTTTGGCTTAAAAACATCAATTTATATGGTAAAATGAATTTCCTTTTCTTAAAGAAAAGAAAAATAATGTACTTACTTTTAAGATTATGAAGTAACATATTTAGTAAAGTCATAAATTTTGAACACTGAGTGATAGAAAAGTCCATTCCTTTGGCCCACAAAAATCCAGACACATAGTAATCTAATAGAATGGCATCCTTTAAACAAGTTTGAAGGTTTTTGAAATTCAAAAACATTCTCAGTTTTCTGTAACAAAAAGAAATATGCAGACATGAAATCAGATTAAATACTGAACCATTCCTTTAGCTTTGAAAATCAGTATTTTTCTTGAGTGAAAATTCGCTAATTCTTACAACATAAAAGTGTTCAGTTATACCTGAATCCATAAGCTTAAAGTGACATTCAAAAGAGAAACAGAGATAGCGAGAGCTCTATTTTTATTTCCTTTCTTCCTTGTTATTTTCTAATTCTCGTTCTCCTCCTCCAATTTTTTAATGTCTTTAATGTGTAATATTTTTCCCTCTGCAATTCAGTATCCCTTTCCTTTTGTACAATTACATTTGTTTTATTTCTGAAAATGTTCTTATACTGGATTGTTAAATATTCCATCCTATTTTCTTTTTTAAAAGAATCCAGTTATGCATGTTTTATTAATTTGATCTCAAGCTATAATTTTTCACTTTAACATTTAAGTTTTTTCAGCATATTTCCTTTTCTATTTTGTATACTTCTTACTATTGTCTTCTTGGTATGTCAGGTGTGTCTGGCAGTCATTTCTTCTTGGGAATGCTATAAATTTTATCTCAAATCCTGTAAGATCTTTCCTTTAAACTGTTTTATGACCTTGTATTTTTTGTTACCTCTTCCTTGAGCTTTTATATTTCTGTTTTATGTTCTTATGATTGCTTCAAAGCTTAAAATTCATGATAAAATATTTTATCACATTTTTTGTCTGTTCATAGCTGTATCTTTCTGGTGCATTTTCTTTATCTGCTATTTCTCTTTGCTATTCCTTTCCTTTTATTCTTTATTGCAATACTTTAGATGTTTATTCTTTCTTTGTTACTTTTTTTTTTAACGAAGTGAAATTTCGTCTTTGGATAGCTACTTTCAGGATGTATAGTGGAGGTGGAGACCTGGCTGTTTTACAAAACAGTCAGCATTTCCTGTTTAAAGTAACTTTCTGTCAATTTCTCTAACATTTGCTTTTTTTTAGAAAGTGGGGTAAAAGAAGAACAAGTATGGGTAGGTTATTTTTACTACCATATAAACAGGCCACTTCCTGTGTTACAGGAAGTAACTGCTCCAAATCTGTACACCCTGATCCTGCTATTGTGATGAGAGAGTATTTTAACTCATTCTAAAATCTGCAACTATGTGCTTCTTCTTTTTATTTTCTCTTGCACTTGTGGAACTATAAAGATTGTGGCCATCATCTTCATATTTTGTGGTTTAGGCTTTCAGCATTCTCCTTGTTTTGATGAGGGTAAGTTTAGTATTTCCTCCTTGCTTATATGAGATTTCTTGAGGAATGGGGGCAATATGTGTGTGAGAACTTAATGCTGTTATTTTAAAAAAGAGTAGCCCTAATCATTCATAATAATAAAACAAATCACATAATTAGAATAATATAACAGAATCAATTAAGCAAGTATGAAAGTAAATAAAGCTGATACTGATAATGTGCTAGACTTTCTGATGTCTGCTTCATGTTCAGTGGTATAGAGCAAATGTCAAGCTCTACAGTGAGTTCTAATTATTGTAAGGAACCACTTCAATCTCACCCTCTTTCCCATAATGCCATTCAGTATGTGAAACATCTCCGTATTATTTTTTTATGGTGGACATTTCCCTAGATTATTTCATTAATTCCTAAAGATGAAGTTTCTTTTCTTTTGGTGAACGAATATTAATAAGTAAATAAGTACCTTCAATTGTTGACAGTTATCTTATAACCATTATATAATATCACAAAGTAGGATATCCAGAGATAGGTTAACTTCCAAATGTGAGTCAAATCCATATATATATATATAATGTATATATAAAATACATATGAATGATATACAGCATATTTATAGATATATTTATCGATATATATTCATATATGAATATATCATCTCTGTGTGATGTATTTTACTTTTAAAATCAATATAATCAACTTTATATATTATATATGACTATACCTTCTGATACATTTCATCAAGCATGCAACTCAGTAGTTAGATGCAGATTTGGAAAGACACTGGTGGTGGTGGGAATGAGGTTTGTGTACTTTGCATTAAACTTTTTTCAGCACTGTTTATTTGAGTAATATACACCATCATCTAGTCTTAAGAGGCCAAGGGATCAGGTGCAGACTGCAGAAACAGACCAAATGTCCATGTGTGCCTGATACATGACAGAAGTAGTATATTTCATTTTAAAGAGTAAAAGAAGGATAACATAATAATAGGGGGGACTTAGCAAATTACAGACAAAATGGTAGGATATTATCAATGGTTATCGTTTTACATATTGTTATCTACAAAATAGTTTCTCAGGAAAACAAATAGACAAATAATAGTGAGTTAGAGAAAAAAGAGGTAGGAGATTATCAAGAGTTGTTGTACTATACTTTGGTATCTTCAAAGTGGCTTCTAAAGAAAATAAATAGAGCTATACATGAGTGACCTATTGAAAAATCATTAACTATTCTCAATGGTTGTTGTAGGAAACACATAATAATAAACATACATCCATTTATGAAATAGGATAGGAACATTACAAACTTTACACAGTTATGGATAGATTAGTAGGAAAATATCAATGGCTGCTGTAATACATGGTGGTATCTTCAAAGTGGTTTCTCAGGAAGACAGAGATATGCAAGAAGGATCTAATAAGTAGTTACAGCCTAAGGGTTGTCAAAAATAGCATATTACCTCCTCACCAGTGACTCCTTTCACTGAGGTATGATGGCTGGAAGGAAGGCCAGGATTGAAAAGAAGGACCGAGAGACTTGCACCTGTGTCTAGCAACAGGCTGTTTTCTTGTTCCTCCATAGTCATGATTACCCAGGACTCCTCGATGGAGATGACCGTCTGGCCAGAGGGAGAAGGCAGACCATGCCCCAAGCCCTCTCATTCCTGTTGGACTAACTGGTAGCATGGGTCTGAGCTCTGGGGCCTTCACCTCAGAGGGCAGACCGATCTCCAGTGGTCTCCTTTGCATCCAGGGCATGGCCCATGGGGCCGCTTAGGGCAGTTCCTCTTGAGGTGGCCTGGCTTTTAACAGTAGTAGCACATGAATGCAGTTGTCGAGTTCTTCTTGGGGCCCCGGGAATCAGACCTGGGAACTGTTTCTCTTAGTGGTGCAGCAAAAACAGCTGCTTTTTCTTGGCTCTTTGTTTTCTCTCCTTGGCCTCCTCCTCATCATGGCTATAGAATACTGAGGAGGCAATTCTTACTAACATCTCAAGTGAGCTATCTGGGGTGAAAGCCATTCTTTGTAGCTTTTTCTCTCCAGCTTCCCATTGCTTTGGGACCCCACAACCAGTTAGTGTCCTCTCCCCAACTGTCAGCACAGGCAGCAGGAATCCTGTTGCAGACTTCTCCAGAGCTCCACCACAGCCTGTACTGTCAGGGGAAGAATGGCTTCCAATGAGTCTCTGCAGGTATTGTGCAAGGTCCTCCTGGTTTACTGCTTCCGAGCGGCTCTCATGACCCCAGTCCACTGGGCCTCTGACTCCGTGGGCTTAGTCTGCATTCTCATGTTCTCTGAGTCCTTGTTCAGCAGCTGCTCCTCCGATGGCTCTGGACCTTTCTGGTTCCCAATGGCAGGAGCAAGAGTGGCCCGTTGTATGGCCCGTTGTATTCCCAGGGGTTGTTCAAAGTTTCAATGATTCACACACATCGTGGGTGGCAACCGCAATTGGCCAGTTGTGTCACTGTTTCTCTGTGTCATGATCTCAATTGAGTGGCAGCAGCCGGCCTAAGGGCCAGCGTGCAACAGCACTCACCACCACATGGCTCCCCATAAGGAGGCCCACCCTCTGGGAGCCACCAGGCAGGAAGCTAGCCAGCTGGAAGACTGGCGCTCCCCACCCGTGGCTCCCTGTGCGCCGGAAGCCCTCCTTCCGGGGAACGACGAGGCCGGGAGTGAGCCGCCTGTCCGAAGACCGGCGCTCCCTGCCCGAGGCTCCCCATGCACTGGGGGCTCACCCTCCGGGAGCCACCAGGCAGGAAGCTAGCCAGCCGGAAGACTGGCGCTCCCCACCTGTGGCTTCCTGTGCGCCGGAAGCCCTCAGAAGTAGTATATTTCAAATCAGTGAGGAAAGTTTGTGCTCTGGTGCTGGGACAATCCGTATGAAAATTATACAATGTAATAAAATCCAGGTGGGTTAAATATTTAAATGTTAACGGCAAATAATGCAAACTTTTAAATAAAAAATATATTGTGACATCTGAGTAAGCCAAAATTTCTCAAACATGAAGCCAGAAATGCTAATCATAGAGTGAAAGGTCAATAAATTGATCTGTACTTAAGCAGACAAAACATGTCTGGATGGTGAAAGACAAAATAATAAAATTGCAAAGACAAGCTGCAGACTGGGAAAAAGTTTGCAATGACTATAACTAAAAAAAAAATTAGTATTCTAGAAGGAAGCAGAAGATCTGCATACATTCACAGGTCTTTTAAGAAAACAGAGCTCTAAGTAATGATGAAAATGTCTTGGGACTCTATGTTCCTAAATGGGCAGTGGGCTTCATTGCCCTCCACTGGTTAAGAACCTAAAATAAGGAAAAATGATTTAAGACTTTTTCTAAAAAGCCAGTGATCTTTTGTAAAAGAAGAAAACAAATTTTAAAATTAGGATTGCTGGGTTGTATTTGATATGGTGAAATGTACTGTGAAACTTCCCTGCTAAAACCATACGCAGTGCCAAAAATATGCAGTGCCAAATTAGTCTTCTAAGAATACCATACTAAAAGGTCTGATTTTTCATATTCCAATGCAGTCTGGATTTAGCTCATGATTTCAATATCTATTAATTTATTATAAAATCACTGTCGTATTTTTTGCCTCTTTGTTACATTATATTCATTTTGAATGTGTTCTTTTGGTTGCTTTTTTTCTTATGAATTTATGAGTTTTTTTGCATGCTTAGGGATATTAACACTTTACATGTGTGATGAAATTTTGAAGAAGCACTCCCAAAGTGAATTTCATTTTGATGAGAGGAGGAAATGAGGTTACTCTTTTTTTCTCATATGTACACTATCTTCATTAGATGTTCTAGAATAGTTGGTTCAGTTTATTATTATCACGTTAGGTCTTATTTTAATTTTAAATGAGTCACATGTTAAATACCAGTCTTTTTATAATACAGTTTATCATTAGCAGTTTCTTTGTTATTGTTATTTTAAAGTCACCAAAGAATTGATTCATATTCCATTTGGGCTAAGAGGTATATTTTTCTATAAAGCCATATGGATATTATGTTTTGTGAGTTGTTGCTTATTTTACAATGTATTGTCATCATAATTAGGACTAGCTCTTTTTTTTTTTTTGGTACCAGGAATCGAACTCACAACCTCACACTTGCCAGGCAGGCGCTGTGAGGCTGAGCTAAATCCCCAGCCCTTGTCACCATAATTAAACAACAACCTAAAGTAGTGTTTTATACTGGAGTCATATTCTTTTTACTTCCTAAATTTAGTGACTTGTCAGCCTGTTGATTTTTCCTGCCTAGAATTGTTAAAGGAAAGTCTAGGGTCTATTCCTCTTTGGGTGTCTTTATCCCAGATATGAGATGATACATAACTTTTATCCTGCTAATATATTAACATCAAAGCACTGTTTTATAAGATTTAATTTTTTTTTAATTCATTATGCAGGTGCATATTCCAGTGTAATTGCTTTACTATACAGTTTTACATTTTCTTAAATTTGTTTTCCATCATTACTGACGTGACTTTGTGTAACACCAGTTCTACATTAGTTTTGTTATTTACTCTTAGTTCCTTGCTTCAGTTATAAAAGTTTCTTGTTTACATATTTTATCATTTAATCTTTAACTTCTGGTTTTGCAGAACTGATGTCCTCTTCGATCATCAACTTTTGCCTAATGTTTTCTTCTGATTCTAGAGTTTGCTTTTCTACTTTCTCTTCATTTGCCATCTGCATGTTGTGTTTTGTTAATTAAATATTTGACCTCAATTTTTGCATATGTCTTTGCTTTCTATTTTTATTTGAGTGAAGGCAACTACTTTTCTGAGTATCTTTTGGCAAAATCTCTTTGATCTCCCACCACCTTACCTATTCTCAAAACCCCTCCTTGAACTCTCTCTTTTCCTCGTACCATTTGAATCTTCCCTTTTAACTTGAACTGTGGGGCTGAATATTTATTTCGGCTCTTTGTTCAGTTATTTTTCTCTAAAGCAGCTTATGAAAGGAATCATGTGAAGCAAAACACTGTTCAAATTTGAATGTCAACTCTCCCTGTAGTTTGTGACAATTTTTTAAGCTTTTATTTTGGATATAAAGGAAGATGGAACAGGAGACATAAGAGAGAAGGCCATGCTATAGTGTAAGACAAAATTTCAGTAAAACCATCATTGTGTTATTCCTACGTGTTCATGAAATGGAGCATGTTTCATTTCTACATGATGGCAAGAAGACAGAAACTTAAAAGCAACAGTTAATCAGCTCATAGAGGCCCATGCATACAAAGGTCATTACAAGATGTCTTGGAGCTATTTCTATGTTTACAAAGTCATTTTATTTATGTATGTATCTATGTATGTATATATTCATTTATTTTGAGACCAAGTCTTGCTATGGAGTCCAGGTTGGCCCTGAACTCAGTATGTAACCTACTCTGGTCTTGAACACCTGTCTCCAGTCTCAGCTTCCTGACTGCTGGGATTACAGGTATGTATCACGGCCTCTGACATCTAAAGTTATTTTTAATGTAGTTCCTACTTTTATAAAAAAGGATTTTGGCAGGATCTGTAGATAAAGCTGGAATTGCATTTTAAAAATTGGTGATAGGAGGTAAGAGACAATGAGAAATGTACTCAGATATTTAATTGCTTAAAGTGTATTTCAAAAATATGTCTAATAATACTTTGATGTTTCATTTGATTGGCTGCTTTCATAAAGAGCAACTCTTAATTTAAAAAGGTGGGAAAATGTATTGATGTCTTATAATTAAATAGGCATATACTTTTGTATATGGTATAATTTTAGCATAGTTATGTTAGTCATAAGGTACCTAAATATTTCTATCATTTTAAAAAGTATATAATTCCTATTTATAATAATGCAATTTGAAATACTGCAAATATTTCAGGATTACTGGTTAAAAACACCATTAAAAAGTACCACAAAAATTATAAAGAAATGACTCCTAAGATAATATTGACCTTATTCAAGAATGAGATGACATTGATTATATTAATGAGGTAGTTTAAATAGACCAAACTGCTATTGAACCCAACTAATTTCTCTATGACCTTCTGTATCATTTACTTTGTGTTAGATCTCACTTCCCCTAAAGATTAAAAATCTTTTCACAGTTCATGTATGTAACAGCAAAAGGGAGTCAGTAACTGAAAAATATATTGTCACATAAAGTACAATATACAGAATAACTTATAATATGGTAAGAAATAACTCTAAAGAGCAACATCATCTTTAATTTTACTTGATTTAATGTGACTTTTTAATTAAATACTCAATAAAAATAAAATGTACATTGTATTAAATATATATCATTTGAGTTGTATTATGTTTGCCTACTATTAACTACCTATTGTTTTGCATAGCAATGATCAAAAGCACTTGGGGTACCTGGAAATGGAAAATATTTTACATAAAAATGCATGGAACTAAGGAGAAAGGAGAGTCAGTGTTGTCAACATCATAAATGCATTTTTATCAGTTCTCATACCTAGAAACAGATTTCCCAGTAAACATTCATTTTTTATAAAAAATGATAAAATTGTCATGAGATGCTCGGTTAAAAACTGGAAATTTTAATTCACCACCTAAGATCCAGTCCCCCAGCAGTGTGGCCAAATCACAGGTCAGCAGGCCCTCGCAATTTGCAAGAGCTGGGGGTGAACAGCATCTTGGGTAAAGGCTTGCTAGTGTTATGCTCTTGTTCTTAAAAAAACTTGTTCTTCTCAGACTTCTCCCCTAGCCAGTACATCTGTCTTATTTCCTTCTCAGTAATAAATTGGCTCTTTACACAGTATTTGTAAGTTTTGCCAATCATAACTGTTGACAGAGTCATTTTCTTTCTGTCCATTATGGCGCAGGACACTGTCTTGTGTCATGAGGACTGGACCGCAGAGACAAAACATCAGGACACTATGGTCCTGCCCCTCCACCATTCCTCTTCTCCTCACATTATGGCCAATCAGGCTTTCATTATAAAGTGAGATAAATTTTAAAATGGGTGATTATTAGAAACAACATTCAGGAAATTGTGTTGTATAGTATATCTGACTAATGTTCTACATTATGTTTATGTTCTACATAAATGATATACTGAGAAATAAGTGGCCTAAAAAGTGAGATGTACATATTTTAGAATTATTTCCTATAAATTCAGTTATATTGCTAAGCAACATATATGCAATCAAGAGTATTTAGTATTTCTGATCAAAGTCACAGGTTTATGACCAATATCCAGGATTTACAAAATAATAAAATGCTTCAGCTATTCATGATACAGAAAACAGCACTTAATGTTTTTTGCATTTTGGCAGTTTTATGAATGAAAGAGAAGAGAAAAAGAAGATGCCATACGCTAGAAGCTGCTTTGACAATATATTTGTACTCTTAGTTAGTATGAACAAGTTTGTTTTCAGTGTATTTCTCCCATTAAGAAGACTGCCAAGCAGTGCAAAAAGTCAGTTATTTTTCAATTTTGTGTTCCAGAGTTGGATATATTTCAGTGCATGATAAAAAAGCTTAACATGTACAATAGTATATCATGTTCATTTATAAATGAATTAGAACTGATCTATGTCTGATGGTTAATACTGAAGTACTTACTCTTGAATTCCATCTACATTCTCTGTTAGTAAATCAGTGATTTGCACAGTTGAAAGAAAATCTGGAGACAGAATCTTTTCATGCTCCTGGAATTCAGCATCTTCCTATAAAAACATAAGAATAAGATACTTCCATTTTATATTTTGTACATTAAACTCAGTGATACAAAATGTATTCTGATGGTCTAGCTGCTGTCAGAAAACAATTAAAAACAAATCTCTTAAATAAACATTCAATTATTGTTCTTTTTCTTTTGTAGGTGACAGTACCTCTTCCCTGAAAAGTCAAATGACTGGTCAGCCTGTCTTTTGGTACATGTGTAACACAGTGATGACTGTGCACATATTTCTTCTTAAACCTGGAGCTCAGAAGGAGGCAGAGACAAGTAATAAAATATTTATAATTTCCAAATGCTTAACATCTAGTAGGAGGAATTAAGCCAAGGGTGAATAACACAAGAATAGAACATGATACAGGAGCCACAATAAATGGAAAATTTGTTCCGGTACAGGACAAGCAGTCTATGGGGAGGAGGTCCAGGAGTGGTCTGTTGGGACTGGGTGTGGATAATTCCCAAGGTGAATGCATCAGCAACATCAAGGCTCTGCAGAGGACACAGTTAAGGATGGGTTCTGTATGCATATGCAGCTCATGATGCCTAACGTAAGTACAAGGGATTTTAGTTGGACTTAGGTGGGCAGTGAGCCTTGGGAATATTATTTTATAATATTTTAAATTTAATGAGTTGATAAATATTTACTCAGTGTTTGCAAGGTACTAGGTACCATAAATATTTTAGAACATGACCAGTTGAAAAATGACAGGCCAAGGAGCTTTTAATTGATAATATAGTGTTATGGTTTGTGTCTGGGTGTCCCCCCAAAGCCTCATGTGGTCATGGGGCAGGCTTTTAGAGTTTGATTGATTATGGGTGTGAGAGCTGCACCTGCCCTGGGGTGGATAGTTTGCATATGTAAGGGAGAGCAAGAGGCTGCTTGAGGCCATTCCTCCCCCATTGCTGGCTTTTGTGCTTGTTGTTTTGCTGTGTTCTGTCGCCATGAGCTATAGCTCTCTGCCATGTGACAGTCTACCTTGTAATCTGCCAAGTATGGACTGAAACCTCCACAAACTGTAAGCAAAATAAACCTTTCCTTCCTTAATTTTGGGCATCAGGTTTTTTGTCCCAGAAATGAGAGAAAAGTAACCAAGACATATAGGCATTAGAGAGTCCTTGAGGTTTCTGAGCACTTAAATGAAAAGATAAACTAAACTTGTGTTTTAAGGGAAGAAAATCCTTGGCTGAGAAAGAACACAGAGGATGAGAAACAATGAAATGAAAATAATTCAGAGATAAAGCATTGGACTGGGCGTGGTGATGGATGCTTGTAATCTCAACACTCTGAAGGCTGAGGCAGGAGGACTGAAGTGAGTTTGAGGCCAACCTGGGCTAAATAAGTGAGTTCAAGGCCAGCCTGAACTACATAGTGAGCCCATGTCTCAAAAAAAAAAAAAAAAAAAAGAGAGAGAGAGAGAGAGAGAGACAAAGCATTGGGCTGCACTGGACTCCTGGTAGAGTGGATGAAAAGAAAGCATTGAGCTCAGCATAATATATTTTAGAATGAAAAAGGGAAGAAAGATGGAGACTACGAGTTTCTGAAATATGTGACTTGGAAAAAAGGTGAGGACCCTCAGGGCCTTCAACTATATTTATGGGCCATCTTTTGGTGAATTAGACAAAGTTGTCCACTCTGCATGGAGGAGGTGGTGAAAGGCTTTTAATAGGACTGACATAGCTCTGTGCTTAAAAATATCACATGCAAATGTAGTTTCAGTTCTCACTAACACTCCAGCCACGTGCTTTTGTTCAAAGTACAACTGCATGACTATACACACACCTTTGTTACACCAACAGAAATAAGGGTATTGGAAGGTAATGCTTGTTTTAAAAGAGCAAGATGTTTTATTTCAGTGGCTGAGTGTAGGCAGAATATGTTTAGCAAGGAAGAAATATCTAGATGTTAATTAGAAATGCTGGAGTCAGAAAGGCCAAGTTTAAAGATGTTGGCTCAGGAGTCAACTGTAAGGAAGAGAACGGACAGAACTGTTCAAAGCCAGACTGATGAGAAAGTGAGCATGTGAAGTGGAAAAGGAGGCTCAAAAATAGGGAAGAGACAGTAGCAGCTATACAGAAGTCAAGGTATTGTGAGAGTCTGAGCAGAGAAAATGGCAAATGCTTTTCAATGGACCAGGTAGTACTGAACCCTCCATGGGATAGTTGCCGATAAGTAAGAGCAAGGAAATGCTTTAGTACAGTTGACAGATGACATTCCACTTTTTTCTTATCCTTTTTCAATACAGAAAGATCTCACATGACAAAGACATAGCACTCTAACCCAAGAAGCTGGAAAGGCAGAGGCCCAAAGAAGGTCCGGTGGCTCCAATTGAAGAGGTGAAGCTTATATGTGCCAAACAATATGTGTGGGAGACTACTGCCCAGGACTAGTTTCCCATGCCAGGCCCAGCAGCCCAATTTAACTCTGGTTTAGGGGAGGGGTAGTGTCCCCACCCACCACCCCTCTGCCATCATGGAAGACTCTTTCTGGAGAAAACTAGGTACTTCACCCATCCCCCTACTCTACGGGAAGGGTAGCCAGCATGAGAAGTGTCTAAAACACAGCAACTGGCTTGTAAACACAGCAACCCTGGTAAATCTACTCCAACAAGGGAAAATACTTTGCTTACAAACTCCTAATGTAAGGTTGGTTCTGTTATATAACTATAAACTTTGCTTCTAAAATCTAAAGCACAAAACTAGAAGTTACCACAGTTTGTCAATGTCTAAATTGTGCTTGCTGCTATCATTATTGCTAATTGTACTGCTGTCACATCTGTTGTAATCAGTTGTTCTTCCTTGTGTAACAATATTGGGAAGCTCTGGGGTGATAACCTAACCAGACCCTACACCAAAAGACTGGGGACAGAGCCAAACAGAAGCCAACATTCCACTCTCAATTCAGTGGGAATGTAGGATCTTGAGACAGACACAAATAAGAATTTTCTATGCATAAAAGATATCCCTGAAGGACAGACTTTTCCTAGGAAAACCTTGATACTAGTGATATAGCTACCTATTACCAAAATTCACAAAGATCATCACAGAAAAAGCCCAAAGCCCAAAGAAGTCAGGAAATTATAAAGATCAGAGGAGAAATTAATTAACACAATAGAGACTAAGAAAACAACACAAAGAATTAATGAATCAAACAGTTGGTTCTTGGAAAGAATAAAGAAAATTGATAAACTCCTAGCCAACATTATCAAAAAAAGAAAGAAAAAATTGAAATTCATGCAGTAAGGAATGAAAAGGCTGAAATCACTACAGATCCTGTGGAAATTTAGTATATCAGTAATACCTACTTTGAAAACCTTTACTCCCATAGGATGGAAAACACAAAAGAAATGGATAGATTTCTAGAAATGTATGAATTACTAAATCTGAATCAAGAGGATATTAAAATTCTGAATTATACAATATCAGTTAATGAAAGTGAAAACATAATTTAAAAGTTATCAACAATGAAAAGACTAGGTCCTGATGGATTCATCACTGAATTCTACAAGAAATATAGAAAAGACTTAAGGCTCATCCTCCTCAAACTCTGTAATGAAATTGAAAGGAAAGCAATTTTCCCTAACTCATTCCTGGAGGCAAGTACTACCCTGATATCAAAACCAGAGAATGACCCAAACAAAAAAGAAACTATAGATCAATCTCCTTAATGAATATAGATGCAAAAACCCTCAATAAGATTTTAGCAAACACCACGTAGTAAATCATCAAAATTATACACCATGACCAAGTGGGATTCATCCCAGGAATGCAGGGACTACTCAATATACACAAATCAATAAATGTAATATATAGTATCAACAGAGCCAAAGACAAAATTAATATGATCATCTCAATAGGTGCAGAAAAAGCTTTTGAAAAAGTCCAACACTTATGATGAAAACCTTACAGAAAATCAGGATAGATGGTCTTTACCTCAATCTGATAGAAGCCATCTATGACAGACCAACAGCCAACATCTTACTAAATGGCCAAAAACTGAAAGCTTTCACACTAAAATCAAGAACAAGACAAGGATATCCACTGTCACCACTCCTATTCCAAATAGTTCTGGAAACATTAGCCAGAGCAATTAGACAAGAGAGAGAAATAAAAGGATGAAGGATAGGAAAGAAAGAAGTGAAATTATCATTAGTTGAAGATGATATCCTACTCTACATAGAATACCCCAAAAACTCCACCAAAAAGGCTACTAGAATTAATAACCAAATACAGTCATGTACAGTATACAAACTCAATACTCCAAAATTGATCACATTCCTATACACAAACAACAAACTCACTGAGAGAGAAATTAGGGAAACCACACCTTTACAATAACATCCCCCAAATTGAAATACTTAGAACTCAATCTAAAAAAAAGTAAATATCTAGGCAATGAAAATTACAGCACTCTGAAAAAAAATATTGAAGAGGATTTCAGAAAATTGGAAGATATTCACGCTCATGGATAGGAAGCACCAACACTGTGAAAACAGTCATATTCTCAAAATTGTTATACAGATTTAATGCAATTCCAATCAAAATAGCATTATTATACCTCACAGATGGAGAGATAACATTTTTAAGATTTATCTTGAACCAGAAGAAACCTAAAATAGCAAAGGCAATCCTGGACAACAATGGTAAGGCAAGAGGTGTCACAATTCCTGACTTGAAATTATACTACAAAGCTACTGTGACAAAACCACCATGCTACTGGCACAAAAACAGACCTGAAGATCAATGAAACAGATTAGAAGATGCAGACACAACTACAAACACACTCAGCTATCTTATCTTTGACAAAGCAGCCAAACATGTTCCCTGGAAGAAAGATAGCCTCTTTAATAAATGGTGCTGGAAACACTGGCTTTCCACATGCCAAACACTAAAACTAGACCCATGTCTTTCACCATGCACTAGACTTAACTCAAAATGCATCAAAGATCTAAATATTAAAATAGAAACACTAAATCTACTGGAAATGAAAGTAGGTAAAAATCTTGAAGACATAGGGGTAGGCGGAGTGTTCATGAACAAAAACTGAGCTGCATGGGAAATGCTTCAAAGAATCAATAACAGCGATCTTATATTAAAATGTTTTTGCACATCAAAAGAAATCACCAACAGAGTAAAAAGAAAACCTATGAATTGGGAAAAATATTTAGCCAACTGTCCTCAGACAAAGGACTTCTATTTAGAACATATAAAGAAGTATAAAAAATCAGATCCCCAAAATTCAACAACCTAATACAAAAATGGGCATCTGAGATGAATACACATTTCTCAGATAAAGAAATACACATGGTGAATAAATATATGAGAAAATGTTCAACATCATTGTTCAACAGAAAAACGCAAACTAAAGTAATGCTGAGATTATATCTCACCCCTGAAAAAATGGCTAATATCAAAATATTAATCAATAACAAGTGTGGGAGGGACTGTGGGGGAAAAGAGACCCTTTTACACTGTTGGGGGGAATGTGGACTGGTACAACCACTGTGGAAATCTGTGTAGAGTTTCCTCAGAACACTAGTATTAGAGGTCTTACTCAACCCAGCTATTCCCCTTCTCGGTATTTTCCCAGAATTAAAAACATCATACCACTAGCACAATTTGTAATAGCTAAACCTTGACAACAATGTACATGCCCATCAACTGAGGAATGGATAAAAAGATGCATTTTTATACAATGGAGAATTACTAAGCTATAAGGAAAGATAAACGCAAGGCTTTTATAGATAAATGGATGCAACTAGCGACCATACTCATAAGTGAAATACATCAGACGCACATGTGTAAATATCATACTGTCTCCCTACTGTAAGAAACTAAATAAGATTACTGTAAGAAAATAAATAAGATTCAAAAGGTACAATAGACATTGTGAAAGGGGAAGAGACTGTTCAAAAAGGAGAAAGTAACAGGATGGGGGAAAGGAGAAAAGAAGGAAGGATTGTACTACTAATTTCTGTTAATTCATTGAAAGGAATAGTTAGTTCTTATGTTATTTGACCAATCTTACATGCCTATATCTGGTAATCTGAGCATCTACTGTGAAGATAATAATATGCAATATAATAATCATTATTAATTTCCTATCATCTTGTTTTGAATTTCAGTATCATTTTTATTGTTTTTATTATTGTCTTTAAAATAAAAAAACTGTTTTATTATTTTAAAAAAAATCTCAAAGCTGACATTTATTGGTTGTGATTATTGATTTAGTGTTTAACATTTAATATTAGGTTATTATACTTTTATTTAAAAAATTCCAGTTTAGGAAATCTTTGCCTGTGTCTATGGCTCCAAGTGCTTCCCCATGTTTTCTTTTAGCAGTTTCCACATTTTCAGTCCTACCTCTTGGACTTTGATCCATTTTAAACTGACTTTTTACAATGTGAGAAGGAGAGATCTAGCTTTGGTCTTATATAAGTTCATATCCTGATTTTCTAGTAGCATAAGAGACTCTTCTCTCCAATGTGTATTTTTTGGTTCCTTTGCCTGAAATCAGGTTGCTGCAGTAGTACAGGTTTATTTCTGTGTCCTCTATTCCATTCCAATAGTCACCATTTCTATTTTCATGCCAGTACAGTACTGTTTTTGTTTTTATGGCTTTGTCATATAATCTGAAATTAGGTGTCATGATGTCTCCATCCTCATCCATTTTTCTTAGGATTGCTTTTGCTTCTCTTGGTCTTTTGTGTTTCCATACAAAATTTAGGATTTTTTTCTAGTTTTGTGAAGAAGATCATTGTATTTTTATGAGGGTTTCATTACATCTGTAAATTGCTTTTGGCAATATGACCATCGTGGCAATATTAATCCTGCCAATCCATGAATATAGGAGATCTTTCCATAGTCTGGTGTCTTTTTCAATTTCTTTCTTCAGTTTTCTAAAATTCTTCATTGTAGAGGTCTTTCACCTCCATCGTTAAATTGACCCCCCTATGTATTTTATTTTATTTGAGTCTATTGTGTATGGAATTGTTTTCCTAATTTCTTTCTCAGCTAGTTCATTACTGAAGTTTAGTAAAGCTATGGATTTTTATTGTTGATTTTATATCCTGATACCTTGCTGAATTAATTTATCAGTTCTAAAGTGTTTTGGTGGAGTCTTTAGGGTGTTCTAAGTATAGAATCGAATCATTTATATGCAAGGATAACCTAACTTCTTCCTTTCCTATTTGTATCCTTTATATTTCTTTTCACTTGCCTAATTTCTCTAGCTATACTTTTAAGAACTATACTGAATAATAGTGGTGAGAATAAACATCCTTGCCTGTTTTTTTTATGACAGGAAATGCTTTCAGTTTTCCCGCATTCTGAGTGATGCTGCCTGTGGGTTTGTCAAACATGGCCTTTACTATATTGAGGAATGATCCTTCAGTACCTTCTTTCTTTAGGGCTTTTATCGTGTAGTCCTGAACAGAATGACAATAGCACAGGGAAAAATAGCAAAAATCAACAAATGGGACATCAAATTAAAAAGATTCCTCACAGCTTGAAAAAAAAGCAACTAACAGAGTAAAAAGACAGCCTGCAGAATAGTAGAAAATCTTTACCAGTTACTTTTCCAATAGAGGATTAATATCTAAAATACATGAAGAACTCAAAACCTTAATACCAAAACCCAAGTAGCCAAATCAATAGACAGGCAAAGGAACTGAGTAACACTTTCAAAAGAAGTACAAATGACCAATAAGTATATTAAAAAAATTCAACATTTTTAACCATTAGGGAAATGCAAACTAAAACTACATTTTGATCCCATTTCACTCTAATCAGAATGATCACAATAAATAATATAAAAAACTATTAACGCTGCTATGGCTGTGGGAGAAGTGGAACCCATTTCTCCTTTGTGGGAATGTGAATTGGTAGAAGCTACAATGAAAATAACATAGAGGCGCCTAAAGTATACAAAGCGTGACTTAAAACTGTGGTGAATATTTAAATTTTTTAAAAAACTTATTACAGTGAATGACACGGTCCCAAGAAAAATGGGCAAGTAAGTGTGTTTGAAGCAAGGGAGAGTATTTTTAGTATTCTGAGGGAGATTAATGATGATGTATCTTTTACTCTAATAGATTTTTTAAAATTTAGCGTTTTTTGATCTCACCTTATTAATCAACAGGTGTCAGTTGAAACATTATGGTGGACTTCATCCACCTTATTCACTGCAGCTGGCACTGTGCAACTTTGGCTCTTTCTCAAAATAGAAATGATGGAGAAATGTAAACATTTTGAATTGATTCAGGACATGCAGGTAGCCATGATAGCTCAAGTAAGGACACTCCTGAAAGGGTTTTCTGAACTATTTCCGTGGTAAGAATGCTTCCGTGGGGATAAGTGTGTTGGAAAGAAGGGGAAGTGTATTGAGGGGCACTAATGACAATGTGTGTTTCAATGTAATACTTCCTTTAAAAAATCACTGTATTTTTTACTATATATGTAGCACTACCATTTGTTTTGGTTATACCACTCCTTGGTATGCCCAAAGGAATTAAAGTCAACAAAGTATAGAGATAACTGTATAGTCATGTTTATTATGGCTAAGTTCACGATAGCCAAGACATGGAACTAACCTAGATGCTTGTCGACAGATAAATGGGTACAGAAAATGTGGTATATATACATGATAGAGTATTATTCAGCCACAAGGAAGAACAGAAGTCTGCAATTTGCAAGAAAATGGATGGGTCTGGAGACCATTACTTTGAGCAAAGTAAGTTAGACTCAGAGAGATATACATTGCATATTCTCCCTAATATTGTATGTGGAATCTAACAAAGAAAATAGAATGGAGACTATGATTAGGCAAGAGGAAAAGGTAACACAAAGAGGGAGGGAATATAAAGGTAGGTTACTGGAGAATGGACCTGAGAAAAATATAAACACTCAACTCTAAAGGAATATGAAATTAGGGAAGAAGGCAGGGTGGGAGAGGTGATAGGAAGGTGAAAATTGTCAAAGTATGTACATGTATGAATTTGTGAAATGAAACTTTTCTGAACTATTTCCTTGGTAAGAATTAATTAATCTGCATAATTAATTAATCTGCATAAAAAGAGAAAAAACTAGTTTAAAAATAAAATATGCTACGTTAAACATCTTGTTGTAATCTAAAGTGAGCAAATGAACCTAAACTAGAACATATGATTAGATTATAAACTCATTAGGAAAAAATATTTTAGTGCCTAATATAATATTTTGTCCTTATTAGCCACTGGGATACTTGTAAATTGAATTAAATCAATAAATTTCTATATAGGATGGTATTTTCATCCCTAATATACAGGTAGCTATATGCTTGTTTAAATGCCTTTTGATGATGTACAGTTTTGCATTAATCTTTATCACATTGTAAATCTGTTTTACATGGGAGCATGATCAAAACACGATTTAGATGAATTCAGGAATCATCATGGTTTGACTACTGACTAATCTCATGATTTAAGGCTAGTCATTTAAGCCTAAATTTGCATTCAGATTTAAAAATTATTTTACAGGTTTTGATATACACAAGATTGTGGGTATTATAAACACTAAATAATGATATACAACAAAAGTGATATTATTCAGACATTCATATCAATTTATTTTATTTGAAAAAAATTCTCTAGATAGGAGAAAGGTAGGTCACACAGGAATTATATGAAAGAGAATACAATAATTTTAACCTATGGAGTAATAATAATTTTAGCTAAGACAGTTCATATTAGTGCAACAAATTTTACTAAAACTTATGGGCCTAACATAATCATCTTTGGTACAGTTTGCCCCTAGGTTGTTTTCTATTTTGTTTTTGTTTTAATTTGTATCCCTGGGCCTATTTTAAACTAGGCCTCTTTTTTGTTGTTTGTTTTACACAGTACCTTGCACTTGAAAGACTCTTAGGTGGTTAAAAATCTTTGATCTTGCAAAACATACATTTTGATTTGTAAAAGATTCAATAGAAAATTAACAGGATTAAAATATGAATATATAATTGTGGCTTTCTCTATAAAATTACCTCTCTGACTAGAAAAATATGTAAACTAAATTGTGCTGTTAACTCATTTTACTCCACTACCTGTTGATTTTAGCAGTTATTCCAGAAGCAATAAAATTTCAAGCCTGGTATTACTTACCAGATAACCTTTTCTCTGATTTGTTTTCCTCTAATGTAGCCTAAACACTCCACAGTTGTTTATGTCCTTTTTTCTAGAATGTAAGCTTTTAGAGGCATGCTTGTATCCATCACTGGTAGTTTTTAAATTGAAAATATTCTTGATAAGAATTTATTAAAAGAAAGATAACGGATTTCACACAATTAATAAAGAAGGGTTTCCTAATTACGGAGAACCGAGGCTTGTCTGCAAATGTCAGATTTTGAAAGGCTTTTGTCAAGCCTAAAAGTAAACAAAATAAGGAAAAGTGCTACTTTAAACCACATTAGAGCCTGAGGCAAAGATGGGGTAATACTGACCCCATCTTTATTTAAATATTTGATCCATTATGGATTTTGTGCATTAATTTTGATTTTACTAATGTGGTGAATAAAATATCATTTGTCTGGGTCACTGGGTGTATAGCACCCTCTTAAATTTTGTACTTAAGGAGACTGACTCATTTACCTCACCATAGTCTTGCTAAGGAGCTCAAATGCCAAAGGAAATAAATAAATAAAAGAAGAATTAAGTAAAAGAAAGATAAGATTCTTTAAATTGTGAAGAGAACAGGCAAATCTTTAGCAAATGTGATTAAAAAATAAAGAAGAAAATAAATATATGCCATACCAAGTAGGAATTGATTTTAAAATTCTGAAGAAATGAATAATTTCCTAGGAAAATAGTAAATTACCAAAATTGACAGGGAATAAGGGGAAAAACTGACTTGATCAAACACAAACTAAACTAGGACCCTACTTTTTATAAAATAACTGTGCCTATTTTAGAATTAGAACTGTTTATCGGTCTAAAGTTTTAGGTGGAAGAGAGTAAATCTTATAACTAAGCACACTGTGCACAAAGCCTTGAGCCAGAGAAAAATTAAAAACTAAAACCACTAATGAATAAAGATATAAAATTATAATTAAAATATGTTTGAGAAAATTGAACCCAGCTGTGAATTAAAGAATAATAAGCTATCATTATGACCAAATATGATTAATTCCAAAAATAAAGTATGGATTATCACTAGTAGCTCCAACATAATTTTATGCCAAACTAAATCCTACAAATCTTATGATTATATAAATAAATGTTGAAGAAGCACTTTGTAAATTTAGAAAAGAAACTCTAAGTAAATACAAATAGTAAAGAGTATCTAAAGGTGAAAGACACAATTTGCCCAAATCAACAGCACACATCATATTGAATAGTGAAATCATAGTTACTCGTAAAAACCAAGAACTACTGGGGCAAAGACTAATAACATTATTGTAATGTACCTCACTATAGAGGTGCAAATACAATAAAAGTAAATATCATATGTGGCTTAAAATTAGAAATGAAAATAAAAAATATTTTTTGTAGATTATATGATATGACTGTATACCTAAGAAAGCTGACACTGTACTAAAGTTGTTTCAGTTGTTAATAAATCTAGTAAAATGGCTAGGGTATATATAACATATATAACAGTTATATAAAATGTAAATATGTAAAAGCCACTTGGTTTTCTCTATATGAGCAACTAATCAGCAATGGCAATGGCAAAAGCTTGATTAAATTATACTCCATTAAACAGTTAAATATTATAAATATATAATATAGCCAATTATATTTAGTAATAAATATAATAAAGACATAAATATAATTTGTATAAGTCTACACAAAGAAATTCTAAAACTATCAAAAGTTTAAGGATAAGAATTGATAAAGGAATTTATTGGAAATCCTCAAAGAATTTGATCCCTCTGATACTAAACATTTCATATGATGACAATTTCAAATCCCACTGGGATTGTTCTGGAACTTTGCAAGAGCTCTTGTAGGAAGTTACATACATTTGGAAAAAGAATACTCAGAGGTACACTTCTAAATCAGATGTTAAACTTAATATAAAAATGATAAAATATTGACACTATAATGGAATATGTATATTTTAAATTCTTTATTCTGTCCCACTATTCTGTTCATTCTTATGTCCATTCATATAAATGTATACTGTCATGACAACAGGTCACCTATTCTTAACAAGCAGAAACATAATGGTTTATTCAATAAATGAAGATGACAACCAGTGATTCACCTCTAGAAGGAAATAAAATCAAATTCTCATTGCAAATATACAAAATATATCTAAAATAGGCTCTAGACTTTTGAATACTTGACTTTAGTAAAATAAAACTTATGAAACCTTCCAAAGATATTGAAGATTATGTGGAGCCACCTGAGAGAGAGAACAGAAGGCAGAGGAAGGGTTTGACTTTTTAAACAAGACAGCAAACCCGAAGAAAACAGTAAGAAAAACAAGCCTAAATATTAGTGTCTTCATACCTACTTCAGAGGTTTTCTAGAAGCCCTAGTCGTCTGATAAATAGGACAACTGCATACTAACATTTTGTGGCACATTAATACTTTTTATTTTGCATCACCCCAGAGCCTACCCAGGTTGATCTACATTATCAACCACAGTATTTGCATTCACATTGAATTATTCATAATTTTAAGAGATGTTCCTAGAATGATATTGAAATCGCAGCAACCTAACCATCATGCTGCTCAAGTGGGACCTGGAGTTTATTACCTTCCAGTGGTGGAATCAGGTCTGCTTTCTAACATTTTACGGACTCCCTAAGGTACAGAAAATTGTCTATGGACTCTGCTGGGAGACAGAAAATCTCAAAAGCAAACAGCACCATCTTTCCACTCAAGATCAGGTATGTGTCCTGATAAAGCCCCCAAAGCACTGAATAAGCGTTGCCTGTTGGGATATGTGGTAATACTTTAAGAAGCATTATTAGTTGGGTGTGGGAGTGACTCCAGCACTCTGGGCAACAAATTTCAGCTGAGCCTGTGGGCACCTTACTGACTTGACTTAGAAAGACCCTGTCACCAAATAAAGAGAAAAAAAAAAAAAAAGATTTGGGGATGTAGCTTGGTGTGAAAGCCCTGGGTTCAATCCTCAGTACTGAGAACAACAACAAGTAAAACTAAAAAACATTAAGAGTGATTACTCAGAAGAAGCAATGGGAAAAATAGTCATTTCCATTTTCTTCTAGGTCTCTGATGTGTGTTGAAGCACATTCCTTGTAAGTATACTACTTAAATGATTCTATTTCCTAAATAGTATTTTTAAAACTATTAAGAAAGAGAATTGATGAACAAACAGATAGAAAATGGTTGCTAAATTCTAAGCAATCATTTATAAACTTTCACTTAACAGGTCTGTACAGAAAAAACATTTATTTTCAGATTTTTGACTTTTTTTGGTTTTGTTTGTTTATATGTTTGTTTGTTAAGAGAGGGTCTCTCTATGCATTCCAGGCTGGCCTTGAACTCAGTATGTAGCCCAGGCTGGCCTCAAATTTACAGCAGTCTTCCTGCCTCAGCCTCCTGAGTATTGAGATTATAAGCATGTGCTACCACACCAGGCTTTTTCTCTGTTCTTACGTATTCATAAGGATAAATGCCAAAATTTTAGTCTTACAGTTTAAAGGGATGCATTTTCTCCAGTATTACTAAAGAAACTGGAATGCCAAATTCAGAAAGTTGGCAAGCAAATCTCATGCAATATCACAGAAAAAAAAAAATACCCTGGGTCTGTGTTTCATGTTTGCTTGTTCACAGACTCTCTTTGAGAAGAATTTAATCTACAATAACTACGTCTCCTGGCATATTTCAGGCCACCCGTGAATTTAATTAGTTATCATAATTTATTGAGTGCCTACTATGTGATTAGGATAATTGTTTGCTTTTATTCTAGGTGTTGGCCACCCCCAACACATGGGAAATCTCAGACTACTGGAATCTTGTGCTTTATTTCTGATAGACTTGGCAAGAAAAGAAATATTTCACTATTACTTGGCTCAGCTGACTGTACAGTCTACTGGCTAAGTCAATTTAGACAGAGGATTTATTCAAAATGATACCATTAGGGACTAGCTCGGGGATCAACTCTGGAAAGAGTCTGATCTAAGAAGAGCTTTTCAGTGCTCCACTAAAAAGTGGCAGCATTGGGAACAGACTACAGGAGGACCATCTTTTCTAGCTAACCTCTGAGACCCTTGGTCAGTGCAAGCAGGAGGCAGCCAGGAGCTGCCATTCCAAGGGATGAAGCTGCTCTGCGGATGAACTGCTTGTCTTCTCTGTGCTCTTCAAGGCCTCTGCTTTCATTACAGTGCACAACGCAGTTCGCACCGCACAGTGTTTTAATGTGACCCTTAGGAAGTGCGCACTCCCAAACAAGTCCACGCTACCATTTATTTTTTGGATCTGTTACTACCTAAAAAACTTGAGCATGTCCCGAATTGCACATTATGGGGAACAACCGTGCCAAGAATTTAACAAATAGGGAAACGATCAGTCCTAAAGTGATAATTATCTAAGATCTCTAACTAGTCATTCATCTGACTCATCCATTACAAAAAGCAGTAGACTTTTTTGTCCTCCTGAAAGTCTTGGTACTTCTTGATATTTTAAATTTTTATTTTTTTAAAAAAATTAAATATAGGGGCTGGGGATTTAGCTCAGTGGCAAAAGCGCCTGCCTGGCAAGCGCAAGGTCATGAGTTCGATTCCCGGTACCGGAGAAAAACCAAAAAAAAAAAAAAATTAAATATAGTTTCATTCAGACTCCAAATCATCACCTTTCTTTAAAAGTATATTTTCTACCTAGATAAGCATGTATATGTGTTCACTGACAACTGTATATTCTGGGGTGTTTTTGTACCTGTTTAAATAACACAATTTAATTGGGAAATTTTCTATGCTACTTCAGAAATTGTATTACTTACATTAGAGATCACAAGGGAGTAACTGGCTTAGAAATAATTTTATCACATTAAAATGTGCATTTAATGTATGCTAATTTTATTTCAAAAGGCTCATATGAGAATCTTAGGCTTGGTGGCCTGTGTACAGTATTGGGCGGTATCTGGATTGGGAATGGCTTGCGTGTCTGGAAGCAGGACACACAATTACCAGCTCTCTGCATTTCTTCATTGATGAAACTGCAGCTAATACTTATTCTCGGCCACAAAAATGTGGTTTATACTAATACGTGAGCTGAACAAAGCAGTGTTAACATGTTATTATTCACCTTAGAGCCCTAAAAAAACTGAAGAAAATATCCTCTATGATAGCAGCAATTTATGATAGACTCTGTGTGGAGATTTATACATTTTGGAGGGTAATATTTGATATGGCAGGAGAGTAGGTTTGTGAGTAGTTAGTAAAACCTATTATTCAGAGCTGGTCCTGGCTGGGACCTAAGGATACCTTCATGTTACACGAGGAGGCACTAGGGTCCACGAGTTAAATGACTTTCCTGAAGACAGTCTGGGGGCGATGAGCAACCAAGCCGTAGTGACAAGAATGATTTTCTAGCTGTGTCCTTTGTCCTGTCTTCTAGCATGTATTTATGTGTTCAGAGAAATGGGAAAATAATAAGTGCGGAAACTGGGTCTTCCAATGTTAACCAACAAGTAGTTATTATTCAGTGACACCTTTTGAGTAACTGCAACTGTGATCATTACAGAAGAAAGAAGAGCAATTTCAAAGAGGGATAGACCCATCAAAAAATCTGAGATCCTGTAAGCCCAGCATTGTGGGAAGCAGAGGGAGGGAGATAGTAAATTCACGCCCAACTCTGGCAATTTAACAGTTTTGTGGGATTCTGTCTCCAAAAACAGAACACTTGAAAGGAGTGCGGATGTAACTCAGTACACCCGATCCTAAATCTGAGCTCACTGTTTAATTTTTTAATTTTTGAGAAACTGGGGCGGGGGAACATGGTTGTGAGGTTGTTTGGACGAGGACCGGTCCAATGCAGGAATTTATAGCTTACAGTCGCAGGCACTCTGGGACACGCCAGGGTCAGCTCGGCAGGGGAGGCAGGCAGCACCGGCAGGGCTCGGGACCCCATCGGTCCAGGCTCCCCAGACGCCCCGCGTCGGCCCCAGCCCGCCGCCCCCTGAGGCTGCACCCCGGCTGGGCGCCTCCAGGGCCTCCGGGCCTTCGCTGTGGATCCCGAGGGCGGGCGCAGGCGCTCGGGTCGCCGAGAGCAGGCCGGCCTGGGAAGCGGGCCTCGTACCTCGGAGTCCGGCGTGCTTGCAGTCTGGGTCATCCCTCCGGCCTTGTAGGCCCCAGCACTTCCCACCAGCGCCGCAGCCAGGTCCGGGAGGGACGCGGCCCTGGTCGCCTGGGCAACGGGGTGGGGCGGGGCCAGTGCCTCTGCCTAGCGTGCGGCGCGGGCGGAGAGCTAGGCGGCTGGAGAGCGCGGCGTGCAGGAGCCAGCCCGCTGCAGGCGCCAGCCTGTTGCAGGCGCCTGGTGCGAGCGCGCCGCTCCTTCTTCGGGAATGTGAGAGCGAGATGCGTGATTAGAACTCGGACCACCGCTAGATATTTGAGCCGAAGTAATTTTTGTTATTTTTTTGAAGTTCCATGATAGTACTGCGGTCATGTTTAGAGGAAAAAAAGGACATACACGCCCAGAAATTTAATGATGGTGAAATGACACGAAGTCTGTATTTTACCCACAAATAGAGGGAGGGGGCTATGGGAAAGGGTGGAGGCGCAGTGCATGAACCGAGATGGGGTGCGGCGAGGGAAGAGTTGCTGGAGTACTTTATTCTTTCTAAGCTGTTATCTATTTGACCATTTCCGCAATAGAGACTCTTACAAACAAGATACATCTCATAGAAGTCTGAATACTTGGGCTTCTCCTGATGATCCACACCTGTTTTGCAAATGGGGTGTATTGTGCTTGAATCTTCATATATGGAGGTTGACATGCTAACTGTCACAATCAGATATGATTTAAATGCTTCAGTTCCCTCATCGGTAAAATGAGATAACTCTGTTGGCCTCAGAGCCTCATGGGGAGGATCTGGCAAGCTGTTATGTATGGAAAGGTTAGACCAGCCCTGGCTTCTAGGAGTGGTCTGTGAGCGCCAGGCAGGATAGGGCTCCTGTTAGGTTTCACCTGGCTACTCAACTTGTACACAGCTGTGCGGTACTGTTTCTTCCCTGATAGCACTTTGCCTTTCAGACCAAAGTTAATACCTTAGCTGTACACAACCTCGTAACTGCGCCTTTTTTCAAATGACCTCACAGTTCGAATAACTGTACATCCCTTGCACCGTCTCTAGTTTTTCGTCTGTGTGGCTGTCACTTTAAGTGCATTGTGCTATTCCCCTTCTCGATATTATTTTCACTCCTGAAGGACCTAGTTCGGTTTTCATTAGGAAATATCAACTCATGTCTTTATGGTTTTCCCATTTTAAAAGGACTGTATTAGAATTTCATCAATTACCGAAAATACAACCAATGTAGAGTGATTGCCAGAGTTAGTACAGGAGTCACCACCTCTCAAAATTATTATGATGCTCGCTTTTTCCATAGTTTGCTTTTGATCTCTGTTCCACCTGAAAGTAGCTGCTCACCTCCCGAGAGGTTAGAATACTTAGCATTCTTTAAATTTTGTGTTTGCTAAAGTGCTCAGACATTTATTTCTCCTAACAAGTTCTAGTTTTCTCAAAGACTGATTTGATTTTCTGGCTTTTAATTGCTCTTTTCTTTGACAATTGTTTAAGATGTTCAGCACCCTTTTTGGTTTGGGCCTCTAGAACTAGATGGAATATTCCATGTAAGATGGAATCCATTCTATCAGTATCAGGAAGGTGACACCAAGAAGCAAGAGACTGTTTTGTGGGAATTCCAATTTTACTCTAACACGTTTAATGTAATTTATTAAACAAGTCAGTATTCAGGAGGCATTTCAATTTTATGGGGCAGAAATATCTTGCTCGCCAAGGAGTGATATTGCAAATCCACTAGTCTGAAGGATACTTTTTAATTTGCACACTTTGGAGGCAATTTTGGCCTCCCACTTCTTTTGCAGAGAGGTGCCAACAGCAGGTGCCATGCTTTCTTACAAAGAAAAGTCAGATATGTCTTCCTCCTGGGTCTCTTTTGGAGATAAAGATGAAATCAAAGACTGGAACATTTATTTGTTATCTTATTGTTTACTGTTGTAGGGCTGAAAGATAAAGGAAACATATGGGACTTGTAGTTACAATTATGTTTTTGAGCACGTTAATCACGTTAACTGACTTTTACCACGTTACAAAACACAAGTGTCTTGGTACTATTTGATGAATTTGGATTAGCTCTGTATCAATGAAAGAACTGTAATATACATACGTATGATCACCTCAACATTTTACAAGTATAAGTAGGTTTTCTTGAAGAGGAATATTTTCATTATTGTATGAATTTGAGTATTGGAAAAAGTATAATTTTAAATACAGGAGAATTGACATGTAGAAAAGACATATGACAAGTACTGGTGATTGGGAACAGCAGTATACCACCAGTAGTACTCACAGTGAATATTCAGCTATCTCTTAGGATGGATAAAAATTTCTACTTTTCATTATTTTATGTCAGTGGTTCATTTTAAGTATTAATAAAGTTTCTCACTACTAAATAAAATAATGTCTCTGATATGGTTAATGCCATAGTAGTAGTTCAAACATGGTGATTCCTGAGATCTTCAGTCTATTAAGTGACCCCTATAACAGCCTTAAGAGTGTTAAGCAGGAGAAATTGTAACATGTCCTCTAATGGGTAATGAGAGAACATAGAATTCTGCAGATGAAACTTACATACCACATCGTAGTTAGGCTTTAATGACAGTAGCATTATAGATGCAAGAAGAAAAAAATGTAAAAAGATAAAAAGAATAAATGTCACATGATCATCTCAATAGATGAAGGAAAAGCCTTTGACAACATTCAGTATACTTTCATGATAAAATCTTTAAGAAAATTAAGTGTAAGAGTACCTACTTCACCATAATAAAGGCTATAAATCATGGCCCCAAGACCAATATAAAATTGAACAGAGAAAATCTGAAAACATTTCCTCTAAAATCAAGCTGGAGACAAGATTGTCTACTCTCACCATTCTCATTCAATATAGTACTTGGAGTTTTAGCCAAAGCAATTAGGCAAGAGAAAGAAATAAAGGGAAAGGAAAAAGTTGAATTATCTGTATTTGAAGATTATAAGATCCTATACTCAGAAGACCCCAAATATTTCACCAGATAGATGACTTTTAGGTTTCATAAACTCAATAAAGTAAAGGGACAAAAAATCAACATGTAAAACTCCATAGCTTTTCTATCATCAGTAATGAACCTGTTGAGAAAAAAATTCCCAAAACAATTCTATTAACAACAGCTACCAAAAAAAAAAATCTAGAAATAATCCTAGCCAAGAAGGTAAAGACCTCGACAGTGAACATTATGAAATAGTGAAGAAAGAAATGAAGAAGATACTAGAAGATTGAAAGACCCTCCATATTCATAGACTGGCAGAATCAATATTGATATAATGACCCTATTACCAGACATGATCTAAATGTGCAATGCAGTCCCTGTGAAAATACCAATGACATTCTTCAAAAATGTAAATACACACTGGAAAAAATATTAAAATTCACGTGCAAGCGCAAAAGACCAAAATAAGCACAGTAATTGTAAGTAAAGAGAGAAATGTTGGAGGAATCATAAAACTTGACTTCAAAATATACTGCAAAGTCATAGGAAAAGAAGAAACATGGTACTAGCTTAAAAAATAGACTTGTAGACCAAGGGATAGAATAGAGGACACAGATATAAACTCATGCAGCTACAGCTATCTCATTCTTGACAAAAGAGAAAAAAACCTTTCTAATAAATACTACTGAAAAAAACCCTAGATATCCAGACATAAAAGATTGAAATTAAACCTCTATCTCTCATTCTGTGACAAAAATCAATTCAAAGTAAATCAAAGACCTGTGTATACAACCAGAAACTTTGAAACTGCTAGAATAAAACATCTAGGAAACACTTCAAGATATGGGCACAGACAATGATTTCCTGAATAGAACTTGGATTGCTCAGGAAATAACATCAAGGGTGGAAAAATAAGATTGTATCAAATTAAAAAGCTTCTGCACAGCAAAGGAAGCAACAAAATGAAAAGACAGCCCTTAGAATGGGAGATCTTTGTTAGCTACTCTTTTCACAGAGGATTAATATCCAAAATATATGAAGCACCCAAGCACATTAACACCAAAGGAAATCACACGATCAATAAATGGGCAAATGAAGCAGACAGACATTTCTCCAAAGAAGAGTACAAAGGGGCAACGACTACATGAAAAAAAAAGAAAAAAAAACATTTAATACCTTCAGCCATCACAGAATGTACAGCAAAACTACACACAGGGATTGCATCTCACCCCAGTCAGAATGACTCATCACAAACACATAAAACAACAAATGCTAGCAAGGATACTGGGAAAAAGAAAGATTATACACTGTTAGTTGGGAATGTAAATTAGTACAGTTATTATGAAAATATGTATGGAGGTTCATTCCTCAAGAAACTAAAAATAGACTTACCCTGTGCTTCCACTGTATCACTCTTTGGTATATACCAGAAGATACTAAAGTCGGACTAGTACAAGGGTACCATATACATTTTTATTGCAGCATGCTTCACAGTAGCCAAGCTACGGAATCAGCCTAGGTACTCAACAACTGATAAGTGAATATAGAAAATTGGTTTTATACATCTTTATCTATATAATATCACATTATTATATTATGTAATATAGACAATACACTCATACATACACAAACACAATGGAGTGTTATTCAGCCATAAAGAATAACAAAATTGTGCCATTTGAAGAAAGCTGGATAGAACTGGAGAGTGTTGTATTAACTGGAATAAGTGAAACTCAGAAAGACAAGGATAGATATTTTCTCTCTTATGTAGAATCCAGGGCGAAGAAACAACGTGAATGTAGAAGGAGATACTGCAGAAGAGAAGGAGGGCTGGGGAGGGAGAGGAATGGGTGAAGCGGGGTAATGGGGGATAAAAATGACCAAAGAATTTCTATTCATCTATAGATATGCCAAAATGAAACCCATTAACATGCACTAATCAAGAAGACAGAAAATTGAAGAAAGCAACTGAATTTGTAAGTAATTAGTTTTGTTGTTGTTACATACTGATTTGAGCATAGAGAATATTCTGATAATTAATCAATTTTGAATATATTTATGGTTTTATAAACCTCTACCTAGTCCTCAAATTTAGTCTTTTCATTTTCACCAAGTGCCTTAATCTTTGCAAGTCACATGTGAAGTTAAAAGCCTTACCTTTGTGAAAATGCATACGACGTGACCTAGCAAACCTACCCCAGTGTATATGCACTAAGAGTGACTATTATGGAGGGTGGGGTAGTGATTTCTGATAACCGGTTAGTACTATTGTGCCATTATTCAGGTCACGCTACTACTTGACGTCAAAATTCTATACTTTGTCATTTTGGGTCCTTCTGTTAGTTGCTCCTCCTCTAGCCACTCCCTTTACAGAGGATCCTTCTGCTTTTCAGGCAAAAATTCTCTCTCCCAAACCAAGAACTCTTTTCCTTAAAATCTCCTAAAGAGCGTTTTAAAAATTACTCATTTCTTTTTGATCAATTTGTTGAAAAAGTAGCCTCTCACTTAATCAACCTGTGCGCTGCGATCGCTCACCCCTTTTGTTCTCTTAATCAACCTGTGCGTTGTGATCGCTCACCCCTTTTGTTCCTCTGTTGATGGGCATTTGGGATGTTTCCAAGATTTAGCCATGACAAATTGAGGTGCTATAAACACGGGGAATGGATAAAAAAGATGTGGTATTTTTATATAATGGAGATGGAGTATTACTCAGCTATAAAGAAAGATCAACTTGAGGCTTTTAAAGGTAAACAGAGGCAATCCGAGACCATAGTCATAAGTGAAATAAATCAGACTTGCCAGTGTAAATATTGTATTGTCTCCCTAGTGTAAGAACCTGAAAGAGTAAGTAAAACCCAAATGGTACAGAAGATATTTTGAAAGGGAAAGAAGTTACTCAAAGGGAAGGAGCAACTGGGATGAGGGAAACGAGAAAAGAAAGAAAGGAAAGGAAAAAAAAAATATATATGTATATACAAGGATAGCTGGGAAAATTGTACTGCTGATGTCTAATGGTTCATTGAAAGGAACAGTTAATACTTAATTTTTTTTTCTTGAGCAGCTTTACATGCTTATATTTGGTAATCTGAACAACTAATTTGAAGACAACAATATGCACTATAACAACTGTTGTTGAATTCCTTCGATCTTGTTTAGCAAAGCTCTGCATCATTTCTAATTTTTTTATTACTTCTTATTCTCTTTAATGGTTTAGTCAGTCTTGCAGTCTTACATCTGGTAATCTGAACAACTTTATTGAAGTTAATAATACGTAATACAACAGCCATTGTTAATTCCTTACATTTTGTTTTGAAATCCTTTATCTCTTTTATTGTTTCTGCATTGTTTTGTTTTTGTCTTTGTGGCTGTTAGTTTGTTCTTTTTTAAATTCTTTTAAAAAAATTTTCAAAACAAACCCTGTCTCCTCAAGCGTTACCCCTGCTGCCTGTCCTCCTTGTTACGTGAACACTCGCTTTTGCCTCTCATATCCGCTCTCCACCCTTTTCCTCTAGGCCGTGTGCACTGGGAGGCTGACTGTTCTAGGCTCTGTCGGCTGGATCTACCATATCACTTACTCTGTCATTTATGGTTGGGGTTGGCCAACACAAGCACTAACAGGTAAGTGGAAGGTGGAGGAGTAAGGTCAAGTTTCGCATTCTCCCTGTTCCTCCCTTGTAGGATTACAGATTAGAAGCAGTTGAATTCCTACACCAAAGGCCTGCAAGGCTGCAGCCTGCCCCTCAGCCCTTTGGCACTGCTGTTCTCTCAAATTTGGTAATCACTTCTCTCTTTACCTCTTTTCAGGCCTGACCATAGTAATGGCTCCCTCCTGGGATGCTTCACCACCCCTTGTTGATTTCCTTCATGTCTCCCTATATATTTGTCAATCTTTCTTTTACTACACTTTCCACTTTCCTTAGTTACCATATTTGCGCTTTCTGTTTCCTGATGGAATCTTTGCTGATATCAACAAATATTAACTCCAAAATTTTAACAAGGGAAATTATGTCTGGCTTATTTCATGCCAGTGTTATTGCCAATCATTGCGCAGTGAATCACAGTGTCCGCAAGCGATCCTGGGCACTCGCTGTAGGTTTCTAGACAATTATCTAGGTAGGACTGCACCCCGGCCCCTCACACACCCAGCCAGAGAGGCTGCATCTAAGCTGAGCCATACTCAGAGTTGACAGCAATCAGAGGGATTATAACCACATGTGGGCCCTGCACTACCCATGTCCTGGGAAGCTGGCTGTTTCAAGCAACTTGTACATTCTGCCGGCTGAAAATCCTAACTTTCCAGTGCCAAGCAGACTGTGTAATTCCCCCACTGACAACACTGCTTTAAAACTTGTCCCACATAAAGGTAAAAGAATATATTCCGTGGGCCTTGACTTATCTCTCCAGGCATGATGCGAGGTAGAGGGAGGAACAGTATTTTACTTTTCCTCTTGCTGCTTCTGGTCTTGAAGCTTTGACCTCCAATAAGACTATATCCCTTGACATATGATATTGTGGAATTCACCAAAAGAAAGGAGGGCCGCACCTGATTGGGGTGACTCCTTGTGAGAAAGCTTGTTGCTCACAGATTCACCTGTCCCAGTACGTTTATGCTTATGACCTATACTTTCACTCAAGTTCTGTCAATTGTTTCCACCTATGCAGTGGCCTTTATCGCAATATTTATATTTGTGGTTTCATCACTCCATTTAGCCTGCAGTGAATCATTTTTTGGTCATTGATCCCTATTTGGAAACTGGTAATTTAATGCAAAAATCAAGTTAACAAACTTACACAATGACATAGATATTTGGTGAAAATACTGCAGTTGAGAGATAACCTGCACCTGTTTTCAGAATGTTAGTCAAGGCCCATTGACCCAGATTCCCAAAGCACAAGGAGAACCTTTAAAGGCATGATTTGAGCTAGCATTGAAGTTTTTGACAAAATTAATTCATTCTGCACTTTAAATTTGTGAAATATTTGACTCCCAGGTACCTCCCCAAAGTGGTGAAATATATATGGCCAAATTGTTTCAGTGATTTTTTTCCTTTTAGAACTATCTCAGGCTGGGAATATAGCTCAGGGGAATTGCACCTGTTTCTTAAGCATGGGGTCCTGAGTTTGATTCCTGGCACCAGAAAAAAACACAAAAAACAAAAAACAAAATTGTCTCAAAATAACTGGGGGCTACTTAATTAACAGCAGGAATCTCTACTGTTTTTGAGCACATTTTTGAGGACCCGTTCTCTGGAAGATGGTGAAAGTTTTTGCCCCTTTTTTGCACCATCCTTCTCCCCAAATTGCTTTTAAACAGAGCAATTTCTATGTTGTCTGTGTTACATAATAGCGTTCATGTAAATGTTGGAAGGATGGATTTCCAGCTTTAAGAAGTTTGAAAGCTACCAGATATTTGGCAAGGAAGCTCCATCTCTGGAAATTCTACTACGGTATAATTTCCCAAAGCATTCATTGCCTGAGACATCCACTTTGGCAAATATACAATATTACTGTTATTAAACATTGCTGGAGCATATGCATGCATGTGATTCCAGGCAAGTGAAATAACTTGTATTGCCACACTCAATCAATGGAATCACACTAAGAGGAAGACAGAATGATTTTTTGTAGATGAGGGCACTGAGGCTCAGAAGGGCGAGGTCACTGACCTGGTGTCTTACAGCTAAATATGGGGCAGGCAGGTTGCTAATGGGGTTGAATTGCCATGATTCCACAGCTTAGTTATTCTACCTCACCGCTTCTCACCACTTCAGCTGTGAGGCACACTGTGGAGCTGGGGTGGCAGCTGGAATTGAACTCTGGAGGCCCTGGGCTCATCTCTCCTTCCGTGCCTCTCCGCTTATCCCCGCCAGACCTTCCAGAATACTCTGCAATAACTGCTAACTCGCTTAGCATTTCATTCTTGGCAGTTATCAACCTGGGTACATAGTAATAACCAAAGTCTGAGATGATATGGCTTAGCACCTACCAGGGAGTGTTTGTATTTTATTAGGAGACTTGTGAAGATGGAAAATTCTTTCGTAGCTCAAGTAAATGAGGCTTTAATAAGATTGCCATGCTGTAAGGTTTAGATCTTAGAAACAGGAAATCTTTCCTGGTGGCTTCTTAGACCTCACTTAAAGACAACTGTATTCAACTTACTTGTGTCAGAAGCTGTTACTGTGACTGTCTCTGCTCTCCATAGCTTCTGTTACAGACCTTTGGTAAGCATTCAATAAATAGGCAAAGCAGGACGATGGAAGTGTAAATCAATAGAAAATATTCACAGAGTGATGGCTATTCCCAATTCTACCACAACAAATCACAAATTTTAAGCATTATTTTCTTACACCATCAAAATCCCATATGAATCCTTTTCAGATGAAATGTATTTTCTTGGGTTAAGCATTTATAGTTCAGAAATGTGTGACGTCATTGTGCAGCTTTCAGAAGATTGTGACCAACAATCAGAGAGATTTTTCTGCCAACTTACATTTTCTACATTATCTATTATGGTAGATTGATTGTCTACTATAATAGATAATGTGTGTGCTGGGAGGCTGATTGTCTGTGTGTGCTGGAAGGCTAGGTCTATGAAAAGTATGAGATTATATGTGATACTTCTTAAACTAGCTATCATAGGTTTAATAGTTTCCAGATTGTTTTTTGATGACAGGGTCATCACGTCCATTATGGTGTCACCTCAGGGCTACCAGGATCCACGTAGGCACAGGTTGGGTACAGGTAGTATAGTGAATCCAGGTGAATGAGATTTCTGATCAGCTTTAAGTAACCTTAGGGAAAATGGCTTTATTTTCATGTAATCAAGATAGTTTCTCTTAGAAAATCTTTAAACAACCCATTATGTAGAACTATTAACTTAAAATATTTGCACAGAAAAACAAAAGTAGAAGACTTAAAAATAAAGAAAAAGTGGATGGCAGAACAAAAGCAATGCCCAGACTTGGAGAGAGAAAATGAAGTCCAGTGGAAAGGCAGAGGAGAAGCTGGCATAACATTAGATCACACTCTTGTCATTGGAAGTTCACTGAGATTAAGCCACAGTACTTTAGTAGGTGCTGCTTTGCTCTGGAAGTTTTCTGGTAATTGGTGGGAAGGCTTCCAGGACAATGCCTTCTTTGTGATCTACATCTTCTAAACAGTCTGATATGAGACTACTGTTTTTTCTTTCATCATTAAACTTTTGTAAAATAATTGGTGCCATGGCCATATGCAAAGCTTACTGATACAACAAGCTTATAGCTCAGTAGATGAGTTAGGTAGCAGAAATATGTTTAAAATTAGATTTTAAGGGCTCTGTGGGTTACTATTGTCCTGGCAGCATATTGGTGATGCCTGGCTATTCTTTATGTGGCAAATTTCTCATATGAGCATTAGTGGTAGAGTCTAATGGTCACAGGTGGAGGACGCAAGGACAGTCGAAGGTCAGAATGTGCACCTGAATGCTAATTACTCGCTTCTCTTGCCTCCTCTGAAATCCATGGGCAGAATTACTTTTATTCTTTTGACTGAACAGGAAAGAAATCATTTTTCTTGTGGACACATAAGCTCTTGAAGCAGTCCTCTCCATTCTTTAGAAATAGTATAAGGAAGGCCCTGAACACATGGATGAGATGATCAATAACTTCCCTCTTTGCCCTTTTCTTCTAAATTGGCTTGGGTTGCACATACATACACAAATGCAGTAGTACAGTTTTGCTTGTAACTCTGCCTCTAACCATAGTGCTTAATTATAGTATTATACTGAATATCAGGAACAAATATGGAACAAAAGAATTTTTCTCCCACCAATAAGATCATCTAAAGTTGCTGACAATATACATGAAGGCATTTTTCTTCTTAATTTATCCAACAAAATTTTATGTGCCTAGTGTCAGACACTTGACTGAGCACTTGGTTATAGAAGAGACAAAAACACTGTCTTCTCAGAAATTTCATTCTATTACATTCATAAGCCTAGGTTCTATTTCTAAGTACACAAACTATTATTTTGAAGTCTAAGAAGTTCAGATCTACAAAGAGCCTGGTGTGATACATGATATTTTTTAAAACTGGAAATTGTATCCCATTGGCTGATGGTTAATAGTTTATTTAGAAAGTAGTGAGTGCTATGGGGAAAAAAATAGAACAGACTGAGGCAGATCCAGAGTGTGGGGTTGAGGGGAATTTGGGCATTTGTTTGTATTTTGGTACTGGAGATTATATCTTGGGCCTTCCTCACACTGAGCTACGTTTAACCTTTTTTTATTTTTTTCTGAGACAGGCCTGGCTAAGGTGTTGTGTTACTCAGGTTGGCCTCAGAATTTTGATTCTTCTGACTCAGTCTCCCACAGTACTGGGATTACAGGCTTGCACTACCTCATCCAGCTTTGATGTAGTTTTAAGTAGGATAGTCAGGATAGGCCCAGAAGAAAAGATAACAACTGAATAAAGCTTATCATTGTCTCTATCATAACTAGCACTCTGATAACAGCTTTCTGTGCTTATCTTCCCTAAGCCTTATAACAGATGTAATCACTGAGGCTTAAAGAAGTTAATTATTTACCCAGTATTGCAGAGCTATTTAGTAAAGGTGATAGAATATAAAACTCAGAATGATCTAATTAAGATCACGAGTTACATTATACTGTACCATGTCTCTAAGCAATAGTTTACAAGCTATATTCAGTGGCTCTACCAAAATTTCACTTTATATTAGTTTCTGAAAACATCTATAGTTACCCATAGTTTCAAACTGAATTCAAAAGCATTTTCTCAAATAAGGTGTAATCTCCTTAGGCCGTATTAGAGGACCCTGAGCTGTTAAAATGTGTGTAAGGTATGTTTTGCATGTGTGATGTTTCAAACTATGCATTTTAATAGTCCATGCTTTTTCATTGGTTAAGAATGTTTTAATTTTGTGTGATTAAAAAAATATCATGCTCTTGCCTCTTTGTCTTCATAAAATTGTAAAACAATTTTATAAAATATTGTATATATTTTGTATTGCGTATAAATATATCTACTCAGTACTCAAGTATAGCATGAAGTAGAATGTCTGCTGGTTGCATGTTTGCTACATATTAGAATCATGGATAAGGGAAGCTATAACATATTTAGATAAAATCATAGGAAAGGTTGTTCCAGTAATGTCCATTATATTGAGGGCTTTTTTTTTTTTTTACCTGACTTGTATTTGAGAAAAGCTAAGATATAATTATTGACTAAACCTTGATTTTATCTTAAACTGTGAATTACCTAATTGAAGAGTCCAAGACTGCCTAAGAAGCTTTCTTTTTTAAACTGGCATTTGCAATTATTTATATAGATCAAGTTTTTTTTTAATGCTAGAAAATCAACTCAGAATATTGATTTCACGTAAGGCTGAACCTTACATGACTAGGAATAGACTAATTATGTCAGTTCTTATAGTTATAGACAAATATATGTTGTAATAAGTAAATGTATGTTTAGAGTGGCAATAAATACATGTCAAAATAGACTATCAATACTGTATTTATACAAATTATATTTTTACTTATTTACCTAGTAAAGCTTAATTAAGAATATCAGGGAAGGGTTGATACCCATTCATATAGACATGGAAGTGCATTTCTAAAATTGAAGCTACCTAAGGAAGTAAAACAAAAGCAGGTTTTGCTCATAATTCCTCTACATGAAATAAGGGAATATGGTTCCTTTTGTGAATATAAACAGTCCAATGTCCAAAATAGTTTGTTTTTCTTTCTCTCACTTCATCTGTATAACTGTACCATTAAGGCGGTAGAATAGTATAAAAACTTTTACAATTCTATTAATCACTGACTTCAGCCTTCTGAGGTGGGAAGGTGGTGCTGGGGAGGTGGGTGTAAAGAGAACATGCACTAGAGTTTAAGTTGCCATTACTGTGTCTATAAGCCCTTCACAATTTTATGCCTCTACTCTGGAATCATTTGCAGATTAACAACTACAGTTCCTCTTATCTCAGTAGAAAATAGTTGTTCTTTGGCCGGTAGTAGAGGGACACACATTCTTGGTATCGTTTCCATAAGAATTACTTTGGCCACTGTATTAGTTAGGGTACTCTAGAGGAACAAGTTCAATATAAAATATATGTATGATTAGGCAAGGATTTATCAGGTAAGCTTACAGGATCAGCATCAGAGGAGGCCCAGCGGCTGTCTGTCAAACCAGAGACAGAGACTGCAAACTGGCCTTCTGGGAGCAGACCTGAAGCGCCGCGGGATCCAGGAGCAGTCTGTGGCCCAAGGCCTGATAACGTACCACGGAGTCTGGTGCGAGTCTGTGTGGGAAAGCTGAAGCGTCTGCGCTGGAGACCAGAAGGACCTGGAGAGCAGTGTCTGAGGGCAACGGTGAACCCTGAGCTCTTTCAAAGATTTCCTTCTTTTTTCCCTTTATATTCTGACCAGGCTACAAGCTGTTGGTGGTGCTATCCACGTCTGGGATGAGTCTTCTCTCCTCCGTTTGCAGCCTCCCTGCCAGCCCTCCATATGTCACTAATCCGCTAGGGAGGAGCTCTGGCTTCAGATCACGATGACACCACAGTTAATGATCACAGCCACGACAGTAATTGTCTTCCGTGGTCGATTCATATTTTGAAGATGGTAGTCGGGCGTGGTGGCGCACTCCTGTAATCCCAGTACTCGGGAGGCTGAGCCAGGAGGATCGTTGTGAGTTCGACTGGGCTACAAAGTGAGCTCGAGGCAAGCCTGAACTGCATAGCGAGACCCTGTCTCAAAAAGACAATAAAAAATAAATAAATAAATAAATAAATAAACAAACATATTTGAAGATGGCTTTAACTATGTGTAAATTATGTCCTAACATGGGGACATTAACTAGAAAACTTTTGCACTGAATTAGTAGAATTATTGAAATGAATATAAAGTAATAAGAAAAAAGACAAATATCCCTTTCCCCAAAGAAAAATAAGTAAATGTGTAAGTGGCATTGCAAAAGAAGAAATATTAAAGAAAGAAATACAACGAAGTATTCAAGCTCATTAACACTAAATAAAATGCAAGTTAAATAATCATAATATCTCTTGCTGATCAGAATTGTCCACCATATGGGTGAGTAGATATTACTATGAACTTTCATTAGACATGCAAATTTGTATTCATCTGAGACTGTGCATAAAATATTGAGTTTTCTTACTTTATCTAAATATAAAATTTCTAGAAATGTATATATACTAAGGACGTGATCACTGGAAAATATCACCAAATAATTTTCAGTGTAAAATTATTAATAATTATGAGTGGAAACTGAGAAATAAAGTAATATCCAAACATGGGAAATTAATAGAAAAAAATCAAGATAGATTTATGAAATGAAATTTTGTATAGGTAAAAAGTCAGGTATTTGAGAAATTGTGAAAAATTAATAGCGAACATTACAAAGGAAGATATATATATCATATATATGACACTCATTTATGGATTTGTATAATTATAGTAATATATATTTATTTATTTAATAAGAAACTAGAAGAATATTGACTAAAATATTATTTTGGGGTGATTTCTGTTTGTTTTTCACAAATTGAAAAATTTCTATATAAATATCCCATGCTATTCTAAAATATTTAATACGAGTATTAAAAATTTTCAATATTTCAAACTTGTAAAAAATAGAAAATAACAGAATGAATGTCCATATATATATTTAGCACTTTCTTTCAACAATGCCCACTACAGTTTTCTTTGTTTTAAAAAAGAAAACATTAAACAGAAGTTAAAAAAAAAACAAAATCAAAGTTCAATTACCCAAAAACCACTGTCTTCAAACCTCCTCAAGGGGCTGGGGATTTAGCTCAGTGGCAAAAGCGCCTGCCTGGCAAGCGCAAGGTCGTGAGTTCGGTTCCCGGTACCAGAGAAAAACCAAAAAAAAAAAAAAAAACCTCCTCAAGCTACTTATTAATCACGATTCTTTATAAAAAAGTCTTATATTTTACTTTGAAATGTATTTTGTTCCACAGCCCAAATACTGTTTTTAAAGCACTGACTTAGTCACCAAAGTTTTTGGAGTGAAAACTAAAAGCATTTCAGTGTTGAAATTGAAATTAGTAAAGTGATGATAAGATTTCTTGGTTTTGTTTTTTAAATATCTAGTTTTTGACTGTTATTTTTTTTTTTGAATTCATGTACAGGAAGCTCTGAACAATAAGATCCAGAAGGTGATGAAGCCAGTGGTGTGAGGTCTTTACTATCTTTTTTCGTCTAGTTTAGTGATTAGGCAAGAGCACATCTAAAGCATCCTTTCTACTCTGTAGTCAGTTTGGGGAGCACTTTCATTCTTGAATTTAGAATTTGACATACAGTATGTGATATACAAGCAGATTTCTACAAGAATCTTCTAGAAGCTGTTAAGAGCCATGTTTGCTCCAAAGGATTATGTACTTAGGGGCAAAAAACAGACTCCCATAAGTTTAAATGTTTTTCCACTGAAGAATAAAAGACATAATAGAGATGCAGCATTTACCACCTAATATATTTATAGCTCAAAACCTTTCTTCCAGGCTCTTATTTTTCTACCAAGCTTTAAAGGCACATTTTTTAACATTGCATTTTAGTGGGAGTCTATGCATTTTGATGGACTAGCCCTCTGGCAGATTTTAATATGTGCTTTTTAAAAAATCTCAGATAACTTACTTTTGGACAGTGGAAATTGTTTTCTTTTATTTCCATAAGGCCTAGTACTGAGGTTCCAAGGCACTCAGTGTAACTGGACCATAAAAATAATGAATGCATGACAATGTAAGTATAAACATAACAAATGTCATGCTTTCACATGGCAAATTGTCAATATCTATTGACATTTGTTCTTATGGCATCTATTAAGGCCACATCATATTTATTAACTCTGCTTTGATTACACTGCTCCATTAACTTGGTAATTTCATTATAGTTTAAGAGGGATTTTAGCTGCTGGATTTAGTTTAAATTTTATGCACGTGCCTAGAAGTCCTTGGGCTCTGAACACATTTCATATAAATCACATAAATAATTAATGAATAAAGGCTATTTCAGAGAAGCAGAAAACAACAGAATCATGATCAGATAACTTTTTAACAACACATCCTGAACAATTGCTCATGGAGATTATAGTCATAAGCTGTGTCAGGTGTATTCATACCCTTGTTAGTAAAATATTGCCATGTAGAAATATCTGTTTCAGAAGAAATCTTCATTGCAGTTAGAAAATTGATGTGAAACCCAGATAGAACAGCCAGGCATGGTGGTGCACATGTGTAATCCCAGCACTCAGGAGGCTGAGGCAGGAGGATTGCTATGCGTTCAAGATCAGCCTGGACTACAAAATGAGTTCAAGGCCTGCCTGATCTACACAGCAAGACCCTGCCTCAGAAACAAAGCAAAACAAACAAACAACTAACAAAAATCAGATAGAATGAAGAATGAAGGAACTCACTGTACTTCTGGTATTATAGAAATTTGATGAGAAAAATTCCTCTGTTCTAAAAATCTGACCAAATTTGCCCAAAGGACTGGTTAAGAGAGGACGTGTTGGGTAAGGACCTTGTTATACTGTTATCAGTTGGCTGCACCCATAAAATGTATAGAATACAGTCCTATATTATTTTAGCTGCTGCCCATTTACAGACTACACTTGGATTTGGCATTTCTGTTCTGTACTCAATAACTTGTTTAACTTGCTGTTCTCTTAGAAAGCCCTAGGAATATTTTAAAAAATCCTTTCAATGCCTTAAAAACAAATGGACAAACATATATTGTCCTTATCATTTGTCGCACTGGGCAAAGTTCTTTGGATGTGCTTGACATCACTTCACATAGGACAAACACTATTATTTAAATGAATTATTTCATTGAGATCAGAAAGTTTCAGCAGAAGCTATTAACTTTTTTTTATTTTAAAAATAAAAGGAGGAAAACATGAACAGACAGACAACCTTTTACAAAATAGCAAAAGAACAGTACAGACAATACAGAGTTACAAACAAAGTGGTAGGAAATTAACAATGCTTGTTGTGTTACATATTGATATCTTCAAAGTGGTTTCTCATGAAAACAGATAGAAACATGCAATATTGATCAATCAAGGACTCATTGACAATTTCTTTCAGCAAAGAAGTAGAAGACAGCTATTAACTTTTATGAGCATTAACCGTGACAAAAATCTATGTATTTCAACAACCTGTGCATCTGTAATCTCCCCCTGCCATGTTAACATCAAGAATCAAGTATCAGGGGGCTGGGGATTTAGCTCAGTGTCACAGCACCTGCCTGGCAAGCGCAAGGTCATGAGTTTGATTCCTGGTACCAGAGAAAAACCAAAAAAAAAAAAAGAATCAAGTATCAGGCAATTCAGGAAAAAAAATGTAGCATGTGATAGTGTCTTAACAATGGTGGGAAGATAGGACAAAAATTATGTTTGTAAATTTCAGAGATGATTTCCAGAAATGCATTACAGGCTAAGTGCTTTATAGCACGTGTATTGTTACCAGGTGTTTTGAGTACTTTATTTCTTACACACAATGCTGACATTTTACTCTTTTATACCCTTTAAGGCAACAAGCAGCATAATTGGAATTCCTTTTAGAAAGATTTGTTATTTATTTTGGACCTTTACAGGAAGTAAATGGTAAATAAAAGCTGAGTTTTGGGACATTAGTCTCTACTGGTTGGGCAGATTATACAGTAAATTTTAAAAAGGAAGGGTAATTTAAGCAATGATACTAACAGCTGTAAGGTTATTGTGTAGTAGTGGCCCACCTGGGCTGAATTGTGAATTGCAAAGCAAAGTGGAATGCTTTCAATTCCATGATGTATTATGCTACAAGAGAAGCTCTCAGCTAAGCCAAACGTGGAACTCCTGTCAGACAGTCCTTTTCTGAGTCACTGCTGGGCTGAAAAATGACTACAGTGACATCACTTGGTGAGATCATCACTGTCTACTTGTTTTAATGTTTCCATCATTTCTGATCCCAAGTTTACATATCAGCAATTTGTTCTCAGTGATGAAGTATTTTTTCTCCTTCACTTCAGTAGAGTTTATATTAATATTTTTAACTTATTCAGCTCTTGCATATGAGAACACATGTGCTCTCCTTTTTCTTTCATTGTGAGCAGTGTAACAGGTGAATGATGGCCAGGCAATGAGTTACATATATGCTATGATATATGGAGTGTGTGATTCCTCTACACATAGAAAAATGTTCTTATAAATGAGTTACCTCAGCAAGGGTAAGCCTTCTTGAGCTTATGAATCTGCTATTAAATTATGTGACTGATCAGCTTTCTATGATTTCACTTATAGAGAAAAAGAATTTCTACAGCTCCACCAAGACCCTGGCTGCATTTTTCTAAATTTTCTCTGAACTCTAGTGTGAAGAGAGTAATGGAAGCTTCTAGAAATATTAGTTCTTAGAAAAGGAAGGAATTGAACCCTAGGGGAACCATGTGGACTTGCTGTGAATCATCACAAATTTGAGCCAAAAAAAGTTGGGCATGATACCAAGCACTGTTTTCTTTCCAGGTTTTGCTAAATCTGGATGAGTTTTACAAACACTTCAGGGGAAGTAGTGTTCTGTATTTGATTCCTAAATCTGTTGTATGACCCTGAGAAATCATTTAAGCTTACAGATGTGTTTGAGATGGACGTTAAGCCACCTTTCAAAACATATCAGTAATAAAATGTATTCATTTGGATGTTTCATCTTTGTATGCACTTAGACAAAAGCATGGAAACACCAATACTGTATTTTAATGCAAAGAATAATTCAATTTTTAATAAAGCCAAATAGCTGCTTGGATAAATCTGTTAATCAGTTTTGTCTTTCCTTGTTTTCTCTCCAAAATGTGGTTTCCATTATCCATTTCAATTTTGCTTCATTGCTGGTAAGCATCTGTTTTAAAATATAGTTAAAAATTGGTATTCTTGGTCCAATTCCAAGGGGCAAAATCAGCAGGAATAAGTAATCCCACAGCCTTAAGAAGAACCTTCTAAACCATGAAAAAAAAAGAGCAATAAGTACTAAACTTTGAATAAAAGAGCCATAAATGAGTCTGGAAGCCTCATTTACATTGTAATGTGCATACCAGCATGATGTCATTATCAATTAGTGTGAGTATTTTCTAACAGCCGTCTCGTCCGAGTATGTAGTCATTTAGTTTATGGTTATGATTGCGGTGTGTATGTGTGTTGGTATCAGGGAAAGAACACTAAAGCAGCAATGTCCACAGAAAGTAGTAATACAGAAAAAATTTATGTCAGCCATGAATCAGTCTTACTTCATTTAATGTTATTTATTGATACAAGTTAGATATAGTGCCTCAATAATCTATGCATGTGGAATAGAATAATAAAGTCTGGCTGTAATATAACCTTCCTATTCTATGAATTAAAGCAAAAAAAAGTATATTCTTTTTTTGTTAGTCCCATCACAATGTAATTTTTTCTTTTTGGTTTTTGAGTGCTATCAGTGTTGTTGAGACCAATATTTAATTCTCTGTCTTTTGCTGCACCCTGTCTCTGCTTTGATTATGTTTCAGCAATCCTGGTGCATGAATTTGTGGAGTGTGAGGTGTGAGGAGAGTGTCAACTTGACTATAAAGTTTGTTTTTTATAATTGTGACACTGTAAGGAGCTTGCATGGACATTGATATAGTTTAATAAAAAAGTTTTGATGAGACAACTGTGATTCTTAGGCCCAGTTTCTTGGTTTTAGACTGTTTTTAAAAATATAATTTTGGAAAGGTTTGTGCTAATATTGTTTGAAGAACTTTTTATGCCTATATCTGGTACTCGAGTAACTGTGTTGAAGATAGCAATACACAGTATATTGAGTATTGTTATTCTCCTATTATTTTGTTTTGAAATTTTATTTTTTTCTATAAAAATACAATTTTGTTTGTTTCTATTTCTTTCTGTACACACTGAAATATTTCACTGATTTTTAAGACCTTCTCTGCTTTACTGCCTCTGTACATATGGAATTATTCCAATGATTAGGAAGGATTTTGTTAATCTATGACTTTAGGATATAAATATGATGACTGATGCTTACCTGTGAAAGACAGCTAATTTCTGTGTTTGTGGAGAGTATTTCTCAATAATATTGTTTAAAAATATAAATGATCCCCTGAGAAATATACACTGTATTTAGGGAGAAAAATATCCAAAATGGTGTTGCTTGGTTAATACTATGCAATTAAAAAAAATTGCAAACAAACAAAATAAGAACAAGAACAAAACCCTGTTTTGGATTCTTTTCTGAAAACGTTGCCCCTAGAGGTATTGGTTTTCCTCTGGGCAGCGGAAAGAGCCAGCCCCTGGACTCTCAGGCAGAGGCCATTGGGCTTCAACCTGAACCCACTTATCTGTGTAATGTTCTCTGTCTTTGTTAATCATGCAATGGAAGGATTCATCTTACTGAATCATTTGCTTTATTGCAACTCCAGAACTGCCTCTTGGGAACTTCCTTGGAGGGAGTAATTCTGGAGGTAGTCACTATGTAAATACGTCTTTTTAATTCCTGTATATGGCACCAGGAGATTCTGCTACAATTCAGTTAAAAAGCCAAAATAACCATTTCAAGAAGCTCTGCCAGAGGAGGTCTTTTGTGCTGTCTTTAGTAACTTCATGGTGTTATTGTGCTAAACTGCTAGGGTGGTAACTGAATCAGATAATATATGCAAGAGCACTTTAGTACAGTGCTTGGTAGATCGTGAGCACTCAACACGTGCAAAATTTTCAGCATGTGCCCATTGTGAGTCTGTTCCTGTCATGTATTATATTCCAAATGAGCATCTACCTAAAAATATTTTGTGTGAAAACTAGGACATGCCCTATTTTTTTCCAGCATACAAATGTGTATTTTTGAAAAGTACATGAAAGTCTTCCACTTGATCCTATCCGTTCTCAGTCTCCTGGACTTTACCAGTCAGAAAATATCCTAGTCATTTCATGTCAGCCTCTTCTGCTCCATCATCCTCTTTTCTGGAACCTATAAGTACTCATGCTTCCTGCTAAGTCTGGTCTGTAAAACATAATACTTCTTGGCCCAACTTAGTCTGTAAGTAGTTGGCTTAGGTTTATTCTTCCTTTCATAGCCAAACCTCTTAAAAGCGCTGCCTACCTTATGTCCCTGCCCCGATTCCCTACATAATTTGGAAATGACAAGTGATAGGGAAGAATGAATATAAAGTTATTGCAGCATGTATGGTATTTGGGAGATGAATTGCAAATTGAGAAGTAACCAGAAGCAAGATGCCCCCGCTGTAACTTAGCGTCACAGCATTGAAAGCATGAGACTAGAATGTAAGAAACAGTCTTACACACTGTGGGAGAGCCAGGAGAGCCAAGACAGTTTCTGTCTCCAAGCTGCTCATGAACCACATGTGGAAAAGACCCCATATTCAGGGGGATAACAGAGAATGAAAAGCAGGGCCAGCGAGGGATTATGGGGTTCACCAAAAGGGGTTGCAGAGAGCGCGTGGGGGCGCGTGTGACAGCACTGGTAACTGTCTAGAACTGGGAAGATGATTCTTGAGGCTGGAAAGCTGACAGGCACCGTGCTTCAGAAGGGGGTGATGGCAAAATACCATCACCCTGGGTTTAAGGACGAGTCCAATACGACAAAGGTGAGAAGGAGCTCCAGCAGAGGGATGAGTATGTATATGTGATGGATTTAAAATTTGGTGGACAGAAAGGAATAATCTGGCTAAGAAAGAAACTTCTTACAGGACAAAAATAGAAATCAACACAAAAACATCAGCTGGTATAGACTTTATTCATTAAATTTGCTCCCAGAAAGTGAGAGAAAATAAGGACTAATGTATTTAATTCTTTCAAAAATAATGACAACTGGCTTGCTCATCAATAAGTGAATGCTAAATAAGTAGGTTGTCATTGTTCCCAGTTTTACCTTTGAGTAAATTAGACAATTGAGTTAACTTTTCCGGGCCTTTAGGGGAGCTGTCATTTGCTGCATAAATAATTATCTGGTAGTTGTCATTAATGTGCTAGTGATGGATATGTGATACTATATTACAGTGTGGAGGGAGTGCTGTTGGTTTCCTGGATGTTATTTCAATAACTATTTGAATGCTAGTTATGTCAGTATGACTTTTACTATAGGTTATCTCAATAAATCCCTGTGTTATATAATACTCTGTAGGGCATATTTAGGGAGAAAGTATTCATACTCATAAATTGCAGATCCTGGGTCATTTTCAAATTCTACAAAGTTCATTACATTGATAAAAAGAGGGCTGTAAAGGCTCAATTAACCGAACTCTCCCAGAATGTAACTTACCTCTTGAAGCCACACATAAGCTTTCATATGGCCAGAGATCATTTCATGAAAGACATTTTCTGTTCACTGCAAAGGGCCCAAGAGACGTGAAATTATTCATGTAACTTCCAGTCATCTACAGATGAAGTGTACTTATTTATTGCCCTGAAAATTTTACTGATTTCTATATGTGATTTTGTTAAATTGAGTCATTCTGCGTAATGTCAGAAAATACGTATTCCTGATTGTTTTCCCCTTACGAAAGTTTGTGTCCCTCCAAAAAGGTTTTGTAGAATAATCATCCATTAGTAATTTGGGGTAGGAGGAATGAAGGTAAAAGCTAAACCTCTGGGGGCAACAAGATATAGACAGAACACATGCACAGGTTTGTGTCTAATCTAGTGGATAGCAGAAGAAGATAGAGCACTATTATGGTTGAAAGTATTAAATCAGGCCCTAATTCAGTGACTTGACAATAGCTTTTCATCTAAACACCATCAGAAGAAGAGCACTGTGCCACATTTATCCAACTCTGATCCTTTGAAAGCAATCAATCATGGTTGCTTCCCTTTAACATCTGAATTTGACCTACAACTGCTGAGTCAATTGGAAAACAGTGTGTTAAGACTAAAATAATATGATTCAATAATCATCTTTTTTTCTGATTTTCCTATTGGAAATTCAAAAATCATGAAGTAACTGGCAGGAAAATCCCCAGTGTTAGAAGTAACATATTTTAAAGATCTACATAATGTAACAGAACAGAATCAACCAGCAATCGATCAGAAAAATCAGAGCTAGACCAAACACTATTACATACATGGAGAAGGATGTGTCACACTTCTATGAGTACAGTCTAATTTTTCTTGGCTGTATTATTTCACAGAACAATCTATATGAGCATTGAAGCAAGCAATTATGGTTCAGGATCTTTAAATGAAATTACAAAAGAAAAAAATCTAGTTAATTATCACTCAAAGGAGATGACTTTAATTTCATATTTGAAGACTAAAAATATAACTTCCATGAAGTTACTTTCCCTGACTCTAAGCAATGGGAGGAAAGTTAACAACTGTTTATCTCAACTGCTTAACAACCATAATCATCGGGGTTTTGATCCAGCTAAAAGCCTAGTATCATCTCACACCTACTGGAATGATTATTATAAAAAGATAAAACATAAAAATGTTGATGAGGATATAGAGAAAAGGGGAGCTTTGAATATGGAAGCTGAGAATGTGAACAAGTGCAGATAGCATGGGAAAAAGTATGGAGATTCTTAAAAACTTGCAAATCTTTTCATTTGTACATCATAGGGATCTGGAGACCATTGCGGTAGGTGAAATGAATCAGGCAAAAAAAGACAAATACTCAATAAGTAACATCTCACTTAAATGTGGAATTTAAAAATGCTTAATATGTAGCAGAGAATAGAATGGTGGATGGGGAGGACTCTGGAGATGGACAAAGAATATAAGATTTATATAGATAGAAAGAATAAATATGAGACTTCACAGCATGGTGACCATAATTAATATCCATTAATAACAATGTATCACATCCTTTAAAAAGTCTAAGGGAGTAGATTTTGTGTGTTCTTGCCACAAATAAATATGTGAGGTGATGTTAGTTTGATCTATCCATTCCACAATCTATATATACTTCAAAAGCATCACATAGTATACCATAGATGCATATAATTTTTTTTTGCTAATTTGAAAAATTTAAAATGTGTGAAAAAATGAATATTCAGTTCATCAGGCTATCTTTTAGTTGAGTAACCTGAGGCCCCAGGAGCATCCAAATTATCCAACTTCCTGCACATGTGTCCCTTGCACCTGTTAGCTGCATACACAAAGGTATGGGATTCTAAAAGTTCTCTGAGATTCCAGGGTTCATCATTTGGTGGTGTCCTTGCCTTGGTTACTTTTCTGTTTTTGTTGGAAGAAAATACCCAATGCCCAAAATGAAAGAAGGAAAGGTTTATTTAGCTCACAGTATGTGGAGATTTCAGTCCATAATTGACTGGCTCCAAGGCAGAGTGGCACATGGCACAGGGCAACCGTTCATGGCTGTGGAAGATAGCAAAAACAATCAGAGCAAAAGGGAGGAGCGGTGGCTGGAAGAACAAGCCTCTTTCCCTCCCTTACATTGTATGCAAACTACCGGCCCCAGGGCAGGTGTAGTGCTCACATCCATAATTCCAACATTGGACCATGAATCAATCATAAACTCTAAAATCCTGCCCCATGACTGCATGAGGCTTTGCGGGGACATGCAGACACAAACCATAACAGCCCTGCTATCCTATAGTTCTTTGATTATTTTTCTTGTGTGTGAGGCATATATTTCCACAGGAATACTCACTATTTTGATCAATATGTTAAGTATTGGTTAGTTTTTCATTGGCTGAAGTTTGAATACATAGCAAGTTCAGGATATGAGCTTTGCTGTCTGACAGGCATGGATTCAAGTCTTGGGCCTGCCACTTTCTCAGTGACGTTTGACAAGTTACTTAACCCAAGCCTCATTTTCCTCATGAGTAAAATAATATTTGTGTATTATTTTGAGCACAGATATTCAATGCATACTGCTCTTACTAGTCAATAAACATTCAGTGGTCAGTACTGAGGCTTCATTACTAGCTTTAAAAGTATTTCTTATTCACTATTATTTAAAAATGATAGTGATAATATTTAGAGACAAAATTTGTGAATATGTCCAACTACGTTCCTTGTCAATAGTATTTTTAGACTTATAGACTTTATGACCTACTTACGGTGAACTTCTCTGAATGACCCAGAAAAACACAACTTTAAAGGTAATTTTTAGACTTATTGGTCAGTCAGAGGGAGGTTAGAGTTCAAGTGAAATTCGATCCAGAAATTAATAAACTGTGTTACTAAAGATTTCATTTTCTTTCTGACTATTCTCTGCCTGTCAAAGTGTCTGCTTCATCTAAGAAAGGCTTAGTTTTGGGGAATTGAATGCTTCCCCATTCACATTAAGTAATAAAAGAAAAAAGATCTATTGTAGCTTTCAAAGAACAGGATGAAAACTATTTTCTTTAGAAACTCTCAACAAAAATCTTCTCAGATTTCACTGACCCTCACTAGGCTGTGGTCATTATGCCAGAGATTGGATTTATGAACTGGTCAGTCAGGAACGGTGTCTGGTGTTGGGGATAGAGTCGGCTTCTGCTGAACGGAGTGAACTGTGTTGGGTGGGGCGGGTGCTAAAATCATTACATTACACTGGGAGAAAGACAATGGGTAATGATGGATAATAGGTAGGCCAAAATGTCTACATGTCTTCTCAAAACTGCTGGAGTGCTCAAATTTGAGATCAAACAGTAAAATTCCAGCTCTTTTTGTGTGTGTGTGTGTGTTTATAACATCACAGTTTTGCTTTTGCAATGATTAAAGTAATCATTATGAACAAGAATACATCATCATGGAGCTTTTTAAAGAAATACACCTATTTCTATTCAAATTTTCTCCATTTCTTCCCAAAGCAGTGACTCATGGGAGAGATTACTGTTGTTGTATAAAAGATCTACATAAAGTATATTATACACTGCATAGCATACTTCATAATCCTGAATTTGGAGGGAGGTCTTTTGAAGTTTTCATCCCAAAGACAAATTATTGGCAGTATTTTGTATTATTATCATGTAATTGAATTTTCTTTCAAAAAAAAATCTCATTAGGCAAGACAGAAATGAGACTAGAATGAACTGACTTGAATCGTTTTAGCCAAAAATAGAATTTCCATTTTTAGCAAATCACAGTATTATCGTCATGTAGAACTTATTTCCCCAAGTATTACTTAACATATTAGCCAAGCTGGAAATTTTTTCGGTTCTCATCAAAGAAATATGTTCTCCGTTCTGGCATCCTCTAAACATTCGCAATGAATGTCTGAGGACACAAAAGGTATCTAAACTGTAGTGGACTAAAAATAATTTTGGCTTGAATGTCATTTGTATCCCCATGGAGAACGTCAACTCATGCATGGAAAAAGAATAACCACAGAACCAAATGAGGCCAAACAGAACAATGCAATCACAGACTCTCAGAGAACTTTCAGAAGAAAGAGTTTGACTTATTTTGAGCTTTGTGGCCCTTGAATGCACCAAAAACTCTCATGATAGTGACTGACTAGTCTAGAAGCATGCAGTGTTTTGGGTACTCCATTAGTACTTAGGGTCACAGATTCTTTGACAGTCAGATGAAAGATACAAATGCTTACACCAGAAAAAATGCTCCTCCACCCAAAATTTCACATACAGTGTAAGGGGTTTTCAGACTCTCTGAAGTTTATTTCTATCAGCATTTAGAAACTATTTTTATATGAGTGCAAAACTAAGCAAGCCCTCTTTCCTTGAATTTTAAAATGCATTATCTGGTCTGCTATAAAGCACAGCTTCAGGGATTTAAAAAAAAAAAACAAAACTGAATTCATTGTTTCCTAAAATATATTTCTAGTAGTTCAATCTAATATAAATAAGAACATGAGAAAGGGTAAGAAAGGTGGAACATTAATGAGTTAATCCAATGCCCTGCACGTAGTAGGTACAATTAATCTCATATCAAGTGACAGAAAAATCAGTCTTAGAATTAAGAAACAGCTGCTCAGTTTTAATCTTATAAAAGTAATAATAGACAGATACTTATTAAAATAACTTTATTCTACTATAAATAAAGTATTTCACTATTTCTGAGTGGAGTTTTTTTAATATGTGAATTTATTAGAATACATAAAACAGTTCAAGGATCCAGTTAGTTTGTTTCAATTCTTTGGCTTTATACCTTCAGCAAATTTTTTTTTTAAACAAGAGGCTTCAAATAGTTCCATGGAGAATGTTCCTTACAGTGTCTACTTTAAGAACTATTTTATTTATATCTTTCAGTTTTTATAATCACTAATAAGCTGAGTGTTTCTAAAATCAGTGTTCTTGTTGGAGATAATCCAACATGTCAACTCAAATGATTGAAAAAACACGATTGGTCCTAACACTGCACAAGACTCTGTGGAAAATTTGTAATGATTTGTAAACATTTTCACACTTATTATGATTCAGATATGGACTGTGGCCCAGAAAAGATTTGGATTTATTTTGATAGTCACTGTAATTAGCTTAGCAATGTTTTTCTAAGTTATGATTTCATGCTGACTATTAGAAATTGTACATTGTTGAAATGCCACATGCAAAGAAGGTATTGGATTTTATGGTAACAATTAAACACACTACAAAGTAAATTAAACAGGGTTTCAAACCAAGAAAACATGGAGTAAATGTAGCATGAATAGATTCAAGAAGGGAAAATGGTATGTAGTCTTATATTTTAGATGAAATTCTAAGCACAAAGCCCAATTTAATTTTGAACAAATAGAGAAAAACTATAGAGTACTGTGGAGGTGATAGAAAACAAGGACTTTTCCACAATAATTATGGCATCAGTGTGGAAATCAAAGGTATATTTTTTGGCCTGAATGTTGTATTGCTAATGTCTTTTCTTCCGGAATGCAGGACAGGCATGACTGGTTACATAGTTTGTAGTGCAAGATAAAAATGCAGGGCCCTTTGATCCATATTGGGTTTGAATTTCAAGACAGTGATCTAGAGAGTGACGCCCAGTACAGAGCCTGTAAGACTCCCCACACTGCACCATGATAGGTATGAAAGGTGTTGTAGAGATGCTTCTGAATCCCATCCATCCCTGTTCCCACTCCTCCTGGTCTCTGAGGAGGGACTCAGACCAAGCCGAGGGGCAGGGCCAGCTCTTGGATATAAATTTTAATGGTGAATAAGATGACAAAGGTTGCTCCTTCCTGAAATCTATCCTCTGGATAGGTTGTGAGGATTAATGAGTTAATATCAGAAATTGCTACAGGGCAAATCTTCACTTGCCTAAAAGAGCATAAAATTTTTATTTTGTCTTTTATGCTTTCTGACAATCCTTTCAGTCTGCCACTAGGCTTTTAGTCGAGCGTGTGGAGAATTTAGGACAAGATGATGAATCTTACTCAAGGGCATCTCGATAGCTTTGCAAACTTAATGCAATAATGTAGGTCCTGGACCCTGTGTCATGGAGAAAATGAAGACAGCGGAAATTTCAGATAAAAGAGGCTATAGTTCATCTGTTGTTATTGTTTAGGAGACAAATTAGGGCAATGGAGTTTTTTCCCCTTTAAACTCTTGTATCATTGCATGTCCACCTAATTTTACTTTAAACAATTTTACTTTGAGCAACTATGGAGACACTGGATTAAGTGTTTAAGGCTGTATTTTACTTTAAATAGTACATAAAGAATACATTTTGGTCTCCTTGGAAAATAAGGAAAGCTAGATTGTATTACTTGGAAGGAGAAGTCCCAAATACAGGCTACTAGAATCATAGGGGAGAAGTTCTTTGCTTTTGTACTCCTGTGAGATTCCAGAGTGAGTGAGCGCAGCTTTCCACCCACTGCCACAGCCCTGGCTCTACTCCTGGTCTGAAGACCTCTTGAAGGCATCTACTTACCTCACTAGGAAAAAAAAGGTGTGAATGTAGCACACATTTAACACTTGTGCAGACAGGATGACAACAAGCAAGGAAAACAGCCAGAGGCAGCAGAAGGGAAAGGGGGACGGAGAGGAAGCCCAGCACAGCGACAGTTTAAGGCAGTCCTCGTGGTCCACATTCAGACTCGGTGGCTTCTCTTTCCTTTGTCCCACACTTTTTATCATGTACCGCACAGTTGTGAGTAGAAATTGGGTGTTTTCAACCCAAGGAACCCTTGGGGGCAGTACTTTAGGACAGACATCTAGTTCCTGCTTTCAAGGACCTTTCAAAGTTGCAGTGGAAATAAGGATGGTAATAAGTGGAGGGACCCCAAGAACTTCACGAAGGTGTTGAAGAGGAAGGGGAGAGAGGTGAGGAAAGCTCTGCTCCGGAGGATGCTTTCAGAGGCCAAGTCTGAGGGCTGTGATGGGGGAAATGTACAACAATGGGGAGGCGGAGCAAACTGTGTTGAAGAGAACTATTGTGGGCCACCTACTGCTTCACTGTAGAGCAGAATGCTTTCCATATCCTCCCAAAGAGCTCTAAGGACCCAAGTGTCATTGGCTTTGTTTAGAGAAAGAAAAACCTTTTTATCTATTCAAAACAACAACAAAAAGACCGAGGTTAAGACCTTTAGAGTAGCTAATCACCAAAAAAGGTTATGGTATCTCCTTCCACATGTAACTCATAATTAAAAAATAATACATTTGTGTGTGTGCTACAATTCAATTATTAAATTATTTCTAGTTTTTCAGTGCTAAGTCTTGCATAAGTTAATCGAAGGTGGTCTTGTTTGAATTCAAGCGCCCTGTGTTCTGCAGAGTTTGATTACATCTCTTTCTTGGCTTATTGGAGCAAACGACACTGTGCCCAAGGATGACAAAGCCAGCAAATGGCAGAGGAATGATTCAAACTTCTGTCTGTCAGTTGTCAAAACCCAGGGTTTTAAGGCATGGTTTTCCCAGTGAGCCATGCCTAAGGGGAGTCCAACTCCTGTGTGTCATGCAGGAGCCAGTCATATATGACATCAGAATATATAATAAGAAATGAAAGCTTCCCAGGATTCTCTGTGAAACCGTGCCAAAAGATTTTGTTTTGAGACGCCGTCCTTCTACGCAGTTCAAGATGACCTTGAACTCACTATGTAGCCCAGACTGGCCTCAAATTTACTGCAATTCTCTTGCCTCAGCCTCCCAAGTGCTAGGATTACAGGTGTGTGCCACCACATCCAGCTGCCAAAAGATTTTTAAGCAATAAACCTTTTATTTGTGTTGTATTGTTATGTCACAGAGAATTATGTGTAATACAATCCCAAGTTTTCCTAACAAAATGTTCCTCTATGATTACAGATGTCCTTGTGTGTTTGCATAGTTACCTTAGGTACTAGAGGGAGAAAAGAAAAAGAAGTTGGCAGGCAAAATAGTAGGTGACTCATATAAGGTGGAGGAAATATACACAAAAGTGCAGTCAGGTCTACAATGCTACCGCAAATAGATGATCACTAAAAGTTCCCAGGGTCAAGGTCTCCAGAAAACACAGTTAAAAGCTAGAATTGATTCATTTAGAGGATAGTTTTGGATTCCATTTGTTATTTGAATTTAGTTTTTTTTCCCAAGGGTACAGTAACAAAACAAAAAAAAAAATTCTCCAAATCTGTGGGCACTTAATTTGTGCCAATGTGAGTACAACCAATAACGAAAGCCCCGTAGCCACAGAGGCACCCTCCCTACACCTCTCATCTCCCCTCTGTGATTGTGAACAGAGAACCCCTCATTCTGTTCTCTCAGGCCACTGTATGCCAGCAGTCATCGAAAGTGCCTAACCACACACCCTGCCCCACAGAAAACAGTAAAATGGGAGGCAGGCACTGAATGGAATGTGTGAATGCCCAAGGGAGAGGTTCCTGGCTCCCCTTCTGCAGACTACTGCCTGGTGAGATGATAAGCACAGTATTTTCAAATCTTCCAGTTCTTAAAAAGAATGAAATTCAGATTTCTGTGTTTGTAATGATTTCCCTGGAGCACATCTATTCATGTGCAAGCCAATCTAGAAACATTTGCAATCACATGCCATTGTGCCTCGCATGGGAAGGGGCTGAGGTCTGTACTGTGACAGGAGCTCAGGAAAGTCTTGGCGTATGGCTTTTGGGTGGGTTCCGGATCACATGGATGAAGTGCAGGAGTGCGGATGAGAAAACTGAGCACATATCAGGGACATCCTAAGGTGAAACACCGGAGAGGAGAGCTGTGGTCTCATAAAAAGACACTGGTGATTACTCCTTCTGATTTTAGCTTTGCCGAGTGTCTATCTTTTCACAGCTACCTGCTCTGTTTTAGACCAGTTGTTAAAATTGAACTTGCCAGCCTGAATTCTGAGAATGTCACTTCCATAAAGAGTAAAGACTTTCTCTCTCCACCCTAATCACACACACACACACACACACACACACACACACACACACACACCTCATGTAGTCACGCCGTGCAGACATGTAGAAACAGAATGTTGCTTTGCTCTTTTAATTACTGAAGAGTTAGGGGTAGGAATCAAAGGAAGGAAACTTTTACAGTTTGTGATTGCATGCTCTGAGTTCCTCCACTACGATCTGTCATTCTGCCCCTATGCATGAATGTTAGTAAATTGCCCTCCACCCAAGAGCACCTCTGGTGTTCATTAAGCTATCCTGGGAATAAGCTCTCTTTAGAAATACTCAGAAAGTATCCCTCTCTAAACACTGAAATTCTATATCTCTATCAAAAACATGAAGGTATAGACTTTACTCTGCTGTATCTTAGCTGAAAAAGTAGGTTAGCACAAAGCGAGTGGAATTAAGTCAGCAGTAGCATATACTTAAGAGGTATTCCTTATATAACTCACGACAATATCAGCAAAAGCCTCCTCTCCATTCTGTATTTAGAAAAGGGCACAAGAATTCTGGAACATCATACTCTATTAATTTTTAAACAGTGCTAGAAACTACTGCTTTTAAAACATGGAAATATTAAGAATTGTTCTGTACCCAAACAGATATTCTTATTTTAGAAAGTGCTTCTTCACCAACTAGCACAACATTCTTTTGCAAGGAGCTCGCTAAAAGGGAGTAAAGTATTTTTTTCTGCATCACAAGTCTGTCTCCTCTGTTCTGGTTCAAGCCAATAACTCATTTTTTGTAGCCACAAAACAGGAACATCAAAATTTCTGAGTCATCATGGGAAGAGCATATTCTTCATGATCCCAAAGACACATTTCTTGATAACACTTTGATTACTATATCTCTAAATGGATATTTCTGGTACATTGTCTGTCTAGCAGCCATATATTCCCACCTATTTGTCTGGGTAATTTCAGGATCCAGAAGAACATATGGGCCATATTCACAACTTCTACCATTTTCAGTGTTTATACTTATTCCATCAAATTTCTTTCCATTTCCCTTCTGCCTCATTACTCTCTTCCTGTTCCTTGAGAATGCTGATCAGCAATTCATTTTTATAAAGCTTCAGCTTTAAAGTTTATGAGGTAGGCAAGCTCAATATTAAAAAAAAAAAATGATAAGTCCTGAAACTAAATTTGTAATATTTGCTCTGTCATTATTTAACATTAATAATTCTTATAGATCATGTAATACACCCAAGGCTGAGATTCCCCACTTCCCAATGAGATGTTGGGAGTTTCCTTCTACGAGCTTTGCAGGAATATAGAGGCATATCTATGAAGAATAGATATGAACTACTTTGAGACTGTTTGGAAAATCTCGAAGTCTTGACTTTATTCTACCTACAGCTCGTGGTTCTGCTTTTGCAAGTCATGTTGCAGGTTCTTTATTTGGCTTCACCACCTGAGTGATCTGGCAGTTATTTCTTTGTCGACTCACCAGGATGCCCGAGTTTCCGTAAACAATTGATATACTTGACAAAGACCAACACTTAGGATCAGCTAAGGCAGTGCAGGGTGGCTTCTGGAAGGGAAATGATAATATGGGCCATGGCTATGAATGGCCTGTTGTGTACTGGCACCTGCACTTTATATTCATTATGTGATTTTTTTTCATAATTTTACTCTGCCTGACTATGCTTGCAATCATCTCTATTCCTTCATTTGGATGAGAAAATTTATTTTTGTTTTCATTTTGCCGAGTTTTAGAGAGGGTTAATGGGGACTGAGATCCTAGCCAGGAGTATGCTAGGCAAGCCCATAACGCTGAGCTTTCGCCCCAGCCCCAGAAAACTTAGACATGACATAGAAACTATTCCAAGGTCACAGAGCCCAGCAAGAGAGAAAACAGGAGTTTGGATATAGTTTGTCTTATTTTTGCTATTTTTACTTCAATAAATGATAGCTAGTGAATTTTTACTTAGTTTTACTCATGTTTGCATAATCAGTCTGTATTATAAAAAATGGAATATATAGCAATTTGATCTAAACTTCTGAATGTCACCTGTCTACGTATCAAAGAAAATGGTAACTTCAGAAATGGCTTTAGGGACAAAGTAGTTTAGTGTGGTTGTTAATGTGGGTTTAAATACAGCTGTCACAAGGGAGTACATGCTGTATCTAATCTGCAGTTATAGAAAGCAGAACATTGGCTGCCAGGGGCTGGGGTTAGTGTGGACTTACTGTGCAAAAGACACAAGGGAACGCTTTGGGCTGATGAAAATGCTTTGTGTCTTATTCATGATGGTGGTTACACAGGTGCATACATTTGTCAAAATTCATTAATCTCCACACTTAAATGCAAACATTTTACTGTAGGTAAATTATGCCTCAACAGACATCATTGAAAAATACAGGTACAATTATCTACTCACTGTCAACCAGGTAAGTTTCCTAACCCATGTATGCCTTATATTCCTTCTCTGAAGGTGGGGATACTGAGGATACCCATTTTAATAATTTTGGGAATAAATAAATTTCCCAAAATAAATAAATCATATGAAGCAATTTCTTACAGTGACTTCCAATTATGGTCATAGGGAGTGTTCAACACATTATTAGCTTCGATTAATTATTGGTCATATTAGGGAATTCTTCCAAGCTCCCAAAATAAAATACATGTAGATTTTATTAAAAGTGTTAATTCCAAATCTTATCACGCGCTTACCTAGAAAAAAACATGTGTCAGTGTTCTCAGCGGTAAGTAAGACAAGCGGTAAATAGAAGCTTTCACAGAGCTTCTTTTCTAGACTAGGTGAAACATAAACAGGTAGAAGAAAAAAGTAACTAAGATAGTACCAAATGGCAGTGAGTTTGTGAAGTCAGTAAAAACAGTGATGCAAACTGGGTGTGGTGGCGCATGCCTGTAATCCCAGCAGTCCCGAGGCTGAGGCAGGAGGATAGTTGCGAGTTTGAGGCCAGTCTGGGCTATAAAGTGACCTCAAGGCCAGCATGAACTGCATAGCAAGACCCTGTTTCAAAAACAAAACAAAACAAAACAAAAAATCAAACAGTGATGCAATGATGACTGGAACTGACAACCTTTTTCTATGTGGTCAGAGAAGAACTTTGTGGGGAAGTGTCAGTTCAAATGGAATCCAGATAGTATCAAGGACACCACCAGGGGAAAATCTGCAGACAAGTACCCCAGGCACAGGAAACAATCTGTCAAAGATTAAAGGGGGAAACAAGATTCTATTCCAGGAGACAAAAAACAAAAGGAGAAGAAATGAGTTTGGAGAATTTGGCAGTGACTCACAGATACAATAGGAAGGTGGGGGAGAAAATTAAACTGGGGATGGTGTGACCTGATTGACATTTATTTATTTATTTATTTATTTATTTATTTATTTGGTTTTTCTCTGGTACCGGGAACTGAACTCACGACCTTGCACTTGCCAGGCAGGCGCTTTGCCACTGAGCTAAATCCCCAGTCTCTGACTCACATTCAAACAAAAAGTTTTAGCTACTGTGTAAGGTTTGGGTTCCAAAGGGGTAAGAGAAATAGCAGGGAGACTAGGTGAGAAATAGCTGGGAGACTAGGTGAGAAATAGCGCTCCTTGGACTGAGATGGTAGGAATAGAGATGGTGAAATGAGGCGAGACTTAAGATCTATTTTAGAGTAGAAAAAACAGGACTGCCAATGGTTTGCACGTGGCAAGGGAGAGTGAAATTGGTTTTGGCTTTTGTCTTCTACCACTAGGTATAAAATCTTTTCTATTTACAGGTTTGACATTCACTAATTATAAGAGTTTTTACTTAAAATCTATTCAATGAGCTACTAGATGTTATGTAAAAATGTTTCTAACTACTGATACAAGGTGTTTGTGTGCTAAGTATCAGTTTGGAGACAAAATCAGCTTTATTTTAGATTTTCAGCTGTCTATTAGGTAACAAAAAGTTTGTGCTGACCTAGTTCTGAAATCAGAGGGCATTTCTGTGTGTAAGTGTGTGAGTGTGTGCGTGTGTGAGTGTGTGCGTGTGTGCGTGTGTGCGTGTGTGAGTGTGTGAGCACATGCAGTGTGCTCTTGAGGTTTCAGAGCTCTGCTTCCAGGGCTGACATTCAAAGGCAGGAGCCTGGAGTTTCTTCCTAGTAAGGAGGGGCCCTTATGTCATCCCTTACGTTCTTCACTTGTGCCATGCTACACAAACATAATGTTCGTGCAGCCAAGACTTTGCCCCGTCATGGTTTCTTCATTCATACAGCTGGATGTTCCTCAAGCAACTGGAATCCCATCAGTCTTCCCCAGGATATCTTGAGGGCAAGTGGAATAATGTCCAAGAGACTCCTATCACGTCCTCTCAGCTTAGGATTCTTCGGCTGGTGCTTCATTTTACTTTCTTGGTGAGAACTACCTTCAAACCTCATGTTAGCTGACTTGGTGAGAACTACCTTCAAACCTCATGTTAGCTGACTGGGAGAGGCCTTCCTCCCACTCCACTTCCCAATGGCTACTCTTCCTCCCTCATTCTGCTGCCTCCTCCCTTCTAGAAACCACTAGCAATTTCACATAGAGTGAAGGGCTAACTACTCTGGGATAAGTCAATGACCAGAATTCCCCAGGAGACAACTGACACCTGATAGAACTTTTGTTACCCTCGGTGGAGCACATATTATCTGCCAGTGCTTTATAGGAACTCTCCCACTTAATCCTTCTGGAAAATGCAAAATCTCTCTTGTACAAACTTGTAAAGCTCTTTTATTTTCTCTTCTAATGGTTGAGTACACAGGCTCAGAGAGTGAAATAATTTCCCAGGCCACACAGCCAGTAAGTGACATAACTGGGATGTGAACTGAGGTCTATTTGGCTCCACATTCAAACTTTGTAACTACTAAGCTATAGGGCCTGAATCCATCTAAGCCTTTGAATATGGGATGTTACAGCAAGAGTCCCCAAAATCTTGGCTGAATACTCAGTCACTACTGCGATGCTGCCCTCAAAGCTTAGAGAACAGTACCAAAGCGAGAAGGCTGCGCCATAATTATGGCTGGCGTCTTCTGTGTTGCTTATGTGTGAAGATCTGTTAGGTTTTTCACCTTCGTCAGTACATGGAAAGTGGCAGCATCTTCACCTTTGGGTTCAAAGTTTCCTGATTTTATACTGGTTAGCATATTATTTTAAAAGTACACCTTTAACCCATTGATATTAATTAACTATAGAACTATGGGGATAAGTCATACATTATTAATCATAAAATTGTATGTGCCCTAAATATCAGTCAGATGACATGTAATACTTCCTGTTCCTGTGTGAGGGAATTCAGACGCGTGATGTTGAGAAAGCACGTTCAAAGGGAGGCAAGCAACATTTTCAGAAGTACAAAAGGCTGTTTTTAAGAATCATGTTCCCTTAAGCTCCAATGAGAGTTTATGAAAAGTAGTATCCAAAGGTGGTGGGAGAAACACAGAGACCAGCAGAGAGAGAAACAGTGCATTCTGTTTAATGGTATTTAATGGTATGTCTGTCTGGCCTGTTTGAAAGCAGGATATATTGGAAATGTGCTTGAAAGCATGCTCTCCTGGAATTTCCATGCCCCTTTGGAGGAATGAAATACTTGACTAATACACATAATCAAACATTAGTAACTCGCACAAGAACCAGCCCAAACAAAGCCTGCAATTCTGCCATTGCTCCTTGCAAACTTTATTTGCTACAGTGGAGGACCCAAAACTATTCACCCTCCTATAACAATTTACTATTCAGAGACTTGGTCTTTCTGTGACTCAGATGTACTTTATTTGAGTGATGGAAAAATGGAGGTCTGATTTACAGATTGCTAACAAAGCAATGCAGATGAATCCATTAAAGTGTATCTCCTTGGTGTTTTGTTTTTTACTTCCAATTGGCATTTTTCTTGCCTCTTGGCTTTAGAACTGAGAATAAAATGCCTCTGGAAACAAAGCACTGTGATCTGGGAGTGTGCATGTTATACAGAATTCTGAGAAAGATCTTTGTGCTGTTCACGGCTACAGCTGTCACCGATTTTTCATTTACAGTAAGGTCAGCCAGACAAAAAGACCTGAGACAACACATTCAGTAGCATCTTTGTTCTCATCTCAGTCTAAAAGAAGCAATTTCTTATCGCGACTTCCAATTACAGTCATGGTAATTTTTCAGCACATCATTGCTTTAATTGTTGATCATATGATCATATGGGGGAGTTCTTTTAAGCTACTAAAGTAAATAAATATAACGACCATTAAATAGGTTAACCTCAAACTCTAGAGATATTCTGTAACTCTATGCTGGAGCCTGTTTGGTTACCACCACTTTGTTTTGTGGGGATAAGTTTCAATTATTAATTTTAAATGATTTTTAATTATAAGAAGCCCACTCTGTTAGGCAGAATTTGATGGTATAAATTATTATTGTTGATATCCTTTCTCTACTTTGCACTATTTTTTCTGAACCTTTCCCCATGTTTTTCTATATCAAATGGCTGGATAGGATCAATTTTCTATTTATTATATTATACAGAACAATTTAAGAAACTGAGGCTTACAGATTGCTCAACTATCATTACTGTTTATCTCATTGTAATTATGTATGGCTATTAAAATATCAATTATTGCACTTTTACTTTTTATATTAACCTTAATAAGAGCTAAATAAAAAAATCAGAGAACTTTTAGTCATAGTCTTCAGTTTATTTTTATTTCAAAGACAAATTTGGAAAAAAAATCTCTTTCTTGAGCACTTTGTATGATAATGATGTTTCTTTTTGGTGATTAAACAAAACGCAAGGTACTAACATGCCAATTTAATTTTTCCAAGAGACTTTGTCTTTTAACTGTTGAACTTTACCTTAAATGGAGTTCATTGTATCCTTCATTTTCTTCCTAAAAGATTATTTTGTGCTGTCTGCTTCCAGAATACTTGATTTGATAAAGTTCCTGGGAAACAATCCGATATGGCACCAAGTCTCCAAAGAGAGTACTTTTCATATTACTATTCTCCCTTCTCTGTCTTATTTCTGTGGTTGTGTATTAAATGGAAAGAGGCAATAGCTTTCATAGGCATCCACATCTATAATTAAGAACTACCTCTGACAAAGAGTTTTTCCTTCTAATGACAAATAAATGTCACTTGAAGGAAGAATATCTCGGAAAGTGTGATGGAAAGTAGGCAAAAGGGCAAAAGTGTTCTACCTCTTCTTCGTGTTGGAACACAGAGAGGTTTTCTTTCTTTCTTTCTTTTCTTTCTTTTTTTTTTTTGATAAGTACTTACAATAAGTACACTGTTGACTTGGCATGCAGATCAAAAGACTGACAGATTTAATTCATGTTTCTGTGCTGTACAAACAATGACATGTTCCGGCCAATCTGGGCTGCTTTCAGCAAGTAATTGAAGGTAGTGCAAACAGAGACTTTAAAAGATCAGTGGCTCCCAAATGAACTGCTCCACAAAAAGAAATCCGACAGTGCATATTCTTTTGACTGTTTCGTTGAGATTCCTCTTTGCCTGCCCTCTGCCCTGCCCTGACTCTCCTGGAATTAATAGCGACTGATAGCCCATGCATTGTGTCAGCGGGAATGGACACACACGTACTGTATATTAACTGGCTTGTCTGCTCCTGGGTGAAGAGATAAGCTCCGAGAGTGTGGAGAATAATCTGGAGACGTCTGCAAGTTAACCACAAGAAATCAATGTTTGCATAAGCTTCCATTACACAGGCAGCTTTTGCTCCATAATGGGGTAGTCTGGGTAATAAGGTAGTAAATTCATCCACAAATGCATAAAGGATGACCCTGCAGGATTTTGACATGACATTTTCTGTAGATCTAACTTAGTTGGAAACGACAGGCAGCATTTTTCTCTGGTAATTTGTGTACTTGATGTGTGTGGGTTTTTTTAAATTGCATAGTGCCAGCAATTTGGTTTTTAAATACAATAGTCTTTTGAAAAGTACCGAAGAAAATGAATAGAAAATCACCAGCATCATAGCAAATTATCCCAGGTCAACACATAATGCCTTCATTTTCCAGATGTCTCAATTCAGGCAGCTACTTTGGGTATTTTTGTGTAAGGGTGCTTATAAGCATTCCCAGTTTAATAATACATTTTCTGTTGTGTGTTACTATAGAGTAACAACACTGTATGTATACTGTCTGCATTAAGGTTTCAGAGGAAATTAATTTAAGACAATATAACCAGAAGTAATGCTTTGTTTGAATATTTCAGATCAATTATTTGCTCAAAATTGTTGCTTTTAATTAGGGTCACAATAAACTCATAATTCTGCCTCAATTATAAAATAATCATGGTTTTATGTTAAAAGGTTTAAATATAATTTCCAAGCTTTTAATGCCTAGAGTTTAAGTGCATGAAAGTTGTGTATGCCATACAAATTGACAAATCAGTTTGAGACAATTGGGTCTTGCTAGGGTTGACTTAGAGAGCTTTGCTTTAGCATGCTGGCTCAGCTTAGAAAGAATAAGAAAGTTTGTGTAAGCAAAGCCAAAAGACCCTCAATATTTATACTATATTCCCTCCAGAATAATCATCATCACTCTGGTTCTATTATTTTAAAGTTTAAAAACTAGTATTATACCCATTCTTTTAGGAAGTGAATAGGAACTTTAGTCATTAATCACACACAAATATATATATATATATATATATATATATATATATATATAATGATTTATATATATATTTCTCTCATAGAGTTGTGGCATGCTTTTATAAGTCTCTTTTCTACATTGGAGTTCTTTTCGTGGATTTTTTAGAATTTAGAATTTTGGAGTAGAAAGATTCAAGCTACATATGTCTTTTATAATACAAGTTAGCAAATACTTAAATAAGAGTTCCAGGATCACATGGGCTGGTTAGTTGAAGGGAAAGAAAGCAATAAAGAGAAATGATCCCTTGCAACTTGAACAGAAAAGTGCAATATTTTAAAAGTACTGCTATGAGGAACAGCTAGAAGTGAACATGTTCAATTTAGGGAAGGAAGTTTAAGAGACATGTTAATTATTTTTTTAATGGTTGTACATGCAAAATTTCTTGTAAGTGTTGTCTTAGTTTTGGCAGCTATAACAAAACTACCATACATTAAGTGGCTCAAATGACAAAAATTTATCTGTCAGTGGGAAAGGCTGAAAATTTGAGATTATGGTGCCACCACAGTTGAGTTCTTGGTGAAGGCCATCTTCTTGGTCTATCAATGTCTTCCTTGTTATGTGGTCACTTTTTAGAGAGAGAGAGAGAGAGAGAGAGAGAGAGAGAGAGAGAGAGAGACAGGGAAAGGGAGAGGGGGAAGGGAGTGAGAGAGGGAGGGATGGAAAAAGAGAAAAGGAGGGCGAGGCACAAAAGAAGGGGGAGAGGGGAAGCAATCTCATGTCTCTTCTCGTAAGGGCACTAAATTCATAATGAGAGCTCCACCCTTATCCCCCATTTAACATCAGGGATTGGGATTTCACTATAGAACTGGTAGTCTGGGCGCACATTCAGTCCATAGCAACTTCTCTAGAAAAGAAAAAAAAACAATTCTAGATTATGGGCTGGAGATTACAGCACAAGAGATTGGTGCTCCTACTGAAAAGAAAGGAAAGGTTAGCACTTAGAAATACTGAACAGTGATATCAGCTGCATTTAAAGCACTGAATCCTTTGTTGTTGGAAGTGACCAGGGGAGTTCTGAGTTACTATCAGTTAGGTATGTTGGATGAGGGTTTGTTACATGAGAATAAAGGCGAAAAATTGCCTCTGTATTGGTTACTTTCCCATCACTGGGACAAAATACCCAATACCTGCAACTAAAGTAGAAGAGGTTTCATTTGGCTCAAGGTTTCAGAGGATTCAGTCCATGATGGAATGGCTCCAAGATAGAAATGAGCTGGTAGGAGAGCAGGACAGGAAAGACAGAGGAAGAATCAGAGGGAGACAGAAGGGAAGAGCTGTGAACAAGCATACTCTCTCCAGGTCATGCTTCCAGTGACCCAACCTTCCAACCGGGGCTCACCTTCTAACAGCACATTCACTGGTCAACTTGTCAATGGATTAATGCACTGATGGATACAATGCTCCCATGTTCCAATCATCTTTCCAAGGCCTCTCTTCTAAATGTATGAGACTTCTGAAGAACATTCTAGATCTAAACCGTAACACTTCCTCCTCCAGCATCATGTTTCCTTCATGGTAGGAAATCCATAGATCCTAACTCCTTAAGAACAAGATTATGCATACATCATGTTGAAATGCAAATAAATCTGCATAAAAACAATGAACAGAAACAAAATCAGCTCTGGATAATTCAGTTGTTTAAATAAAACTTTCAGTTGTCAATATGTTAGCAGACAAATTGCTGTCCTGATTGTAAGGAGTACTTGTAGTTCTAGAAACATAGAATTTAAAAACTGCAAAATCATCAGTGGGAATTTTCAAGAGTTTTACTTCAGTACTGTAGACTCTATGTCACTTCAGAAAAATAAGCCATGAGGAAGCCTAAAAAAACAAGGAATTATGTGTAACACACGTGATTAAATGAGCTGTGTTTGATTCTTTCAGTGCAAAATCTAATCAGTTAGTCTGCATAGGAAAGCATTGCAATAATATAGTCTAGAAGCAAGTGAACATAAATCACTACTCTGGCAACAAACCAAACCAAAAGGGAACAAAGCCTGAGATAATTCTTCAGTAGTAGAACAGCAGCATAACCCACGATGACTTTATGTTATTCCAGAGACAGAATGGGGTTCAGTATTATTCCTAAATACTATGCAATATCTTCAAAGGTGAGGTGATCATTATAAATCAGGATGTTGCAAAGAGAGGAAAAGAGCTGTAGCTAGAGACAGATGCTCTAATTAGCAAGATACCCATTTCCAAATTATTATGTTTTCAAATAAATTCTGACATGCAATTTTGGAACATTGGAAAATAATATTAAACCAGCACAAGTAGAAACAGGAAATAAATCTTGGCAGAGCTATACACTCCCTGCATATTACTAATAATTCATTACATTGCAGAGAAGGGGTGGTGAACAGAATGATTTTCAAAACCAGACTTTAACTTGAGATGTTTTTCCCAAACTTACAGTTAGTAATTGAACTGGCAAAGTAATCTTAAAAATCCTATAATTACTAAGGCAGATAGTGCAACCAGATAGTTTAAACTGTTCTGTAAGGACCCTCATGTTCCAAAATATCAAAGACAACTGAAAAGTCTTAGGAGCCTAATTTTACCCTGTGGTACATGGTACAGATCATTACATCTCTCAGTGTATCTCTCAGTCTTTCTACAACCATGCATAACATTCTGCTTTCTTTTCAGTAAGTCCATTTAAGCCTTGCATTTGGGACTAATACAGGTCCAAAAAATTATAACCTTGCTCCAATCCTTCATCACCCTCAATACATATAAACTGGTTTCTCAAAGAGAAAAAGAATATGGTGATGCACGTACAGCACAGAGCTGCTCCCTTGATAATACAGGAAAGAAAAGTAGCGAAGCATCTTCCCAAGCATGATCCATGCATCCCCTATGTCTGAATTAGTGGCATTGCTTCCTATTAGCACAATTTTCTAAGCTGATCCCGGTCCTATGAAACCAAATTGTATGTGGGTTGCACCTGTATGTTAAATACCCTCCATAGGGATTTTAGTGTATTAACATATGCATATCGTTGATTTAACGGGGAGTTTGAGAGTTCTCTTCTCCAGCACCCTCTGTAACCTCTAGAATTTGTAAGTGCGATAAAATCAGCATTCAGGAATGAGTACTGGGAGTTTTTTTTTTTTTTTTTTTTTTTAAGCTAAGGGAGATGAGTTGAAGAGGAAAAACATGAAGAATGACAAGTTTGAAGATCAAATAATTTGAAGTCTGAATGTCTGAGTACAGACTAATGTATGGCACATGTAGACTCGAGCTATTGAAATCAAAAGCAATAGTTTGGGGATAGAGTGAGAGAAGGATGTAAAGTGGCTGTGTTCTTAAACTGTCATTTATGTCAGCCTATCATAAGGAATATGATAGGAATATGATAGGAATATATAAGGAATATAAGGAATATGATATTGCCTGTCACAAGGAATAAGCTGAGAATCTCCTTTGTGTAACACAGCAACGAATCTTGGAAACTCTTAAAGCATGTTTAAGTGCCGTGTGAAGCTCAGTATAAGCTTTTCTACTGCGTTCAGTGTATACAGTGGTTGCCAGTGTGATGGCACCCTTACTACTAATAATGATGTCTTATAACTGACAATACTCCAAATGCTTTAGCTATATTATCTCAATTAGGCTTTACAACAGTTCTCTGGTGTAAATGCCATTAATCTTCCTGTTTTACAGATGAGGACACTGAGGCAAAGAGCAGTGGGATACTTGATCAGAGTTTTAGTTACTTTGCAACAGAATTGGGTTTTAAGCACAGAATGCTAACTTCAGAGCTGGTTTTTATACCCAGATGTTTTCCACCTCAAACTTTTGGGCCACATTAAATAGAAGGAGTTTTTTTCTGTAAAAGGTCAAAGAGTAAATATTTTAGGTTTTGTGGCCATAAACCATATGCCAAGGTAGCATGAAAACCATAGATAAACTGCCTATGAATGTAGGTGGCTGTGTTCTAAAATTTTTTTTTATTTATAAAAATAGATAGCTGTGCAATTTGTAGGTTTCTATTCTCCAGTATAAAAAAACAACATTGGCCATTTATGGTGATGTAAAAAAAATAGAAATTTCTCTTTTTTAACACATGACTTACATGAACAAAAGTTTTATATTCTCTACTAGTATTTTGGGAAAAAGTCTGCCCACCTCATGGAGAAGCGGTCAAAGACCACGCGCTTAACGCAGTCTTGCGATGGGGAGTGGTGAGCGTGATTGGAGGTGTTCACACCTCCGCACCCAGACGCCCTTGCGACCTGAAACACTGATGGATGGAATGGCAAGTTGAGCTTAAGAGGCAGGGCTTTCTAGAAAGGAGAACAAGTTTGCTCTAAGAGGATGTAGCACCACTGGAAGAAGAGTTCACCTGTGCTCCAGCCTTCTTTATCCTCGGGCTTTAATAGAGAGTGAGGAATCCAGACCAGACAAAGCCAGCGCTCTCAAGGAACACAATGGTGTGAGTGCTGTAAAATGTCTTTTTGTTCTGTTTTGCCTTTTGCTCTAGAAATGCTTATTCTAGGTAACAGAATTTGAAGATGTCACCTTCTTAGTTTATCAGTTTATGCAGCTGATGTATACAGGAGGGGACCTTTTCAGTCTAAATTCTTTCATATGGCCTGCTAATGAGTGGCTTAAAAATTATAAGTATTATTGGGGCTGGGGATTTAGCTCAGCGGCACAGCGCCTGCCTGGCAAGCACAAGGTCATGAGTTCGATTCCTGGTACCGAACAAAAACCAAAGAAAACAAAAACAAAAACAATATTATTGACAGTGGCTTTTGGGAATTCTCCAAACTCTCTACAGTGTTGCTTTTCTCCATCTGAGGATGGGGACTGTGACAGCTATCATACTCCATGGAGCTGGGAAGACCGAATGAAAAAACAGATACCAGAAACCAATATGTTCAGAGAGCTGCATACAAGGTATGATAAAAAAAAAAATATGGTAAATGCTTAAGTTTAAAAAAATATTATTAGTGTAAACAATTCCCTTAAAATATTTTTCTTTGCTTACTCCTTCAGTCTTGCCATTTTCCAAAGCAGTTCAGTAGATCTTCTTTAGTGAGGGTCTTCAGTTGCAGTCTCGGCTGCCCAGATGTCCTGATTAGACAAAAAGTGTTTACCTTTCACCGTCACTTTGACTTTGTGGACGAGCCAGAAGTTTCAGTGTCAGATCTGATGAATAAAGTGGGTGAGGACATACCATAATGTTTTCACAAGGCTGCTTTTCCACTGGATAGCACTCGACAGCAGCATTCACTGTATTTTGATCACACTCATAATGACTCATGAAAGAACTGCTTCAGAAAGTGATAAGATTGGTGGGGTACATTTGTTCAAAGCAAGGGGATGTATTTTTTGAGAGGAATTAATGGTGAAGCATCATTTTCTGTCATAAATTTTTAACACAAATATTCACTGTATGTTGTGATCATTTGTTGGTAAGGATATTATTTAAATCATTTTGAGTCAGCTAATTATATCCACTGTCTATCTTATGTATGTATGTGGGCTTAGTGAAGCTAAAACAGTATAGGATTCTCACTATAAAATAACACACAATATTTCAACAGTTACTATAAAGGTTCATTTGTTATAATCATTGGAGAACTCTCTGGAACTGATTTATGGTAAACTACACTATGCATCGCTAAAGAGGCATGAGGTTTGCCCTATGTATAGGGGAACTGTGATAAAATATGACAATAGTGGATGTTTATTTTGAATTCAAATGTCTTACAGTGGTAATTGCCAGTTTTCCTTTGTTGTTAGCTTTCAAATGGGTATCCTTATTTTAAGTAAAAAAGGCAAGTTATCATTCTAACAAAACAAGAAACCGAGCTGTCCTCCTGTGGACAGAGCTGTCAGAGAGAGTGATCTCCCTGCATTGCTTTTTGTAAGCTTTGCTTTGGGAAATTAGTATTTATATGACACCAGCAGGCACTGTTCTAGTGGGCAGCAACTGCGTGCTGGTACCGGAAAACCAGCATCCACATAAGGGAAACAAAAGAGGTGGATTCTGCAGAGCTACTCATCTGGGTGTCCACCAATGAAGCTCTGAACTGGAAACACTAGGATTAGTTTTATAATTTTTGATTTTCTTGTTTTGTTTTGGTAGGAATTGGATTGATAAAGGTTCAATAAATGTAATCTAGGACCATGCAAAGAGGCTATGCACACTGGTGTGAAACAACAGTCCCTCTAAAGTTCTAAATAAAGTTTTAATTATCATCGTTATAAATATCCTCTATTCAGCAGTTAGTCTATGCCAGTAACTGTGCTAAACACATAAGTCATTCATTATATCTCCACAATATCTCTGTAAAGTAGATGATTTTGTTATCTATGCTTTTCCAGTTCAAGAAAATTGCCAGAGGCGCACAGCTAGTAAGTGGGATTTTAACCTATGTCTGTGCAAAAACCATGGCACTTGGTCACTAGTTAGAAAAAAAAATATGAACATAACTGGTACTGCACTTGGTTTATGTAGAATTTTAAGAGAATAGAGCTTATGAATAACTTTGATGATATAATTAAAGCAAGGGAAAAGGAATTAGAAGACAGTGGAGATACCCAAAGTAGCATAAAGGTTACCTCCTCAGACTTTTCCTGGCCACATTACTGAAAGCAGTACCTGCAAAATATTTTGTGTCTCATAATGCTGTTTGTTTTTATCATGTGACCATCTGAATTTGACACATTTCATTCACCATATTTGTTTGTCCTGTGTTTCTTTTTCTCTGTGTTAATTCTCAGTCTGTGTTGTTCACTACTTACCTCCTAAGACATTTTAAGCACCAGAAAATGTAATAGTAATAACCTATATTGAGCCCTTACTGAATCCTAGATGCTCCTCCAAACACTTCATGTGTGTTATCCTAAAAAATATGGACCATGTCTCACTGAAGGAGGTATTCAAGGAGAGAAAGTTACTATGGCTTTGGTGGATTCTTTTATCAATCACTAATAGTTTTTACTTCCTGGCATGCAGATATTCTGTCTGCTATTTCAATGTATTTTCTTACCTAAGTACATAACAAAAATGTTATTAATTTTAATGTTTTAATCATTTGTTTGATTATTTTATATAAAATATGTGGAATATATTATAGTTAACATAGTTATCTGCATAGACATTCATCCTTTCTTTTATGAAGCTGGGCTAAGCTTGTTGAATATACTCCTTATCATAGTAGCCTTAAAATAACTTTCATAAACCATCTAAAAAAGAAATAAAATAAGCTCAACTTCCAGGAAATAATAACATTTTACAAAGGAAGGAATAAAGTGTATTTACTACATATCTATTGACTTTCTGCTCCATTTCTACCTCTGTACTTGTGAAGAACAGAAGAAAAATTTGAGATCTAGTGTTGCCATTAAGGAATTTAAGACTTTCAGAGTTGTGAAGGTACCAACACTCCCAAAAAAAGCCTTTTGGGAAGATCTGTCGCAGGTCCCTTGAGGTTTGCAAAAGCCCTTGACTTAAACATTGTCAGTTTGCTGGTAAAAGGGATTTGCAATAAACCATTGTGTGCAGATTAGTGAATACGTGCCACAAACAACCACTCAGGGTAGATGTGTGGGGGGAAAAGGCTTCTATGACTAACAGCAGATGTTAAATGTTGTATTAGTGTAATGGTTGATACACTGTGTCAACTTGTGAGAAGTGGCTCAGCAGTTCTACATCCTGGGGTGTAGAGGACATGCCCTTACCACTCAGTTCACTGTGTCAATTTGAGAAGTTTAGAAGTTAACTAAGTGATTCACCAAGGGGCCAAGTTCTTTACTTTGTAAACATCCTGAGCCTGGGCAAGAGGAGGGCATGGAGATGGTGTGGATGGGTAGCCTGCATACTATATAAGGAGGAAAATAGGTTTGCTTCTTCCTTTTTTATTTTATTTGTTTATTTATTTTTGCTTTTACTGTCTTCTGCTGCCTTGAACTGTTGCCCCTGTGCCATACCACCTGCCTTGGAGCCAGCTTAGTGTAGATTGAAACCTCCACAAATTGAGAGTTAAATGAACCTTTCCCTCTTAAACTTTGGGTGTTGGGTATTTTGTCCAAGCAATGAGAGAAAAATAACCAATTAGTTTAAAATAAAATGGGAAAATAAGAGCTTCAGTAAGACTGTAGGTTAAACGACCCAGGGGGGATGAAAGGCAAAAGCCAGCTGCAGATTAGATAAAGCTGAACAACAATACAAGTACAGAAGGTGAAATTTTTAATAGAATCTTGTATATAGTAAATATTCAATAAATATTGGTTTAATTGGATTTCAAGAGTGCTTATGAGACGCAGTGTCTGTCCCCTTCCCTACCCACTTTTCAGTAAAAGGCTTTCACTTAAGCAGAAAGAAAGATTAGCTGTTTAGTTTTAACTGTCCCTGAGAACAAAGCGTATGTAAGAGATGGCTCTATTCTCCCATCTTCCTGCACCATCCCACACTCCAATCATCATAAGTCATTCTCATTCCCTTCTTCTGTTCTCTGCCCATGGGATCTGTGACTTCCATTCTTAGACACATCTAGGCCATATGGGTAAAAGAACAATGTGAGAAGTCATTTCCTAATCTGTTTCTGTAAACAGTCCAGGGCAGGAGACTGAATGTAGGAAAGTTTGTGCAGGAAAAGGTCTAACGTATTTCAGTGTGTGTCTGGAGGGCTGTGAGGCCAGGGGTGAAGACTGAGAGTATGAAGGAGATTAGAGATATTATCTTGAAGGAGAGCTTAAAGGGAGTGTCTTGTTTTTAAGAGATAATGATTAGAATTTAAGATTTAAATTAGTTTGCTTTGCTTTTTCACTTAAAGAGCACCAGTTAAAGGCATAGCCAAGAATAGATAAAAGACATGAATCTGAGAATTAAAAAATTCCCCCATTGAAAAAATTTAAGGGGTATTGACAGATACTATGCCAAAAAGATATTCTACATCATATTCCTAAGATGAGGGGAACCCCCTGGCATGGGTTTGCCACATAGCAGCCAGTATCTCTGTCTTCTCAAGATGGAAATTTGGAATGGCAGCTTTTAGAGGAATTTGATTTATTGGAATGTGCATAATAGGACAAGAGGCAATATCTTTGATCACTGGTTTCCAAATCATCTAAGCAGGGCTGTAGAGATTTAATTGCTCAAATTGGCTGGAGAACAAATAGAGAAGTAGGCAGATGGTCATTGCCTGCGTAGGACCACAGACCTGAACGTTTGCCATCAGGCATACACTCACCACTCTGCACCACAGGGAGGATGGAGCGGAGCAGGGGCACTAAGGAGAACAGCATACAGAGTCATTTGCCTGCTTTGCTTATTTGATAGCCGTGGTTTCATGCAAATGATGCAGACTAGTCTCTCTCCCCTCCCTCCCCAGTCTCATTCTCTCTCCTCTTCTCTCTTGTCTCTTTCATTCTCTCCTTGCACACTCCAGAAGAATTATCAAGATTCTGCAGTTTTACAAAGTGATTCTGTTTCCCTCTGTTCCCCCCAGTTTGCCTCCTTCTCTCTGTTTCTTTCTTTCTTTTCTTTTTCTTTCTTTTTTTTTGGTTAGCAGCTGATAAAAATTGTGCACATTTGGCATGTTGAAGCTTATAGTAAAATATTCAACTATTTTTGGAAATTGAGCAAGGCCTAAAAGATATGTAGATAGATGGAGTGGCCAACAGCTTGCAGAGCACCATGCCCAAGTTTTATTGTGACTACTGTGATATATACCTCACTCATGACTCTCCATCTGTGAGAAAGACACACTGCAGTGGTAGGAAACACAAAGCAAATGTGCAAGACTGCTATCAGAAATGGCTGGAAGAGCAGGCTCAGAGCCTGACTGTCGATGGCCACATTTCAACAAGGAAAGATACTTCCTACACTATGATCTCCCTCCTGTAAAGGTCATGATCCTTTCACCCCCTGCCCAGTTTCCTGGGTCCTCCTTACCTTGGTATAGAGCCAGCTCTTGGAATGAGGCTGCTCATAGGAGGTCATGTACCAGTGATGCCTGGGCTCTCAAAGGTGAAGCATCCTACACTTGGTCCCATGATGATGCGCAGTCAGAAATGACTCCATCAGAGAGAGAAGGGTACAGGAGAAGCATATTTTCTGGCATTTTTACACTAATCATTTGGCTTTACTCAGAGATTATATTGCTATGACACCAGCGGTTTTCTAAGAGCATGGCAAGGTAGATGTGCTCCCCTCTCCTATGAGAAAGAAAGTTTTTTAGAGAGGAAAATTGGGACAAAAGTACATATCGCACTTCTATTGTAAAATGTAAACATAAAATTGGCAGCTGTTTTAGTTAAAAGAAAAGATATATAGATAGATAGCAAATACTTCGGAAAAGGTCAGAAAAAATACAGGGCTAAGATGATTCATAAATTAGGCATCTAGAAGTAACACAATTTAGTTTTGGTGGCTAACACTTCCAATAAGATTTTTTTTTTTAAATTTTGGAACATTTAGTAGTCAGGGAAGTGAAATAGTACTTTTTTGGGTGGGGCAGTGTTCTGCAGCAATTTTAGAACCACTCTGCTCCTAATTGGGAGGATCAGATTCAGTTCACTTTTAATAAACTGGCATCTTGTACTCTGAGTAACTAATTTAAAGACAACAATATGCAATGTTTTAACCATTGTTACCTTTCTATTATCTTGTATTGAAATTTTGGGATTGCTTCTCTTTAAAATAAAAAAAAAAACAGAAATAAAAATAAGCCATAATTATTCCAGTGCAAACACAAGTTCTTCCTTTCTATAATGGGCAGAAGAAAGAACTTCTTCTCCTGACTCTGTAATATGGTGGTCCCCGACCCTCAGGCCACAGATGGATACAGGTCTGGGGCCTGTTGACTGAGCTGGCTGCATAGCAGGATGTGAGCAGCTCTTGAGTTAGCGAAGCTTCATTTGTATTTAGCTTTCTATTTCTGGCATTATGTCTAGAGCTTGGCCTCCTGTCAAATCAGTGGAGGAATTAGATTCTCATAGGAGTGTGAATCTTACTGTGAACTACACATATTATGGTCATAGTTTGTTTTTAAGCCTTTAATCAGGCAACTATCTTTCCTCCCTTCTCATCTTTGGAAAAATTGTCTTCTATGAAACTGGTCTCTGATGCCAAAAGGTTGAGGATCACGGCTTTAACATTTTAGAGCATATGGCAGAGATTTCAGTCACTTCAAAATTTTAGAACCAAAGGGAACTGAAGTGTGGGCTGGGAAAAAGTTCAACTTTTGCTGGTGCTGCACTCCAGCATGGCATAACCACTCTCTGAACCCCTACTTCCTCCTGAGCAAAATGGGGTAAAGCTATGGAGAGAGAATGAAAGGCTTATGCAAACTTTGAAATGCTGAGCTCTTAGGAAGTATGCATATGGGAACTTTTATTATTATTATTATTATTATTATTATTATTATTATTGGTACAGGGAATAGAACTCAGGACCTTGCACTTGCCAGGCAGGCACTATGCAGCTGAGCTATATCTCCTGCCCTGGGAACTTAATCTGAAGCAAGCTGATGAGAAATTTCAGTTCTCTGTCTCTGTCTCTGTCTGTGTCTCTCTGTCTCTGTCTGTGTCTCTCTGTCTCTGTCTGTGTCTCTCTGTCTCTCTTTCAAAGCAAAATGTTCAGTAAGGTTCTTATATTAGAGATTTTCATCCTGCTGGGGTCGTGGACTTCCATAAGAAGCTGACTCAAGCAATGAATTCTCACCTCTGAGAAATATCCCTGTACACATATGCACACACATATTGTGCATGGGTATAGAATGCCATGTTCCGTCTGTCAATTCCAGCAGGGAACCACAGAATAAGCATCAACTCTAGAGAATTCAAGACCTTGTTAAACTCTGTCCTTGCTTCTCCCAAGGTCCATGACTACATAATTCGTTTGTCTGTGAGCTTCTGGTTTGTTCCTGCAATTTTAATATGGAGAGAGCAGCCACAAACTACATCTTAACTATACACCAGCAAACTATATGGGGTTTCCAGTCAGTGAGAAGAATGGCAGTTATGTTTACTATTCTTTATAGCTTCCCATGTTTTCAAAAGCCCTGACTTTAATTTGATATATGCCTCACAAGATTTTGCTTTTGTGGAATTTTGTGTGATCTATGGATAAAATTTACAGTTGGGAGAGTTTCAATGTTGTCAAATTAGAGAAAAGAAACTTTTAACAAATATTTAAGTTCCACCAGTGAAAATGTTCTCAACTTGGGAACATTTAGTAGCTATAACCACTAAAAATGTTTTTACTGGAAAGGGTAGATAAAAATGTGTAACAGCCAGACAAATACAGCTGTAAATCTAATTTAACAATTTAAAAATGTAACTGTTGACTGGGTAATGCCTATCACTTAGACTTTCAGTGAAAATATAAATTTCTATTGTAGTTAGGGTAAAGTATTTTTGAAGAAAATTAAGCCAACGTAACTGGTTGTGTTAATGGGATATTTCACATTCCTTACTCTTTAGTATTTTTCCATTTCCTCTATGCTCAATATACCCTGGCTTATAGCAATCATTCTTTTCATATGGGCCATTTTTTTCCTTTGAAATTGTTTCTTTTCCCCAGTTTCTTATGCTAGTCAGTGGAACATCTAACATAATTTGGGTTCCCCCATTTTTTGGTTTTGAACAATCACATCCAGATGTTGTTTTCATGATAGTCTGATTCTATTTGAGAAGCTTGGGTATTTTAGAATGTTTTACAATGAACAGCTTCCTTTGCAGTCCTCTCAGGTCATAGTGGTTTACATGTTCCCATAATCTTGTTTTCAATGTTGAGGCATAAAGAAGAAGGGATGTTAGAGGTCATTTGGTCCAATCTCCTTTGTTAGACATGAGGAAGATCAACTCTGGTGTTTTTGTAACCAAGTTAATGATACAACCAATACTTGGAAAATCTAGGAGTACATGCATGCATCCCATTCCTCATCCCCAACCTTCTCAGTTAGAGTACTACAAGGTTGACCACTGAACTGTTTTTAAATTTACAAAAAGAATGTTCTCACTTATCTCCTATATTTAAATTTAACCCAAGAAGATGTTTAGCAATCTGTAGGAATGACTATAAGTTTAAATGCTTCATTTTGACTTTTCTTTAAATATCTAACTTTTAAAACAAATCCTTACTTTGTGCCTCTACATTTGAAGCAAATTTGTACTTGTTAACTTCTATATTTTTTGAACAATTTAAACAAAGAGGTCAAATTGTAAGCAGTAAGTCTTCTCCATTTAAGACATTTCCAAATGTGAAGTCTGGAAATGAACAGCAGTGAAGTCACCAGTGGATCATATGTCATTAGAGGCTGCGGGGCATGGTAGAACTTCAATATTTTTCTCACTAGAAAAAGAAAAGTTTGAAATCTAATTCATGTGGAAAGGAAAAACCAAGAAGAACTAAACCTTCTATTAAACAAGACCAAAAATTATAATTTAGAAAATGTATACTTTAAGTGCTAGTGCATAAAAATGCCTTCATTTTAATCACAGCACACTTTTGATTTAACTGGCATTGAAATGAGGAATGCAAAGGCAAGTTTAAAGTCCTTTTTTTAAAAATGGGATATCTGCCAACCACTAGCAATTGAGTAATTATTTTTTCCCCACAGGACACTTTGGGCCCTCTGGAATGTAGCTTAAGATAATAATCAGATTCAAAGAAATCCTGATGCCAGTGTAATGTGGAATTCGGTTACGATGCTCTTTTTAGGAACATATTAAACTTCACTTGGAGAAATGGGATCTTATTCTACTGTAGCAGGATGTACACGGGGTAAAACGAGACTTACAACAGCTCAGAATCTCTCAGAAGACTTTCATCTGTATGTTTAGAAAATTGATTTACTTCTTCATCCTTCACCTTGAATGGTAAAATTCTTTCAGGCGCCCACTATGTAAGCAATAATATGCTTGACACTCAGGATCAGAAGTTAATTTTGTCAGTAATATTCCAAAATATATTTAGCACAACACTACTTTTTTTGGAGAAAAAAAAGAATACATGTGGAAATCCATAAAAAATGCCAGACAATAATGAAAGTTATCATTTAGACATGTCACGTACACTGTATTAAACACTTTGTGCATATTACTTACACATTTTACTCAGTCTCCACAAATGCCCTGTGAAGCATAGCTCATTTTTAGGAGGGTCACTGAGGGTTAGCAAAGCTAAATAATGTGTTCCAGGTCTTATAGCTAATATACAGTGAAGCTGAACTAGAAGCAAATCTGATTTCAGACCTGATCACACAATCTGATTTTGGATCTGATACTTTCAACTTTGTAATAAGATAGTGTCTCCAGAGGGTATCAACATTTACCTCCCAGGATAAACCAGTTTAGTTGATGCCAACCTTTATTACTAAAATTGAATTATTTATACCCATTATTGGAATCACCTTGAAGCAAATTTTCCATTGTTTTATGGTGTGTGTGTTTATATGTGTGTGTGTGTGTGTGTGTGTGTGTGTGTGTTTTGCTGGAGACTGTTGAAGCAAATTGCAATGTGACGAAGATTTAATATCTTTTAGATGTACCTCATTACATATGAGCTAACTGCAGCATCCAGAATTGTGACAATTAATTTGCAATTCAAATCCCGTGACTGAGTCTTAAGGAATTCATCAAAAGATCTAGGATACTGAAGGCAAAAATGTAATTCATAGAATTGTACCTCCAGGTCTTCATGTAATGACACACAGGATAGTTTCTAATGCAGGTCATGATGGAAATTCTACAAGTGTGCTTTCTGTGTGCTTGCTCCAACTGTCTGTCATGTAAATGGAATGTTCTCTAAAGGACAAGTTAAAAATCTAATTCCTGTGTCCTTAAGCACGATGTTATGAAGCATGAATCTCTGGTTTGCTGATCCTAAATCATATTCTACTCCAGAATTATACAACGTCAGTTCATTGAACACATATAACAGGGTAAAACTTTAGAAACTGAGTAGCGTTAAAGTTTTGCAGTATCTATTATTGTTTTATACCATTGGTCTTGGCCAAAGGAGTTTGAGAAATTTGAAAAAGAAATGAACTACTGTAGTATTAGTTCCTTGCCTTTAAATTGAAAGATGAGCACCAATACGAGGCTGGGTTGCTTGCAGAAAGACAGATTGCAGTTAGCAAAAATGATGGGCTGCATTTTACAGAACAAAGTTGCCTCTGTGCTGTTATATTATCTATTAAACAGCATGTATACAGAAAGAAAACTTTTATGATAACATAGTATATCGTCAGTCTTGGAGTTTTACCTTGTATCTTCACATAGTAAAGGTATTAAAGTTTTGCAATCATTTTAACTCAGTATTTTCCAGTGTTATTTGATACATATACCATTTTCTAGTATTAACATGGAACTAGTATTCTGTAGAATATGGCAATGTTCTTCTGATAATAACCATTTTGATACAAAATGTTTAATTTCCCCATATCCTACTGATTTTTTTTACGGTATGTTTACTTTTCAAAATTTCAAACATACATAAGAAAAAAGCATAATAAACCTCTTATACCTACCAGGGATATTTAACAGTCCTTTGTGTGTTTTTTTTTGTGCAGGGAATTGAACTCACAAACTTGCGCTTGCCAGGCAGGCTCTGTGATGCTGAGCTATATCCCCAGCCCCTATAACAGCTCTTTGGAGTTTGACTTATCACTTCCTCTATATTCTGAGGTGATTTAAAGAAAATTTCAAATCTCAGTTTTATCCTTGTCAGCTTTGGCATGCTATCATGAAAAATAAGAAACTATCTTCTGTGTTTGCTGTGCCTTTATTTCCTGTAGCATAATTAAAAGCACTCTCCTAACTGTGCCTAACGTATTCTTGATATTTGAATTTTCTAAATTGTCCCCAATACTGTATGTCTTTTAAAAGGATCTAATCTAATAGCTTTTAGTATATTCATAGAATTGTGTTATCATCATGATCAACTTATGAATAATATTTCCATCTCTCTCAAAGGAATCCCACCTCCCTTTAGTAGTTGCCCTCAGATCCCCACAATTTCTGCAGCCATATACAAGCACCATTCTTTCTGTTATCAGGTATTTATCTATTGTGGACATTTTATGCAAACAGAATCATTTACTGTGTGGTCCTCTATGCCTGGCTGCTTTCACTTGGCATAATGTTTTAAGGTTCATTCATGTTACAGCAGGTATCAGTACTGCATTTCCTTTTACAGCCAGATAATGTTCCCGTGTGAAGACAGCAAGTTTTTATCCACTTTCCAGTTGGTGGACATCTGAGCTGTTTCTATTTTCTCATGAGTTTTTATTAAAAACCTTTTGCATTTTGAAAAATTTCAAACATTCATAATGTAGATAACTCAATAACTCTCAAGTAATATCTCTTAATTTCTATACTATTAAGTTCTGGCCTATCTGCATATATCTGTACGTCAGTAGTCCCATGCTCTCTAACTTATTTGAAATAATAATATAATATTATTTTGAAATAATAATATAATATTATTTCATCTATTAGTACTTTATTATGTATTTGTGAATAATAGGATTTCAAAGTTCCTATCTCCGTTATCACATTTAAAAATAGCAATAATTCCTTAACCCCAAATATATGGTTCACTGGTATCTTAACATTTAGTAAAATATTTATCTTCATCTGTTAGATTTGACTTATCTAGTGGATATTAAATTTGTCAGCCATTTTTTTATTTAGAATGATTTGATGTGCTAGAGGAAAATTATCCTTCTTTGTTTTGAATTGCTTGGCATGAAGGTTTTCAGTGGTAAAAGCTGTCACATCCAAACATCTGTCACTCCTGCCTGGGTCCTGCAAATTCCCAGCCCCAAGTTTAGATGTACATAAACTTAGAGCTCAGAGATCAGTGTAAACCAACATTCTGAGGTCTGGAAGACACAAGTTGGTCCCACAATTGTACGCATATTGATTTGCTGTGGAAACAGTGACCTACTCACTGTCAGGAATCTCTTCTGTCCATCCACATTTTAGAGTTTAGGTCCAGGAAATCACCATGGAAGTAGAAGCAGTACTATGACTGAGATGGGGAAAAATTAGTGAACTTGAAGGTCCTAGGTAAAATAAAATCTGCTTTTTCAGACAAAATAGCTCATTGATTTTATTGATATATATTTATGCCTATTTTTCATTCTTCTTCCCTCCCTGGAGAAAAATTGTACTGTTTATCATTAAAATCATAACCAAGGCTTCCAAGCAATTTTGAAAAGCCTCTTAAATATTTTTTGACAAAAAATTAGTGTCTGTTTAGCCTATACAAGGAAGGAACTGCTCTTATGCTTTCTACTAAAGCATGACAATTTTTGAGAATGTGTATGTATTTTGTCCTGCAATAAAATGATGAATTTAAGTAATGGTCAATTTAGGAAGTGGTGCTTGTATGTGTATTTGTGTGTGTGTGTGTGTGTGTGTGTGTGTGTGTGTGTGTGTGTCCCAAATCAGTATTTTCATGTTTCAGTTTTGTAGTACTGAGGGGTACAGTGAATGCTGAAAAAGGTAAAGCTGTGATGCTGACTTGGTGTGAACCATCAGCTGTTAAATAGGAAGATTTTTTAAAAATCTGAAAGCAGGTTCCTTCAGAATATATCCTTGAGTACATTTTGGAAGCACCTGAAAACCCTGGAAGTAGCAGGTAAACAGGTACATGTTTGTCTGGACTTAAATGTTTTGGAAAATTTGTACCTTTCAAGAATTTCTCACAGCAGTCCGTGATCCTTCTTCTCCAAAAATATTGCAAACCAGGTATCTGAAGGTTTGACAAGAGGGACCATTAAAGTTCTTTGAAAATAAAATTATTTTCCTATAGTTCCCTTTTTCAATCTGGATAAAAATTTTAAAATTCCAAGCACAGGCCTATATTGTTTGAAGGAAAAGTGAACCAACATAGCTGCTTCTCTTAATTTAGTAGTTTTTTAGACTCTGCATAAGTCCAAAGGGATCATTTGTTGGTTATGCTGTCAGGGACAGCCCATTTGTTCTGTGCTAGGATGGGTGCAGGAAAAGACTGCATGTCCTATATGGCACCAAATATCTCCAGGGGTGTGTTGTTCTGCTTACTGATGGAATGCTTAAGCAGTAGGTTTTACAGTCAAGTTCAAGGATGCAGTTAAGTGGTGGTGTGTCTGTATCTAAGGAACATGCTGGAAATTATTTAAGTTCACATAAAAATACAGTGTTTGGTATGATGGACACACACTAGAACCCTCCCTCCATGTTCCTTTCAGCTTCTCAGAAAGGTGAGCCAATGTGAATGTAAAGTACTGTGCTATCTAATGGGCAATACTTAGAGAAACCCAGAAGAGAGACAAACTCTGGAGCTGCCAATTCCTTTGAAATTGTGGCCACTTATGTATTTTTGTATGTAGTACTTCTGATCTCTCCCTTCAGAAGAAAGAAGGAAATTCCTATCCTCCCAAACCAAAATATAATAGCATTAAGGACAGTAGAATACAGGTAATATGACAATATTAACACAGGCCATCTCAGGGGATAAACTGGAATGTTCACATTTACAATGAAAATACACCTGCGCCATAATCCCTTTGATTATTGATAGCAGTTATGAGCACAGTGCAGAGTTCTGGATGAGGCTGTTTCCATAGTTGCAGAAGTGGCACGATATGCAACACTATCTTGGGAGAACATGTAGCTGCAAATTAGAACAGGAAGTGAAGACTGACGGGTCTAATTCAAACTACGGGGTAGTTTTCATTAGCTATAGTGCCAGAGTGTAGTCAGAATATTTATAGGACACATGATCAGGGGTTCTAAATGGCCCTTATAGGTGATCAGAAAGATCTACATCTTATTTGAAAGAGGGAGATTAAAAACAAGAGAGCAATCTTTCTTGAGTTCTTGCCTCAATTTGCATTTTGGAACCAAGAGAAGGAAAATTCATTTAAAATAGATTATCTGATGACAGGGAGTCAGACTTATGAAAAGAATATTTAAGCTTTATACCAATGACAGGAAGAATAAAATACATTTTTTACTGGAGCATAATCTTTGTGAAATTAAACATGTGTAATGATTATACTCCAAACATGTCAAGAAGTCATATATAACAATGAGGTCAGAAAAGAAAAGGAAAGAAAAGAAAAACATTGTCTCATCAAAGGGATTACATAAGTCTATAAAATAATATACACTTTATATATATAATCTATGTGTATCTGTATGAATGTATGTATACAAAAGCCAGCTCAAATTGTGAAAAAATGTACTGAGTTCTAATGTACTTTCCAGGAGAAAAGTACAAGTACAATCTTTTTTCTGTGAAGAGTAACTCTAGAATATAAATATACACTTTATATATATATATATATATATATAAAACTTACTTGCATTTATATACATTAGAACTGTTTGTCCTAATATAACGGGTTTATTGTTACCATTTGGACAAAAGTATTAATAGTAGAAAATTTCAGTTCCACAGTACTCTTGAATGAAACCAAGTTAAAATGTTTAATTGTGCTATACACTTCACAAATGTCTAATAGGTATCTTAAAGGAATAGTGATAAAATATGCCTTAATCCATTTTGGGGAAATTTATATTTTTCATTTATTTTGCAACTAAACTCAGCTCCCTAAAATTCTGCTTTTGTTTATACTTAGATATACCTCTATGAATATGACTGTCCATGGAAAGTATATTTTATTTTATTTTATTTTATTTTATTTTGGTTTTTCTCCGGTACCGGGAACCAAACTCACGACCTTGTGCTTGCCAGGCAGGCGCTTTTTGCCGCTGAGCTAAATCCCCAGCCCCCATGGAAAGTATAATAGACACCAAAATCAAATCAGATATGGTGTGTTAGAAAAGACAGTTGGTCAGGAGTTAGGCATCCTAGATATTCATTCTTTCTCTACAGCTAAACTACTCTTGTGAATTTGGGCAAACATCTGAATCCCTTTGAACCTGGCTTATCTGAGTTGTGCAATGAATTAGTTAGACTAGGTTTTTAAAATGTCTTTTGAGTCTAATGAAAATAAAATTCTAAATTGCTCTGTGAGCTAAATAAACATCACCAATTTGGTTAATTCTGAGCCTTCAGCCCCTTTAAAATGCAAAATAGTTCATGTGAACTTAAAAAGAAAAAAATTATCATCTCGTCTCCACTCCATTTTGCCTTTGAACACACAGTTTCAGATTTTTAAGTCTGTATGGTTGCACTGTAGACCTATTTATTTTTCCAAAGACCTTTCACTCTGATGATTTGATAAGAAACAATATTTTTTTCAAAGGTATTGAGTTATTCCCTTGGTTTGTATTAGAGAAGATAAGTCCTTCGAGTTTTTAAATGAGTTTACATTTTCATTCCATCTCTTTGATTCAAGTTTGAAGGGATTCTATTTTGGCTATTTTATCTCTCTGCCCCTAGGAAAGCCAGACTTTAAGTTATCCCCAAGGTATCACTGGCTGCATTCCACACCATCTGTAATGTATAAATGTATTCAGTTATTCAGTCTATTCCAACTTTGCTAGCTCTAGTAATTTTAGATTATTGGAGTCTTTGAGGAGAAAGGCATTCATTCTTTACTGATTTATTCCTTACGGTTAGTCCTGAACTTTTGATTCAGCTGACAAGTAATCTAATAGAGAAACAAAACCCTGAGACTTTTCACAATGAGTTAACTAGCAGATAGAAAGTTTTGGACCCCATTCATTGTCTTTATTGCATTTGACTGGCTGAATGCATTTGAGCACCCTTGACAGATTTCAGATTTGAATTTAAGAGACTTTGGGCAGGATGAATTATTCTCAATAAAGGGCATGTGTCTTCACAGCTCTTCACTTGAAGCTGCCTTATACTTACCATCCTGAAACTGTATCAGATTAGGTTTTTGTCTATTTCTTCTCTTCTGAAAAATTCCCCCTGTATTTTCTTTTTCTACCATTGTGCTAAGGAACAATAAACTCTTCTCTTACCAGTGCATGGTTCTACAATTGCTCTCTTTCAATGTACACATTAGATATGGCTATTTTGGGGGCTTTCATATGTGAAGCTTCATCTACCTGAGAGCTTCTAAGTGTAAGGCTTGGTCAGTAAGGTGACTTCTTGTCATGTGAGCTCTTGGTTAGAAAGACACACAATGGAGAGCAAAGTTAGGGAAAATATCTGGATTGGAAGATAAATAAGAATTCTAATCCAAGTTCTTGCATTGCTAGCTATGTAATCTTGAGAGTGTCCTAAATTTTTTCAGGAGAAGTTTTTTGTCATCTGTAAGTTGGGACAACAGTTATAAACCTAACCTATATTAATCAGCAAATATCATTATGCGGGATGAGGTTTTAATAACTAGAAGTTATTTTTAAGATCTTCCTGTGTATTTAATATTTACCATTGGCAAGGATACAGGAACTTACAAAGTATGACTATCTTCAGGAATTTCCGGTTTAGTTACAGTTTTACATTGGCTAGGATACACTGCAGTAAGCTTCATGCTTTGATCACTTAATTCTATCACTTATTTATTAACTTATTTACTCAATAAATGCTTCTTATATTCCAAACCCTATCCTTAGAGTATGGGGGGTAAATCAGTATGCAGAGGTGCACAGCCAGAATCTATAAAAACATGCACTTTATAAATATTATAGGCATATAGCACATTTAATATATTAGTGACCATATGGCTATTGTTTCTCCATACTGCCTGTGTTCATATCTCAGCTCTATCAGAAATTTTCTGTGTAATTCTGAGCAAGTTTTAAAATCTACTTTAAGTCCCAATTTCATTACCTGCAAAATGAGACAGTAATCATATATTTACATGTGAAGATTAAATTCATTAGTATACATAAAGTGTACAAAACAATTTCCAGAATATAGTAAGACACAAACAACTGTCAGCTTTATTAGCAACATTGTAGTTATTTTTCTATGCTTTCCAGAGTTCAGGCTCTTAAATATGGTTTGGAGGTGGCTTTCTCACCATTTTCAGTCAATGTTTTAACATTTATATGTACCTGTAAATTAAGCTTAAACTTATCAACACCCTACAGTTCATTTTCTTCACCATGGTGACTGGTTGAAGTAGAAAAAAGCCAGTCAGTTGAGTTCAGTTGAAGTCCTTTCCAAAGCTTTTGGTGGTGTCCAGAAAGGTGCATACTCTTTCCTAGTAGGATTGAACCTGAAATGATATAGTCCTAGATTTCTGGCAATCTTTTTGTCACTATGAGTCAGATAATGATACCATCATAGAAAAAGATAGAGTGAGTTGGGGAGGAAAGGTATAAGCCTCTAGATAAACAATATCAATGATATTACTACCATATTTTTCATTTTATATATGTTCCAATGAATTATAATTTTACTATCTCCCTTTATTTAATGTTTGGATAGGTTAATCAGAATTGGTTTCTGTTTGTGACAATAAAGAAACTTAACTGATAACTTTGTCACTTAGAGACCAGATTTTTGATGATAAAGTTTCCTTTCTTTCTTCCTTTTTCCGTCTAATATAGTTAACTCATATTATTTGGTCAGCATTTGTAGAAGCTTCCCTTTGGGTAGAAGCCTGTGATTAATTTTTTCTAGGATAACAGTGTTCCCTGAACCTATTTGATGTGACCAGATGTCTTAATTATTTTTCTCTTTGCTAAGACAAAATAACCAACATGCAAAGTTAAAGGAGGAAAGGTTTATTTGGTTCATGGTTTGTAGAGGTTTTAGTTCAGGGTTGGCTGGTTCCAAGGCAGGATGGCATGGCAGAAGGGCATCACAGGAGAGAAACAGTTCATGGCAGGCAGCAAGCCATCAAACAGCAAGTAACAAGGAGTGACCCTTTCTCCGTCTCCTATATATGATGCAAACTATCCACTTTAAGGTGAGTAGCACTCACATTCAGAGTGAGGCAGCCTTATCATAGCCTCACACCATGAATCAATCCCAGCATCACATCCTTGATCTCAGAGGCACACCCTAGATCCAGCCACCTCTGAAAAGTCCTACCTGTGACAGCATGAGGCTTTGGGGGACATCCAGATATAAGCCATCACACCAGAGCACAGAGCGGAAGAAGCAACAATTTAAAGAAAGGCATAGATTGTTTCTGCTATGGATCAATGGTGAGTTTTGTGCCTGCTAGAAAAGAGAATTAAATAGTATGTTTGTTTCTACATAAGCAGTAATATAAGAGATCAAACATGTACATTCTAGAAAAACCACACCAGATTAAAGGAGGAAAATCAATAAGGGTATGAAAATATATAGGGGGCTAAAAATGTTGGTAAATACTCTGAAGAAAAAGGCTATAAATAGTAGAGTAAATAAGCAGAACATCACTCAAAATATAAACAAAAAGTCCATCACTAATAATAGAGCTGATATTTATTGAGCACTTGAAGAACCTCAGTGTTAGCCAAATAGTTTTCTTATGTAATTTAGCAGCCCCAGGGAGCACCCTGTACTTTGACATTGAAATATAATTCACTTCATCTTTTGTTCTACACCTGGGGGTGAAATTCTACAATTCCTATCATTTTTTTTCAAAATTTTTGGGATTACGTTTGGGCCTACGTTTCTTTTAGGTTTCATACTGTGACTTCCCCTGAATTAATTTTGTTTTGTTTGAATGTCTGTCTTTGAGCTTGTTGTCACTGATTTATTACTTAACAATGGGCCAAGGATACCAAGTGCAATGTGTAAGAGATCCGTATGAAACTTGAATATGAATCCAGAACTGATCCAGACACATATGGCAGGGAACAGCTCACACTGCACTGCTGTATGATCAGTTCTTTAGTATAGACAAGGGCTTTCATGGTCCCATGAAAACGTCTCACCCACTTTTATTGGCCACTGTCCTCCCATTGCCACCGCCTTGATCTTATTAGGCTCTTTTCTGCTGCACTCTGGACACGTTCCTCTCCTGAGCCAAGTAATAAAAATGTTCCCTCATTTAATACCTACAACTACATTGTGAACGAGCTACGTTATTCATGTCAGATGAATACATTTATCCTCCTCAAATAATCTGCAGTTAAGAATTACCAGTGCAGATCGAGGCCAGGAAGCTTCTTGACAAAATATGTCAATATGTGACAGAAACAGCAAGAAGACTTATACCTTCATGGCTCTCAAGAGAACTGGTAAAACTCCTGTATGTATACGAGCAAGAGGAGTTAATATGATGGGAAGGAGTAGAAATTATCAAAAATATAAAAGACATTCTTGGAAATGAGAATTTTTATAAAGTGTGATTGTGGGTTTATAAGTTGAAGAGATTAATTTGCTGAAAAAAAATAATTCAAAGCCTAGGGAAAAATGCCAAATGGTAAAAGAAAATTATTTTTCTCTTTCACTTGTCTTCTTTGTAGGAGACCCAAAGCTTGCAAATTCCCTTTTTATTACTATGGAATCAAAGTGCATTGTTTTATTATAAGACAATTAGTTCTTATTTATTTGAGTGAATGTTTCATTATTTTATAAGGAAAGAATGAAGAATTTATTCTACCAAATTTCTCCTATTTAACCTTAAATTAAAATATTCATGTTGAAATTGAAATGTTAAGACTCCTTCAAATTTATTCCCCAGGAAATGAGCACAGCTGAGAATTTATCAGTAGTACACATGATGATACTGGGAGATGCTTATTGAGCATTTACTCTGTGGCAGATTCTATATATAATCTCATCTAAGTCTCCCACCAATGTTTTACAGCAGGATTGTCTCTATTATTAGTATGTGTATTTTAGTTTTGAACAAAAACCATAGACAATTAAAGGACATACTCAAAGTCACATCAAACAAATGACTGATGAAACTGTATCTGTACAATAAAGACTAGCATCTTGATGGTTTTCTTTCTCTGTTGTTTAGATGCTTCCAGGGTTGATCCTGTGGTAATGTGGCATTTACATTATCAGTTGGTGAGCCGGATCTTATCAAACCTTTCTTATCTGTTTTCTAATAAATGATTCCATTTTGAAAAAATGAAGTGTATGAAAAGGACAAGGGAAAGAACCCTGTCACAACTAGCATACAATAGAAATTTTAGAAGTGGAAATTTCCTTAAGGATGAATAATAAAACATTAAAAAGTCCGAGGCATAGAAATTTAGATTCACTTCCACAAGGTCAAACAGCTGGTTTTATAATCATGTTTTCCTTTGTCAAAGAAGTTAAGTGTTTTAAGTAACTAATTTATTTTAATGTTGGAAGAGCTCTATAAATCTTCCCACATTACTTAAATAAATAATTCGCCACTAAAATTGTTTTTCAGTAATTTTGTTTGGCTGTTTTAGTGTGTGTTTTTCATAATCTCTAACACTGAATTTCTCATCAATTCAGCCCTCCAGATTTTATTAGGTTTTGCGTGCTCGGGAAATAACACCATCAAGGCAGAGTTATCTTCACATACGCAGGACAATTATATTGATACATCATGTGCTGTATTTTAATTTCAAAATTATTGCCTCATTGTTTCCTCCTGGAGACCAGTTTTATTTCTTTCTTCTTATCGTTAAAGGTACAGTGAAAAGTAATTCACCCTTAAAAAAGAAGAGAAAAAGAAAAGGTTTGCTTAAAAATGTAGTTAGAAAAATCTCCCACAGAGTGAATTCCCACAGCGTTATGGAGGATGTAAATTTAGCCCAGTGTGATTCAAACAATCAAGTTAAGAATTTTAATTTAATGGTTTGTTCCTTTGAATTGTTAGACACTCACCTCATTGTGCAAGTCCTGTTTGAATTAGAGAAAATTAAACTAAAATGCGTTGAATTTACCTCAGTCAGGTTATTCTGGGAGGTCTGATGCATATCCTGAGTGATAAACTAGAAAACACCGGATCAATATATGCAAGAAAAGGCTTCAATTATCTTGCTTTAATAATAATGACTCTATTATCCCTCCATACTTTAGAACTTGAAGTTTTGTTTTTGTGATGGCTACATTGTCTTAGCAATTTTAGTAGGCTTGGAGAATAATCTTATTTTTATTTCAACGTTATCCAGAACCCCATGTTTTAGAGTATGTTGGTTAGAACTCTAAGTGCCTAGTAGATTAGAGGTTTTGTAAATCAGATCCCGCCTGCCTGCCTGACTTGGTTTTGCAAACAAAATGCTGGAAAAGAAAGAAAGGTTGGACAGACAAGAATAAGAACTAAGTATGTTTTATGACAACTTAGGGAATTGGCCAATAGGCCAAGTGGTTCTGGATGACTATGGTTCATGTTTGGAATTATAATTATAAGCTTTGCTAAAGTAAAGCACACTTCTTTGAAGGTAAGAAAACACATAAAAAGCCCATCAAGAGGAAAGTAACTTGGTTATAAGTCTCTTTACGTGTTTACCCACAAAAAAAGAAATGTTAATGGAGTGAGTGCTTTGACAGTAAAATGGAGTTCTTACCACTTATAGGGTTTAGAAGTTAGACCAGGCAGGGACCTTTCTCCCACATATGTAGATCAATATTATTTCAAAACCACTGAGGCCAGAACTCAGGGACAGTACCATGCTAAGGATCACGCTGGCACTGGCTGAGGGAGGAAAAGTACTCTCCTTTCTTTTTATGCCATGTTTCCTTGCCTTCTCTGGGGAGTACTTATGTCGCAAACAGCTGTCACCATTCCCAAGTATTTTTGCTTGAAATTAACATTGATATGCCTCTTCCCTTTTGAATGACCATGGCCATGTCACACATATGGAGACAAAATTATTTTCATTACCAGGGCTGATAATACAATGTCTTAATTTTAAAGGGAACTCTTTTCTGCTTAAGACATACTTTTGGCTCAAGATCTTTCTACTGCCTTGTTGGTTCTGAAAGCCTTGAGCTTTCCACAGGTAGATCTAGCCCCCTGCATTAGAGTGCCTTTACCTAGAGTGACCCCTGGAAGCTGGGAGGGTTTAGGAGAAGGGGTGGCATTGACAGTTAACAAATATCTACCTGTCTCTCTTTGGCATTCACCAAAGGCGTTTGTCATGTGTTCATGAAGAATGTTAGCATAAAAAAACGTAAAACAAAATGAAAGTCTGAGAAAGCAATCATTTACATAGAAATGGAATATTCATTCCACTATACCAATTTTACCAAGAGGCTCGTAGGCCAGGCAACTTGGGCTGCTAAAGATTTAAGTGTTTTTGAGTCCTTTAACTTTCACTACTCTCAGCTTCTTCATCTCTAAATAAAGGGCATGGATCAAGTCACTGCTAAGGTCCTTTTGTGTTCCAGAAAATTCTTTTAAAACAGACATCTGTGTTGTCTTTGAAGTGTTGGAAGAATATATAAGGTGATAGAGACTAATACCTTTGTAAAATCCTGATTGCAAAACTGCTCTCAGCCAAGATTAACTTCATTATATGGTTCACACAAAAATCTGGATGCTGCTTAGTTTAATGGGCTTTAACAAGATATTTGTTCAATGCTTAGAACAGTACTTTTAGGAAATATTTTCCTCTCCAGAACCCTCCATGAGCGGTCCTTAAGCACCAACTTAATGCGGAGCGCTGCTGGCATTGAGAGTTCAAAGAATTATAAAATTTGGCAATGGTCCCCAAGGAAGTTTGCAGTGCTGATGAAGGGAAGTGTGATTGAGAGCATATTTAATTAAGTGACAATTGAGTGATCTAGAGAATAATTGCAGTTTGTACCCTGTTTATTTAACCACCTAATTCTCCTGTATAGAGGATTTCTGTTCTTTAAACTCTATCACAGTTTAAATAAATCTACTTGGATTTGACTCATCTAACAGTGAGTAACTGTGTTCTCATGTTCTCTGACATAATTCTAAAGAAAACTTTTTGAAATTTTCTTGGCACTTTATTCTAATGATTGGAATAATCCCAAAGATTGTATCTAAAAAATATGTGTTATCTATAGCTCTTTTGCTATCCCAGCACTGTCCAAAACCTCAAGCAGCTATAATAATATTGCAGCTAACGTATATCTTCTATTTGCTTTTTTAAAACTAAAGTAAATTTTGATTTCACTTGATAAAATATATGTGACTTAAAAAATTACATTTACCAACTTCCTGGTAAAAAGGATAACCATATGACATAATCCCGTCCGGTGGGATATAACAATAAGTCACAGATTGGGCTCCCCTAAAACTCATCCACGCCAAGGAAGAAGGCTGACCCAAGAGTAAGTGTCCCTCTCCTTCATCAGTCCCTTTCTCGTGAATGTGGAGAGAGAGAGAGAGAGAGACACCATTTTCCAAGGGTATTTTATCAGTTGATCCTAATTTTAAAGGGAACTCTTTTCTGCTTAAGACATGGGAATGTCAGACTAGATCACTAGCTAGCCATAAGTATCGAGGAAGCTGATCTGCTGCAGAAGAGAGGCAGATTTAAGACTGTGATAAAATCTGAAATGTACAATAGATATTCTGAAAGGGAAAGAAACTGCTCAAAAGGAAAGAACAACTGGGTTGAGGGAAAAGAGAAAAGAAAGAAAGAAGGGAAAAAATATATATATATACACACATGATAGCTAAGATAATTGTACTACTAATTTCTATTGCTTTATCAAAAGGAACAGTTAATGCTTAATTTTTTTTACCAATTTTGCATGCCTGTATCTGGTAATCTGAACAACTACTTTGAAGATAACAATATGCAACACAACAACCATTGCTGATTTGCTATCTTCCTTCTTTGAAATTCTGTATTTTTTAAATGGTTTTTAAAAATTTTGTATTCTCTTTAAAATAAATATAAAATTAAAAAAGACTGTGATAGATACCAGTTATTCTGTGATGCCATCTCCTGGGAGAACATTCCATATGTCGTTGAGAGAAGAGCTCAGGGTTCCTTAGGACAAAGGTGTCCATCTGATACACGAGACTTTAGTGAAGCCCTCTATCCAAGAAACAGTATACCAGGTTTCATACCTATTTGATGGCTGGTAAATGACTTCCGTCTTGAGTTTCTATTCAAATATTTTTGTTATCAGGCAGCCTAACCTCACTGAAAAAGTGTTCTGAGTCTTCAGGACTGCATAGCAGGGGTCTATACGTGGGAGGTTAAAAAGGGGGATCCAATATTGCAGCTATACCAAATCACTGCAAACATAGTGGCCTAACAACAAAAGTGGTTCTTCTTCCAGTCCTAGAGTATAGAAGTTCTAAAGTTAAGTCTGGGATTTTAACTGGTTTATTCTAAAATTTCCAGCTTTCATTAGATATAAGACATAATTTTTAATACTTGCTTTAGCAGCAAAGCCTATGTTAATTGAAATCGTACACATGTAATCAATATGGTCCATTTCACCCCCTAGGGGTTCAAAATGGGATCATCTCTCTTTTAGTATTCAGATGCAATGATTTCAAGCTTTATCTTGCTGTCATGAAAATGTCTGCCTGTTCTCCTTGGACCTTCCCTCACTTAATAAACCCAAGAACCCAAGAAATGTATACTCAGTTGATGACATGTAAACTACATGATGAAAGAATAAAAATAATCTAAAGGATTTACCAGGGGCCAAGATCTCCATTTCTATTGTTACTATTGCTACTATACACATGATGTCTCAGATTGGACTCTCACAGCCACTGTAGGGTGGCCATGGAAAGGTCACAGCACAAGCTTTTGGCTGGTGATGGACTGTGGATGTGGGGAGTAAAGGAAACTTCTCTCATGCCATTAGGCAGAGCTGGGCTGGTTTGGTCCCTGCTCTTAAAACTACCATAAAATTGCTCTTTCACAATATAGTCTGCAGCCACTTGCCCAGGGAATTTCTTTCAACGATGTCTGCAGATCTGAGACATGAGAGTTTCCCTGTCTCAGAAATAAACAACATCCAGAACAGCCTCCTTTATAATATCAGCATCCTAGTCCATAAGATAAGGGAAATTTTCCCCTTTGTGCATCCAAATAAATGTTTCTTTAAAGGGGTTAGAATTAGAATAGGAGAAAATTTAAAATATTAAATACTAGAGGCATGAGCAAGACACAAGTTCCTTTCACATGGTCTATCTTGTTTCTCCATCACATATCATTTACTTGTCTAAGGTCAGCTTGTAGTCCAAGGTATCTGATAAATCTAGAAGCCACAGCATCACATCTGGAAGAATGGGGAAAATGGTGAAAGAGAATGGCCCTCCTTTTAAGGATACTTTCTTTGTAGCCTTCTGTCTAAAACTTGACAATTACATAGCCAAACTGTACACAAAGGGAGTATAGGAAGTATCAGTTATATCCCAGATGATCAGACCTGCTAAAATGGAAGGATGTTATTCTAAAGAAAAAAACGTTACAATCAGCAGTCTTCATTCCTAGGACGCCATGCTACCTTGTTATATGGTCACCCCATTTTATAAAATAGATGTGGGCCGACTGGTCTGGTGGACGCAGCGGTGCTTTCCTAAAGCTCTTCCACTCAGTTTTTGCTATGGTCCTCAAAGCTGTCCAAAGATATAAGGACTCAGCTCAGTTTGCAAACCAAGGTACAAAGATGGCGGCTCACAGTTCAGAACTACCTGATTCCTACATTAAGTGAACAGATTTCCTTATTTTTGAGATAAATTTAGGAAAAATTAAGATAAATAGCATCAATCCCAGATTTTCCTCTCTTGCAGAAGGTCTCGTTGCTATTTAAAGGTCTCTTAAATAAAAAAAACATTTCAGATTCAGCTGGAGTTCCACTTAAGCATCGCTCAGGTGTACTAGCTGCTTTGTGTAAATCCAGCATTGCTTTCCCCAGTGTATATCATAATAGTGACGTATATCCTTCCAGTTCACTTTTCCCCAATTAACTCAAGCCCATACTTTATGTTGTTTTCCTTTGTTTTAAATTAGCGTCTTTTAGGTTCCTATTCTAGAATCTCATATAAGGTTTCCTCATTGTATTTAGTAATCTTGACCCTGTTAGGCTCTTCTTAGATGTGACCATGTCTCACATTTCTCTTGGTTTTGATGACCATGATAGCACAGTTTAGATGCTGATTTCCTTATATCATATCAAGGGTATATTTTATTGACATGATTTATGACTGTTTATGTTCATCTTAATCACCTGACTGAGGGAGTGTTGGCCCAATTTCTTCTTGTAAAGTTGTTCTTTGTTCTCTTTCTGTTATGCAGTTCATGGGAGGAAATCTGTCTACACAGATCACACTTAAGGAGTGGGAAATATCTTCTTACTGTTGAGAGCAGAGTATCTACTGATTACTTCTGCATGGGAGATTTATCTCTGCTGCTCATTTATTTATTCACCCATTTATTTGTGTCAGTATCATTTCATGGGTATTTATTTCATATATTTGTGTCCACTATTCCATTATTTTGTGCTCAAAATATTTTTACTCTGGCCCTTGGGAATTCTTTCAGGGGACTACCATGTCTTTTTGCCACCTGTTATTGTCTGCTTGTTTAGTTTTAGAAATTATTTATTTTATGGTATTATAAGGTGGCCCAGGCTCATCACCACCCAATCTTAGAATCAGCCATTTCTTGAAGGAGTTCTCATTTCTTTAGCTGGAGGATGACATTAAGAGTCTAGCCTTATGCACTAGTCTTGGTCACAATCTTTATGTACATATATCTGTATATAAAGCTAACAACAATAAGGCTGTGATTGTGAATTTTTAGCATTAAAGGCACAGGTGGTAAAACACTTAGAGTGTGATCTTTAGGACAACCTACCCTCTCCATCACCCTGAGAAAACAGTCGCTTACTCAAAGTAGAACCTGAAAACTTTGAACCACAAGGTCCTTTGGAGAAGCTGCTGAGGGAAAACAGCTTGGCTCCCCAAACCAAGCTTTTGGCTCTGCTACTTCCAAAACCAGGTCGAAGTCATCACACACAGATTGTGTCCCAGATTCCTGTTGTCCACTGGCTCAATGAAATTCTGACCTGGTCGGGGGTCCATGGTGCTAGAGGGAGACCTGAGGGACTGAAATGTCTTGTTTCGAGGTCCTCTCAGGTCTCATTTCCATGGCGACTTCTTTTCTGAAGGAAATGGAGTCATTTAATATATAAATCAAAAAAGCCTGATCTGATAATATAGCTTCCTTATTGATTGATTACAAACATTTTATTTTAAGCTGTTCCCTTTATGTAAAAAAATCACAATCAAGTGGTTTTGGGGATCATTTTTGGTCACTATGATTGAAAGAAAAAAAAGCAGAAGTAATTTGCATGGTTTCTTTAATTCATATCTTTTTTCAATTTTGTTGGAGTTGTTTCCTCTGTGCACCAACGGTTCCTATATGACCCTGGTACAATGGGAAGGGGGATACATTTAAAATAAGGTTGTACTTGTGAGAACTGACATCAAGGTAGGATTGAAAGAGTTAATGGAGTTAAAGATCAGTACATTTTCTCTGAAGCTGTGTTTAACACTGATTATTTCAAGGTGGTTTTTATGATCATTTCCAAATGTTTTAATGAGCCTGTTTTTCATTTTTCTCAAAATTCCTTTTTAAAAATTTTTCCGCAAAGAGTTTTCCAGCCACTTTCCTTAGTGGCACCATAGGCAACCCAGTCAGGCACTTCTGCAGTTTGCTCCGGAAGCATCCCTCGACCTCCAGGCACATCACACTTCCTGTCTCCTGGGTGCTCTTCATCTGAGGAAAACCCTTGCCCAGCCTTCCTGTCTCTTGCAGCCTGAGTCTCAGGTCATGTGCAATTTCTGTTTCAACATGTCAGTCATGGTGGCAGTTCTCTCCTCTTGTCATCATGGTGTTTAAAGAGCTCTCTGAAATAGAATCCATGAAACTTTTTAAAAATCTAATTTATTGTTTATAAATGTTAGCCATCTGTTTAATCACATTTGCATTCCTTTGGTTTCAGACTTTGCCTTAGAAGCACTCTTTCTTCCTCTTGGTTTTTTCCTGCTGTGTAAGAGGTCCCTTTCCTACTATATGAGGTAGCAATAGTCAATTAGGCTGCCCAGAAAAGACAGGGCTGTGACACTTGTCACGTGCCACAGCTTTTGGACAGCTCTGTGTAAACACACGCTACCAGCCAACCCAGGCTGATGTCAGAGATTAGAGTCAGAGTGTGCCTGCCATTCCTTCAGACAGAGGTCCTGCTAGGTCATGATAAACAGCCACAAGATTTATGGTTTCCTAAGGAGGAAAAACAATTCCCTAGACTATTGCTTGGCGTGGTATCAGTATGCCAGACACTCTCTGCCTTGCGAACGTCATGACACAGAAACAAGATCACTCATAAAATGAGTTGTTATGTTGCGTGCAAAGAGTACGGGGTATTTTCTAAAAGGTAATGATAATAAACGGGAGTGTTTTCCAAATTCCCTTTGCGTCATTGGGCTATTCAGATCTAGAAGCCTATTCTCAATTTAGTCTAATGTCTTTATAAGTGTATGTTTTCCCCCTGAACTATATTGTTTATACAAACCTATTGAGAGAGTCTGTGCTTTTATTTTGAAATCAAAGACGTCAGGGTGCATCTCTTCAATAGAAAGGGAAAGTACATCTCAGTTGAAGTCATGATTCCTTCTTGGGTTACCAGAGGCGAAAATATTGCTACAGCGCCTCCTGTGTGTATGTTCGGGAGGTTAAACTTGCTGATTGGCTCTTTTCTTAGATGAACAGTTGTTTATAGAGAATGATATTAAAATAATTCTGTTATTCAATAAGAAAAAGGCAAATTAGGCAACTTGTTTTGAAGGTAGCTTTTTAAAACTTGGAGCACAGTGCAATGTTAACATCAGTTTTAAAGGCAGAATTATCATTTATCCCTAAAATAATGAATTAGAGACAAATAATAAGACCATGCTTCCCTACCACCATCGAAAGGAAACAGTGAAGATAATAAAATCATCTGGATTAACCTCAAAACCCAGATGTTTTCTCTAAGCATGTGAGTATTTGGAAATGTGAATTTGAGGTCGATATTTTCTCCTTCCAACTGCTGTCTGGCACTCTGTGAACAGGGCAGTGTGCCTGGCTCTGTGGCTAAAATTTCTGTAGTAAGGACATCCAGCGGCAGTAGAGGCCGAAGAACAACAGATGTGAAAAAAAAAAGACTTTGAAAAATCGTAGTACTGGGGTCTCTGATACATGAACTGGGTTCCCAGGCAATATCCTTTCATGATTTCTTTATTAATGCCCACAGAGGTGATTGATTTTACCCTAGTTCTAGTGTGCTTGAGCTATTACAATCTCAACAACAAAAAATGTTACTTGAATTTAGTGTATTTTATTAATAAGATTAATTGGCATACGATTTTATAATTGAGAAAAGATATCAAGAAAGAAGATAAAATAGGGGTTCTAATGAGAAACAGGGCCTCATCCCCAAGGAACTAAATGTGAGCGTGGATGTAACATTAATACAAAGAAAAGGAAAAAATGTGTAGCTGCTGCGTGTAATGCTGAGCTCCCTCCTAGGGCTACGTACTGGCTTCCAATTCTGTTCCCCCTATTATCTCCAACTTGGAAAAACTCTGCTTTTGGAGCTGAAATTCTTCATGCTTTATTTTACCCTAAGGGAATGCGTTGAGTTTTTCTGGGAGTTTTTATTTTGTGAAAGCTAAATCTCTTTTGCTTTTATACAGGCAACGACGTACTGTAACAACTACAGGGCTGGCATTCCCAGCAATAATCAGTCCTCTCTGCATCGCCCCACGAGGAGCTAGGAAATGCCAGCTCGCTCTTCACTGGCATCTGTTTCTTCATTTATGTGCTATTTTTTCTAATGTGCTCTTCCTTTTTATTTCTTTGGCCATGAGCAACCATGGGTCAGCCTGAATTTCATTTGTTCCATAGAATTTTTCTTAAGAATTTTGGCCCCCTTGCTCTTGCTTCTCTTCAACACTGATGTGGCATGACTGCCTCCTGATTGAGCCCTGAAGTACCATGGTATCTTCTATCTCTCTTTCCATCTTTCTTTTAATTCTCTCTCTCTCTACCCCCCCCACACTCACCTTGGTCTTGTCAGCTAGAGTGTATGCTTGAGAGACCAGAGATTCAAGATTGTATCTTCCCTGATGCGTCTTTATATCTGCTAGCATGATTCTGAGCACAGTAGACCATACTATTTATGCTTCTTCACTTTGGAGTTTGATGATCTTGGATAACCACGAGAAGTTCTTTTTTATGGAAGAGAAGGAGTCCCTGAAGAATTAATGTGAAAATATTTTCTAATTATATTGTTAATGGAGTATAAGTAATGACCAGAACCTCTGAGGAAGATGTTGCATGCTTTTAGCTGTCCACTTGTTGAGAATCAGTTTCAAAACTGCCTCAGACCAAATATTTTAGAAAAAAATCATCCTAATATTATTGCTTCAGGGAAGTATTTGACAGCTCTGTCTTTTTGTAACCCCATGGGACAACTGCACTAGTCAGATCAGCACTTTATAAATTGGTTTTCCATGTGCTAAAATCAGTTATACCTCATTTAAAAATATGAATTAAAATCAGTCCTAATGGTGTTTTCCCATTTGGCACATATCCCTTATTATGTATGCTAAACCATATTTCTGTGTTAAGGTGGATGAAATGTTTCAGAGAGGTTCACCAATGGGCATTTTAAATTTTAATAACCTTTTGGTATACAGTATCAGAAAGACACAATGAAAACCAAACATTGATATTATTGATTTGAATACCTTGGAAAATGAGTTCAGTCTCACCTTGATGTCACTGGTATTGTTGCTTTTAGATGAGGTACAGTATTTAAAATATTATGAAACAAAGGAAAGAAAAATTATAAAGAATTTATTTACTCTATGTGAATTTAATAGGAGTTCAAAGTCCACAGAATAAATCTTTTAAAGAACAAAAGACAGATGAAAGGAAAGAGGGAGATAGATTTTTGCAGAGGGAAACTGGACCAAGAAATGAATGGAGGGCAGATGAAGGTGAGGGGAAGGGCTGGAAAAGAATCAAGATGTGGTACGTACATGCACCAAACCCTCATGATGAATGTTAGCATTATGTGTTACAAACAGGCACTAATAAAAATTTTAAAAAGCTTAAAAATAAGCCAGAAAAAGAAGAGCTCAACTTACAGGAAACACAATTAAAATAAAGACTAGATGATCAATGAAGACAGGAAAGAAGATTTTTTTAGTGCTTATCAGATGAGCAAGACATATGTTCTTAACATCATGCTGGTTCCATTTGGCGAACTGCTCTAGAGAACCCCCTTTGTGATGCAGCTAGGGTGTTCACCATAAGTTGAATGCAGTCTGAAATTATCAATGACAAAGTCATCCATCTGGCAGCGAAGCTGTGAGAAAGAAGTATAATTCCAAGTACTTAGAGTTGGTGTTATATATTCTGGTTGTCCAATGAAATATGTCATGAATATTTGCTAATGAGTTGCATTTGTCGATACAAGGTGGACAGTGTTTTCTTCTAGTTATAAGCTAAAGCAGATTCTCTGGCATCTTCATAAATAATCTATGCTTTTACTCCCATACAATATTTTTCTTGAGTGAGAAGAAAAAGATGTGGAGATAAGGGAAAGAGGCAGAATTGCCTATTTTTCTAGGTCTAACCTTGGGATTTTGCCATATTTGGGGCTCTCTATCTTATTTTAATCATAAAGCTTATCATTTCCTTTGTTTTATCTGAAAATATGATATATTTCTCTACTTTAATCCAAAATGTATTTCTAAAAATTGACAGCACCTAAATCTCACCCTTGGATTCTTCCAATGGTCATAAAATTGAGATGTTAAAAGAGTCTCCCACGCTCCTCCTCAGTGTCATTTGAGGGGCTAAGAATGCGAGAAGCTGACACAGAACAAGTCATACACAACAACAGACTGCACCAGCATTTCAAAGGTCTTTCCAGGCTACAGAATTCAATACCCATTTTGCTGGTGACCAGAGACTCATAGGTTTAGTTGTTCACTGGATCTGGAAAATCTATCCAAAGAATTTTTATTATTATTTTTTATTTCAAAGAGAAAAAGCCAAAACCAATTAATAAACACAGAAATGTAAACAAACAACTCACAAACAATAAAAGCAATGCAGAATTTCAGAAAAAGTGATAGGAAATTAACAGTGGTTGCTGTATTACATATTATTATCCTCAAATTGGTTACTCAGATAAACAAATATAAGAATGTAAGATTGATCAAATAATTAAACATTAACTTCCTTTCAATAAAGCAATAGAAATTAGTAGTGCAACTATCTTAGCTATCACATGTGTATATTTCCCCCTTCCTCCTTTACTTCTTTTCTCTTTTCCCTCATCCCAGTTGTTCTTTCCTTTTGAGAAATTTCTTTTCCTTTCACAATATCTATTGTACTTTTCAGATTTTATTTACTCTTTCAGGTTCTTTCTCTAGGGAGACAGTACAATGTTTGTTCATGTGAGTCTGATTTATTTCACTTATGAGTGTGGTGTCTAGTTGCATCTATATCTGAGGAATTAAGTGCTTCTATTCTCCAGCTGTAATGAAAGCACTGGTAAAAATAGACATTAATCCTTTGTGTAGATTCTAAGCTTCTAGCTTCTCCAGGGACAGGCCACGTTTTATTCGAAGAAGAATCCTTGGCGCTGAAGACAGTCTAGCCAATGGAAGGGATTGGTGATGGTTTGATGAATTTATTTGAAACAGCATGGTATCCTGGAAGAAACCTGGGACAGACAATCAACAGAATTGTATTCTATCACATACACAACCACCGTTAGCACTTAACATTGGAGAAGTCTCACTCTTCTCTGAAAATCAACTTCAAGTTTTTCCTGTATCTCTAAAACAAAGGTGCTTGAAATACATGACTTCCAAAGTATAAAAGTGTTCTTGGATTTGTGCTTATGTTTGTTGATAGGTCACACTTACTTATAATCTAAAAACTACCTCCAATGCAACCTCTCCCATATGACAAGTACTCCCCCTATCGCAGACACGTTACTAGGGGCTTTACACATGTGAGCTCATGCAGTCCTCCTGTCATACATGTGGGGAAAGGCTTTGTCATTCCCACCCTACACACAAGGGTACCCTGAGTTCTGAACTGTCACTTCAGGGTAACAGTATAACAGAGACTACCTTGTATCCAGGCATGCCTGAGTCCTCAGTGTTGGTTCTAAACCAATTTACTGCCTCAATAAACAACATTTATTATTTTACATATACTTTCTATGTTTTTATTCATACATATATAAACTCACTATAGTTAGTATGGCCAGAGACTAATTGGATATTGATAAGTGGTCACACAACTGATAAAAAATGGGAGGAAATGAGGAAGAAGGATGTAAAAGGCAGAAGATACCATGGTAGTGTAATTCATCAGTTACTTATTAATTAGATTGAAACATTATTACTGAAAACATCATCTCTAGGCATACACAAAACTTCAGATATGGTTGTGTAATTATTTAAGGCTTGTTTCTTTTCACTGACTTTAGTAGGTCATAATAATTTCCTGTAACTGTGATACGAAAGGGATGCAATATTTTAGTAACTTTTTAAACAAAGCAAAACATTGGTTTAGCCTGGAACAAGAATCCTTATCATGCACATTCACTGGGAACTCTCCATTAAGCACAATTGGATAATAATGTGGTGTGGCCACTGCTGTTCTCCATCTCCCTTTGCTTCACATCAAGATGGTACTTCTCATGATTACAAATGTGTTCATTTGAAACCAGGAATGCCTCCAAATTACTAAAACCAACACTTTCAAAGTTTACAGACCATTAATGTGACTTAAATTGATTTAGTGACTCAAATATTGCAATTATCCTCTACTGAAACCCTCAGTGGGGGATTCAAAAGTATTGTGAAGTGCTGACTTAGAAGTGGAATCTAGTACGGGTAATCTTCTTCCTCCTTCTTTCTCTCCCTCTCTTCATTCCTCACCTCTCTGTGCCTCTTCTTTCTTTTTTCCTCTCCCTCCTTCTTGGTTTCTTTCTATCATTCAGCTGAACTAGACGCGGCATTATTTTCACCAGTAGACTGCTCTGGTTGAAACGTTTGAAGAAATTAAAACAATATTTCTGGCTAGAGTTCTGTCTTAATATGGGGTCCTTTGTATAATAACAAACATTCCTTCTAATGACAAACATTCTGTATTAAATGTTTATTAAGTTACCTAGAAGCTTTAAATCTTAACTTACGCATGTAAAATTGAAACAATACAAAGGATAACCTAAGGAATTTGGTTATGAAGATACTTTTTACTTTGTAAAAACTGAAAACTGGCTGTTGTTTAAGTTAAAGGCAGTTTTGCTTACTATTGTACTATGTGGGTAAATTTAATGCATCAGTAATTTAGATACCTGGATTTCTCTGGGACTGTGGATTTGGACAATTCTCATTATATATAAAAGCATCCTGCCGTGTTCTTTGCTTATGGAATCCAACCTGTGTCTATAAACCTTTGCAGGGTTTTCCTGGTTCATCACAGGGGGCTGAAACAAGTAAGAGGATAGAGAAGTTTTAAAATGAAAAGGAAGAAAATTTCATTGTGTCATAATTACAATTCTATAGTAGTTCTGAGGAATAATGCTAATGATGTACACTGGCATTAAAAATGAATTGGGAATATGTGTGTGTGTGCATGTATGCACACATGTATATGAAATCATTACATTTTAAGAACATTTAATAATAGCATAGAGTGATCTGCAAAGAAAAATATTGAGACAAGTGCTGAGTAAATTAATGCTTCTCCCGTTCCTGCTGGTTTGGGACATTGTGGGGACACAGATCTGTCACAAAAGGAAGCATCAGCAGAGCTCAAGCCCACAGAGAATCTCAAGGCATCATTAAGAAGGTAACCAGCCTTCTGCCTCACTGGTTTTTCTTTTTTTCTTCTTTCAAAATTTAAATACTAGAGCTCTCTTTAATTTTATTCAGAACCCCAAGACAAAAGGAGGAAAAAGTAGAGTTGCATCTTTCAAAATGGTGGAAAGGGTGGAGGTCTGAGTTCTGGTGACTGAAGCTCTCTCATCTGAGTTTCCCTTCACCACCATTTCTCTGTGGAATATGTGGAGTGTGGAAATGTGCTAGTTATTTGTTGCCTTGGGTTGACACTCCTAGTGCCTTAACTGTGATAACTGGGGAGGTTATCGTACTCTGCATCCTGTATTGCCCACTCCCATGTTCAGACTTCTTTGTTAGCTAGCAATGAGCAGAGTTCTGGGTGGCCGGGGCAGAGTGAAGAATGCTCTAAACTTAGAGTTGGGGAGAAAAATAAAACATATTTGCCTGTGCCAGGGAGGACATAAAAGGGTTGTCAGTAAGGCAAACTGAACATTTTCAGAGCAGTCTTAGAACACTGGTTTCTGGCTGGAGAAAATATATAGCCTGAGGAGGAAAGCCTTTGGAAAGAAAGTAGGTGATGGACTAATAATTACTGTATTTATTTTAGAAAGTCTCTAGTCTTACAAATCTGGTTTTGGATTTACTCCAATTGTTGTGAGGTCTCATTAACACTGAAGTCTTTTTCGAAGCTTCTTTTTCCCAGGTGATAGTGTAAGAAACCAGTTGAGTACCCCAGAAAGACAGAAAAGAAGGGCCCAAAGTTTCCACTGTAGATCGCAGCTGTGGATATTAACTTCCTGGGCACCTTTGATTTGGACATCTACTTGGAAATACTCTGGAGCTCACTTATACAATAATTAGAGTTTGAATCCCTTCTGGTGTTGCTACTGACCCCCAAGGATGCCTTAGAAACAGAAAAATAGAGGACTGCCTTCAGACTTAAATCTCTGGAGATCCTCTGATTTGTTTCTTAGCTCATCATATAAGTTAAGGAAAAGTTCTGCTATTTATTTCCAATTTTCAAATGTGAAAATGGAAAGAAATGGTGTATGTGTAAAGGAATGCAAGCAAGCAATTATGTAAGTCAGTAGCTGACTTGCTTACAGCTTGTATATGAATAAAATAATAGAAAAAATAGATTTGAGATTCGTAGTGATCCATTTCTTTGTAAATCATCTACTAATTACTCTATATTTTTACCTATTAACTTTTCCTGCTTATTCTATATATTTCAGAGTAAATCAGCAACTTACAGGTGCCTCTATTTTTCTGCAGGATTTTAATTTGAATGCTTCCCTATATGAAGCCCTTAATACAATTTGTAAGCAATTTTTCACATATAGTTGTTCCAGTAACTTGGTTTAAGTCACAATGATGTCTGCTAACATTATGTATTAACTTTTTCTTTAAATATGTTTATATGCCACTCTTTTTATTCTGTTTTTGGGTCTACAAATATGTATATATCAGACCATTTGATATTATCCTACAGGTCCTTAAGTCCTGATTCCTTTCCTTTTGGTGGAGTATGTGCCTATAGAGTGACTAATTTCGGTTTATCTATCTTCCTTTTTTTCTGTCATTTATATTCTGATGATAAGCTAAGCAATGAAATTTTTATTTCAGATATTATATATTGAATCTAATATTCCCATTAATTTCTTTCTATAGTTTCCGTTTCTGTCCTGGGAATTCCTATCCTTTTATTCTCTATGAGCATATTTTCTTTATATTAGTGAGCATGCTTATAATAAACATTTAAAAATCTTTCTTTGATAATTCAAATCTGAGTCATATCAAGTTCAGTGTTCATAATCTTGTCAGTTGGGAATGGATAGCATTATTTTGTTTCTTTATATTTGAAATTGTTTTGAATTGTATCTTGGACATTATAAATGGGATATTGTAGAGGCTATGGGCTCTGTTATATTCCTCCAAAGAATGTTGATGTTTTTTCTTCTAGTAGGCCATTTGAACTCAAAATGCAAAATTCTGTCCCCGATCATGTATGACAATTTAAATTTCACTTCAATCCTTTTTTCATTAGTTAAACTGCTAAGTCAATTTTATGCATGTATTGAAGTATCAGTGAGAGATATTGGCAGAGTTTTTACCAAGAACTTGCAGCTTTCTGTCTTGGAATTTGTAGTTATTGGAATATGCTCCCTCATTATCCACTGTGGTAGTATAACAGTTGCTCTGAACATTGTCCTCTGATCTAGCAAGCACGAGAGTACAAATAAAGGGTAGATGCATATTTTGAATCAAAATTTTGTCCAGCTCGCACAACCTTAGCTGTAGTTTGTTTTCAGGAAGAAAATTCTCCCAAAAAAGAAAACATCTCATAATTAGTCCTTTCTCCCAAGTTAGCTCTTCTAAGGCATTTTCATGCTTATTCCCTGTGGAGAGTGTTCATGTAATCCTGCTCTGGTTTGTTTTTTTCTGGAGTTTACAATTGTTTTAACTTTTAATTTTCTATTTACTTTCCACATGTATCCATTTAATCTATGCCATATCCTTCTGTGTTAATGATTTTTTTACACAGTGAGGCTACTTCCACCAAATCATCTACTAAATAGGTGGTTAATTATTTCTTTATTGACATGTAATACAACTTTAATCATGTAAAAGTTGTCTGTCCTTTAAATTCTTTGTTTTGTTACATGTGCCTGTCCTTGTGAGAGCAAAAAGTTTTTTTATCTTCATGCCGTGTCAGTATCTGTTAGGAAATGTCCCTTTTATTTTCATATTTTATTTAGCTATTTATGTTATATTTGCTTTATCATATGAATTATTGAATATGTTTATTATCTTAAAACAGTCAAGGACATAGATAGGTTTACATGGTAATAATGTAGGCTTACAGGTTATAGTAAATCATTACAACCAAGGATATGGAATATCTTTCCATGTATTCAAATCTCATTTCCTTCTATGATTTAAAAAATTAATCTCTGTGTATTCTGTTAAATCTTAGATTGTGATAGTTTTGCATTGTTATGAATAGCCTTTTACATTTGTTGTGTTTTCTTTTCCCTTTTTAAAATTAAATTTATTGATACACTGTAGAAACATATAATGATTGCATTCATTATTGGGAATTTGTACCTGCATGTAAATATATCTTGATTCTTCTCTTAGCCCCTTACCCTCCTCTCCTTCAACCCCTCTTCCCTTCGTTATTTACAAAAGCTTTGTTTCCATTATGTTGTTATGCATAAAAATGTGTTATTGATTGTTTAGTTTACTTTTGACAGGAGTCAAACATGAAAAATAGATCTAACAGCTGCAAAAAGATGCAAAGGAGTCTAATCTTAGATTAATTGGAATTAGCAACAAATCAGAAGACATCACAAATGCCATACAAAACTTGTTTAGTGAAAGAAAAGCAGAAAACTTTCCAAAATAGTTAAAAAATTAAACGTAGAGATAAATGAGGCAGAAAACCAAATAATCATGACCAAAAAAGAAGCTCTCCATGACACATTACACATAGTCAAAATCCTAGAAGTACAACAAAAGGATGGAATCTTAAAAGCTGTTAGAAAAAAGTAATGAATCACTTATAAAGGTAAACCTATTAGAATTACAGCAGACTTCACAGAACAAACCGTAAAGGCCAAAACTATCTTTGAAAATTGTTGGAGAAATAATGTATTTCTGTGACAAAGAGCACTTTAAGAAATTCATGAGCACCAAACTAGCACTATGAAAAATTTACAAGGATAGCCTAGAAGAGACAACGAAGGCAAAATACCAAAATATCTAATAGAATGACATATCAGGAAGGGTGAGCAATTAAGCACAAAGGCAGGGGAAGGAAGAGGAACCAGCAACATGAAACTAAAGTGCTGACAGGATGAAGTCAACACCGTCAGGAATAACTCTAAATCTGAATGGTCTCAGTTCCCCAATCGAAAGATGCAGATTGGCAGAATGGATCAAGAAACAAAATCCAGTGATATACTGTACATATGAAACACACTGAAACCAGGAAGAAATTCACACTTAAAAATCAAAGGGTGGAAAACAATGTCGCTTGCAATGAGAACCTGCAAAAAAGCAGGAGTAGCTATCCATTTTTCAGACACAGTGGGCTTCCAGTCAGAACTGAGCAGAAGAGGTCAAAAATGTCACTACCATTGGTTAAAGGAACGTAACTGATATCTACAGAGTATTCTACCCAACAACAGAATACATATTCTTCTCAGTACCACATAGCATTTTTCCCCAAAACAGACCACCTGTTAGTCCATGAAGGATTGATTATCCCATGTATATATATTATCATATCGTGGTGCTATAAAACTAGAAATCAATGGCCCAAGAAACCACAGAAATTATGTAAATACATGGAAATTGAATAATGTCCTCTTGAATAATCAATGGGTCACAGAAGAAATCAAGAAAGAAATTAGAAAGTTCCTAGATTCAAGTCCTATTGATACTCAAAGTTTTCCATCTTAGACCAGCTTGGCTTCTCAACATATTTGGCTTAAATTTTATAGTTTTTTTATAACTTTTCTGCTTTCATAAATGATAAGCTGTCATATATTTTAATTTTATATTCTAGTATAGCCATTTCTGTAAGGAATCTGTTCTGTTTTGGTGTGACAAGGTTTGGAAGATCACAGTCCAAGTATTAGAGAGTCTTATTGACACTAGTATCATTTACTGATTCCCTGTGAGATACAGGAAGGACTCACACAGGTTTTGAGAATATTACACCAGCAGAAGTGTTGTCAGCTCAGACTGAATGTGGTAGAGAGAAGGCAAATTGAAAGAAAGCTGTTGGTCTCCCAGAGTCACACAGGAAGGAAACAGGCTGAAAAATGACTTCTCTGCAAACATGAGCACCCTTCAAGAAAATGAAGGACAAGTAGGAGAGCATAAGTGTAGGATACAGTGGATCATTCTGTGCCCCTGGAAACATTTGTCCATATGGATTTCAGAATTTCTTGGGAATAGTGATACCTTCTTTGCCCTACCTTGCCGGTTGAATGAAAGTATCCATAAGTCTTATCTAATACCTGCATCACCATTACATGTCGGGGGAAGATAACTTGCTTCTGGAAGCTCACAAGTTCACTGATGGACAGGAAGTTTACCACAGGAAGGATCATACCGAAAATCTTGCCCACACCTGATTTAAATGACTAAGGCAATGAGATTTTTAACTTGATTGATGAGACTTAGATGAGATTTTTTAGACTTGAATTAATGTATGATGGTTAAGACTTTTGGTGATCTTAGGCTAGGGATAAATATATTCTTGGATGTGAATCTTTCAGGCTGTAGATTCCTTATATATACCCAGGTGCTAATCCTTGAAACCTATGCATAATTATGTTATATGGTTAAAAAAGCATTTTGTAGATATGATCAAGTAAAGGATCTTGAGATGGTGAAATCACATCTGGGCTCCATGTAATCAAATTGATCTTTAAAAGAGAGAGACAAGAGGACCAGAATTATTAGTGAGAAATGTGATCATGAAAGTGAAGGTTGGGAAGATACAAAGAATGAACCATATACCTGTTTATGCTGGTAACTCTCCCAAAGCAGAAAAGACAAGGAAATGACCTTGACCAGGCCCTGCTGACATTCTGAGTGTAGCTCAGTCAAATTATTTTGGATTCTGATCTCCAGATGGGAACAAATTTGTTCCATTTTAGATCACCAAATTTGTTGTATTTGCTTACAACAGCAATAGGAATCTGATACATTGGTAATACTGGTCATTTTTTCTAGGACTTTCCATGGATAGAATAAGAAAAATGTATTATATTTATATATATTTGATGATACACTCTATGTTGCTACTATTAGTTCCAAGACAAGATTAGGATTACTGAGTTACTTACCTTCATTAATTTACATCTGTAGTAATATTTTACCTATGAAGGAAAACTGAGTCCTCAATAACAAAACTTTGTTTATTCTATCACAGATTAGAAACCATTGACTTTATTATTATGATAATGCCATTGCTACCACCAAAACTTTGATTACAGCAACTCCTTTATTTTTAGAATATATACCACTGAGAATGTAAACTGAAATTATATTTTGAAGTCATTTAGAATAGATGTTCTCTGTGTGATTATGCCACCAACTGGAGATCAAATTAGTTTCATTTGTTTCAAGTTGGGATTTGAATGATTAGGTTTTTTGGATTGAATTTTATTTTATAACCATGTAAAATATTTTTATGGTTTAAACATTAAATCTTCAAATTAAAAAAATTGGGCATCTAGCCCAATGTCTCCTTCACTTTTTACTACTACATATATTTTTAAATATCTGAACTAATATTACTGATTTATTTTAAAGAATTTTTAGGGGAAAAATGTTATTTATAATCCAATAATAATATAAGTAAACATCAGAGGTCATGGAAATTTGAAAGCATTTGAAAATACACAGGAAAAATGTATGAAGAATCCTGGGTTCATTATCTATCGTATGATTATCAGCTAATGATTTCTGGTTTTTCACCTCTAACCTCTACTCACTCTACCTCTTCTTGAATTCTTTTGAAAGAAAATCTCAAATACTATAACACTTTATCTACAAATTAAATGTCTCTAAACATTAAGAAATCTCAAAAAATAAACATGACTATTGCATCAGTGATTCCTTAATATTACCAGATATATAGAGTTAAAACTAACATTCCAAGATTCATTTTTATAATTTTCTTTTTTGAGCTAGAACTCAAGGAAGTTCCACTTGTGTCAAATTTTTCTTTAAAAATAGTTTTCTTTTTAACCTATAAGTTCCTTTCCCGTAGTGTCTTCTTTGCTCGCAATTTATTTCATTTACTTCTGTTGAGAAAGCTGTATTACTTATTCTGCAGGCCCTCGAATATTTGGTATCTTACAAATTGCATCCTTGTGCTGTAATTTAATGTGTTTCTCAATGACTGCTCTGTAAATTGGTGATCTGATCTAGGGTTTTATAAGACTTACTCACAAATGCTATTTTGTTTTTCAATCAAGAGACACATGTAACATGGTCCGCCCACCCCAGTTTGTGATGGTCTATTCCTATCACTGAGGATTAACATTAATTCTATTCATGTTGTTTTTATTTTAACTGGAATTTGTCCATAAAGCTGAACTTCTTGTTTATGATTTGACTGCACAATGATAATATTCATGTAGAAATTCAGAGTAAATGTTTAATTGCTTTTTATTCACACATTTTCAAAATAACAAAGTGATTCTTGACATCCTCAAATAGCACTTTTATTTTTGATTTCTATTATTTTCCTTTTTAAAGTCATTATAAATGCCTGGATTTAAGCATATTTGGTGAATTTTTCATCCACCAAAATTATTTTCATTATTGGTACTCCTTTTTGTTCCATCCCTGGACACTTTAGTTTGGCTCCTACATCATTTTGACACAATTATCATAGCTTATGACAACTTCTTCCCTTCTTCATGATATTTCCTGCTCATCTTATACATTTCTTATCCTAAATTTGTATCAGTCCTAGCTCCAAGGAGCCTTGTCATCTTGCTCTTGTATTTTGTTTTATTTTTAAAAAATAAAAGCTATTGTCATGCAGTAGTCTGAGTGCTACAGAGTAAATTATTTATTACTGTATTGATCATTGTTTGGGGCTTTCTCCATAATGCTATGAAATCAATTGCTATCATCAGAATCCAAGACCAGATAGATTATTTGTGTTTTATTAAAACTTTTATATTACATCTCTATGCTCTCTGCCCTATAAAACAATCACAGTGCCAATAACACTAGGACTGATAGAATTAGTCTAGCAAATGACTCACTGCTACATCTCACATTCTAAAACAACTGTATCAAAACAAGATGATTATTAAAAACACATACGTTTTTGCAGTTCTTATCCTTATGGTTTATTCATTGTGAATACATCAGCAAATTATTACGTTTTAAAATTTTCTTGAAGTAATTTCTCTATGTGCAGTAATGCTGTTGGCTGGATGTATATACACATTTATGTGTTTCATTTCACTGTTTTTCTTTTTTCTTTTAAAGAGAACAGTAAAAAAAGAACAGTAGCAAAATACCAACAACATAGACAAAAACAAAACAAGGCAAAAACAATACAAATGGTACAGGGTTTCAGAACAAAATGGCAGGTAAAAGGAAGAGTTCATGCCTAATTTTTTTCTTTTTGACTGATTGTGCATGCTGATATCTGGTAATTTGAACAACTAATTTGAAGACAACAATATGCAATATAACAACCATTGGTGAATTTGTACCTTCTTGTCTAGTGAAACTCTGTATCATGTTTAATGGTTTTTTTATTTTTTTTTTTATTTTTTCTCTTTAGTGGTTTGATCACTCTTGCATTCTTTCACCTGGTAATCTGAGCAACTTTGTTGAAGATAACAATATGTAATATAAAAGCCACTGTTCCATCCTGTCATTTTGTCATTTCACTTTTTAACATATTCAAGAGATTTTATTTTTTAGTCCGTTCTTAGATATACAAAATAATTTAGCGGGTGCTGGAGAGTACTGAATACATCACCAGCCACACTTCTGCAGTGTCTTGCGTTAGTGTGGCACACTTTTCAAATCATGAGCTAATATTGATGCAATATTTTTAAGTAGTCCACTGTATGTTAAGAGTCACCATGTCTGCTGCACATCCTATGGATTTTGGCATCTTCATGATGACATGTAATCACTGCTAGAGTTTCACACAGCATAGCTGCACACCACCCAAAAAGGATGTCTCACCCACCCTGTCTCTTCCAGAACTCTGACATCATAGATGCTTTTCCTGGGTGTATAGCTTTTCCTCTTCCAAAATGTCATAGTGTTAGAATCATGTAATGTATAGTTTTTAAGACCACCTTATTTCATTCAGCAGCACATTCTTTAGGTTCCTCCATTTTTTTATTTTAAAGAGAAAAAATAAAACACATTTTAAAAACAACACCACAGGAGGGTAGCTGTGGTTAATATACTGCATATGGTTAACTTTAAATTAATTACTTAGAGTACAAGGCATTGGCATTTTATTGCCTTCCATGTTTTATCATGCCTTTAGAATTCATTCATTTTTACCGTGAAATATTTTCCTTTTCTTTTTCTTTTTAGTACCAGGAATTGAAATCAGGACCTCACATTTGCCAGGCAGGAGCTGTTCTGATGAGCTATGTCCATAGCCCCTTTACCATGAAATATGTTATATGACTATAGCACAGTTTATTGGCCCGCAGACCTGGTGAAGGTTGTAATGGTTGCTTCACTTTGGAACAAAGAATAAAGTTAATATAAACATCATTGTGCAGAGATTTTGTGGGATGCAATGTTCAACCCAGAAAATATATATGAGCACAATTACTGGATTTTATGGTAAGATGATCTTTAGTTCATGTATGTGAAAGGGGTGAAGGCTGTCCAAATTCCTCTTTTTGTGTATGAATATCTAATTATTCCAATACCATTTGTTGACCAGAATCTCCTCAATATAACAACCTTGGTGAATTCCTACCATCTTGTCTAGTGAAAAGCTGTATGATGTCTAATGGTTTTTTGTTGTTGTTCTCTTTAATGGTTTGATCAATCTTGTATTTTTACATCTAGTAATCTGAGCAACTTCACTGAAGATAACAATATGTAATATAACAGCCATTGTTAATTCCTTTCATTTTGTTCTGAAACCCTGTATCATTTTTATAGTTTTTGCTTTGTTTTGCTTTTGTCTATCTTATAGATATTTTGCTATTGTTCTTTATTATTATTATTATTCTCTTTAAAATAAAATAGAAAAGAATCTCCTCACTGGCAAACACAATTGTTTTTGCTCCACTGTCAAAGATCATTTGAGTGTTTACAGCCTACCACCCTGAATGGGCCCCATCTCATCTGATCTTGGAAGCTAAGCAGGGTCAGGCCTCCCCTTCTCTTCCTCTTCCTCTTCCTCCTCCTTCTTTTCATCCTCCTCCTCCTTCTTCTTTAGAGTCTTGCTATGTATTTCAGGCTGTCCTTGAACTTATTTTGTAGCCTAGGCAGGCCTCAGACTTGTAGCGATCCTCCTGCCTCTGCCTTCCAAGAGCTGGGATTATAGGCATGCACAGTCCCACCTGACTCTACACTTACTTTTGTTTAGTTACATTGATTGGCAAATCCAGAACAATGTGTAACTGTAACATCAGGGGAGTAAGTGGACAGACATTTATTTTCCTGAGTGTGTAGGCCTCCGGGACTCCTGATTAAGTTACATTAAACCAGCTTTTGATGAATGGGTAATAGGTAGATACATATATATATAAAATCATTTTAAGAACATTTCCATCAGTTTGAATCCTTTGAGTGTTTTAAAATAAATGGGTGTTGACTTTGCCATGTGCCTTTCCTATGTCTATGGAGACACTATGTTTCTCCTTAAATTGATAACAGTGATAAATTATATTTGTGTTCAGTAATATTGAAGTACACATATCCCTTGAGTTAATTCTGCTCAGTCATTATCATCTGGCTTTAATGTCCTATTGGATTCTGGTTGCTAATACATAATTTATATAAAATTCTACAGCATTATTTATAAGTCAGATTTGTCTGTATTTTTATGGGGCAATACTTGCCAGATTTTGTTATAAGTGTTTCATAAAAGCAGAGTCAGGAGAACTCTCCTGTGAAGCCTTCTGAGCCTAGTGTTTTTGGGTGAGGATCTTTTTGCCTGCTGTTTTTATGTCTTATACAGAAAATGATCTGTTTGGACTATCTCTCCACTGCAGCTATTTTCGATAAATGGTAGCTTTTTAAAATATTTGTTTCATTTTGATTTCTTAATCATCTGTAATATTGGAGGGAAGATCTTTTCTCATGAACTTTCTCCTCTCCTGCTTTTTCTAGAATTTCAGTTTAAGTATATTTTGAATTTATTTTCATTTATATTGGTCTTTCCTAGACAATAACACATTTTAAAAAGTTGTTTGAGAGCCAGGGACATAGCGCAGCGGTACAGCGCCTGCCTGGCCAGCGCTAGGTCCTGAGTTCAATTCCCTGTAACAACAAAAACATTTTTTTAGGTATTTTCCAGATCACTTCAGTTTTCTCCTTGAATTAAACACTATTTTTACCAGAATACTTTGTTTAAAGGGTGAGCTGAAAGTGAGGGCTTGTAGATCTGAAGCTTTTTTTTTTTTTAAAAAAATCATATTTAAATTACATGTTAGTGAACAAAATATTCTACAAGTACAGACATATTCCTACTGAACATTAGAAACAATACCATACTAGTTTCTTGGTCCTTCTATTTAGTGAAATTCCTGTTTCTTTTAAAAGTATTTACTTGCTTATTTATATTATCTATTCCAATAGCTTTGCTTCAATTTATCATTCAGTTGTTCAATTTATAAGTTTTTTGAGTTTCTACCCCTCAGTTGTCTATGAAGTCCTATTTCCCTGACCATAACAGATCAAACAGCTTTGCCCTTATCCCATAGTCACAAATACATTTCCCCTCATAATCTAACTGATAGATATTCACAAAGTATTATTTAGAAACATATCATATATGTATATATTACAAAATAAAAGAATATCTACCATTAGGCTGAACAAGGCACTCTGTTTTCTTGTCAATGTGATTTTATTGGAGTCACTGTACACTAGAGTGGGTTAACCACCTACAACAAGTCAGCATCTCCAGCTTGAAAACTGTGAGCACAGACAGGAGGGAAGGACTGAAGGTCAGCCCCTGGCTTAGGAGGTGTTAAGGGAATGTGCCGTGGAGCCATGGGCATCCCGGAATCCTTCAGATGAATTTCATTTCCTCCATTACACTGGGTAATAATTTTGCATAGGCATTCATTTCTAAATTCTTAGGAACGGCACCATTAGGTGGAAATCTGTTTAGATTTTACAATAAAAGCCTTGATAATTTGGTGAAGAAGAGGTTGGATCAACCAACATTAAGGGTAACTAATCGGTTTATCTCACCAATAAATGATGTCGGCACCCATGAAGAAGACAGTGTAGAATATATGTACCAATCTATCCACTGCTACCACTGCCTGGATGCACTTTCCCATCTGGGGATGGTTCAGCTCTCCCAGACCAATTCACAACAAGCTTTCATCCTTCTGATTTTACTTAGGGGGTTTGTGTTACTTCTTCAGACCAAGGCTTCTATTCCTTTCACAATTTCCCCGGAAAAGATTATGTTTGGTGAAAAACCAGTGGACTATATTTTGGAAAAGAGCTATATTAGCTCTTATCAGGAAACAACTTATAAACTCAGAAATCATACATCCTTATGGTCAAGAAGAGCCTCAGTGATCAATCTGAGATGAGTCTATCACAGAATAGAAATCAGGGTGAGAAAAATAAAATGGGACATGGTTTCATTCTTCCCCTTTAATATTGCTGTCACATTTTCTTTCCTTCTGTGTCATCCAGGCAGGTAGTATTCATTCTCACATATGCCGTGCTAGGCACTGGTGTACATTTCGTCTGTGTCTATGTAATCAAAGCCAAACAGGACATTCTTGTCACTAATCCTCCTGGGAAACAGTCAATATCACTAGGTCAGGGAAGAAAGTCTTGTATTTCTCTAAATTTTCGGCTCATTAAAGATAATTCAGGTCACTGATTTGCTGGTGGGGCCTTATGGCTCAGATGTGAGATAAATGTATACTGAGGTGGATCCAACAAGCAGATGAGATGGGGCTCTAACCCTATATCACTCTCTGAAGAGCTTCAAAATCACAACTCCCCTCAAGAGCATTTCCATACCTACTCTGGTTTTTCCAGATTGGCTTTAAATTCTCCATCTTGGTTTCAAACTTCCATTATTTGTAATTCTTTTAAGGTAAGCAAAAGACAGTAAGATTATTTTTAAACTCCCCTAATGAAAGCCTTTTGAGATACTAGCATATATTATAGTACACATGTTGATTCCTGCTCACCTCTCCAGTCCACTTCTACAAATGACATCATCATCTTTCTCTTCAAAGAAGCTTTTTCCTCCCATGTTCCCCAGATCTGTTTCCACCACTACCAAGCATCCACTTGCATTGACTTATAGATCTTTCTTTGCTCTCACCTACCCATCTGCTTCTGTTAGTTTTAATAGGTAAATTCTTCTAGAATCCAGTTTTGCTTATTTCTGCTGCCACTGTCCTTGGCTTGATTTTTTGTGACTGGATATGCCCTACAGTTTTCATACTAACATCCTTCTTTTCAGTCTTACATTTCTCTAATATAGTCTCACCATGTCACTGAAGTATTTTGACCACCTCAGTACTTTGTCAAAGCTCTTTAGTACCACTCAATTGCCCTTGGAGTAGTTTGCAGATATTTTTCCTCACTAAAGCACCTCTAAGAAACACAACACACTTCCATTAGTATCAGAAACTACAGCAGTTGATCTGAGGACCTCAGCATCTGCCAAATGAGGTAGGCAAAGAAAAAGATGCAGGTCTCTGCCTGCATCTCTAGAATGAGGAGGGCACTCCTGAATAGCTGTTCATAAAACATCTCTTGAATAAAAATGAATCTGGAGTAGGAGTGGTAAACATGATAGCAAGGAGAAGTAGAAGACAGATTGAGAACATAAAGTCCTGTGAAAGAAGGGGATGCTGGGAACTTATAAAAGCTTACTGTTGTGTGTACACATGCCCACGCCCGCACGTGTACAAATAAGTGCTCTTTGTAAGGCAGGCTCGCTATCAGTAATTGTGGAATAGAAAAAAAGCTTTAAAGATGAAACCGTGATATAATTTTGCCTTGGTCAACCTACTTTCTTGCCTGAATTTTGGAGATCCTTATTAATAAACTCAACCTCAGTTGAAAGGACAATTTAATACAGTGGTTTGCCAATATATTGTTTGTATAATGCTTTTCTATAACATAGTAATTTCCCATGACTGCTTTAACTTCCATGAGCTTAACTGGCATAAAACAAAAAACTTTACTATTTTACAGATTTGACGTCTCATGTAGCTTTCATAGGGCTATAGTAAGCTATAGCAGGTCTATGTACCTTCTAGAATTTCTCCTTTCATTCCTTTTAGAACTTTGAGAGAATTCCCACATTCCTTGGCTAAAGGAACTTGACCACATTCAAAGCCAGTAATTGTATTGCTGCATTGTTTTTATTCAGCTTCACTCTTGACCTTGATCTCCTGCCTTCCTCTCACTTTGAGGGTCCTTGTGATTCCATAGGGTCAGGTGGATGACCCAAGATAATCTCCCCATTTTAAATCAATTGACTAGTAACTATAATTACACCTGCAATTCTAGTTTCCTCTTTTCATGCAACATATTCATAGACTCCTGAGATTAGTGAACATCTGGAGGGCGGAAGTATTATTTTTTCAACTATGAAAACATCTAGACACAGTCATACCGCCACTAGGAGATTCTTTGTATTGGCCCTATGAACCCTAAAACATTGCTGCTACAACTTCTTCTTCTCCTGCTCCTCCTTCTTCTTCGTCTTTCTCATTCTTTCTTCCTTGCCCTTCTCTCTTCCTTCTCCTTCTCCTTCTGCTTCTCCTTCTCCTTCTGCTTCTCCTTCTCCTTCTCCTTCTCCTTCTGCTTCCACTTCTCCTTCTCCTCCTCCTCCTTTTTATTTTTATGAAACACAGTCTCTCAAAGTATTTCAGGCTGGCCTTGAACTCACTATGTACCCAGGCAATCCTCCTGCCTTATCTTCCCAATTGCTGAGATTACAGGCAGGAACCACCATAGCTAAATTATTGTTCTGATTGTCCTAAACAAAGACTCCCAGTAGAAGAATTCTAAATAAAGAGGGAAAAGTTGTAACTTGGTTCCACTTGATAACTCCATCACATATTAAAAGTACATGAAGCTAAAATAGAAGAGTGCAGTACCTGCTTAATGGACTATAAGAAACTGAAAGTAGATGTATGCATTTTAGTATAGCCAGTTTTCAGAATTCATTTGATACATTCTTCTGGACCTTATGTATGAACTCCCAAACTACCCTACCTAAACTAAATTTTGGATTTTCTATGTATAATACTAATCACTGACTCTTTGATCTTTTAGGAATGTCATCATCATGCTTCACTGTGGGAAATTTAAAAATTTAATCCTTCACCATTACATGAGATAAACATAGAAAAGATGGAAATAATATTTGTGACCACATGTTTGAGGTATAAAGGGTAATAATCAGAGAAGCTGAAAGTGTTGCCTGTCTATTGTCTATATGTGTTTATAATGTGTAAAATTATCAATTGTTTAGTCACTGAGTTAGTAACAAAATTAAAGGTAATACATCAAAGCACAAACCTGTGTTAAAAAACAGGTGTTTTTCAAAATTAAAAGCCAGAATAAAGACAAGCACTAAAAAAGAAATTATTATAATTATGGATTATGTATAAAATATTTCACTTCCATCTTTTTCATATCCTAACACTGTTTTATATACCACATTAATTTCTAAATGGATATAGATGGGGGAGGAAGCTAAGTATATGAAACTACAAGGTTTTAGAAGAAAACATGGGTGAATTTCTTTATATGAAATTTGGCAAAATGTTTCTAAATTTGATTCAAACTGTAAAAGCAATAAGGAGGAAGAGCAATAAATTTAATTTTATAAAACAAATAGTCATCATGGCTAATTGAACTAAAAAGACAAATTAAAACCTGAGAAAATATTTGCACTGCATCAAAGACAAAAGTAAATGATGCCTAAAATATAAAGAGCTTCTGAAAACAGAGAAAAATGGCGTAGAGAAAAATGTGTCAGCAATAAGAACAGACAATTCACAAAACAGAAATTCAAGTAGCTCTTAACACATTGAAAATTTACTTAACCTCATTTATAACATGAGAAATACAAATTAAAAATATGATTAGAAACATTCTCCCATCAGGTAGGCAAAGATTCAGTCTGACTGTATACTTATTTTAAAAGATTTTTTGTATAGACACTTCTTTAACATTGCTGGTGAGAATTAAAGAGCATGTGGAAAGGGATTTGGCAATACCTACCAAAATTACCTATACCATTTGATCCAGTAGTTACATACATAGGGATCTATTACAGATAAACCCTGGAAAAATTTGAAAAGATGACCAAGACTCTTTTACCATGAGGGTTCAAAGGTTAGAAACCAAATGTTCATTGGTGGATGAGAAGCTAATTGAAAGAAGAATGTTGAATAAGCCTTTATGGATCCACACAATGGAGTACTGTGAAAGAGAATGAGAGGTATGTTTTCTATATTTTTGTGATGCAATCTCTAGGATACATTGATAAGGGAAAATAAATAAATTGGTAAAATGCGCTGTTAATTTAAAGAATAAGAATATAAATTTTTTTAAAAGTGATACTGTAGGGTAGAGGAAACTACTAAATTTTTTCAAGTTTATCTTGTTTTGAATATTTGGCTTTAAGATCTTAAGTTTTTCACATTATTATAACAAAATTACGTTTAAAAGCAATACCTTAAAATCTAAAATAAATGCAACAACTGAATCGCAGTCAATATCCTGTCAACCAAAGCAGTGGCTTAAATCCTAAAACAAAATGGAACAATTAAATCTAATTCTATATCCACATGACCTAATCTCATAGCAAGAACAATCCCAAGTTACTTTAAATCTCAGTAATTTGAAGATATGTTACTGGTAGGATATATAGTCCAGAAAGTAATGCAAAACTATTGCCTATTTTCAATCATCACATTTTTTGTAGCACAGATGATGTAATTACCCTGCGATTCTTTATGTGTGATGTGAGGCAAAGCAAATAAGTAATTACCTATCATAGGGAACCATGATTTTTCAGCGTGGCAAAGAGGAAAAACAAACGTAGGCATATAGTCCTACATATTCATAGACATGGAACATCAACACAATCTACCAAAATATCTTTTAATAAAATAGATATTTACTTAATTGTTCCTCTGCAAAAGAACAACAGTAAGAAACAAGAAACAATAGTAAGCCTGACTGAGTTCTAACAACACCCATACTGAATTCTTGAAATTCCATTTTCCACAGAAGGAAACCAAAGCTTTAGAGAAATGACTGAATTCTAGGTCTGATTTTGAACAAGTTAAACATGGCACATTTTGTACTTGTTAGAAAGGCTCTATTCAAAATGACTCAATAATTAACTTGAATTGAAAATGCTGAGGAATATGACACAACCCATTGGAAGTAACACATTCAAAATGCCAAATAGTCAAAAATCAGAAATCATGATGATTTTGGATGCTAGAGAATAGTTCATTATTTGAAAAACTGGTAGAGAAAGATCTAAATATTTGCCCTGATTTTCCCATATTGATCTATACTTTATAACTTCCAAATAATTGATGAAGTGGTTTCCTTATAGATATATTTCAGCTGATCAACAGAAGAAATGGTAATATTAGAATGTTGCCATTATTAAATTAGTGGATGTTGGTGATAATTATCAAGGGCTAGCAATAATAATATTAAATCCCTGATGAAAATACACAAAATCAACTGTGAAATGGGCTATAAAATAATCATAATTCTCTAAGTCTTATCCTTCTGCTGTATCTCATATGGAGAGACAATCAATTAAATTCTTTTTTTTTTTTTTTTTTTGGTTTTTCTCCGGTACCAGGAACCGAACTCACGACCTTGCGCTTGCCAGGCAGGCGCTTTTGCCTCTGAGCTAAATCCCCAGCCCCCAATCAATTAAATTCTGATTGTGGGAGTTCTATACGGCCAAATAGCCAATTTTTCCAACAACATCAATAATAAAGAATGCAAAGATTAAAAACTCAGGATGCTGACAGAGAGTATAAAAGACACAGAGTAGATATCCAGGAACCAGAAGGTGTGCACTTTATTTGAAACATAAATCAAGTATGTAAGTGTTTAAAGAGAAAAGAGAATTTAGGATCAGTGAACACTAATGAATATGTGAAGAATTTAAGAAAATGTGCTACATTTAGCTGATGATGTTTGTTGTTTATGGTGAGCACAAAATCCTAAGAGTTTAAACACTGTGGATGCTGAGAGGTGGTATATCAGGATTATGGTATTCTCTCCACTTCAGTTTGTTTTTAGAATTCTGCAATAAAAAGTTAACATTGTTTCCATTTATTCAAATTTCTATAATTACCACTAGCAACAATGAGAACTCCTTTATCAAAGGAAGATTTTGACGTTAAACTTTTCTTGATTAATATTTCAAGGAAGTTAATAAGAGACCATTTAAAACAGAAAGTCAATTACCTGTTCAAGCTTAAAGCTGGCAAATTTTCATTCCAATCAATTTCCTTGCTTTATAAAAGTCATTTGAAGTAAACTAAGAGAACTAGAAACTAGAGCTGAGATATAAAATATAAATTCAGAAATTTATTTTATGGTTTAATTTCCTATGTAATCTAGGCTTTTTATAATTGCATATCCATTGTTTATCAAATAAAGCTGAAAAGACTAGACACATGTATCATATTTAGAGATGTCTACTATTTTAATCTCTTTGCTATGGTATCTTCCTCTTTTGCTCAGTCCTGTGTTACTCCTTTGAGTAGAACAACTTTTATGTATAATAAGCTGGAAAACCATGCCAGGGAATAAGGAGTTATGACTGTGCTTTTACTTTCTAATTGGCTAACCATTTGGGAAAAGAAGCAAATTATATCCTTATGTCATACTTACCAAAATTAATTCTATATGGATTTTATATTTAAATATTAATCATGAAACCATTAAAGTAAAACAACATAAATTATTGATAAGTGTTTATATAACTGTCTTTATCTATTTTCTGTTGTTATAAGTGAATATCACGCATTGGGTAATTTATAAGGAAAAAGAGGTTTAGTATATCCAAGGTTCTGAGAGCTGGAAAACTCAAGACGAGGTGGTTGTATCCTGTGAGGTCTTTCTTGCTGGGATCTCCGCAGAGTCGGAGACAGGGAGGCAGAGCAACATATGCAAGAGAATGAGCATCAAGTCTCCCTGTTTTAGAAAGCCTCAGGTCCTGGATTAGAACCCGATCTTTCTGGCATCATTTAACTTTAATTGTCCCCTAAAAGAACCACCTCTAAATAGTATGGTGCAATTTTCTGCCTTTTTAATATGTCATAAGGGAATTCAACCTCAACACGACTTTTAGTGAGGACATTCAAGCCGTAGCAGTAAACTGCACTGGGGAATTACTTCCTTTTCGGATAGTGAGGTAGAAACCATATACGAACATTGATAGACTGAACACATGAAACTTTAACAGAAAGATTACAACAGTCCCTTTTTCCCAGTTAATGGTCATCTGGTAAATGTTTAAAATTATGTAAAAATATGTACCTAAGAAGCTTTCTTAGTAGGCGTAGGGGTTCTGGGGAATGAACTCGGTACCTTTGAACTGAACTTTATCCCCTGCCCTTTTGAAATTTTGAGATAGAGTCTTGCTCAGTTGTTCAGATTGGTCTTGAGTTTCTGATCCTCCCGCTACAGCCTCAGAGAGTGCTGGGATACAGGCATGTGTCGTCGCACCAGCTTAGAGTTAATATTTCTAATATAAGGAGGACATTTAACTTAATGAGTGAGAAAACTATCTTTCTAAGAGAAAAACGGACAAAAGCATACTAAATGATGCACAAGAACCCCAAACCATCAACACAGATGTGCTTAAAATTCATACATGTTTGCTACCTTAAAATTAATGCAAATTAGCCTGAAGATGAGATGACACTTCCTCCTTCACCGAAGTGACAAAGACCAGGTGGGTGTGTAGCATCAGGGACTCTGGTATTACACTGTTGGGAGAAAAAAATTGGCACAACTTCTCCCAAGGCAATTTAGCAGGATAAAACTCATAACACTGACATAACTTTTAACATGGGAATTATTTTTCCCTACTTTATTTTTTTAAAAATAACAAGTACAGATAAAACAGTACACATGTATGTTGCAGTACTATTTAAAATAGAAAAAAAATCTGTAGGTAATCTAAAATCCAGGATGGAAAATTTGTTCAACTTTTGCAACATACACAGAAATGCAGAAGACATGCTCTATTATGCATCTAATATAAAAAGATGTAATAGCTAATGTTAAACGGGAAAAGAAAATTTCAGATCACTTTGTATTGTGATATATATATATATATATATATATATATATATATATATCCCCATTTCCTATATATTACATATATATATACATGTATATTTGGTCTATCTTCATTTTATATAAGAAGCTAACTTCTGTAATAAACAAATTTCTAACAGATGGTTTTTTTTCCTCCTTACATTTGAAAAGTTTCTTGTAAGCACGTATGCTCTCAAATGTAACTACGGGCAATATGATTCAAGATGCTACAACTCTTTCTCTTGCTTAGATGGAGTGACTGACAGTGGACCATAGCCCCAGAGGCAGAGCCCTGAGTGGGGAGGAACTTGTACAATGTATGCTTATTCTCTCATCTGATGCTAACATGTCACAAATTAAAAAAATAATGTATCTTTAGAACTTTGAGGATTTAAAGGAGTGAAATTTGGAAAATTCCTTATGTCCAGGAAGCATACACCTATATATACATAAACATTGCTGTAAATGCACATACATATGCAAGCTTGGGCAGATTATGAGAAAAGACTCATACATTCATCCTGATAAACACTACCAGCAAATAACTAATGAATTTTCATTCAGCAATAAATCAAGTCTGGAGTTAAGATTATTGACACAGTCACATAGCTGCAGAGTATTTAATGTTTGAAACTGTTCCAGAGTAATATAAGAACCCACATAAGGGGCTGGGGATTTAGCTCAGCGGCAAAAAGC
>NW_004955425.1:14834580-14907548 GCF_000276665.1 Chinchilla lanigera | reverse complement strand
AAAAAAAAAAAAAAAAAAAAAAAAGAACCCACATAAGCAGTCATTCATTTATATATTCGTTCATTCATTCAACATGTATTATACACATGCTATACGCCAGTTATCATTTTAGCTTCTTGAAATACTGCAGTAACCAAGATCTCTACTCACACTTAGCTTTCAGTGGATAGTGTGAAAATGATGACAGAGAAGTTATATTTTTGTAGAGGTAAAACTTTGTAGAAGGAGGAATAAATAGTTTTTATTGTGCTTAGTCATTCACCCTCCCTACAGTTAATTGAACTCTGAGGACATCTGGGAGAGACTAACAGCTTTCATATCAGGGATGCTTAACACAGGATGTCCTCTGCTTCCTTATCCCATCTTACAAGGGCAAGATAGAGGAGTCGTACTCAGATAATTTCCATTTTATTTAGCCTTCCCACCCAATATCCAAAGTCATCACCAGGCTATTTTTAAATGTTTCTCTAACTTATGCCCATTTCTATCTCTATGCATTATTATCTGCCCCACACACCGGCAAGTCAGGCTTACATGGGCGATGACAATATCTTCTTAACAGATCCTGCTATATTCGCTCCTGTTCTGCTCCCATCTATTCTTTTTTTTTTTTTTCCCATCTATTCTTTATGCCTGTACTTGGGGTATGCATGTACAGTACTAGCCCTAGAGGCCACTGAACACAGATGGCTAAATTGAAACATTGAAAATGTAAAATACAAATACTAGAAACAAATCAGTTAATATCTAAAAGTATCCCAGTCATCTCATTTACACTTTTTTATATTGATTCCCTGTTGAAATGTTCCACTGGGTTTAGTAGAATGTTTAAGTTTCTTTTTAGGTCTTAAAACCCAGGAATGTTAGAAAATTTATTATTAGATATGTGGTTTGTATTGTATTTCTATTGGTACTGCTTTCTATTGTAATAAAAATCGATTTTGTCTTACCTTTGCTCCTAATCTTTCAATGTTTTCCTGTTAGTCTTAGATCAAAAATTAGAATCTTTAACGTGGCCTATAAAACTACAGGGGTCTTGCCCTGCCTACCTCACTACCGGTAGTACTCGCCTATGTCCTCCTTTGATTTCTGAGCTCCAACCACTTATCTTTCAGAATTTTCAGGTAGTTATTTTTCTGACTGCAGATTGAAACTTACAAATGTGTCATGAAATAAATTTACTAAACTGAGACTAGCATTTAAAAATAAAAGATAAGAAGACAGAGAGAAAATGGGATACACCACAAGTAAAGGATAAATATTTTATGTCCAAGCTGTTCTTTCTGTGTGTTTGTTTATTGAATTATGTCTTAAACTATATTTAGTATTGAAAAATATTGAGAAGTAATAATCTGACCCATGTTTTCTCAACCTTGGCACCACTGAAATGTAATTGGATAATTTTTTTTTGTGGACCTAAGAAAACATTGCTGACTCCAGCTCATGGAGATATGGTATTGCTCTGTTTTTCTAGAGGCTTTATAATTCCAGCTTTTATATTAAAGTCTATGATTTTCACAAATGTATTTTCTACATGTGATACACTGTAGGCATGATGGTTTATTTTTCCCGTGGATATTCAGATTTCCCAGAACTGTATGCTCAAAAGACTTGCTTTCTGCATTTAGTTGCTGTTGTGTTTTTGTAAAATTTTAACTGACTACATATGTCAGTCAGTTTCTGGGTTTAAGACTGTTATTTTGATCCCTTTACATTAAATCAGTATTACACTGGGTTGATCACAATAGCATTATTGCAAGTTGTTAAAAATTTATTTTAACAATAAAATCATAAAATTGTACATATTCATGGGATGTCATGATGTCTTGATATATGGCTATGTTGTATAATGTTTAAATCAGGTTAAAATACTTATCTCCTCAATCATTTAGATATATTTTATGATAAAAATATTCAAAGTTGTTTCTTTTGGCCCTTTGAAATACATATTATATAATTATTGCCTATATTCACCCTTCATGCCATACACAGCAATAGTTACTCCTGTGTAACCTACCTATTTAACGTACTAAATTGGTACCTATGCACAACACTTTCAACTTTGAACTTCTATTTCAAAACTGTTTTGGTTATTATAGACCCTTTAAATTTTTGTTTACACTTTATAATTTCCTGGACAATATCTAAAAAACAGCTTGCTAGAGTTTTAAGTTGTATTGTGTCAAAGTTTACAGCAACTTTGAGAAAGTTATCATCTTAATCATAGTTGACATTTCCAGTCCATGAAATTGACTATGTCACCATTTATTTAGGTCTCTTAATTTTTAAAAAGATGTATACTTTTCATTGTATAAATTTTGCACATATATTTGCATACTGTACTATTAAATTTATGATTTGGCATTGTAATGCTCTCCATAACATTTTCTAGTTTTTTTAGGATTTATAGTAATTTCTTTCATTGTTTTTTAGTTTGTTTTGGGTTTTTAAAACTTTTTTGAGACAAATATGATCACAGGGTCATATTTGAGACAAGGTCTCATTATATAGTTCAGGCTGCACTTGAATACACTCGGTAGCCCAGGCTGGCCTCAGACTCACAATAATACTTCTGCCTCAGCCTCCCAAGTGCTGGAGAATTATAGATGTGGACAACTACACCTGGCCAATTTCTTTCATTCTTAATACTGATAATTTGTACTTTAATTCTTTCTCTCTCCTGATCATTTTAGCTATAAATTAATCAATTTTGCTAATCTTTTTTACAAAGTCAACTTCGTGCTTATTAATTATTGTTTGTTTCTATTATTTTTTATCTTTATTATCTCCATTTTACTTACCTTAGACTTAATTTTTTAAAAATCCAGTTTTAAAATTTTTCCCAGTTCTTCCCTGAAAAGATAAAGAACTGGTTGCTAGCAGGGACAATATTTGAATCCTGATAAGTAAAACTTCAAGAATTATTGGCTAAATCAATTTTTAGAGACAGAAATGAGGGTTCAGCTGTCCCCAGTACATCATTTGTTTAACATTTTTACTGATTAGCTATTACTGAGTAATAAATTACTGCAATGGCACTTGTGTGGTGGGGAAAAGAAATGAAAAAGATGATTAAAAAGGAAAATTATTTCTAAAATGCTGGAGAAATATAATAATTCAGAAAGAACTGAGTTATGGAACATTCAGAACAGGACACACTGCAGTCTTTAAATGTAGCATTTTGAGCTTTAGTTTCTTCATCTGAAAATACAGTAACCCTACCTTAAAAAAGGCTGTGGAATTAAACTAAGCAACATATGGAATACACCACAGAAATACCTGTCATGTAGCAGGAGCCTATCAGATGCCATCTCTGTGTGTTTTAATACCCTTCATTATAAAATAAGCTTTCAGAGTGGCAGAGGAGGTAGAAAGAGACACATAAATACTGTGCCTAGCCCCAGGCATGGTCCATTTTAGACACATGCACAATACAAACTTCTCAGTATTTGTAGACCCTGTGATCATATTATGGCTATTGGACATGATAGGAAATGTATAAAGCAATGTATAAGTTTTATTTCAAATATACATCTTAATCCTTATCCAAATAAGATAAGGATATTTTTTGTAAAAAGCCTATCTTTGAGCCAATACTAACAAAAGAAGCCAGGACATATATGAAATATACTTGGACCATCATTTTTGATAAAGCATAATGAAAAGTATTAATTAAAGATCAAGAATCTCCAGCTATTCTCCCAGGCATATCTACCATGCCATGATCCTTTCCTTCTCTCTCCTTATGAACATTATGAACACTTACAACTTCAGAATAGAGGTTCAAAATAAGTTGACATAAACTGGTCCAGCACTAATGTTTTCCTAACATTGAGCTAGGATTTCTAAATGATTTGCGTGTCTTTATTTCATACAATCTTGGAGATCAATATTATTATCTTTATTTAACAAGTGAAGAAGTTAAAGTACAGAGAGGTTGAGTGATTTGTCCAATATCACAAAACTGGAGTTTAGCATCAGAGAGCTTGACTCAAGAATTCATACTCTGAAATAGTACTAAGCTCAGCCCACAGAAGATATAGCAGTAGCCTTATTGCAGATAATAAAATGCACATTAAATCAATAGGAAGATGGCAAGGTTTTGATTTGGGGCGACATTAAAGCAAATAAGAATCTATAGAAGACACCCGGTCTTTTGTTCCTTTGAAATTGTGCGTGCCATCCATGGCTCAAGCCAGCTAGTATGCTGAACTAAGATTTGTAAGAAAATGATCACAGTAGGCATGACCTCTGTTTACTTTTGCAAACTGATATTGTGTCCTTTAAGGAAAAGCTTGTCTTGTGACTGTTAAGAAAAGAATGCTCAAAATTATTGATCTGTTTAGACAGGCTCTTCACATCTATTTTTTGAAGAATTACGTATCAGGCTGAGTTGGTGTCCATCCGGTCTGTCAATCTTGGAGGGATTTATGTGTCATAATGTAACCATCAGTCAGGAGTAGGCTGGTAGATTGAGAACATGCTTCCGAAATGTTATCAAACTATTTCAACACTGCACACATCAGAAAAGAATGTCCTATTGCTTTCCTATGTTTTTCAGGTTCTATTTTGGGCCCTAATATATAAATTACTCTTATTGTTCAGTATTTTATCTTTGTCAGTGTCTGAGCCAGAAATCAGAGGAAAAATGTCAACTTTTCAGGGCTGCATAGGGCAAAATGAGGGAAAATATACAAACAACTTATTTGGGGTTAGTTGATTCTTTTGTCCTGTACAGCATTCTGGTTTTTAAAAAACCTTTTTATGCCTTTATACAAATGACAAATAACCATTAATAGGTAAAGAAGACAAAATGAGAAAACATGAGTAATTTATTTCATATCTTCTGAAAAGAATTTATTTCAGTTTCCTCGATTCTGCATTTTCAGGAATCAAAATCTATAACAAGTAATATTTGCTAAACAGTCTTATCATCTACGAAAGAGGTTATCAAATGGCAATCTAAGAGGTTGCTTAATTTTATAAAATTTTATTGGAGCAGTCAGATCTCTTCATTTATTTATGGTCTATGGCTGTTTTTGGACTGCAGTGACAGAATTGAGTATTTGAGACAGAGGGGTCTGTCTAGAAAGTCTACATTATTTATTCTCTGGCCCTTTACAGGAAAAGAGAAGATTAACCTCTGGCTTACGAAAATGACATCAGCTGCTGAATTGCTGATGTAAGTGAGTTGTTTTGAGTGTCCTCATTCTGTGGTCAGTGTGTTGCTTCACATCACTGCTCATGTGTGTACAAAGAGCCCACTACAAAGGTAGTGAACAGAGCGCCTCATCTCATTAGATCATCAAAGCCCACATCCAGGATATAAGTGAACACCTTCTCAAATGCTGACAATCAGAATAAAACTTAACATTAGCATTCAGCCAGGCACTCATCCTATTCATTCTTGCTTTATAGTAATCCAAAATCCAAGACACATGATAATAAGTCTCATTTTATAGCCTAACTGAAATTAATATTTAAACAACAAACAAGTTTTGATGGGGTTTACTGTAAGAAGCAGGAAGAACTAGGAGCTACAGATGTAGCTGGGAAAGTAGCTTTGTGGTAGAGTGATTGTTTAACATTCATGCGAGCTCAGGTTCAAGTCCTACACTGCAGGAGGTGGGGGAAGACGATTGCAATGACCTTTCCAGGAAGTTATATAAAAAAAACTTGACTTAGAAAATGTTCCTTTTAATTCTGGGGGAGTCTATCAGTGAGTATTTCTAAGCATTCTTAATAGCAACAAGACAAGCTTTGAATTAAAGAGATAAAGTATTAGTTCACAATGGCAGGTAAAGTTGATACCTACTGTGAGCATTTTATTACAGCTCTGAATCAGCAGACCAGCTGGCTTGGACTATGGATGTCACACAGAATTACAATTGAATAAAAAACTTATGTATCTTTTCTGGCTTCCTATTTTTTTTATGCCCCAGATCAAAACCTTGCCTTCACCTCTGCATCATAAATCAAGCAAATATTTTTATTAATTTGATGAATATTTTATTTTCTCTCACTGTTGCATCTTTTGTGAGTATAAGATAATGAAGAAAGTCACTGAAAACAGTGACTATTAACTGATAAGATGATCATAGAGAGGAGAAAATTCAACAGGTAAGGTTAATGTCCTATCCTTGTTCATTTCTAATCAAGGAAACTTTAAAATTTACTTAATCAGAACAATGTTTTAATTATGAAAAATTCAAGAATGAAGGAAAATGGAACAAAAGTGAATTTCCACTATTAAAATTCAGCAGTAAGTAATGTCAGTATTTTCATTTGCCTCTTTTGTTTCTAATGTTTTAGAATCTAGACTAATCTCCATATTTTTTATTTATATATTTAATTACAGTTGATTTAATTTTTCAGTTTTAAAATTAACTACTGTGAAAAAACTGTAGACTTACATACAGTTATAAGATATGTCACATGAGGAAATTCTCTGTATTCTTTCCTCAGTGTTCCCAAAGGAAATGTCTTGCAAAATGATAGCATGATAGCTCAGTTACAATACTGACATTGACACAGTCAAGATCAGAAAAGTTTCTACCCCTTGTCTTGCCCTTTTATACCCACATCTACTATCCACCTTCTTCTTACCCCCGGAAACACTATCTGTTTGCCAGTCTTATTAATTGACATTTTTCTTTTTAAAAAAGAACAAGTGAATTTTTTCATTGATTATCCCACATCCTAAATGACTTGATTGTTGACTAGTGACATTTTCTTTCACTTATTATTTATTTGTTTACTGTTTCACAATCTTTTATACTTAAAGCAAATAATTATTTTTAATAGCCAAATATCAATATTCAGGTGTCTCTCTCAAAACTGGCTAGATTAGTCCCTCAAAAATGCCTCTGTTTACTTCGGTCATAACTTCAGAGACCTTTGATTACATTTGTGCTTTATGGAATAGTAGACTAATACTTTACTTTTCCCATGCTCATATTTGAATGCAACCATTTCCTCAAGTTCTTCTGAGTTTTTAGTCAGAATTTGTAGTTCAAAACCAAGGTCTGTGTCAGAATTATTAATTTTACTGTGGTGTTATTGCTTCTAGACATTTCAGTGACAAAGTTAAGATAAATGTAAATTCACATGTAAGTAAATAGCGAGTTTAAATTGTATTTCTGTTTAAAATTTAGACCCAATCAAAAAACTGGCAGTTGCATTGAACAGACACTTCTCAGAAGAAACACAAGAGGCTAAAGAGTGTATGAAAAAGTGTCTGCTTCTTTGACCATTAGAGAAATGCAAATCAAAACAATACTGGGATTCCATTTTACCTGAAAGGAATGACTATTACCCTCAAGAACTCAAAAAACAACAGATGCTAATGAGGTTGTGGGGAAAAAGAAGTCCTTCTACACTGTGGGAATATGAAATATGACAGCACATATGAAAATCACTGTGGAGTTCCCTCAAAAAATTAAAAATAGAAATTCCACTCAAGCCAGCTATTCCCATTTTGGGTATCTTCCCAAAAGAATTAAACACATCATATTACAGTGCTACATGAACACTCATGCTATAGCAGCACAATTAGTAGTACTGTAGCTAAGTATTGGTACTGGCCTATATGTACATTAACAGAAGAATGGGTAATGCAAATGTGATGTTTAAACACAATACTTCTTTGCCATAAATAGTACAACTTTGCCATAAAGAAGGACAAATTGGAGTCATTTGTAGAAAAATGGGTTTACCATGAAATCATACTAAGTGGAATAAATCAGACACAGAAGGTTAAGTATTATGTGGTTTCTGGTATTGAAGTCATATAGAAAGTTTTCTGTCATCATAAGAGAACCAAACAAAAAAATCAGTGAGAGAAATATAACTGGAAAGCCTCAAATATTTAAAAACAGCCAACACACTTCTACATTCTGCTTAGGTCGAACAAAAATAACAAGAAAAAACAAAATTTTTGGAACTCAATGTAAAGAAAATAATTGAATTTCAAAACTTCTAGTATATAGTTAAAGCAGTATATTCAGAGAATTTATATCTTTTAATGTTTGTATTAGCAATGTGAAAGGTTATATAACAATGAAGTAAGTTTCCCTTATAAAAAGCTTTATAAAGGGAGCTAATAAAACCCAAAGTAGTTAAAACTAGTAAATTATAAGGAGAGGACACACATAAATAAAAGTAAAAACAGAGGAAAAAACAGCTGTGACTAATGAAACTTAAGATTACGTCCTTGAAAGGATCAAAGAAACTGAAGCCTGAAAAATTCTCGAAAATTTCTCAAGAAAGAAAGAAGACACAAATTATCATTATCAAGTTTGAAATAACCAATCTCACTTCTGATTGAGTAGCCATGAAAGTATAATAAAAATATTGTGAATAACTTTATTTTAATAAACCTCAAAATCTGTAAGAATTAGAAAAGTTGCTTGAAAAGCCCAAATGATAAAATTGACTCAGGAGAAATAGACACATGAATGATTCTGTATTTATTGAACATTGAATTCCTTACTTAAAAGTTCTCCCAAATTAAAGCACAAGGCTTAATTGGTTTCATAAAAGAATTCTATTGATTATGGAAGGAAAAAATAGTCCTGCACAAGCTTTTTCACTAAATAGAGGAGGCAATATTTTTTTCACAGAATTTTGAACACCGCATATCCAAACACATTGCATGAAAGGAAAACAAATGACCAATATTCCCCATAAAACTGGATGCTAAGATCCTTAACACAATATTTAAAATTAAATCAAATATTATAAAATAAACAGATAATACATGCAAAAGAACTGATATTATCCTGGAATTATATGATTGATTTAGCTTTCTAAACTCAACAAACACAATTCCTCATGTGGAAAATAACAGAGAATAATATATAATCATTTTAACAAATACAATAAAAATCCTGCAAAAATATGTTATCCATTCAGTCTAAAAGCTTTCAGAACATTGCAAGAGAAGAAACCCTATAACTAACATTATATCTATGATAAAATTCTGAATACTTTCCTAGTAATTTTGGGAAAAATGCAAAAATATATATGCTCCCACTTAATATTTTCTACACAATATTTGAGGAACTAGCTTCTGCAATAAAATAGGAAAATAAATTTAAATGCATATACAGGAAGATATATGTTTTATATAAAATATTATTGTCTGTTGGCTAGCATCATCCTATGAACAATTCCCAAAGACTCTAGAAGTACTAACTCAAGCTGGTGAAATGATATAACATCACATAGCACAAGGCCAGCATACCAAAATCAGTTGTTTTTATAGATACTTGAAATGAGCAATGCAAATGATATTAAAGTACATAAAATTCACGGAAAGCTATGCAAAATTTCTTAATGAATTTAAAGAAGGTATAATTTGGGACCCAATGAATATTGTTAAGGTATCAACTCTCACCACATTCGCTTCACACAGTTCAACTAAAATCCAAGCACATCTTGCTGAAGACACTGTCAACTGATTCTAAAATCTATGCAGCAATAACAAAAATATGGAATTTTGAAAAGGAATTCACTTGGAAGACATATTTCTGATTTCTCGACTTGCTTATCAACTGATAATAAATAAGATCGTATGATATTGTCATAAATATAGATACTTAGGTCAGTGTAATAAATAGAATTGAGAACTCTGAGAGACGTTGTGATTATGTGGTGAAATTTTTTTGACAAACTGCCAAGATCATTCTGTGGGTGAGAAAATAGTCTTTTCAGCTGATGGGGCTGTAATAACTGGATATGTGTAGAGAAAGGTCCTTTGCTGCTTTCCTCACATCATACACAAAATTTGATTCAAAATGAATCATAGAGCTCAACTAAAGAATTAGAAGCACAAAATGTCCAAAAGGAAATACATGAAAACCATCTTTGTGATGTTGGATAAGGCAAAGTTTGCTTAGATAAGACACTCAGTATATGAATCAAAATTGAAAAATTATTAATTGGATTTTCCAAAATAAAAGACTTTGTCCAGAATAATATCATTAACTAAATAAAAAGGAAGCCATAAGGAAGGAAAAATATTTACAAAATGCACACATTACAAAAATCTTGGATTCACTAAAGACAAAAAAAGTTGCAATTCAATAGTAAGAAGAAGACGACCTCATAAAAAATGGGAAATGGTTTCCAAGTAACTGATAAGTCCAGGAGATATTGCTGAACATCTTTGGTGATTAGGGAAATGCAAATTCAAACCACAGTGATATAATACCACATACCATCAGAATAGCTGAAATTAAAAACTAATGCTGGGAAGGATATGGAGCTGCCTGAATCCTCATGATCCACTTGTGGGGCTGCTGTATGTGAGGAGAACAGCCGGGCTTCAGCAAAGACTGCTCTGTTATTCTAGAAGCTGAAGGGATGAGGGTGTAGACCAAAGCCACAGTTAGGTCAGTTTTTCCAGGAGGGTCAGTGAACTATTTGTTACTGCCATTCTTTGAGATATAGAGATTATTTGTTACCCAGCAAATTTTACAAACACTGAGAGCTGTGTTTTGACTTGTAACTGGTATTGCATTGCTTTCATTTTCTTTTCTTGCCATGAAAATGATACTTTTGTAGTTGAACTTCTTGATCTTTTTCTTTGCTGCTTTGAGATTTAAATCATAACTGGAAGGGCTTTCACACTTTCTTGTGATAAAATAATTTATCAATATTTTCTTCTAGGATATGTAATATTCACTCTTTCTCATTTGAATCCATCTATATAGAAATTTTAAATTGATGCTTTAGAGTGAAAGGTTTAGATTTAGTCTTTTTCTAAACAGGTATCCAATTGTTCTAAAACTTGTACTTAAAATTAATCTTTGTCTCAGTAATTTGAGGTGCCACTTTTACTATATAGCAAATACCGGTACATACTCACTGTAAGCTGGTAGTTTTTATTTCCTTCTATTTTTGATCTCTCTGTTCTTGTACTAACATTTGCACACTGTTTAATTATAAAGTCCTAATAATATGGTCTAAGGTGCTTTTACTGGCCTTTTAATTTTCTATTTTTACAAACAATTAGTATTTTATTGGAATTGCATAATTTATGATTTATAACATTTATATTCACTTGAATAGCATTGACTTTTATGAATCAAATCACTCCATCTAAAACTATAAGCTATGGTTTTGTGCAAGTTTATTGTGTCTTTTAAAAGAATTTTAATAGTGATCATGTATACAGCATTTATCGCACATTTCTTGTTAAATTTGTTTGGTGTTCTTATTTCTATTTTTAGTGTGTAATCTTTTTGCTGTTATATTTTCTATTTTTTGCATAAGTGGTAAATTTGCAAGTTGATTCTATATTACTGTTTGTAATCATATTTTCATTGATTCACTGAATTACACTGTCATAATCATATAGATATATTTTATCTTTACTTTTATATGTATTGTACTCCTAATTTTTTGTTTGTGATTACATTCCATGAAATATTAAAAACAAGAAATATAAAAATGATTGGCCTCCTTGTGTTCTTCCTGTGTTAGCAAAATTTTATGCAGTGTTTCCCCATAAAAATACTACATTTTGTGTTGAAGAATGAATATACAGACATACACAGATAAGCACAGACACATACACACACAAAAACACACACGGTCTTTCTCTCTCTCTCTGTCAAGATGATTGATTGAATTTTATTTCTCAAAGTTTTCAAGTTAGAGACTGATGTTGCAGTTTTGAATGCCTCTTAAATATCTAGGCTAGATGTATAAGTTTGTGTCCTGAAATCTATTAAAGTCCTGACTTAAGCTAATTCAGGTATTTTCAAAACTATTGAAATGTTTTTGTATTATAATAAAAAAAAATTGGTCAGAACATATCATTCTCTAGTATGGTACTTGATTTTGATTGATAATATTTTATTTGAAATCTTTGCATTGACATACACAAATTAAATTATTAAGTAAAACTTTAGTATTCCAGCTTCAACATTTTCTTTCATTATAAAAAATAATTTAAATATTTCCTTCTTTCTGTATCCTTTTGTCATTCGCTCCCTCCTTGATCTCTATGGAGAAAATAGCCACGGAGAAGCTAGAATTTGCTAACTGCCATTATATGATAAAAACTCTTTATTGTACAACCAATGTGTGCTTTGGAAAAGAATTTACAAAGTATAAATAAGCAAAAAGAAAACTATAGTTAAGTAACAGTGTTAATAAAAGCAAATATCCTTTAAATTTTTGAATAATTTTTTACCAGATGATTTAAAAATTGTAATCATGAGAACCATCAGAAAAATAAATGTGCCTGAACCAACTCCTCTACAAATAGATGTCTTATAAGGCTAGATTTTGACTGACTAATACACTTTAATTTCCTTTATATTAAAATATGTTAAAATACTACCAGTGGCTCAGAAGCCACTAAACTATCATTAATCTATCATTCTGGAAGAGTAAACAGTGGACCTTCAAAGAGTAGGAAATACTTAATTTTTGTTGAAACAGATATGCTACACTATAGCTAATTAGTTATATGGACAATCAAAAGGGACTAAAATGAGGACCACCATCCTGGGGACAGAAGAAAAAGTTGTGAGCCTTTATTTTAGCTTTACTCTTTAAAAATGCTATTTGAACATTCGCTGAATTTCTGTCACAGGTGTGAATGGTTCAGAGTGTTCTTTGTAAATAGATCTTATTGCTAAATTCAGGTAGGATTACACAGATACCTGGTAGATAATTTTAAAACAGTCAAATGTACAAAAGAAAAGATTTGTTTTCTGTCAATATAGTCTATCTCATGATCTTGTTTCTTATTTGCTGTGTTTCTGTGTTCTACTTGAACATTTTGGGGGAATTCTTATTTTTTATTTATAGCATTTTTAGTTTTAGTCCAAGATATAATAATACGCACATGTGACTTATCACAGTCTTCTATTATTAACATTTTACTACTTTGAAATTTCAAAAGTTTTTTTTATGTTTAGGTCCCTCACTTTTCAAGTATAATTGTTTTAATTATTTTTCTCATTTGCATTGTATAAAGCTTTAGTTTTTGCTTTAGCCATAAAATATAACCTAGGAGACTCTTGGAAAGTAAGGCCACCTATAATAACTATCTCCATTTTTTCTCATTCTGCTGTTGTTCTCTTCTGAGATTCCAAATCTTCTTCTATTAGTATTTCCTTTTGGTTTAGAGAATTTCTCTGAAAAACTTTTAACAAAAGGTTTTTGATGATAAATCCTCTTTCCTTCTGAGCATGTCCTTATTTATCCTTCTTTTTTTTTAAGGGTATTTTCACCAGATAAAGGATTTACAGTTGAGTTCTTTTCTTCAGATATTTGAAAACTGTTGTGACTTCTACTGGCTTCCATGGTTTTTAATATTAAATTTATATTTTTATTATGAGTAATGTGTTATTTCTCTTTGATTGCTTTGAAGACTTCTTTATATTCAGTTTTCAGAAATTGAACTTTGACATATTTTGGCATGAATTTAGTTGGTTTATTCTATTTTGCAATCAATTTATTTTGTTTATAACCAGTTTGCTTATTTTCTTGAATCTGTAGGTTTTTATCTTTTGACAAATGTGGGAAATTTTTAATCATTATCCATTTGATACTTTTTCACTTCAACTCTCCTTTTTTCCTTCTAGATTCAAATGGCCATAATGTTTGCCCTTTTGTTATTACCACACAGATCTTGAAGACCATATTATTTTATTCATACTGTATAGTTTCCTAATTTTCAAATTGGATAAATTCTATTGCTCTACCTTAAAGTTCACTGATTCTATGTTCTTCCCCCTCCATCCTACTATTAAACATATCTATAGAACTTTAATATACTTCTTATTGTATCATTTAGTTCTATAATGTCCATTTGATTCTTTAAAAAGCTTTTATTTCTATTTGTTAAAATTTGTTTGTTTTAATATTTGTTGTAGCAAAGGGATTGTTTTTATGATGGATATTTAAAAATCTTTATCCAATCATCACAAATCTGATTCATATTGATGCTGGACCTTTTGGGTGCTTTTCTAATTCATGACATTTTGTTGGTCCTTGAAATGATGAATAATTTCAATAGTAGCCTAGTATTTTGAGTGTTCTATGATGAGACTGATTCCTATTCAGTATTTTTTATATATGCCACATTCCTGGTTATGGCTCACATTAAGATATGCAATATTGTACATGTTCAGCTCCTTGTAGTGTTTTGTCTGGCATAAGTGGGCATGAATTTATGTTGTATTTTTCTTAGTTACTTTTCTTGTTGCTGAGACAAAATCCCTGCACCCAAAGTTAAAGGAGGGAAGTTTTATTTAGTTCACAGATTGTAGAGGTTTCAGTCTACAATCAGCTAACTCCAAGGCAGGATAGTGTGGCAGCAAGACATTGCAGAGAAGAAGCAGTTCATGGAAGGCAGAAGGTAGCAGAACAAGCACGGGACAACCACAGCTCTTTCTATCTCTTATATCCTACCCAGGTTACTTAGGGTAGGTAGCCCTCACACCCTTAATCTTAGCGCCCTTGATCTTAGCACTGCCTGATGAATCAGTTCCAGTATCACACACTAGATCCACCCACCTCTGAAAAAGCCCCACTTACAACTGCATGAGACTTTGGGGGGACATCTAGACACAAGCCATACAGCTTCACTGCAGAAGAACCCAGTGTGGAAACTTCACCCTGGGTTGCTGTGACGCGAAGTGAGGATCAGAGGGGCTCTACCTGTCCCTGTCTCTCACTACCTCTACTGCTTCTTTAATGCCAGACAAGGATGGAAGCCCAACTTCTTGCTGGTCCCTGCTGACCATATGGTAGAAAGCAAATGGGATGATTATCATTGTCACCTACCTGGATTCTCACCACTACATCCCAGCTCCTTGATGCTAGGTCAATATGGAGGTCCAGTTCTCCATCACATCCTGCTGACACATATGGTGGAGATTAAACTGGAATATTGGGCCCCATTGGCACCTCCATGTTCAACCTCACTAGTGTTGGGGTGGGATTAGAGGCTCAACTTCCCAAAAACTCCACTGGTACTACACTGGTGGGGAAATAGCACTGCCCACTTCCATGTGGCATGGTACGACATGCCATCACCCTGTTCATCCCCTTGGACACCAAGCAGATAAGGGGGAATCAGAGAGTTACCTATTTTCAACTATGCAAGAGACTGGGGTGAAATCAACTTCACAACTCATGGCTGAAAGTATGGGAGTAGAAGGTGTGTTTTTCTTCTTTTAGTTTTTGGCTAGCAGAGGGTGGGCATTGTCAAAAGAGTTTTCTAATATTAGGCTATGTGTCTTATGGCTCCTTGCCTTGAGATAAATATGCTTTTCTTGGTGTCTTTTCGGTCTGTGTCTGTTGGCACTTCTGGGTAGGAAGCTTCTCCACTGCCCCTCTTGGATATATGAGAGGCAGGAAGGAGACCCAGAGAACTCATGGCCATGTGAGCCTCAAGACTTGAAGTCCATTTGTAGCTCAGCTTTCTTCTTTCCCCATTTCTGAGAATTCCCATGTTTGTTTGTTGTGTGATTGTGGGGCTTCTGGGAAACAAGAGAACTTGGGGAAAGTAGGACTCCTTTATTACAGAAGGTGTAAATTTTTCAAAATCACAATCAGCCTTTATTTTTAACTCCACATGTTGTACACACATCTCTTGTCAAATCAGATTCTGGAAGATCAAGAGTTGACTACGGGTTAAAGTAATCACTGATCTGTTAATAGAAGGTGAGGGAGGAAATATCTTTTCCCTGAGTCACTAAGGCAGAATTTATCAATATGTCTTTAGATGATAAACTATAAGTGAAAATATTTGATCTAAGGACAAGTGTAGTATTTCCTCTGAATTTATAACCACCATTTAGTACCACTGAGTTTAGTTCATGAGCATATTTAATGATAAATATCCCTTTTAGGTTAATTTTTCTGTATCTGAAATAGAGGCCAGTGAGGAGTGAGGGCCAATCCATTCCCCAATGGCTTCAGGTAGGGAAATCTTGAGTTAATCATCAATCATATCCTCAGTCCTTAGGGGAGATTATCTTCAGAGAACATTGTAAAGTTACATAAATTTAAAATATTATCAGAGAGAGAGATTATAAATCTAAGCATAAGTTCATGATTCTGGGCACCCATTAGAATCACCTGAGGAATTATATATATATAAAACTAATGGGCTTACATTGCCCCACGTCATTTACATTAAATATGTAAGGGTAAGGCTTTTTCAAAGCTCTCCAAGTGAGTCAACATTGAAAATAACTCACAGAAGTAAATGTTGTTTTCCATAACAAGGGAGTTTATAATATTATAATCCACCAAATTGCATCTATTATATAAGATAAAATTCAGGATTGCATATGAGGACTGAATATATTAATATATTTATAAATAAATGTTTAAAATATATAAAGTATATAATTATTTTTATACTAATATATAAATAAATGCAGAAATGAATTGTGGAACTGAATATATATATATTATATATATATATTCTGGTTATGTGAGCTAGATTAAAAGCAGTCCCTTTAAGATTGCTCCTCTCAACTTATTTTGTTAGTGATTTATTTGCTTTCAGAAAGTCCTTTCAAGACAGAATAGTGCAAAATGATCTAGAAATATTTCCTCTAACAGATAGTCACACACTATGAATATGGAAAAATGGACACTAAAATGTAGGTTGCTGATATAGAAATTGCGTTAATAACCACCCAGCTCAATTCCTTTGGTTCCTTAACCATGGTACACACTATATGCTGACATGTGCAATGAAAACCTTACTTTCCAAGAAGTACCTGCCAGTGAACCTATAGAAAAAGGCATTGAGACTGCTGGGTTTCTGGGTAGTGAGCACTAAATCAGAACCTGCTGATCCTGGTGGACAGCCCATCCTGAACTTGGGAAACCAATGTCCTTTTGTCCATGGAGAGCATTTCTTGAGTTCTCAGTGCTTCTGGGCTGTTTCTATAGTGGTGAGTTAGCTACATCTGGAAATGAAGAATGTTTACCTGGGTAAGCGATGTTCAGCTGAGAGACAGGGTAGCAATAATGCTCAGCCCCTCCATCTTGAAAGGGTTATCAGGCTTCCTGAAGCTGGGTAAGGATGCACAGGTTGTATAACACTGTATCAGGGCTTTTTGAGGAAAAAGCAAGCCTCTATGTCAGTGAAACCTTGCAAGGATACACGGTGAAAATCTCCGGACTAGATGGGTATTGTTATTAGTGAAGGGGCATCAAAGGTTGCTTAAATAATTCTTCAGAAATTCAGTTTCTCTTGGACAAGGTGTTACAGAATACCAGCCACAACTATCTACTTTTTCTAAGACAGCTAGCTAAGCCAGTTGACTGTGATGAAATGAAGCTCTCCTTCCACTTACATATTGATGGTCTTTATTTTCCTGAGAGGCCTCTGATGTGCTCCGACAAATTAAGAGGATGCCCACCATTGATCTCATTTCAAAGTCCTGTTAGGATTTGACTCTGTTCAGCTTCCCCTTGGTTGTTACAAATACGACCTAGGCACTTGTAGCAATTGATGCTGGTATCTGGATACTTTTGAGAATATCATGTTTTTCTTGATTTGGGTTTAATATTTGGGATTAGCATTGGTTTAATATTTGGAATTTTGTATTTAAATAGGTCATTTTTACTGGCTTAACAAAAACTGTAGGGAAGTTCAAAGGTCACACAAGAATTCCCAACATTGCTTCTAGACACTTTATAGGCTAATTTAGCAACTAGTTAGAATCCATATAAATTGTAATGGTTACCTTGGTTCATGAAGTTAATTTGTTTTACAATTGTGAGGAAAATAGCCATCGTTGTACTTGTCACCTGAGGTGGAGTTTGTGAATGGAAGCAAAATTTTGTCAGACTCTTTTGTTTGAGCATGGAATTGTTTATGAAAAGAAGTTTTGGTGGACTGATATATTACTGTAATTCCAGTGGTTAAAGTAAATTGTGCATATAGGGCAAGCAAAGGATTCCTTGAAAGCCTGCCCTCCCTAGATTTCAGGGGAATGACTAGCAGGGGCAGAGTTGGTGCAGCTTAATAAAAATGTGTTGAATACCTACTGTATGCTAGTATATACATAAAGGATAAAATCTGTCTCTTAGAAATTTATAGAGGACCACAATTTTTTTATTTTCATCCAAATTTGACCCTGAGATGTACCTGGAGTTTCAGAAAGTGTTCAAAGAAAGTTTACTTCTGCTTCATAGTTCACCAGTGATTACATAACTGGCTAAGGTCCTTAATTCTAGCTGAGAATATAATTACTTCTGGTTGACTTATTCATCTCTCATTTTGCATATTTATTATTAAAGCTTTTCTATATAAAAACTCTACAGCATTCAAATTATATGAGATGGTTCACTAGACTCAGTACATAAATTATAGTTGGTGGCTCTTTAAAGTCTTACTGTGCAGCCACTAATATTCTCAATATTTATTAGCCATTTCTTTCCATGTCTATGTCCAAAGGAATATGAGCCTCATTGTCTATATCTATGAAGAAATAACATCACACGTGCAGTACATCCTTTATCAGGGCTCCACATGTATCGAGTGGAAATAATTTTTTAAAAATAATGATGGATGTATATAATGCTTAAAATCTTGATTCATTTTCATTTAATGATGACTGCAAAATTTCTCTTTGATTAATATGGTTATCTCATTGTATAATAGAAGTTAAAACAGGAATTGAAGAGAAAAATCCATTTCAACTGCATAAGCAAACGACTGGTGAAGAGATGTTGGCTGCATTACATTACTTCTTTCCATACTGGCTAACTAAATTATGTGCTTGTTAGTTTATTAGGTTAATAAATGAGAGGATAAAAAATGTACATGCTCTTACAAGTGAAATATTTTCACAGAGGTTAAGGAAGTCTGACTAACTTGAATTAGATTTAAATCCTCTGTCTTTTGTGATGATTAATACTAAGACAAAGAGAGAGTGATCAGCCTCTAATTCTGATATGCCCAGTGACTCACCCAGTGAGAATCTAGGAAATTCTTTTAACCCATGGGACTGCATCTCATCTGCAAATGATAAAATTCAACTGATTTTTGGGTCCATACCTATGCCTGTGAGTCTGCACCAGTGGATAAAGACTCTAAGGTATTTTATATTTATTACTTAATCTTATAATAAAATTGACTTCATGTTATTAAACCAGATGTTTGTAAGGTCAAGTGCATCTAAGGACTGACTTACGTCCTGAGCTGAGACCTCTCCAGAGCCAAGATCTGCAGTATAGCTACAGCAATTAACTTGTTGAGCTCTTAGAAAAGAATGGGCCCAGTGATGTAGTATCATAAAATAGGACAATGTAAATGAAAATGCTTTGCAAACTATTTAGGGCTGTATATATGTCAGGTATCAGGTATTATTATTGCCTTCTCCACTTTTATGGAGGGACCAACTCAGCACTGACCTCAATAAAAAATACATAATAAGTCTAGGAGAACATAGAAGAAAATCTAGTTTTTATTCTGACATTACCTCCATTTCTCCATCCAAGCAATATTGATGAAATTCTTTCCACCTGTAAAATACAAGTGAGGGAATTTAAAAGGCATTTAAGACATCACCACTGGCCTCAATGAATCTGTAAAATATACACACATGTGCCATCGTATATTTTTCTCTAATGGCTTAATATGTGGAGGATTATTTTCTCTAACGCCTATGTACAAACAACTTTCATTACAAGTCCAAACAACTTCCATTTCTTTTGGACTTCACAGTGCTCAATAGCAATTAGGCATGTTACTCCCATAAAATATAATTTTGTGGGAAGATAACAAAAAAATCTCTGTGATAAGGTTTAGACCTTCTAAAGTGCTATGCATATGTAAGTTATTACTCTACATTTAAAACTTTCTTTATTGAAATATGAGAAGTCATCTACACTCAATTAAATTTCACTAAGTGAAATGATACTGAACCAAGGACCAAAAATAATAATAAAAACAATTTTTTTCTGGAGGAGTAATGAAGTGCAAGACACTATGTTATACATGTTATATTCACTATCTTATTTTCTCCTCACCGTCATCCTATCAGGTTGGAACTCATCATCTCCATTTTACAGATGCATAGACTAAGGTTTTCAAGATGATAAAAATCACAGTGTTGTGAATAGCAGAGCTATAAAGTGAATATGGGTGGTATAGCTACCAACACCTGAAGGGGATGCCATTGTTGAAAACTAAATCTAGAGGATTTACCTGCATAAATAACATCATGCAGTTTCAACCCATCTAGATAAGTAGCTCTCAAAGGAGGGTGATTTGTGCAATTGGGGCTATGTTTGAAGACATCTGACGCTGTCACAGCCGTGGGTGTGCTGTAAAGTCTGTGAATAGAGACGGGCATGCAGCTTAGCATCTCCCTCTATAAACCCTTCCACCAAAGACACACACTGGTACAGAATACTCTGGCTCAAAGTCTTTGTAGAGAATTTCTGATCTGGACTTTTTTTCCTCTCTGTCCATACCAGTACAGTTCTTTTGTAAGTTAGCATTTTCGTTCTTGAGACTTAAGCTGTCTTGAACATACATGACATTAAAGACCAGTGCAAGATTAGGCAAGTGTAAGTTTACAGTCATGATCTATTCTCTAAGTACACACTAGCCAAGGGTTTCTATGCGGGCCATGTCATGTCGGATATGTATTTTTCCCAGAAGGTAAGAGGAGCATTCTCTTGGGATATTTATCACTTTTTCAAAGAACTTGAAATTTGTAAAGCTTTGATATATAGGTCAGCTCCTCTCAACAACTCTCAAATTCTTGCTAATTTAGACCCATGTCTTCTAGTTTTCTAAAACATAAAATACAGCTGCAGTCTTCCTTACATTTGATTTTCTTTCCATCTAACAGTTATATAGCTTTATCTGTGAATAGCTAAGATAAATAGCTGCAGCAATTTCATGGTACTTAAAGTCACATTTCTTGATAATCTCTGGATTTTCAGGGACCATTAGAGATCCCTGTGTGAATCTTGGAATAATGAAAAGTACATTCTAGCAAAGACTTTAGATTCTCTGCTATTGCTGCATTGATTTAGAAACCCATTTCTAAATCAATTTTTTTGCAATCTTAACTTATAATAAAATGAGTCTTAACCAAAGTGCCCTTTGCAGTCTAAATGCTTAGGTTGGAAAACAGCAGGCCAAACTGAGAATTAATTAACATTTTGAAGCCACAGTGCTATATTGTTTAATCTTAAATGGTGCTTCAAATAGGGATTGATTTCTACATCACTGCAAAACAACTGTTCCTTCTTCCATGCTATTTTTTAAAATAAAAACTATGGCTAGTGTGTACTTAGAGAATAAGATTAAATAATGCAGTCATTAAATGTTTCTGATGAAGCCATAATAATATCCTATTACAGAATCTATGTTCTCCAAGTCATCTTTATAACTTTGAGAAAACAATTATTACTGAATAAGTAAGAAAACCCATCAATACTAAAGGCATTAAGATAATTTATGTATCCATAAAGCTGATAATAGACATTTATTTCTAAAAGTTCTTAAAGCACAGGTAATAATGCAACCAGTCAGCAATTTGCCACTTGCAATTAATCACTCTCTTCATATTCAAAACATTCAATTTTTCTTGCTATTTGAGAGAGTAATGATTAATTGATAAAAGTTTAACAAGAGCACTAATAACAGGTGCTCCTAATTGAAAAGTCTTCAGAATGATTTTCCCCAAACCTACTTTATGCTAATTTGTACAGGATTAGTCATAACACTTTATGATTTTACTTTTAAAGCGACTTTCCTTTTAGTCATCCTAATTTAATTAAGAATTTTAACTAGTTACATGTATCAAGAACACCAATGAATTTTAAATTTGTGAGTTTGATTACCATAAGAGATTAACAAGAAGACTCATAAAAATGCACGGTTGCCAATTAGAAGCGTCAACACTGTGTAAATTAGAATTTGTTAATTGGTTTGGCAAATGTAAATTCAATTTTTTGAAATTTTATGAACTGAAAAATTGATTATAAATTGTGAGTCTCCAAAAATATGTTATTAGTGATATTTTTTCAGTAGGTGTTTGGATTGTGCTTGTATTTTAGCCATAAATGTTTCTATTTCATTTATTTCAAAAATACCTCATTTTAGCATTGGCTTTTTATCCAACATGTTTATTCCTCACCATCCACACTGCTAAATGAATACTGAAGTACACATTTGTCTTTCGTCTATCTTTCCTCTCAGCAAGACAAATAAAATATGCATTCTGGGTAAGGATTGTTATTTTGCACTTTCAATATTAAAGTGCATGTAATTAATTTAGTTTCCTTAAATTCTATGTATTTATGACAAGATCTATAGACACTTTTCAAAGATGCATATTGAAATAGCATTTCGGATATGCAGATTAATACTGTTTGCCTCTAGGAAACAGACCTAGCAATTTTGCATTTTATAATTATAAGAAGAATAGAGCTGCATTTCAGTGTGCACTCTGGGATGGGAAGGTCTCTCAGCAGTGTGAGACCACAATCTATTCTTAGCCAAGTGTACTCGTAGTCTGATCACGAAGCTTCTACCAGTTACTCCCGTGCTGAGCTGCCATCAGGAAACTAAGGCAGAATTTAGGACAGGCTTCAAACACTCTTGTGACTGAGTATAGATACTGTTAGTGTGGCAGTGGGGAACACTAGGGCGCTGGATTGCTCTGTGAAGTCAACAATCTGTGTTTTCCAGATCATTTGACTCACTTGAACACCCTCAATTTGCCCCTGAATTTCAACTCCTCCCACGGCTGTCTTTGAAGTCACAATGCCTGATAATCTCTCTTAAGGCCCCACACTCAGCATATGTATTTGACCAACCAAAATCTTTACATCAGTATATTATTTTAAGTGAATATCATGTACTCTATCCCCCATTAGCTCCCAAGGGAGAAGACACAGAGTAAAATCTGTGAAGGGTGAAACCTAGTATCTTTCTTTTCTATCAACAGGGTAGGAAAAGTATTAGCATTTATAGAGAAGCCACTTCATGCATCTAGTTCTGTATCTCATCAGTTAGCAGAAACACACGCAACTAGAATTGAGAACCAGTTATCAACAGGAAGGCATCTGACCTGGGGGGAGGGGTTTGCTGTGGAAGATCAGGTTTAAAGAGGTAGAGTCACCAGAAATCAGCTGCATTGTGGGGAGCAGAGTTTCCCCTGGCTACTAAAAACAGGGTGTTTCTTTTTTAATTTTGGCCCCTTCCTCCTTTCCATGGTCTTTCCCCCAAGGTAATCTTCAGGTATGCTAGTTTAAAAGAAAAAATGGAAAATACAATTCCCAAAATAAAAAAATAAATTTTTTATATACATTTGGATATTAGTGGTTGTTAGTGAAACATTATATAGTTATTAAATTAATTAATATATATATACACACAACAAATGGAAATATATTCACAAATATGTGACTCCATTGATTCCCCAAATGTTGTTTCATGTATATTCTATGCCAGCTTCTACCTCAGTAAATGAAACTGACCTGACTGAGGGCGCTTACATTTTAGTGGGAGATGCAATTTAAAGATTGATAATCCCTGTGAAGAAGCAGGAGGCAATTACAGTGTCAGAAGGAGGTAAAAATGACATTTGATTAGATGCATATTTGAGACCTTAGAGGCCTGCACAGTTAGGTCACTGCACAGAACATGCAGGGATAGCACTCTCTGAGGGTGAAGTCAATGTGCACCCTCTGAATGAGGAAGAAGAAGGTTGGACACAGAACAGAAAGAGAGAAAGGGCTGGAAAGCAAATAGGAGGTAGAGTGTAGAGTGACCCTTGAACACCACAATAGCACAGTAAGTTGGGGATACCATCGTGTCCTCACTGCATCTCCCTTTCTGAAGAAAGGAAGTGCACTATGTCCTGAGCTGGTGGTGACTCTGGTGTGAGAAGGTGTCTCTCAATGGTGCATTCTGAATGAATTAATAAGCAGGGTGTCAGATACATTTTCTCATATCCAACCATGTGTGGATGAGTGTAGCTATACCTTAAATATGTTCATTACTTGTGGGCTCCATGCAGTGTGCTGCCATTTCAAACCTGGTTAGTGACTCTTGCAGGGCTGATGTTCTGGAATAAGCAGCAGAACATGCGCTGTGCTCAAAGGAAACACCTTGAACAGGAAACTTTATCTAGGTGATATCAACTTTCCTTTCCAGTTCATCAACAGGTTTCCTCTTTGTCAGATGTACGCTTGGTCTTTCTGTTTATTAAACAAGCCTTCTAAGTTTGCTTGTTGTGAATCTCTTGAATGTGGTATTGGGAATTTTTGTGGTCAGCACAAGACTCTAATTCTCTCCTCCCTGGGTGGGGTTTTATGGGTGGTTCCTGAGTAAAACCATCCCACTTAAAGTCGCAATTTCATAGGCTGTTAATGAGGAAAATAATATTTGTCTTTCCCACATGGTGGTGCAGTGGTTGACTTTTAAATGCTTCAAGCATGTTTCAGAGATTACAAATGTCGTCTATCATTGTGATTATTATTAGCTGCTACTATCATCCCCAATTAGAATGAGCACTGGTTTATGGGTGAATCTTTCATCTTCTGTATATGCATTTTATTTACCAAAAGAATTAAATTTAAATCCAGCATAATTAATTAATGTTTATGGAGCATGTTGTGAGTCTCAACCACTCTGAGAACAACCATGGCTTTGGTTGAATCTTGTAGTAATATTAGATTCTGATTGGCTTCGTTTACATTACAGTTCACGTACTCATGGTCTCATTCCTGTATTCTGTGCAGTGCCTGGTAGACCGCTGGCATATCAGAAGTGTCCAATAAAGGCAGCAATAAAGCTGTAATCTCCTTTCCTTTTCTCTTGATTTGCCTTCATATTAAAAACTAGACTAGATAGGAAGAAAGATGTTCTGTTATTTTTGGCAAAAGATAATTCAAAGTCTTTGCTAATGGGAACATGGAATCTTCTTTCTTCTGCTTACCAATCAGGAAAATGAAAACTATTTACTCTGAGAACTCTGGTTGTATCACTTTTAAATCATTTATAGTCCACTAAGTGCTTTGAATAATGGAAGAGCTAGGAGGGCCCCTGATTTAATTTTGTCTCCTACATTTCTTCAGTATCTTTGTGCTTTCTTGCATTTAAGGGAAATAGCACAGAAGAGAGAGTTATGATGATTTTTTTCAAAAAAGAATGCTATTAAAAGCTTTTACAAGGGACTTGAGCTTTAATAAAATGTCTCTTTATGCAGAAAGGCCAAATCTCTCGGGATCTGGAAAGAGACAACCTCAAAGTTAAATATTTGAAAAGCAAACTAAATTCATGAGTTTGACATCACTTCCTTTCTTCCATTCTTATCTTCTTTGCAATATATACAATGTTGGTACAGTACATTCTTTAACCTAAAGTCTCCAGTACATCACAGCATCAAACTATAAGAGCACATATTTACCTGACCTCTTTAGTTTATAAAGTGTTGTATTACACATGTATTAGTTTTATCTTGCTGCCATCATAAATTACCATAAACTCAGTGCTTTAAATCAGTATTTACAATGTCACAGTTCCTTAGGTCAAACTTACAAGGACAGGTTGGCTCAGCTGTCTCTGTTTTCCATGGTTTAGAAGGCTGAAGTCAAGGCGTATATAGGGCTTTATTCTTTTCTACTGACTCTGGGACTGAATTCATTTCCAAATTCTCTCATGATGCAGAATTCAATTCCATGTGGTTGTGGAGCTTTAGTCTCTGTTTCTGTGCTGCGTATTGGTTGGGAATTGTTCTCAACTTTTACAGGGAACCTGTATTCCATTACTAATAGCCTCCTTTCTCCAACTGGAAAGCCAATGATGGAAGATCAAGTCCTTCTCAAGCCTTGGGCCTTTCTGACCTTCCCTTTTGCCTTATTTCTCCATGGCTTCCTGCCTGAGAAAATTATCTTTCAATGGCTCATGTGATTAGGTCGGAGCCAGCTAGATAATCCAGAGTAATCTTACCATGTCAACATCTGTCAGCTTCATCACGCTTGCAAGTCCCCTTCATCATGTAACATAACAGATCTACAAGTTGCAAAGATGAATGTATATCGTTGGGAACTAATTTTTTAGCCTTTTTTGCCTATGGAATTAGGTATCACATGAAGTATAGTATATGCTTCCCCCAATTTTATAGAAGAAATATATGATCTCAGTAGCATAGCTGATTTAAGTAGGTCATAGCATAAACAAATGGCAAAATTAGGAGTAATGAGTAAAACTTTCAGTTATTCTTTGCTTTTGACACACATTCAAAGGCTGTGCAGTAATTTGAGATTCTACAGTAAGTCTGGGGATAGAGAGGAGAAAATATCTCTGAATTCAGAATGTTCAAAATCTTGCAGGCAAAACTGACAAATATGTAAGCAGTTGTGATGAAGGTTAGGAGTACAGTGTCAGAGAGGGCAGTGAGTAGGCATTAAGGATGACTCCAGAGACAAGGCCGTCTTTGAAAAGGTTCTTCAAGGTCCATTAGGAGTTTCTTCATTAGATATGTAGACTTCAGTGGCAACCACATGTGCAAGGTCTTGGTGGCAGGAAAAACTAAGGATACTCTGAGAACCAAAGAACAAGACAAGGCACTCATGGAAAAGAATGGGCAGATGAGGCCGTGAAGGTGGGTAAGGATATTCTATGATGGTGCGTAGGGGTACACATTATAAAGGATTTTTTGAACACCACTGGCCCATATATATTCTAATGAGCATTTTATAGAGTTATATAAAATGGGGAGACTCCATTAAATGAGACCCGAGATGGTGAGCAACAGAAACAATCATATTCAAGGAGCTTACTAGATACTGTGAGGGGTAAAAAACATAACACATTTGCTATCACAGTTTTTTTTTTTTCCTCTTATATCCGAACTCTTTTGGTTGAAATGTGCAGAAAGTCAGCTCAAATTTACTTTAGGCAGAAAAGCAGAATCAATTGTTTCATGTAACCAAAAAATCATTCAGGTGGATAACTTCAGAAAGAACTGAACCCAGGAGTGTCACCCAGGGTATTCCCTCGCCATCTCTCATTTATGACCTTCTCTCTCTTTTTTGGAATAGTTCAGACAATATTAGCAACAGTGACCAATATCAATTTTTAGGTTTACACTGCTAATAACCATAGAAAAGACAGTATTTCCTTTCTCCTAGCATACATATTATTGTTCAAAAGACTTAGTCTTGTTTAAATCTGCCCACACAAGAACCAGTTACTCTGCTTCTTGTCTTGGTACATTCCAAATAGCTTTCCTTTGTTATCCATTTACCTCTGTTCCAGAAAAAATGGAGCAAACCTTATTTGTTGCAGTTGGAGCATTTTCTGAAATAGAGAAATGATGGATTTTCTCAAATGAAGAATGATAGGTAGGCAGCTATATCAGGTCCGCATTAGGCTGGCATCTATAGCACCCAAGGATATTGTTTAAATGGAGCTTGTACTTCAGTAATATAGGAGTGAGACCTGAAATTCTCTATTTTTAGGAAGCTTCTAGATAATGCTTATTCTACTGGTCTATTGGCCACATTGTCAGATAGCAATACCTGATATGGTCTCTTGGAGAAGCCAGCCATAAGGAAATATAATAATAAACAATGCAAGTGATGATTTAAAATGGCAGAAGAGATAGAAAAAAGAATTTCAAACAAATTTTAAATGTGACAAAGAAAAGAAAATTTTCTTTAGGCTAGGTCAGAAGTTCTCAAATTGTGGTCAGCATGTTGATCTGAGAAGAATTCACTTGGTTTGTGAATTCAAAATTGTTTTCATTTTTTCATTAAAACAGTAAGATGCTATTTGTCTCTTTCTTTGTGTGGACAAGTGGTGATGGTACAAAGGCAGTAAGTCAAACTCCTAGCACCTTGGTATGAAGGAAATCAGGCACATCAAGGGAGCAATTTACACACGTAATAACACCCTCTCAGGAAGCTGAGGTAGGAAGATCACAAGTTTGAGGTTAGCCACGGTAATTTATTGAGACCCTATGTCAAAATAAAAAAGATAAAATAAATAAGCTGAGGATGTAGTTAAGGTAAAACACTGCTGAGTTTTTCTCCAGTACCATATACACACACAAAAAAATATGCTGTAGTGATAATCTCCATTACCAATGTGCTTTCACGCTGGAGAAAATAAGAACATGCCAGTTTTACTTGTAAAATATCCCAGTGATACAGTAAAACATATTAATTTCATGAAATCTCAACCCTGCATTTTATTAAGTTTTTTAATTCGGAGTAATGGAATGGGAATTATGCAGAGAACACTCCACTACATAAGGATTTCAAGGGGAAATGTACTTGTGTGACTGTCTGAATTTTAAACTCAGTGATTTTGGGTTAGCCACGTTTTCCGTGGAACATATTTCTTACTTGAAAGAGTGATTGATAGCATTTATTCTGATTTGGTTATTTCAATACTTAGACATTAGCAAGTGGGCCTCCTCCTACAAGTGACAGCTTTCATTCTTAATAACATTTGGGCTGTTAAGCAAAATTTAGAACTTTGGAAATTCTGTCCTCATGGGCTTGATGTTATGCCAGTTTTTAAAGGTCTTTCTGGTAAGATTAAGGATGTATTAATAAGTGCATTTTTATATTTGTGTCATCATTTAGGTGACTCATATAATTCAGGGAATTTTCTAAATAGCCAATGTATGGTGTCAAATATTATTCATGCATGAAAATCCATACGCAGGACAGACATATAGATACTGTTAAAGCAGGTACACAAAGCTCTCTGATAGAGTTCCAGATTCCATATGCAATCAGACTTGAAGAAATTGCCCTTTCTCAGGCTTAACTGTAGCACCAAAGAAGGATGTGCACAGTTGTCTAAAAAACTCATTAAAATACTCTTCTTATTCCAAAATATGTGGCTGTAAGGGACAGATATCTATACATGCTTCATCCTAAACTTTCCTTGCAATGGACTGAATGCAGTTAGCTGATAGGAGAACTCAGCTACACTCTCAAAAATCAGGCATTACTGGGGTTTACAAAAATATGAAAGAAAGAATGCCACACTTGATGCTGATTGGACACTGGAAAAGGTACTGATTTTTAATGAAATGATGTCATTTTTTCTATTATGCCTTTGATTCAATGTTATTTAAGTATAAATATTTAAACATTCTCCAGTTTAAAAATTCAATTATATAACTATGTACTGGTATAACCCACTTGCATGAAAAATCTTTGGGATTCTTCATAGATTTTAATGGCTGTAAAAAGGTCCCAAGACCAAAATGCATTGGGCAACACTCTATGGAATGAAGTGTTGCCCATTTTTGGAATCATAATATAAAGCCAAAGAAGGTCTTTAAACTGAAAAATTGGAAAACTAATGGAGAAAGCTAATCAGGAAACTCTGAGATGGCTAAGCTTTTACTGCCTTTTCAATATGAATTATATTATAATAAAGCAAAACCTTGGTTTCTTATTCTCAAAATAGGCTCTGTCATCTGGCTGGGCATGGCTTATCTTTTGGATGTGGTATTTAGAACAGAACCTATGCTTTTAAAATTTTTTTTAAAAAACCTCACAGAAAGCAGAAAACAAAAAGTAACCATAAGTAAATACCTAAGTGGCCTTATTTAAATGCTACTGAATGCAACAGGGCACTAATTGTTTTTTTATTTAAAATGCGGTCTTCAAAAAAGTTTAGAGATCAAATCTGTCACAATTCTGAAATAAACACTATTTGGCAGTGCTTCCCTTTGTCCTAGTTTTTCTATTGCTTGAGTTGACAAAACATGCAGTAGTTGAGTAGCAGTTAAAAGTTAGAGGTTATCATTTTTTTTTTTGTACTTTGCTTTCCCTTATAATGGTAAATCAAAGGATGTCATAGACCATGGGCTGGTATATGTGTCACACAATTTTATTATCTCAGGATGAATTATGAAACTCCATTATGAATAATCATATTCATTCTACCTAAAAACAAACTTTAGAGAGCTATAACTTTAGTATTTACCATTGGAAGGTTTATGTTATTCACAATACCCCAGTATTATTCTAGATGTTGTACATTGTTGGCAGGTTTAAGTCTCTTTAAAATTTTATGAAGAATTTGTAAAGAAATTGGAGACCACAGAGGTTAAGTTATTCAATTCAGGATTACATAAATGCTGGGTAGTAAAGAGTTCAGGAAATCTGGCTTTGAAGATATGTTCTTAATCAAGACATAATGTGGAAACAGTGTTTCAGCTGAAGATCATTCGGAAAGTAACAATCCAAATGAAAGTTGCTTTATTTTGGTGGGATTCAACTGTACATTGAATTTATATCTTTACACTTAGAAGACTTCTGAAAAGAGTATCAGAAGAGGTTGAGCCCAAGGGGAACCAAAGGAACAATAGTTTGGAGCTGGTGGAGACATAGTCATGTTTCTCAACCCTTGCTGACAAAGTGCTGACAATGGTACAAGTATGGGAACCTTGGTTGACAATGCACATGTTTTTTTATTTTAAAGATAAAATAATGAAAACATATTAACAGACATACAGACATCTACAAAATAAAACAAAAATAATGCAAGCAATACAGAATTTCAGACAAGGTGATAGGAAATTAACAATGGTGGTTGTATTACATATTGGTATCTTCAAGTTGGTTACTCAGATAAATGTAGGCATGTAAGATTGATCAAGCAATTAAACATTAACTGTTACTTTCAATAAAGAAATAGAAATCAGTAGTACAACTATCTTAGCTATCCTGTATATGCAAACATACAGGTTTTTCTTCTTTCTTTCGTCTTTTCACTCATCCCAGTTTTTCTTTCCGTTTGAGCAGTTTCTTTCCTTTTCACGATATCTATTGTACCTTTTAGATTTTATTCACTCTTTCAGGTTCTTACACTACTGAGACAATATAGTGTTTACACATGCAGGTGTGGTTTATTTCACTTCTGAGTAGGGTCTCTGGTTGCATCCATTTACTTATAAAAGCCTTGAGTTCACCTTTTTTATAGCTGAGTAATGACATTTGAAATTTCATAATACTACTTATAAATATTCTTCAATTCTTCATACTATAATACTGCACTTTAATAGGAAAACTATTTTCAACTACTCCTCTTTGTATAAAAATGATAGGACAAGAAGATCCAGTGGGGCCGAGGATATAGCTCAGCAGCACAGTGCCTACCTGGCAAGTGCAAGGTCCTGAGTTTGATTCCTGGTACAAAAACAAACAAACAAACAAAAAAACAAAGTCCAGTGGCCACATTTTTGTGACATTTCATGGCTCCTGGCACACTGGCACAATCTTAGCAAAAGAAGCCTCGCTCCCTAGAATGTTTTTGGAAAACTATGGAGAATTAGCTACTCTTTGTGGTTCTTCTTCATGCTTGAAAGCTCAGGGACTCTATACCAGCACGAATTTCATTACAGAGATCTAGATAAATGTGAGATTAAAGCTCACAGGTAACAGTGTGAGCTAACATGATAGTCAGTGAGTGGTCCTTTTAACTTATTTTTCCTTTTAATTTATGCCAGCAGTTATAAATCAAATGTCTAAGAGACTAGACAGATAACAAAAATTAGTGAAATGGGGCCATGTGTGCATACTGTAAGATATGTCAGAGGGTTTTGTGCATGGAAGGCCACATGTGCTACTATTTAATTTTTATTTTAATTGTACATGTTTACAATACTTAACAATTGCATTCGTCATGGAGAAATGGTACATATGCATAAAACCTCTTCATTCTTTTCTCATCCCCTCCTCCTTCCTTCCCTCCCCTTTCCTCCATCTCTTCACCCCTTTCCCTTTTGCAAAATATCTGTCTCCTTGTTTCCTATTATGTATCTTTTATTCTGCTCTTTAATTTATTTATACTTCGGGTTTCTCATATAAGAGAAGCCATGTGATCTTTAAGTTTGATGGTCTCATTTACTTCACTTAACATTGTGGTCTCCAAGTGCATCCATTTTTCCTAAAAGTGAATCAAATGTATTCTTCATTATGGCAAAACAGTACTCTATTTTGGATATGTATCACATTTTCTGTATCCATTCATCTACTGATGGACATATAGACCACTTCCAAGATCTAGCTGTAACGAGCTGTGCTTTTACAAACATGAGTATGCATGTATTACTGTAATATGATGCCTTTAACATTTTTGGGACAATACCTAGAAGGGAAACAGCTGGTTTGAATGGAATTTCTATCTTTAGATATTTGAGGGATTGCCATGTTGATTTCCATAGTGGTTGCAAATGAAAGCAATGCTGAGATTCCATCTCACTCCAGAGAGAATGGCTTCACCAGGAAACCAAACAATAACAAATACTAGCAAGGCTACAGGGAAAAGACAACCATTCTGCATTGTCAGTGAGGATGAAAATACATACTATTTAATGTACGATACAGCACACACCTCCAGCTCACTAAGAATGGAGATCAAACCACCATATTTTATGATTTTCAAATATTAAAGAACCAAGAAGTTTGGCTTATTATCATAAATTAAATTTTAATTTTATTAACTATTTCAATTTTATAAAATATGTGGCAAGTCAAAAGTCTCTCTGGCCACATGCAGTCCAGTCTTCCAGGAAAAGCAGCACTATTTGTGAAAGTCTTACGTTGGTAAGGGAATAGTCTTCGAGGGTGTGTACCAGGGAAAGTATGAAAAGGGAAACTTTTGTCCTCTAATCACCTTAAAGTTTTTGTCTCTGGCTACTTACAACTCCCCAGAGAAGAATAAAGATTTTTTTTTAAAAGAATAAAGAATGACTTCTCCATTGTGTTTGTAGTGTCATTGTCTATGGAACATAGACAAGTGGAAAGTGAGAAAAACTATTTTCCATTCTCTGAAAAATACTCTTTATTTAATGAAACAGTTATTAAGCTTCTCCTTGGCCACATCTTTGGTTTCTTTAGAGCAAATAATCCCAAGTCCTTCAAATATCTCCTCAAGGCTTTATTTTCTTCATATCTTTTAGTTCTTTTCATTTTAGACCTTGGGCCCTCTCCAAGTTTTCCATATCTTGCTTACAGTGTAATCACACTGCAAGAACTTGTTCTCACAAGAGCTTGGCAGACACTAAATATAAAGAGAACATTATTTGCAGTCAGTACAAGTTATGTCTTTGTGTCATTTTCAAACAGTGTTGCATTTCTGACTGATATGTGACTTGTAATCTGCTGGAAGCTCATGTCATTTCCATTATATTTATACGTAGCTAGTCTTTTCTTATTCTTTTCCATAATATGTGACTTTCACTACTTTATAATTCATCCTAAATAATCTCCTTTCTGTTTATTTTATTTTCTGTACACAATGCAGGAACTCTAATGCCAATATCTACATAATCCCCAACACACAATAGACTCTTAAGATATACTTAATATATAAAATAATTAAAATATAATTAAGCCAATAGTCTCTCAAGAATTTTTATCACCTCCAGTTAATCATAATCTAGATTTATGGGATCTAGAAGAACCTTTCCCCAAATGTAACTAAAGGTTGAGACTATATTTAGAGGAATATCTTTTATTTTTTGGCTTTTTGTTATTAGCTATTTGATTCATAGAACTTTTTTACATTTTCTGAACCTTTAGTCTTCTAATCTAGAATATGTACATAATTATACTTGTCTTTATAATTATTGTGATATTTATATGAGCTATTGATGAAAATGTTTTTAAACAGTTCTTGATATATAGCAAATTACCTCAAAAATGCTAGACTGAGAAGAAATACAGGTATAACACTCTAAACATAGAACATCATAGATGAGTAGATCAAAAAGAGGAGCATTTTTCTCCTTTCATGGTTTTCATTCTGACAGGACTCATGATGGAAAGAATTTCTGGGCTCCAAGAATTCTTATTTATGGTATTCTCTCTTGATAACTTACTTTCTTACTTGATAACTTACTTACTTATTAAGGTATTTATGGTATTCTCTCTTGATAACTTACTTTCATTCCCAAGTTCTAAGGTTAGGACTTCAAACATCAGCAGCAGTATCCATTTCATCTTTTTAAAATTATTTTTACGAGATTGGAATCTAAAAGAAAAATGCGCTCACTGATGCAAAAGAAAATGTATAACTGGTATTGAAATGATAGAGGGAAGAACAAAATATTTGAGGAATTAGTGAAAAGGAATAGTTACTTCACAAAAAAGAGAATCAAGTCTTATTGAGAGAGTGCATTGAAAGATGCGCCAGGTAAATTGTTTTGGTTTGCCGATGGCAGGTGTGGGAGTGAGGGTGGCATGGATGAGGTCACTGTAGGAATAACAGCACCAAGCATTCCAGCGAGTGCCAGGCTATGAAAAGCTTTAGGAACAGCAAGAAAAGTTAAGAGGAGTGACAGGTCAACAGTGACTCACAGTAACATAAAAATAACAAACTGGCAAACCTTGTGATATTAAAATTGACAATTCCAAAATGGCAAAATTACATGTGTGCCTCAACCAAAATTGTACTTTAAAGTGAAATTCACAGTTTCATTCTCACTCACAGTGAGAGTGAATTGCTCAGGAACGGGACTTCTAGAAGTCTTATTAATCATCACCAAATGATAATATTTAGTCATCACCTCTATTACCACAAGTTACTATAAGGCAGTCAGTCACTCATGCACCATTTATATTAAGCTTGGGATTCACTAGAATAATTTTCAAAATCTACATGATTTTGCAAGACAATTTTCATTTTCAGCCACTATAGTTGATAATCTTCTAATCAAAACTACTTCAAAATTACAGTCTGTCTCAAGGACACATTGGAGTTTATTTTTATACCATTCCAGTTTTACTCACTCCGGGAAATGGTTACGGATTTGAGACAAATAAACATCACAAGATTCTATAGTCATCATTCTTACTGTTAGGTTTATTCTTAATTATACTTTTTTCTATATTAAGAAGTAAAACATTTTTGAAATTATAACATACCTCTGGTCCAAATATTTGGAGTGCTAATTTGTTTTGTTTATTGAATTGATATGATTAAACATGCTTGGAAAATAGTGTAACTAAAACTGGTCTAAGAATCAAATGACAGAATTTAGTTAGTTCTATAATTTGTGAGCTCTCCATTATTTGTTAGGTAAATACTTTGAGCCTCATCTTCCCATTTAGTCAAATGGAAATGATTTCACAATGGCTTTACAATATTATTTGGTAGAACAAAGAGGATGAAGTGAGGTTATTTAATAACTACAAAAGCTGAACAAACATTTATAAGGCACTATTACTATTAGCCACTAATACTGCACTGCTTCTACTATTATAACTGCTGTCACCATCACTAACAGTGTTACTTTTTCTTGAGTTTGCATTAAATAACTATTTCTTATCATGGGTTTGAATATAAGTAATTTATAGATAAAACATGTGTGTGTGTGTGTGTGTGTGTGTGTGAAAATACATAAAAATATATGTTTGTCCCATACCTGGACAATTAAAAATGGTGAGAGATTAGGTAATGCATATTAATATGGTTCATGTACTTACTTCTAATGAAATTAGTACATATAAATTATTTTAAAATGTCAAGAACAAAACATAATATAAAAAGTTAAATATTAGAGTAAAAGAATGTCTTCTATTAATTATCCTCCATCAGTCTTACACATCAGAGGTTATTTTACAGTAATTTTTAAATCTACTTTTTATTAGAGCATCTGTTTTAGGAAAAAATAGATTTTGGCTATAAACAGTATTCAATATTATACAACTTTCTAAATAATTAAGGAAGCAGATTAGCTTTCAAATACTTTTGCCTATTAGTGAGAAGACAAAATTAACTTAAAATATTATCCTTGATAAGTACATTTTGAGTTTATTGGTACACATTAGGTCCTGGATTCACCAAGAAGTATGAATTCTTAGCTGTTTTGTTTTGTTAGCCTTTAGGCAGGGTATTGTTATCTTTTATCTATAATAGCCATTATAGCATCACTTTCTAAATTTTTAATAAATGTTACAGCTTAGAGGTAAAGTGTCCCTCAGGCTCTCATGTGTTCATAAGTCCAGGTTTTGGAAGGTGATTAGACCAGAGGGGTGCTGTTCTCATCAGTGGATTAATTCATTGGTGAATTGTGATGCATGTGATGTTAAGAAATGGGGTCTGTTCAGAAGAAGTAGGTCACTGAAGGTGGACCTAGAAGGGCATATCCTTTTTCCCAGCTCTTCGCTTCTCTCTTTGCTTCCTGGTTGCCTTAGGTTGAACAGATTTCCTCTACCATGCCTTTCTATCATGTTACTTTTGCCTTGGAACCAGCAAAGCATGGACTGAACCCTCCAAAACTGTGAACTAAATTAAACTTCTCCTCCTTAAAGTGTTGAGTATTTTTTCCAGCAGTGAGAAAATGAATAATGGAATGGATTACTGGCTCCTCTTACAGTTTCAAGTTTATAATTTATTTCTTCTGGAACATGTCCCTTATCCCATAAATAAACTAATTTCAGCAATAAAATGCAAGTCATATTGTAGTTTTTCTAAAGACAGTGAATGACATTCATTTTAAATATAATTGTTGAAGATCTGACTGACAGGCAAAATCAGGAAGACAGGTACATATATGAACCTGTCAAATGCTGCATATTATAGATAGAAATGGAGTGGTCAGATTGAAATAAAGTTGGGGGTGAGTTAGGGGAGTGGTCAGTATTGGAGTACTGGAGTGACTAAGACTGTGTGTGGCTGACAAATGTGGAGAGTGAAGAAGAGTGATCAGTCAACCAGCTGGAAAAAACATGCCTTTGCTTAAAATCACAGCTTAAGAATTTATCCATGTAATTCCTAATGACTATGATAATTATGAATATGTCACAGTTGATGTCGCCATTTACCATTGTCCATCATATTATGCTCTCAATGATAGCGACAAGAAATGCCTTTGGAATAAAGATCTTCTTATACTTATCTTCATTTCTTTACAATACAATTCTTGAGGTAGAAGTTCAAGTCAAAATGATGTGAACCTTGTAAGGACATGTGTGCAGTACTGACCACCCCCTAACTCACAAAATTGAACTTGCCACAGTAATGCTGGAAATGACCACTCCTGTTGCTTCCTGTGCCTCATCTCACCTTTCCAGTTCTCCTATATTTACTCTCTGACACGTTGATATAAAGGGAAGAAAAAAAATCGTGTTCCCATTTTCTTGACTGACCTGTCTATTATGTTTCTGCCTTTGTGAAGTGCTTATTAGCACTGAAAATCTCATACAACCCTTAATAATGTCTATGAACTTTTCTTATAAAACATCGCATTTTGTTGCCATTGTAATACTGCTTTTAGCTTTTCAGTTTTTAATTTGAATTATGCTATATTTAATTTATAGAACAGAAATTCTTAAGAAATCAAATTAATGACCATTTTCTTCATTTTAATTAAATAATACACTAAGTGGCATGTAATAATTCAAAGCTGTTTAAGAATTCTAGGCTACCCTTCTATTACCATACTTCCACATGCTCATGACTACTATTACATTTTAATTTGTTGTATAAAGAATAAAATGTGAAAAACCATCTCCTTTGTCCTCCTACACCAAACCAAAAGCAGAAACTGCCAGCAGTTTGATGTGTGTCCATCAAAGCTTTTCTTTCACATAAATGTACAGTCTCTTTGCCTTCACATTCTTCTTCCATCAGCCATGGAGTTCAGTGGTTGCAACTTTCAAAATACATCTTGAATGTCTCATTTGCTTTTGTCTCCAGTGCATTTTTTTAAGTGCAAGTCATAACCATCTTCTGCAATAGCCCAATAATTGATCTCCCAACCTCTATTCATCCCAACAATCCATTATCTTTGCATTGGCCCACAAAGATCACTTAAACACTTTCTTCTTAAACCATTGAGTAGTTTCTCCTACAATTAGATTGAATTACATATACTTAACCACTTTATAAGGCTTTGCAGGAACTGGGTCCTGCCCATTTCTCCAGCTCCTCAGTTGCTTCTTTTCTGCTAATCCACACTGTTTTATTTTTCAATACCTAAAAGCTTTCCCAACTCAAGCCACAAACTTGTCTCTACCTCTCCTGTCCCATTCCTGTCTATTTACCTAGCTCACTTTGATTCATATTAAATATTATTCAGATTTGTTTTTCCTCAGTTTCCCCAGTCTAAATAACATTTTTCTTTTCATGCTTTTAGTTTGCCGTTGTAATAGTGCTATCAATTTTTATTAAACAAACAGTGTCAAAGAAATTGGGAACTTGAAATGTATTTTTAAAAAGTAGGGCTGCTGAAGCTAAGCTATATGTCCAGCTTCCTCATGCTGAGAGCAACAACTGCTACCCTCAGCACTAATGCCAAAGAAGTTTCAACAGAATCAGACTTGTGACATTTGTCTGGGCAAGGTTTGGTGGACCAAAGCCTGGCTGACTGTAGAGAGACACATTTTCTGGCTTTGGTTCCAGCCCTCCTATAAGTTGAAGTATATCTGTGCTTCTGAGGTGGAGGATGAACTGCACTCCTCACCTGGACAGTTTGTGAGCAAATAAATTTTTTTCATATTAATGGGATTGTCTCATACTCTTGATCATGGTGGGAGAAAAACTCCAAATAGTTGGGCCCAGATTCTGGCCTCTGATCTGGGTCTTGGTAACAGTTTGTGTAATTATTTAGTTGATATTCATTTCCTCCAGTAAAACATGAGCTCTCCAAGAAGTAGAAGATTTGTCCTATACCCTTATGGATAGGATAAAAAGGGTCCTATCTAGGATAAGGCAACAGGAAACATTAGAGTGTTGAAAATGTTTTTTTATATCTTGATTTCAATGTTATGTTTTGCATAACCATATATATTTATTTTTGCATGTATACAAAAGTAGGAATTTGTGAAAACTTTAAAGACTTTTAAAGTTTATTTTATGTATATATACTATTATTAATATACATACAAGCCTTCAAATAATTAAAGACATGCATATTTCAAATTTTCATAGCAAATGACATATTCTTTATTTTATGGTGCCAGGAATCAAACTCAGGACCTCGTGCTTGCCAGATGGGCACTGTGCCACTTAGCTATATCCCTGGCCCAGAGTTTTCTTCAAATCTGCAACAATTTATATTTCTACTCACATTACACAAAAGTGTTCCTTTCTTCCAGTATGACAAGTGAAAGATAGTATCTCATTGATGTCTACATTTGCTTCCTTGATTGTTAGTGAAACTGAAGTAACATTTTAATTTATCTGTGATTTATTTCAGTGCATGATATAAAGATTGAATTTATTCTTTCCATCCTCTTGTCCTAGCACCATTTGTTGAATAATCTTTGCCTTCATCTTTGATTTGTTACACCATTAATCTTTATCATATGTTGTAATGTCAGTGGCCTTGATAATATAATCGATTCTTGTATATAGTAATATCAGTTTTCAAGACACCTATTCTCATCCATTCATTTTTCTCTTTATTATTGCATGAGTACCATGCTGATTAAATTAATAGAACTTTTAAAAAGTCATCCTCATTAATCTTTTCCAAATGTAAAAGGAATTCTGATGCTTTACATGATGTCTAAAATGGTTTAGTAAAACTCAGAATGTACCCACTGAGATTTTGATTTGGGCTTTGCTTTAGGATGGGTTCCTTGAGTAAACAACTTGAAATGGAGATTTGCATGCAGGAAGTTCATTTGGGAATGCCCTTGAGAGTTCACATTTCTGAGTAATCACAGATGCAGCAAAAGAAGTTGAACTGTGATGTTGCAATAGAAGCTTCAGATCATCTTAGGAAGCTAGGATTATTTTTCTTAATTGATCAGAATTGAAACAAAAGAGCCACACCAGGCAGGTAAAGGATACAGGTTGTTTCTAAAGAAGGGGGGAGAGGTGGGCAAGGCAGTTTCTGGAGACTGATTTAACGCTGAACTATCAGTACCAACATGCGAAGCCTCTAGGAATGAGTGCTTCGATCTGGAATGGTGGTTTGCCACAGCACTTATTACACGGCATTTACAATTTTGTTTCCCTCTCTAGGGAAATGATTAGTTTTTCCTTTCATCCAACTATTTTATATAGTAACTTTCTCAGGTTAAAATGTGCAAAAAATAAAATGAGAAAAAAGTAGTAATGTTGATATTCAATGACTGATAGTGACAAAGCAAACTCAGTAGACTGGAGTCGTGAGCCCAATGAACAAAAGTCTTAAGAATAAAGGACAGATGCAAGACAGACTCTCAGAATTACTTTGATTTACATTTCCCTTATAGCTAAAGATGAGAACTTTTTTCATGTACTTAGAGGCCATTTGTTCTTCAACTGAGAAGTTTCTACTCAGTTAATTCGTCTATTTTTAATGGGTTATTGATTTGGAGGAGTTAATCTTTTTTATTCATGTACATTCTAGATATTAGTCCTTTATCAGATGAGTAGGCAGCAAAATATTTTTCCCATTGTGTATGTTGTGTCTTCATTCTGTTGATTGTTTCGTTTGCTTGTAGCTTTTGAATTTAATGTCATCCCATTTGGTAGTTTTTATTTTTTACACTATTAGGGTTCTGTTTGGTGGATCTGGCTGTGTCTATGAGTTTACATGTCTCCTCTAAGTTGTCTTGTAGCAGTTTCAGAGCATGTTTTTAAATCTACAGATTTGATCCACTTAGATTTGATTTAGTACAAGGTGAGAGAAATGGTCTAATTTTATTCTTCTGCATGTGGATTACAGGAAGTCCTGAAGTATGAAGGAGTTCCCTTCTGGGAAAATGCTGGGAAGTCAGACTCATTCATACGTCCCACAAAGTGAGTCTTACACATCTTTGACCCAAATATACAACATATAACATAAAAACCAAACATGCACACAAAAAGAATGAGTGACATCTGCCATCTCTTTTTTCCTCTATCCAAACAATCAATTATTTTCACTTTTGTTTCCATGACTATTGCTTTGTGATTCCTATTCATCCCCTCCAAGTCACCAGTCACTCCTCCACGTCGTAGCTTTTCTCTCACTTCCGGGCACCCACACTCTGATTGAGTACTGTACTACTGTACACTGTCCCAGTATACAATAAGCACACCACAGCACAACTGTGACGAAGTCTGGCAGACAAGTGAGCTACTTTGTGATTTACTCACATCTACAAATGTTTGTAATGCGAGATCCACTCTTACCTGTGAAAGTTCCTAAGTCAAATGTTACTAAGTTAGGGACTTACTGTAATGATTTTTTCTCAGCACCATTGTTGGGAACTTTCTCCAGCATATTTTTGGCTATTTTGTAAAAAATTAGATACCTGAAGATGCATAAGGTTGCTTTTGCATTCTTGATTCTATTTCACTGGTCTACAGGTCTATTTTGGGGGCCAGTACCATAACTTTGTAGTAGAACTTGAAGTCAGGCATTGTGCTCCTTCCTACTTGAATTTTTATTTTCCCTCAGGATTGCTTTGGCTACTTGGGTTCTCTTTCCATTCTTTATAAATTTTTAAGACTGTGGTTTTTAGATCTGTGAAGAATGCTGCTGGTATTTTAATAGGGATTGCATTAAATGTATATATCAAAACAATTCTCAGGTGCCACTTAATTCAGTTAGAACAGCTGTCACCAAAAGTCCACCACACAAAAACAATATATCTTGGAGAGGATATTCATAGAAGAAACTCTTCTAAGTTATTGGTAGAAATATGAACTGTACATTTTTATAGAAGTGAATATGAAGATTCATCAAAAAACTAAAAATTGAAATTCTTTTGAACCCAGTTGCACCTCTCCTGTACATATTCTCCAAAGAGTTAAAGACATCACACTGTAGTATAAACTCATGTTTATAGCAAAGCAATCCACAATAAGTAAACTCTGGAAACACCCACTTGCTCCTCAACAGATGAAAGGATAAAGAAAATGTATATCTGCATGATGGAGTTGTATCCAGCCATAAAGAAGGATGAATGTGAGTCATTTGTAGGAAACTGGATGGCTCTGGAGACCCCATTGTTAAGTGAAATAAGCCAGAAACAAGAAGTGAAATAGTGCATAATTTCTCTCATATGAGAAACATAATTATAAATAAGCTGAAGAGCAAAGCAAAGTAGACATGTAGTAGCAGGGGAAGAGGATTACTAGAAAGACAGAAGGGCAAGGTTGGGGGAAAAAAGGGATAAAAAAAAAGATTTAGATGCATTATTATGCATATGTACCGATCCCCACAATGTGTAAATATATACTGTGAACAGATACCAGGGAAGAAAGGGATGATAAAGAAAACACAAAAAGAATAAATTTTTATTCAGTATTATCTGAAAATATCATGTGATTCTTAGAGGAATAACTCATCTATCCCTTTGTGTTTCCAAACTCTTTTATCCTCCCTAAACTACAAGAAAAATTCAGCATCCTCCTCTATTCTTCCCAGTCAAACTCTCCGCATCTGTTGACATTGCTGGCCACCAGTACCAGCATTAGAATGTCTGAATATCCCTTAAGCATCTCTTTCCTCTCAGTACACTTATTATCTTCAACTGTTAAGACTGCTCCTTCCTGAGTCCCTTTGGGTCATTTCCAGCTCTTCTCTCACAGCTTACTTTGTATTTGTGGCTGCACTATAGGTATCTGTGATGTGTGCTCCAACCTCTTCTCATTTTTATTCTCAATGCTCCTGCCAAAGAGCAGAGTGACATCATGCATGTACTTATGCTGTAAACTCATTCCCCCCCGACCCACTGTGCATGTTCACAGCACCATCATCATCACTACCTATGCTCAAATACTTTGATAACTATTGCTCATAAAATAATGAAGTCCGTGTATATTAATACAGAAAGCAAAGCTCTGCCGAGAGCTTTGTATTCTGTATATTAATACAGAAAGCAAAGACCTCACCTGCAGTTTAGGCCTGGAGCCTGTCATACCATACCACTGCTAGTCTGTGTTTCTATTTTATACTGCCTTCTTGTGTCTCTCTGCTCTGTTGTAAATGTGATTCTTCCTCTGTCCCTCCCCAAAAGCGTTCTATTCACCTTCAAAAATGTTACAACAGGGGTGGGAATATAGCCCAGCAACAAAAGTGCCTGCCTGGCAAGCGCAGAGTCCTGAGCTCGATTCCCAGTACCAAAAAAGAAGAAAAAATAAAGATACAACCTGAATGAATATAAAAGATACATTAAATGAAGTATCATTGGCTTCTACAGCCAAAAAGTATGTCCTTTAATTTCCCACAATGCTTAGTTTACGCCACTTTTTCAATATGTATACTTATTTTGTATACTTATCTGTATTCACTTCTCTACTAAAATATTTGAGTTTTAATAGGCAGACACTGTATATATGTCTTTTTTTATTTTAAAAAGAGTAGTAAATGAGAAACAAATAAAGAAATAGAACAATAGCAGCATACCAGTGTCACAAACATAAATCAAAGCAAGAACATTCAAAGTGATGCAGAGTCTCAAGACAAATTAATGCAAATCCACAGTGGTTGTTACATTACATATCGCTATCCTCAACTACATTGCTCAGACTACCAGATGTAAGAATGAAAGATTGCTCAAATCATTTTAAGGAATAAGAAAATAATTCTTTAATAAAACAGTACAGATAATACAGAGTTTCAGTAGACAAGGTGTTAGTAGTTAATCATTGTGATTCCATTGCATTTTGTTACCTTCAAATCAGTTGCTCAGACCACCAGACACAAGCATGCAAAATCGATCAGAACATAAAAAATTGTTATCATTAACTGTTCATTTCAATACACCATCAGACATCAGCAATACAGTTATTGCAGCTATTCATATATATATTTATATTTTCCCTTCCTTCTTTCTTTTTTCTTCTTTCCCTCATCCCAGTCATTCCTTCCTTTGAGCAGAGTTCATGAACAAAAACCAAACTGCACATGAAATGCTTCAGAGAATCAACAACTGGGATCTCATTTTATTGAAAAATTTTTGCATATCTAAAGAAATCACCAATGAAGTAAAAAGAAAATTCATGAATTCAGAGCAAATTTTAGCCATGGCCCCTCAGATGAAGGACTTCTATGTAGGACATATAAAGAATTAAAAAAACCAGACCTACCAAATTCAAAGACCCAATCCAGAAATGGGCATCTGAGATGAATACACACTTCTCTAATGAAGAGATAGTAATGGTGAATAAATACATGAAAACTGTTCAGTCTCCTTGGTCATTCGAAAAATACGAATTAAAACAACACTGACATTTCACCTACCCCAGAAAGAATGGCTATCATCAAGAAATCAACCAATAACAAAAGGTGAAGGGGCTGGGGGACAAAGGTACCCTAATCCACTGCTGGTGGGAGTGTAGATTGGTGAAACCACTGTGGAAATCAGCGTGGAGATTCCTCACAAAACTAGGATTGCTTTCCCATTTAACCCAGCTATTCTCCTTCTTGGTATTTTCCCAGAAGAATTAAAGACATCATACCACAGTGATGTTTATAGCAGCGCAATTTGTCACAGCTAAATCTTGGAAACAACCCAGATTCCCATCAACTGAGCAATGGATGAAAAAGATGTGGTATTTTTATACAATGAAGTATTACTCATTTATTAAAAAAGATAAACTGGAGGCTTTTGTAGGTAAATGGATGCAACTATAGACCATACTTATAAGTGAAATAAATCAGATACACATGTGTAAACATCATATTGTCTCCTTGGTATAGGAACTGAAAGACTAGATAAAACTCAAAATGTATAATACATGATAGGAAAGGAAAAGAAATTTCTCAAAGGAAGGAACAACTGGTTATATGTCTTTATCTTGTTCATCAAGTCTGGACTAGCCTGATTTATTAGAGTACAAAATACAGTAGACCCCAAGAAATTTATGGGGATTTTGTTCCAAGAGCACCTGCAAATTGCAAGAAACTGTAAATTTCAGATATGGTCAGGAAAATGTCTATTAATGCCTATTTTTATAGTTTAAACCCAGAACATGAATCAGGTGGTCCATGATCTGCTGACATCAGGGTTTGCAGTTGAATGCTGAGAGAGCCAGGTATTTCCCATCTGCTTCCTGGGGGCAGAGCAGGCAACCTGCGACCATTACAGTCTGAGTCTCCGCCCTCTGTTCACCCAGTGAAGACAGGAGATCCTCACTCAGAAGGCCTATGAACAGCTAAAAATAGAGTTCGCATTTGGGCCTTCCCTGTGCATGCCCTGTGCTGTGTGAGGTACCAGAGCAGGCAGTGCACAAATTGCTGACATCAAGGTTTGCCTCTAGGATTTGCACATGCCCTAACTTCCTGGAGGTAACAGAGACAGGCAGTCTGTGATCACCGCCAGTGTAGCCCTCGTCTGGCTCCTGTGCATGCCTTGAGCTTTCTGGAGACACAGAGTCAGGCAGTCCAAGACTCACTGACACCATCATCCACAGCTGAATGCCAAGAGAACCAGGTATTTACCATCTAATTCCTGGGGGCAGAGAAAGCAATGCACAACCCCGCCACCATCACAGTCATTGTCTCCATACTCCATGCACCTGGCGCAGATAGGAGATTCTGACTCAGAAGGCCCCTGAGCTGCCTGGAGACACAGAATCAGGTGGTCCACAAATTGTTGACCCTGCAATTTGTGTTTGGGCTCTGCCTGTGCCCTGAACTTCCTGGGGACACAGGATCACTGGTTTGTGATTGTGCCACCGGTGCAGCTGACTTCTGGGACATACTCATGCCCTGAGCTGCAATGTGATGCTGGATCAGACTGTTTGCCATTGGCTGACATCACAGTTCATGTCCGAAACCTGGGAGAACTAGGTAACCTTCACTATTTGTCAGAAGACCCCAGACTAAGCAGCGCATCTCAGCAGACACTGAGAGGCAAACCTGACCACAAGGAAAACTAAGGACACTAGCAACCTTTGCTGAGCTGCCAGGGAAGAAGGAGACTGAGTGTTCTGCCTTTGGCATCGGACATGACAAGAAAAAGGTTTAAAATGCAATCTCAGAACTCCACCCCACCCAGAACAAGCCAGAAGACATCAACATAGGAGAACTTAGTAAACACACACCTGAAATTGCTGAAATGATTACAATGGAAGTAAAGAAACAACTCCATCAGGCCATAGACAAGATTAGATTAGAATTAATCTCCCAGGCAAAAAATGAAATGACAATAATAATGAAAGAATTGCTCAGCACATATAAGAAATATATAAAAATATAGATAGGCATATGCAACAGATGAAAATGTTAAATGAACAATATAGGAATGAACTAGAACATATGAAACATATACAAAGAGATATCCAGGAAATCAAAACTTCCATTAAAAGCTGCAAAACTGCTTGAATGAAGCTGAAGATAGAATTTCAGATCTTGAAGAAAGTGTGGCAGCTACTGATCATGAAAGAAAGGATCTCTTAAAATCAACAAGGAACTAGGAAAAATCAATTCAACAGCTGCAAATGAGGCAAAGAGAAATAATATACAACTAATAGGAGTCAATGAAACAGCAGAAGGCAACACAAATGACATGAAAAGCATATTCACAGAAATAGTAGCAGAAAATTTCCCAAGCATGGAAACAGAATCTGATATACAGATAAATGGAAATAGAATCTGATATACAGTAAATGAGGCACATAGAACTCCAACTAGTCATAACCAAAATAAAACTATACCCAGACATAATAATCAAGATCCAAGATATCCAGCAAAATAATAGAATATTAAAAGCTGCTAGAGAAAAGAAACAGATCACCTATGAAGAAGAGCCCATCAGAATAACGACAGACTTCTCAACACAAGCCATCCAATCAAGAGAGCTTGGAGTGAAGTATTACAGGTCTTGAGACAAAACAGCTTCCAACCAAGATTTATGTATCCTGCCAAACTATCCTTCAAATTTAACAGAGAAATAAAATATTTCCATGACAAAGAACAACTGAAGAAATTCATGAATGCCAAACCATCCTTACAAAGAGTACTAAGAGATATTCTGGACAGAGAAAAAAATGACCACAATTTCAAGAACAACAGTAGAAAGGAATCCTCAAGCACAGCAAGCAATTTTAACAAGTAGAAAAAGTAGGAAACTAAAAGCAAGTAAATAACATGACAATGATAAGCCAACACATATCAGTTATAACCATAAATGTAAATGGCCCCAATACACTGGTCAAAAGAAACAGACTGGCAGAGTGGATTAAGGAACAAAATCCAACAATATGCTGTATACAGGAAACACAATTTTGCCTCAAAAGGAAATCCATAGACTGAAAGTCAAACGATGGAAAACAATTCTCCTGTGACAGAAACCTAGAAAACAGCAGGTGTAGCTATTATGTTTGCAGACAATGTAAACTTCAAACCAAGAACAATCAAAAGAGATAAAGAAGGTCAGTACATACTTGTTAGAGGAAAACTGCAAGAGGAAGAGATAACAATTGTAAACATGTATGCAGCAAATATCGAAGCACCAAGCTATATAACACAAATCTTAACAGACATGAAAAACCAAAAAGTTAATAATGCTATGGTAATAGGGAACCTCAGCGCCCTTTTGATAGACAGAGATAGGTCAACTAGACAAAAAATCAGCAAAGAAATAACAGATCTGATCCTGATTTGTGATCAAATGGACTTAGTAGATATATACAGAGTGTTCTACCACACAACATCAGAATACACATTTTTCTCAGCTGCATATTTCTCTAAAATAGACCACATTCTAGCCACAGAGCATACCTATCTAAATGTAAAAGAATTGAAATTATCCCATGCATATTATCTGACCACAGTGCAATGAAATTGGAAATTAATGACAAAAGGAACTCCAAAAACTGCATAAACACTTGGAAATTAAACAACAACCTCCTGAACAATCAATGAGTCACAGAAAAAATTAAAGAAAAATTTAAAAATACTTACAATCAAACAAAAATATAAAACAATTTGCCAGAATCTGTGGGATGCAATGAAAGCAGTCATCAGTGGGAAAATTATAGTTTGGCATCACACATAAGGAAAACAGAAAGAGAACAAATAAATAGCTTAATGCTGCACCTCAAACTTTTAGAAAAAGAAGAACAAATCAAGCCCAAAGCCCAAAGAAGGGAGGAGGTTATAAAGATAAGAACAGAAATTAATGCAATTGAGACAAAGAAAACCCTCCAAAAAGTAAATGAATCAAAGTTGGTTATTTGAAAGAATAAATATAATTGATAAATCCCTAGCCAATTTTATCAGAAAAGAAAAGAAAAAACTCACATTCATGCAATAAGGAATGAAAAGGGAGAAATTACTACAGATTCTAGAGAAATTCAGAAGATCATTAATACCTGCTTGGAAAATCTTTACTCACATAGAATAGAAAACTCAGAAGAAATGGACAAATTCCTAGATATTTATGAATTATCAAAGTTGAATGAAGAAGATATAAAAATCCTGAACAACCCAATATCAATTAATGAGACAGAAAACATGATTAAAAACTTACCAACAAAGAAAAGCCCAGGCCCTAATGGATTCACAGCAGAATTTTACAAGAAATTTGGAGATGATTTAATACCAACACTCCTCAAACTCTTCAATGAAATTGAAAAGGAAGCATTTCTCCCTAACTCATTTCTGGAGGCAAGTACACTGATACCAAAACCAGAAGAAGACCCAACCAGGAAAGAGAACTACAGACCAATCTCCCTAATGAATATAGATGAAAAATTCTAAATAAAATACTAGGAAATACAGTGCAGGAAATCATCAAGAAAATCATACACCATGACCAAATTGAATTCATTCCAGGAACACAGGGATGGTTCAATATTTGCAAATCAATAAATGTTATACATTATATCAATAGAGCCAAAGACAAAAACTGCATGATCATCTCAGTAGACGCAGAAAAAACTTTGACAGAGTCCAACACTCATTCATGATAAAATCCTACAGAAAATAGGAATAGATGGTCTTTGCCTCAATCTGATCAAAGCAATCTATGACAAACCAACAGCCAACATCATACTAAATGGACAAAAACTGCAAGCTTTTACTTTAAGTTCATGAACAAGACAAGGATGTCCACTGTCACCACTCCTATTCAACACTGTTCTGGAAGCATTAACCAGAGCAATTATAAAAGAGAGAGAAATAAAAGGAATAAGGATAGGCAAGGAAGAAGTGAAATTATCACTATTTGCAGATGACATGATACTTTACATGGAAGACTCCAAAAATTCCACAAGAAGACTTCTTGAATTAATCAACAAATTCAGCAGTGTAGCTGGTTACAAAGTAAACACTCAAAAATCAATAGCATTCCTATACACAAACAACAAAGAGATGGAGAGAGAAATTACAGAAACCATACCTTTCACTATAACATCCAAGAAATTGAAATATTTAGGAATCAATCTAACAAAAGAAGTAAAAGATCTAGTCAATGAAAACTACAGTACTCTGAAAAAAAAGGTCAAACAGGATTTCAATAAATGGAAAAATATTCCTTGCACGTAGATAGGAAGAACCAACATTGTGGAAATGGCCATACTACCAAAACTGCTGTACAGATTCAATGCAATTCCCATTCAACTACCATTAGCATACCTCACAGATCTCAAGAAAACATGCCTTAAATTCATCTGGAACGAGAAGGGAACCAGAATAGCAAAAGCAATCCTAGGCAACAAAGACAAGCCAGGTGGAATCACAAACCCTGACCTGAAATTATACTACAAAACTACTGTCATAAAACCAACATGGTAATAGCTAAAAAACAGACCAGAGGATCAATGAAATAGATCAGAAGAAACAGCCACAACCACAAACACATTCAGCCACCTAATCTTTGACAAAGGGTCCAAACAAACTCACTGGAAGAACTATAGCCTCTTCGATAACTGGCACTGGAAAAATTGGCTTGCCACTTGCTGACGACTGAAAATAGACCCCAGTCTATCACTATGCACCAAACTTAAGTCAAAACGGATCACAGATCTCAATATTAAAACAGCAATACTAACTGTATTGGAAGAGGAAGTAGGTAAAAATCTTGAAGACATATGTGTAGGCAGAGAGTTCATGAACAAAAACCAAACTGCATGTGAAATACTTCAAAGAATAAACAATGGAGCTCATCCTACTGAAAAGTTTCTACACATCTAAAGAAATCACCACCAGAATAAAAAGAAAACCCACAAATTGGCAAAAAAAAAATTTTAGCTGACTGTCCCTCAGACAAAGGTCTTCTATCTAGAACATATAAGGAATTAAAAAACATCAGCCCCCCCAAATTCAAAGACTCAATCCAAAAATGAGCATCTGAGATGAATACACACTTCTCAGATAAAGAAATACAAATGGCAAATAAATACGTGTGAAAATGTTCAACATCATTAGTCAATCGAGAAATGCAAATTTAAACAACATTGAAATATCATCTCACCCCAATAAGAATGGCTATCATTAAGAAATCAACCAATAACAAATGCTGGCAAGACTGTGGAGAAACAGGAACTCTTCTCCACTGCTGTTGGGAATGAAGACTGGTGAAACCATTGTGGAAATCAGTTTGGAGATTCCTCAGAAAACTAGGTCTAGAGGTCCCATTCAACCCAGCTATTCCCCTTCTGGGTATTTTCCCAAGAGATCTGAAAACATCATATCACAGCGATATATGTGACCCACGTTTATAGCAGTGAAATTTGTAATTGCTAAATTGTGGAAGCAACCCAAATGCCCATCCACTGAGGATTGGATAAAAAAATTGCCATATTTTTACAGATGGAATATTACTCAGCTATAAAGAAAGATAAACTCAAGCTTTCACAGGTCAATGGTCACAAGTAGAGACCATACTCATAAGTGATATAAAGCAGACCTCATGTGTAAGCAATGTATTGTCTCACTTGTGTAAGAACCTGAAAGAGTGCATAAAAATTAGGAGGTATGATAGACATTGTGAAACAAAGGAAACTGTTCAAAAGTAAAGAGCAACTGGGATAAGGGAAAAAAGAAAAGAAAAAGGGGGAAATTATGTATGTATGTATACACAGGATAGCTAACATAGTTGTACTACTGACTTGTATCACTTTACTGAAAGGAACAGCTAATGATTCATTATTTGATCAATCTTGCATGTCTCTATTTGTTTTCCTAAGAAACCACTTTGAAGATATCAATATGAAATACAACAACCATTGTTAATTTCCTATCAGTTTGTCTATAATTCAGTATTGCTTGTATTGTTCTTAGTTTGTTTTGTAAATGGATGTCTGTTTGTTAAAATGTTTTCCTTCTTTTATTTTTAACATAAATTTTAAAAAAATCCAGAACACGCTGTGTCTCCTTCCGTTATGTAAATTAACTTAATAAAATACTGTGTTAATACACCTGTAGAAGTGCAGGGCATTTTGGTGGCATCTTAGGGGGTCATAGGGCATTAAGAAGGAAAAAAATAACCTGAAGATAGCTACACATGGTAGAGCAGCCTGGTACCATGCGGGAATGTGGGTGCATCAGCTGGAGATATCCTGTCAGAAAATCAATTTCAGAGAATATTTGTGGTTTTGACAAATTGCAGGGGTTTCTGTGAACAATTGCTCCTTAGGTTCTAAGGACAAATGCTCCAGTGACTGACGCCAGGAACTCCGGCCTGCAACTTGAAGGAGGGACACTGTATGTGATTGTGAAGTATAACTTTGCGTTAAAACAGTCATGCAGCTGTTCCATTCATTCAGTAATGAATGGAATGAATATGGAGTTGTGCGCCCAGTGTGGTTACTTAAGTTGACATGAACTAAGAACATGTGACACGAAGGGTTCGGTTTCTCAGTGGCAATAGCCACATTTCATGCTCCATACCCACATGTCAGTAATGGCTGCTGTAATGGAGAGTAAAGATCTGAAACATTTTCACTAACACAGAGAGCTATACTGGGCAGTGTTGTTCTATAGACTGCATCAGCATGATTCGTGCTACAAAATATTTTAGTTGTGTTACATCAATGGCAATCCCTGAAAAAAAGTCGTGAGCATCTGTAATGTACTTAGGAGGTCAAGGTCAAGGAAAGCAACTTTGAGAAAGAAAAGTAAGGAAAGGGAGGGAGGCAGACAAACGAATGCCACGTTAACAAGTGAGTCTCTATGTAGGAGACTGAAACTTCATTGTGAAAAAGTCCCATCAGGTGTGGAAAGCTTTCATCCCCATCCCTAAATCCCATTCCCTATTGAGTTTTTTTAACCCTCTTCCTTAACCCTCTTCCCCAGCTCCAGCATTCTGTCTGTAGGAAAAGAAACACAGTCACAGGCACTCAGGTGGGAAAACTCTCGGGATGCTGGAAATGATCTATTGCGGCCGCAGATCATCTCACGGGGGTGACGGTAAAGAGCGTGTGCACCAAGAGACACGGCGACCTATCTAATGAGGCTGAGAGCTTGCGTCGCATACAACTGCTTGGACAAGGGAAAATTTAATATTTGTTCACTCAGTACCTTAATAGTGAAACAGCCCGGGGTTTCTTTTTCTGCACTAATCTTAAGTTCCCTGCTAGCGTCCTCTGGAACGGTCTGCGGGATCTTCAAGCGCCACCACTTCTGAAGTTAAATACCCCACAGACAGGGAAGGACAGGCGAGGCTTGGTCTTGGGTCTCTCTCTTATTAAGGGTGAGGCTTTTTCTAAAAGCCTTTCCGGAAGATTCCTTGTGAATCTCAGTGTACTCATTTTGTGTTGTGTGCCCCCGAGTGTGGCAGCAAGAGAGTTTTCACAATTTGCTCTGGTTCATGGAGAGGTCCACTTTTCTTGAGAGTGGTCAGCCTCAGCAGCATAGTGGCTTAGTAAGATCCTGTCTTAAAATAAAGACTAAAAACAGGCTATAGCTCAGTGCAAAGGCCCTGGGTCCAGTCCTTAACACTGGGGGGAAAAAAGATAGTGACAAACACAAGTGACTCCAGAGAGAAATGATTGTAAGTTGTAGAGTGTGGGAAACACAATATCTTTTAAGTAAATATTAGAACCAGAGACAATCATTAAACACCGATTTCATTAAACAGTGAATTACCCAACACTTGAATTGTCTTCTCTAATACACAGAATAGGAAACTAAAGGGTACTATGATTGCTACCATTAAACATATGAAAAGATACCTTTGCATAATAGATTAAATTTAATTTTATGATGCACCAGGGGCTATAGCTAGAACCAGTGTGAGAGTTAGATTTTTTTATATATTGGATGGAGATTTCTCCTTAACAACTAGAGCTGTTCATAATAATGTGAAAACATAGCCATATCCTCATGAATGGAAAATCAAGCAAAAGCTGAGCAATATTAACAATTTACATTGTAATAGTGCTTTATGTTTTAAAACATTACTTCATTTAATCATTCTTAAAATCCCACAAAGTATGGAATATAGATGCTGTTAACACTATTTTCCTTAGAGAAAGACAGTCTTGGTAACATTAAAGATTATTCAAGATCATGAAACTAACAAAGTGGCTTAAAAGTGACTCACATTCAAATCTCCTGATCCCTATGTATTGATAATTCCTAAATCTTTATAACTATTTGGCTGCTTAAAGTGTTTAATGTAATGTAAAATAATACACTTGGATTTTACTATGGTTCTATTGCTTTATTTCTTATAACTACCAATCTTGCTTTCAGGAATACTTTGCATTAGCTATTCAATACTTCTCTTGCCTTATAACTTTGAAACCACATTTCTTTGTTTTCTAGAGACAGTGTCTTTTTGGGTTGTCCAAGCTGGCCTCAAAGTCCGAGACTCAAGTGATCCCCCTGCCTCATCTGAATAACAAGGCATTCCACTACACCTGGCATAACTATATTTCTTTTATCCCCACCGCTACATTGCTATATTGTGCAGATTTTACCTGTACTCCCTTATAGAGAGAGTTATGATATTAGTCTCTCTAGTTTTGACATTAGTTATCAACATATTCTTGTCCCTTCTCAGTGTTCTACGGTGTTTAGTTTGTGAATAAATGGAAACAGGACTGGAAGTAGGCCTTGTTTTTCTCTTTGGTCAGTTTAGATTTTTTTGGCTTTTTCAGTGGTGCATACTGGTTTATTTCACGATTCATTTGAACATGATAAACCCTCTCCTGTCTCTTGCATGAGATACCCAGGATTAAAATTTACTATTCCAGTGTCTTTTGTTCTAAACTACTCAATGCATTTCTGTTTAAATTAGGGAATTCTATTTTAATATCTGGACTATCTTAATTTAGTTCTGGTCGTTCTTTATAGTTCTGTTTTTTTCGCATCATTATAAATATACTGTTTCTCCAGTTCTGAAGCTAGGATTTTTAACAATCACCAGAGTTTTTAAATTCTGCCTGATTTGAAGCAATTCATTATATTCAGATATAAAAAATGGAGAGCTTTGCATCTCAAATGTGCTTGATGGAGGGTTTTTCTCTGACTCCACATATGGATTACTTTTGAGCTAGGATGAGTAATTGTTGGTACTGTACTAGCAAATTCAATATGTGGCTTTTGGTATTCCAAAGAGTGCCAAATATTTTCAACCCTAAATATATGTAAAAACTGAAAATTATGTCAATAACTATTTCCATTATAGTGATTTTTACTTCTTAGTGTTTACCTAGCCTGTTATTTCCCACTAATTGGTGCTTTATTTTATATTAACAACAAAAATATTGACAAAGGTAATGGTAATATCTGTTTCTGGGGGTTTATTATACATTTGAGGGGTGATTCTAAGTATTTTACTTATAGTAACAACTATTTTGTCAACAGAATACTCTTAATATTTCCATTTTGTAGATTCAAAAACTGAGGCACTAAGATTATGATAGTCACACAGCCATAAGGTAGAGATTTAATTACACTACCCTGGCAAACCATCACTATTCTTAAAAAATAATGGTTATTATGATGATGATAGTTATTTTAAAAATTATTTTTATAAATTTTTTTCCAAGTTAGAATTTTTAGAGGAACGGAAAGCACAAAAGAAACTTGTTTTCATGATATATTAATGTATTTTTATATTTTCTTAAAGCAAATTCCTAGTACTTTATCTTGAATGTTTATAGATCTATAAATTTAGTCAATATTGGTAAACTGTTAGAATGAGTATTGTTGAGTATCTTTCAGGTTCAAGGTTATACCTTATAAAGTTTCCGAAAGGCTGCTTTGGCTTATCTTTGAGGGAATCCCAAACTGGGAAGTGAAGGCAAGAGAGAAGAGTAAAACTTTCCAGAATTGGAGTAAAGTAAAGCCCCCAACTAGTCTTAGGGATAATGAGAGAAATGTTAATAAAGGACATAGAGTTTAAATCAGAAGAACTAAAAGAGAGAATCAGTTTAAGTCATACTAATATTCTTCAATGAGGAGAAAAAACTTCACAATATTTGGAAATAAAAGCCAGTGTAAGAAACATTAAATGTCTGTAAAGAGATGCAGACACCTTTGGGAGAGAAAAATTGAAACCATTTCAATAGAACCTCAGAAAAAAAAAGAAAGAAAGAAAGAAAGAAAGAAAGAAAGAAAGAAAGAAAGAAAGAAAGAAAGAAAAGAAAAGAAAAGAAAAGAAAAGAAAGAAAGAAAGAAAGAAAGAAAGAAAGAAAGAAAGAAAGAAAGAAAAAATCAAGGAGATGTGCAGGGAAAATATTGAGGGGACAAAATTTTCAGAAAAATTTTCATGATTTTAAATAATTAAAACTTGCAGAGGAAATATGAGAAAGGCAGAATGGAGCTATTCCCCCAGCTGGCTACTGGGCTAAAGGCTGCCATGTTTCTTTATTAAGACAATTGACTGGCCAGATAAATTATGATTCAGTAAGTTACAGGTGTGGGAAATGGGGTGGAAACATACAAGGGGCTCAGCAAACTGTGAAACTGCTTTGGCTTTATCAGTGGACTCCTGTTGAGTTCATCTAGTTGATGAACATTCTTATCAGCCAGCAAATATAAATGACTTATGGGAATAATATTTCAAGGCATAATGACACAGCTATATCTAGTATTCTTCTAAGATCTGGGTTATTAAATATTAAATATCAAAGCTGTAAATTATAGTAGTAGCTTTATATAACTAAATTAAATTCAAACAAAACCTAATTTCCTTAATCATGGGCTGTAATCCTCCAGGAACATATGCTATTAACTCAACTACAAATGGCACAGAAATTGTGTGACTTCAGTTCAGTTATTTGATATCAAGTTCTAATCCAGGGCAGAATTCTCTGTAAATCTCCTACAGGGATTTTCATATTTCCACAATCACATTGGCCTTTTACAGAGGCACTGATCTTTTCATACTCTGATTTCTCCTTTATCCAATTTCTTCTTATTTTTTTTTCAGAACCTATTCTAGGTTACATTTCTTTTAAATAAGCTGCTTGTAGAATTTTGTTTTTATCAAAGGCTATCATCAGAGTTATTACAACCTGAGATTTTATGCAGAAAACTAATAAAACTTAACAGGAAATATTTATAGATCCAATTAACTGTTTACGGCTGTGTATGTCAGTGTAAGCCAAAAATAGTACAAAACTGCTCGGAGTAATTTGGCTCATTGTCCCCATAGCCAAATGTGTATCATGGAGTTTGCTCAATGATGAGGTGCCTTGTGGCCACTGTAGTTAAGAACAAATGGCTTCAGTGAATTCATTTTGTGTTCTTGTTGGACAAACGTTAACTGGCTTGCTTTCTGAATAGTCCATTATGGGTACAGACTAGCTGCCCTTGTGTGTGATTAAGAAGCTAACATTTCTTAATAGCAAAAGAGTTTGAAAGTGTGAGAAGTGTTAGTCCGTGCTCCTGGGATGTGTTTAATAGCAAGGAGAGCTGGGTCTTGTAGGAAGCAGGTACCTGGTTAAGTTTGGTGTGCAGAATGAGGGTAAACAGTGGTCTGAAGCCCAGGGAGACCTGTCTTGACTGATTCTTAAAGGAAAGAGGGTGAATAACTCAGGTTTCCTGAGTGCAAGAACAGAATAGTTCAGAAACAACCTAGAACTAAAAAGCGTTGTTTTCTTATTGCTCAAGGTGGTGGGCCGGCCAGTAGAGGAGATAACTGTTCTTTTGGAAAGGAAAAAGTAATTAACTATCAAAATATTATTTTCTTTAGCTAAGATTGTTCCCGGGCTTCATGTCTCTCCAGACTCATATCTGCTTGTTTGTGCAAATCTCCACTGGGACTTCTGGTAGGCAGACCCCATGGGCTCTGATCTTGTCACAGTCAGAGTCTCAGCATGGAATAGCTGTGTACTCAAATGAATTAACTGGAAGTTTAATGAAGTACAGTTTGAAGTGTGAATAGAATTAGAGGAGCAAAGGGCTGGGGATTTAGCTTAGCGGCACAGCCGCTGCCTGGCAAGCGCAAGGTCATGAGTTCGATTCCTGGTACCAGAGAAAAACTAAAAAAAAAAAAAGAATTAGAGGAGCAAAAATAGGGACCTAAAGTGCCATGGAGTGCTAGCTCCTTTAATTCTGCAGGGTAAAGGGAGAAGAAGCCCAGAGAAACCATGGAGCCATGGTATATGAGTTCCACAGCATTGAAGCAGTCACCCCAGAAGTGCACCGCTGGCAGAGCTGGAGGGATCAGAAGGAACAGATTATCCCCCACTTTGTCTGTTCTCTCAGCTCCTTCTGGGAGCACCTACTTCCTCAACTCAGTTGATAATCACATGTTAAGAGTATTCCTAGTCTTAGGGCACGAAATAGATTTGCTTTCCCAAGCAAGTGTGTGTGTGTGTGTGTGTGTGTGTGTGTGTGTGTGTGTTTGTATGTGGTGGCAGGGAATGACTTCAATTATCAGTCCTGATTCTTCCAAATTAACACACACCCCATTCTTTCCTTATCCTGCTCTACTAAAAGCACCACTGTGCATTCACCTGCTCACATGAAAGAAAAACATCAAGAATTGTTTTAATCTTTCCTTTTCTTCTCATTTGATCCATTTAAACCATTACTGAACTCTATTGCTCTTTGCCATTTGAAAGGCCACAAATCTCACCCAAACCACCTTACTTCTCCCTTGGACCATACTGGGAATAGCCTGATTCTTTCCCTGAGTCTTGCCCCCACCCTTCTCCAACCTACCTCCCCATCTTTGTTAGGAAGAGACTTCTGCAGGTGACGAGGAGTGTTCACAATACAAACAGCTGTCAATAAAGCAATATCCCACTTCATCATTTTATTTCATGTTCATCTCCTGGGATAAGGCCACTGTAATGACTGTTTGTTCACAAGTCTAAGCCTGGCAGATCTGTGAATAAACAAAGCCCCCGCCCATGGAGTTTTGCATTCTTGGAGGAGGAAACAGACAATAAACAATAAGTATAAAATATACCAGGTGTTAAACTTACACTACGAAGAAAAGAAATGAAGTTCAGCAGCTAGAGGGTAACAGAGCTGCTATTTTTGTCAGGAGTCCTTGTTAACAAGGTATTTGAACAGAACCCTGAATGAAATGACAGGGACCCATGATCCAGAACTCTAAACAGAGCAGGAGGAAATGTTAAGACCCAGATGCAGAATTATGCTTAAAATTTTTGAGGGAGCATGAGGAACTATCTGGCAAGGCAGAGTGAGCCAGGAAGAAAGTGAGAGGAAGTCAGACCAGAAAAGAAGCAAGGGGCTTGATCATGATCATGGATTGTTCATGCTGCTGATAGCAATTTAAAGGAAGTGTGATGGGTGTGAATTACCAGCATGGCAAGAGCCAGTTACACTCAAAATCACTGTTCCGGGTATTGTATGGATAATTGGCAGGAGGTAGAAGGCTAGGGTAGGGATAAGCTGATAAGTAGACAGGCTAATGAGAGGGCTGTAGCTATCATCTAGGACAAACACGGATTGCAGGGAAAACAGTAAGGTGTTGTAAATTTTTAGCATTTAGAGTATATTTTGAAAGTAGAATTTGCTAATGAATTTGCAGGATATAAAAAAAACTAGCTTAGTGAACTTTGAAATATGGCCTAAATGTCAGCTGTCTCACAGCATCTTGTCATTTATGAATTATTTGCCATTACTTATTCAAGGTGAGGACTGTTGGCAGCTTTCTTTTTATGACATTTAGTATTTTCTTGATGATCTCAAAATATATCAATATAGCTTATCTCTTTGACTCATTAAGAATGACAGAATTTTATTTTGACTAAGAAAATAAAATTCAGTAAATTGCAGTGTTTTGTGCTTTTTAACCTGTGTGCCTTGGAGTTCTGACTGACTAATCACACTGACTCTAAAACTGAAGACCCCTTCTGAAGACATTTATTCTGTTTTTCAGGAAGACCTATTCTGTTGAACACAAACCTCTCTTCCACTTTATTTGTTTTTTAAATTCAAAGCCAGCTTGAGAGTGAAGATGTCTTCTTCATATCAATATGCAAAATATTGTTGGGAAAAGAAAACACATAGGGTGAAAAGGATCTTATTAAGAACCTGGATATTATGCATGGCCAGAAAGTTTGCAATTTATAGCTGGGTCCAGGAGCCCAGAAAAAGACTCTCTCTGATTTGTTATTTTGGGATCTATTTTATTTGAGTCCATAGGAGAAACTCAATAAATTTGTATTATTGAATTAAGAAAATACAATCAATAATTTGGGAGGGAAGTAAGGAAATTGTAACTTGGAGGGGGAGAATATAATTTATAAAATCTTTTTACTAATTTTTTTTTGTTTTTGTTTTTGTTTTTTTCTGTTACCAGGAATCGAACTCATGACCTTGAGCTTGCCAGACAGGCGCTTTGTGGCTGTATAAGAAGCTTAATTCCCTTGTGTGGGATGCTTGCAGTTAAAATAGCATTGCTGCAAGAAAGAACAGAGGACCCCATATTTTTGGTGGATCCAGGCAACACCAAAAAATAGCCACTCACTTCAGGATTACACATGTAGGTTGATATGTTTTAGTAATGTTGTTACCAGGTAAACTGAATTTTAAATAGTTAAATTGCATATAACCTATTAGGATTAAAAACATAAAAATATTCAGTCTGGCTCATAAAGAGAAATGAAGTTAAAGCTATACAAAGAATATTTCTTATCAATAGATGGCAGAAAAAAGAAAGAAAAGAAACAAAACAAAGTATAACTGCAAAAAGAAAAGTATAACTGCATATTCTTCGGATGAGGTCAGTGAGTGTTGGGAGAATAATCCTTTTTATACATTGCGGGTAGAAACAATAGTACAGCCTATTAGAAAAATAATTTGGCAATATCTGACAAAATCACACATTCATTTCCACCATGACTGGCAATCTCGCTGTTAGAAAGCTATACCAATGATTCACCGTAACAAGGCAGTTCATTGTGATACTGCTCCTGTAATATCAAAATGCTTGCTTTCGATGAGGCAGACAGTGTGGCTAAAACTAGCTGGGAAACGACGAGTGATGAGATCCTGAAACACACGCTCAGAACAGCTCTCAGAACCTTGCGCGTGGACTTCCAGCAACAACTCCTACACGTTTTTCACAGAGCAACTTAGACATCAGCCAGTGTGGGAAACAGAAAAGAAGTAGTAGCCGTAAAGTGCTGCGTCACGCCTCGTCAGCACAGCCACCTGCACTGCAGCGTGTATTTTTATTTTTATTCTCTCCTCCCGTTTTGCTCCACCCAAACTTACTCTGCAGTGCCTGTTTTTACACTTGTCTTCTGTTTTTTACCCCTACCTTTCATAAAAGTGAAACATCACCATTTGTGCTTGCTTTGTTCAATTCTTTGTCCATGACAGAAAGGACCTAGAAATCACCTTTAAAACGAGACTCCAGCAGCCCAGAACTGAGGGACAGCAACATGAGACTTACTTTTCTTCAGGTTGTTTTTCATTCAATAAGATCGTCTGAAGAATTCTGCAAAGTGTAGTGTGGCGAAAGAGAGAGAGCAAACCAAAGAGATAAAGGCAGAGACTCCTCAGTTCTATATACTTTATATACACTATATGTTATATATGTACATTATATATTATATATACATTATATATTATATATATGTGTGTCAGTTTCGGCCTGTATTTCAAGTAAAAATGAGAATCAATATCTTAATCTGTTAATTTAGGTATTTGAGCTGGTTAATCTTTGTGTGAGCCAGGTGACTTTGTATTCTTGCTTCTCCTGGGTCCCCTCTCTCTTCCAAATTGAGTGTCCTCAAGGCTTAGCCTTCCTTCAGTGCTGTGCTCCTAATTGCAGTCTATTCCCAGAACCCAACCAATGCTTGTGCTCGGGGCACGAGAAATAATTCACTGAAAGAGCATAAAATGAGAATTGTAGAATTAAAAAAGAGGTCTCTTTTTTGCTATTAAAACATGAAATTAAAAATTAAAGAAGACTACTTATTCCCTTTCCTGATTAAAATTGAGACAACCTAAATAAAAAACAGAAAAAAGGAAAGGGGGGACTAGTCTCCATCAAGCTAACAGTAAGAAGTCTAAATTACATTTGTAATACTATGCTTATTTTTTTCTGCAATCATATGTAATCCTTGATCTAATGTAGTTTAAGTCAAAATTACCCAAATGTTTCTGGAACTCACGAGTTTATAACTCCTTGGGAAGAAAAATCATCAAAAGATTTTTTTCAAGTCTCTGAGTACAATGTTTGTCCTACATATACCTGACCCTCTCTCAGCCATGTTTTAAGAATCATTGATCTGACAATAAATGACCATCTGCAGAAGCCCCTGGGTTTCTGATTAGTGGATGACAACCCCTAGAAGTGACGTATTGGAGGATTCCTCATGATGATCTCCAGAACGGCAGGGGCTTCCATGTCTGGGATAACCATCTTTGGAAATGCTTGAATTGTAGGTTCCCAAATGACCATTTCAAGAAATTCCAGGAATACAGATTTCTTTATGATCAACTCCAAACTTCTTGGACAGGCAAATTCAAGATGATCATCTCTAGACATGCCTGGACTGCACATTTGTGGGTGATCATCCACAGAAATGCCAGACACAGAGATTAGTAGATGCCCATCTCCAGGGTCCCTGACTGCTGAGTCCCAGATAACCATCTCTGGAATGGCCCACATTGAAGATTCTTGGATGACAATCACTGGAAATATAAGGTACGGATTTTCAGATGATGGTCTCAAGATATGCCTGGAGTGCCGAGTCCCAGATGGCCATCTCTGGAGATGCTAGGACTGCAGATTTCTGTATGATCAGAATTCCTACACTGTTCATTCACAGAAGACCATTTCTGAAAGTGCCTATATTGTGGAGTCCCAAATGAGCTCTACAACTGCTGGTACTACAGATTCCAAGATGACCATTTCCAAAGTGTCTAAACTGAAGATTCCTGGATGACCATCTATGAAATTGCTCACACGTCAGATTCCTACATGACCTGCTCCAAAGTTCTTGTACTACCAGTTCTTGGTGATCATCTCTAGAAATGCTGGCCCTATAGATTTGACTTGTCTCCAGAACTGCCTTTGCTGCATATTGTTGGATGATCAATCTCTGGAAGTGTCTGTATTATGGATCCATAGATGACCAACTCCAGAATAACCTGTACTGCTGATTCATGGATAATGATCGGCAGAAGTACTTGTGTGGCAGATTCCAAGTCCTTACTCAAGCTGTTCACATGATGGTATTGATCTACCATTGATAGATAGACCTCCAGCACCAATTCCCTTTGGCAATAAAAAACCGCCCTATTCTTCTCACATCCCATGTCCCTCTAGTGCTGAGTGCCTGGTCTCTGGGTCTTACTGTATGCCACAGTCATGTAGGTGCCTTAGGTTGACAGAAATCCAGAATATACTCCGAGCTCACAAGAGCTCTCTTTCCTCACAAAATCAGAATTCTTCATCAATTTAGTTAGTGATTTCTGGCCTTCTTGTCAATGTCTTTCTTACCACTCATCTCCCATTTTAATGTCATCCCCATTGACTTACATCCTTGCTGGGAGTGGAATTCATTTTATCTGGGAAGCAGGGCTAGGTCTTCTAGTTTGGAATGCTCAAAGTGGAAAGCTTGAGGAAGCCCCAGTGGACTCTTTCTCTCCGAAGGCAGGGGGTATGTTTTGGTAGCTGCATGCGGGTATATGTGTGGGGTTGAGAGGCTTTGGGTGTGGGGGAAAGGCATTACCATCTGCCCTCCATGTAGCAGGTTCAGTTCTACGCTCCAAACTTAATACGCTTTGACAGATGTGTTCGGTCAACTCTACAAAGACTTTCATTCATTCTAATCAATATTTACTTAATTGTATTTAATGTATTTTCATCTATGGCCAAAATTTCAACTCTTAATAGTTTTAGAAAGTGATAAAATTTTCCTGAATGTTCCATTTGAAAATTGCATTGAGTCAATTCATAAAGGATGAGTTTGAAGCTTCTTAAATCTCTCATAAAAGTACCACTCTGTATTAATCTATGCCCCGCTCTTTCCATTTGTTACTTGTCACTTACTTCATGACCACAACTTTGAGGATTTGTTGCTGCTGCTGTTAGAAGGCTACCAGCTTGCTGGAAGTTAGCGACACAGCAGAAGTCATGTTGACATGTGATTCATTTTTAAGGCTCTGTGAGGAACAGAGGTAACACTGGTCAATTCTTGGGTTTGGGACTTGTTAAAAAATCCATTTTTTCTACATTGGGGGCTTTGAAAATATGAAGCAGGAAGAACTGCAGTCAATTTCATGCTCAATACAAAATATTATGAGCTGGAAAATTCTGTCCCAGAGGCTTTAAAGAAAATAATAATAATAAAAAAACTACACAGCTCATTTTAAAAGCATAAAGCTTACTTGTTCCATTAGGTAATTTAGAGAGTTCAAATGGCTTCACCCATTACTGCACAGTCTCTACAATTTTCTGAAGAAAGTTACTCTTCAAACTATAACTGCTGTTCGATAAAAAGAAAAGATGCTGCAGTCATGATATTTGTGCAATATTTCAGCATTATCAAGTTTTGATTCAGAAAAAGGGAAAAAACACACCCTTAGCATCCCCAAGGAAAATCTGTACCAATCCATTAAATGAATCTAACATTGCACCTTCTGGAGAGTTTAGAAATTGTTTCACAGCAAAATTGCCTTGCTTTTATTTACAGCTTCGTGGGTCATCTCCAAAATCTATGAATGCTGTACGGTGAAAATAGAAACATCTCAGTGTTGCTACACACCACCCTTTGTGTCTTCTTTAGGACTTGCAGAACAAAGACATTATATTAACAAGGAAAATATTTCAAGAGCTTTCTTCAACTTTGTTTTTAAAAAAGTGCTACACAAAGTATGAAAACTTCCTATTGACAAACACAGGGGCCTTGCAACAAATTAGGGTTGTATAGTATGTTGTTGGATGTGTACACACACACACAAGCAGACACAAGACACTGTCTTGTGTATCTTCTGGACATCTTTAATTGAAAACCCTTCAGACATAAGCCAAGTCTTCTTGTACAATCTTCCTTTAGTGCAATGTCAAGATGGTAGGACGATCAGACCATGAAATCTGATACCTTTGCTGATAGCCTAAGTTAATAAATGAAAAGACAATAACGTCTTTAGTAAGGGAGGAATATCTTCCAGCTGAGTTCATAGGTACAGTTGTTCTTTCTGCTAGAATCTCCAAGTAAGATTTTAAAAGTCAGTTTTGTGCCATAACAAGCTTATAGGTTGGGGGTGAGTAATACTCTATCCCCATCCCAGGACCTGGGTCCCTCACTAGATTTCAAGGAGAGGGTGCGAATTGCATATGGATTTCCATGTTGTGTATCTAAGAATCAGCCCTAAGTAGGCACTCAGTAAAAGCAGGTTGGTTGTCTGTTCTCTTTCCCAGTTATCGCCCTTCTACTGGCAATTGTATTATAAGGATAATTACTGCGTTGATATTTTTAAAGTAAACTTCTTCTGTGATAATGCGGAATGCTTTAGGTAGGACTTTACCCATTGTATTAAGCAGCTCAAGCTGCCAAAACAAGACACCACAGACCTAATCATTTAAAAAGCAGATATTTATTTCTCCACAGTCTGGAGCATAGAAATTCAAGATCAAGATGCCGGGAAGGTTGATTTTAAGTGAGGCTTTTCTTCCTGGCTTGTAAAGGGCTACCTTTGCACTACGTCTACCCACAGCCTTTCCTCTGCTCACACGGAGGGAAGGGAGAAGGGTAAGGGAAAGGGGGAGAGAGGTGGGGGGAAGAGAGAGGGAGAAAAAGAGAGAGGGAGAGAGGGAGAAAGAGAGAGAGAGGATCTGTTGCTTTCCTAGAAAGAGCTCAGTTTTACTGTACTAGGGCTTCACCCTTATAACCTCATTTGGCCCTAATGACCTTCTCAAAGGCCCTGTGTCCAAATATGCCATGGCACCTCTGTTCATGCAAACAATTTGGTTTGCAAAAGGAAGCTTTTGGCAAAATTTTGTTTTTGTTTGTGACAATACCACAACAGCCATCTTTCCCACATGAGCACAAATGTGGCCATCTTTTCCAGAATTGTGGAACAAATTAAATTCATGAACCAAGGTACTACTATGGCTACACTATGAGGTACAGCTTCATCATATAGATTTGGAGTGGGGAGCACAGTTCAGCTCATAGCATTCTCCTCTCATAGCCTTTATGTTATGAACTTTTAAGGAGATGAATAAACTTCTCAAGCACTCTGCATTTTCCTGTGCGGAGTTAGCATGCTTTGGTTTGTAGGCAGGATGATTGTATCATGTGGTGGAAGTATGACCTTATTTTCCTCTTGTGGAGATTATACATGGTTGAAGCAGGGGTGTAAGATACCAAGATGAAAGGGTGGGTTTATGATGATTGATTTTTGTGTGTCAGGTGACTCAGCCATTGAATGGTCTAACATTATCCTAGATGTTTCCTCAACAATGTTTTAAGATGCAATTCACATTTGAATTGGTGGACTGTATAAAGCAACTTGCCCTCTGTAATATAAGTGGACCTTATGCAATAAGTCAAGACCTAAATAGAACAAAAAAACTGTCTTTCCCCAGGGAAAGAAGTTTCTTTTGCCAGTTATCCTTTAAACTGAAACAGTCAATTGTTTTCACCTCATGGTCTTTGAATTGAGACATACAGGCTCTTTCTGGCAGCCTGATTTTGCAGAATCCTGGTGAGTCTATTTTTCTGAAGAACTCTGACTAATGCAGACATGCGTTTCAAAGGCTAGCTATCTCCTACTTGTCACTTAATCATGTGTGGTGTAAATGTTTCCTATGTAGTGAAGGAATCAGACTCCTCCACCATCCTGATCAGAGACTCCTTTAAACTGCCCCCTCCCAGCACAGCTGTACGTGGGGATTCCTAACACTATCAGCTTGCTCTTGATAGGAGCCACCACTCCCTGAAGTTTTCCCCAGCCTCGTCCTTGGGCAACCATTACTACCTGTGCTCTCTCAAGCCTTATCCCTGGCAAGGAGACACAACCTCCTCTCACTGGACTCCTGCCTCCACATGACCCCCCTAAAGACCCCATAGCCAGCCACAGAGTAGCCGGTCTGATCTCAATGCCAGAGAGGCCCCTCTCAGGTCTGTTTGGAAATAAACCCATCCCGCTGAGCTCATACCTCTGCTTCTTCTTTTCCTTTTTCCTAACATTTAGTCGTGTTTATGTTTTCTTGTTATAAAATTTAGGAATGAGAAAAACTCGGCCATAGTTCTAGTTTTCTGACTCCTAATGTGAATCAGAAGCTTGAGTCATCACAAAATATTTAAATGATAGTCAAGTATTTCTTAAGCACTCCAGCATACTAGCTGAATGACCTCGGGTGAATCACTTATCTGCTGTGAAATCTACTTCCCTATTTGTCACATGGGGATCAGAATGCATCCTCTTTCTATCTCACATAATTACTTTCAGATCTCATGAGGTGGCACATGTAAAACTTCCTTTAAACATGCAAAGTGCCATGGTGTGACTGAGTTTAGTAGAATTACTGTATACTATACACATACATTTGTAATGATCATTTCACCTTGAATTAAACATTCTGAAACCTGGGCTGGGGGTGTACCTCAATGGGAAAGCATGTGCCTAGCATACACAAGACCCTGAGTTTTATCCCTAACATTCAAAATCAAATACAGTCAAATACCTCCCAAACCTTAGGAAAAAGATCTTTTGATCTTAGGTTACATCATGGATGGCAATTAAGAGCACACATGCACCAGTCACCCCTTTCCACTGCCATGGCAAACATCTGAAATCTGCCAAGGAGGCCATTCCCACTGACACGTCAAAGACTTTAGAATCCTTCCAGTGCCTATGGTTCCTGGCAGCCACCACCAGTAGGCGCACAAGTTAATACACTGCCGCCATGTCTAAATCACTTAGTAACTGATCCATTTAACACTTCAGTCTGCTCTGTCAACGTAATGTCTGAATTACTATTAATTTACATAATGCGATATGAACCTATGTACGTGGTAGAGAGCAAATGTACAAGTTTAATCGCAACAGTTACCGTGGGGATCATGACTTCTTCCTCATCAATCTTTCTAAATCATGTCCCACCTATTTCAGCATCTTAGATATTTGTGGTCAGAAATACAGATGTTTCTCTGCTTTGCAGATGTCCATGGACTATAGTTTCTGAGAGCTGCCTTTGCCAAAAAATGAATGATTTGAAAGCGGATAAGAAATCAGAAAGCCCATGCACTAAGAGAAGAAAATTAGCTAAATCATCTACCTTCTCACCTCCCTTTCTCACCTCCCCGCCACCACAATGGGCACAACTCATCCTTCTGAAAATAATCTCCATGCTCACTCAGATTACATAGAAAAAAGCAGAGTTCTCTGACTCAAATAAGCAGAAGGTTTTATGTTTCCTTTTGTCACTGAGTCATAAAAAAGAAACAAAACAAAACACATTCAGCTCAATCGAAATCTAACCAATCACATAGCTTTATTAAACATAGCATTTGAGAAAGAAAATATGTAGTCCTTGCCCAGGAAGAATGGATGCCAAGAACAGAGTAATTTTCTGGCTTTGTCTTTGATATCTATAAATTTATTCTTTGTGCAACTCACTATGTTCCTGAATAGTTGTTGATATTAAACATGAGGAGAAATGCACAAATGGACAGTGAAATGCATCAGGGATTGCCAGATGTTAACTAGCCACACTCCGACAAGACCCTACTTACATCTGCTTTGGGCCTCAGAATGCATAAAATATTCTCTTTTCTCATCTATTATTCTCTTTCCTTATTTTTTTGTGGCCAAGTGTATATTGGATAGAAAACTCGTTCAGACCAAAACTTGGCATGTGAACTCTTGATTTGGCTGCAGATGGGTTACCACCAATTTGCAAAATAAAGTATGAATAATAATCTCAGCTGTAAGAGTGCAAAGGAAAATAAATCTTTACTTTACCAGCTTATCAGGGAATATAAATCAATCTGGCATGTAAGTCAACCTTAATTTCTATGTAAAAGTTCCAGATGTAGTTATGATTCTATTTTATAAATATAACCAGCATGTTAGACATAATGAGAACTAAAGACACCATGGAGCTCATAAATAAATGGTATTTTCTTTATAAACCCAATCCAAACCTAGTGCCATGGAATTCAATTGAGTACACTTGACAACTCTGCCTCTCTGCAGTTTCTCCTCATTTAGTCATTTCTGCCCCTTACCCGATCAATTTCTTTCCTCTCTATTTCATGCCAGGTATTTGCCTCTTTCCTACTAAAGGTAATAGGCTGGCACTTTGTGGAGCAATGGACATTTTTTAGAACACCTGTTTACAGTGGTGACTTGGGACACTGACTCCCATCATTGTTGTTCTCAAAGTAGGTTCACTGTTAGACTTGCTAATATTGCAAACCTCACGGAAGCCCTTTGCCATACCAGATCCCCACTACTGCCCTGCCCGTTTGGCATGAGGGTGCCTTAGCCCTCTGACCACAGTGTGAAGCCTTACACAGACTAGCAAGACCACCAGGGCCCTCAGCAGCAAAGCTGAGAAAATGCCTCTGACTCTCATTTATCGTATGCCTACCACACACTACGGCACATGTGTGCTACTCGGTCTTAATGCCACAGCAGCCTGTTCATGTAGAGTGCTCAATAATGAGAAGGGAGGGGGCTTAGAGGTATTAGTGCACTTGCTTATGCTTGCATAATCCTGTCTACCTGATACCAAAGTTATGTCCTCACCTGGTACTGCTATTCTTCCTGCCATATTAAAGGCCATCTAGTCCAAGTGTTTCTCTCATTTTGGAATCCATGGTCACCAAGCAAAAGGCATCCTCTCCCCATCCGTGTTCACTGATGTGCTCTCATCCGCTACCATTTTGCAGTTCTGCACCTCTAATGACTCCAATAGCTCAGGATACATTCTCTTGGCACTCAGCTAAGCTTCTTCCCTCCTCTAAGTGTGTCCTCGTTTGAAGTCAGTGGCATCTGGTTTCAATATCCTGCACTTCTCTTTAGCCCCCAACTATTTCCTTTTATTCAAAGTTTTGAACAGACACGAACAACTTCCAGAAGATTTTCCTTTGCTGTGGCCTTACAGAGACAGTTTCTTGTCTCTGTTTTCTTTGAGTTTGTTGGTGTCCTCTATTTTCTTTTTGCCCTGCACACCCTAGACTTCCCAACTGAGACTGGCACAACTGGTATCAGCACCTTTGGTGCCCGTAGGTCCTTGTACTGTGCTGACCCTGCCTCAGAAGAGGGGATCCTCAGAGAATGCTATAGTCCACTTTCTCTACTATTGGACAGCTGAGGGTAGCTGGAGGAAATGGCATGTTCTCATACGTTGGTGCCAGCACCAGCTCAAAATTGCTCTTTGACCCTTTATTTGCCTTTGCATAGATTCTACTCTCTTTTCTCCGACAGACAGGACCAAATCTTTGTCACTCTCCACAAGTTTCCTACCCACTACCCACCCCACACTCTCACTGCATGGCCTCATACCCTATTTTGCTGTGGTGACTGAGGTCATCAGGTCTGACCCAGGCCAATTCCCTTATCTAACATCCCACCTTTCCTTCCTCCCTGAAATCTCAGAGGACAAGATGCCCTTCTGCTGCCTGGTATTCCTTCGCCTGTCTCTGCGTTTGACTAACCCCTCACTCATCTTTTAAGTCCTCTCAGGTAGTTATTCTTCCAGGGAGGGTCCTTTAAATTGAAACTCATAGTTGTGTTATTCATCTTGGAGCTCTCTTAGCACACACATCTGCACCGTGTTTACGATGTTCTACTGTAAAGCCTGCTGGGTGTTTACATTCTGGACCAGACTATGAGGTTCTCAGAGCGAGGGAACAGATCATGTATACCTCTAAATCCCAGATGCCTAATGCAGACCTGACACTTACCTGTATTTGTGATCAACTTTTCTTCCTTAACTGATCCTGAATATACTTTTTTAACAATATAGACAAAAAAAAAGAGAAACAAACAAATAAGAAAAACCCAGACTAGCTAAGGATGGGGCAAATGTTGCCCAGTGAGAGAACACTTATGTAGCGTGTGGGAGATCCCAAGTCAGTCCCTCGCAGTACACACACACACACACACACACACCAAACAAGCCCAGACTGACTAACAGGTTCACAAAAGAAAATGGCTTATGCTTTCACATCTTATTTCTCTTAAAGATATACATGTGTTCATATACACATATGCACAAATATATATACATATATATTTTTCCTACTATTTTATGTGCAATAAAAATATCTTTTGTTTCATATTTGTTTTATTTGCTTCTTTTGTTTTTTGAGACAGGGTCTTCCTATGTAGTTCAGGCTGGTCTTGAACTCACTACACAGTGCAACCTGGCCTCAAACTCTCAGCAATCTTCCTGCCTCAGCCTCCCCAGTGCTGGGATTACAGGTGTCCACCACTACAGCCAGCTCTTTGTTTCATATTCTTGAAGCTACCAGAATCCAAATAGACTGTGACTAGACATGTCATCTGCCCTCTCTGGGCCTCAGTTTGCAAAGTCAGAAGGCTACGCTAGGTAGGCTTTATGAACCCTGTAGCAATTAGGCAGCAATTTTGCCAATGACAATAATAATAAAGACAGCACTTACCTGAGTAGAAAGCAGCATGAAGATGATTAACTGCTGTCCTGAATGTATTTTCAAAAATGTACAGAATAATTCCTTCACCTGTATTTCTAAAATTTTTTAATTTATAAATTGCTTTCAAGTGAAATGAAATAACAAAATAAGATCTATACCATTAGCTCTTCACACCTATGGATTTATTACCTGTGGGTTGAGCTGATTATGGATGGAAAATAAATTTTAAAAATTCTAGAACATTCTTCAAAGTAAGTGTTAAACTTCCCGCATACCAAGCACTGTGCTAACTTCACAGGAAGGAAATGATATATAGCACAGCCTGCTATAGCTTCCTGCTATGTCACAGATCCTCAATTTCTGTCCTCCGCTTTTGAGGGTACAGTTTGACTCACAGCTATTCTTATACTATGCAATTGTGCTTACCAGAGTTGTATCTGTGTTAACCATGACAGACAGTTTTTCTTGTCATTCCTGAAATAAAAGGGCAGCGACTTACATAGTGTCTTGGTTACTTTTCTCTTGTTGCTGAGACAAAACACCCGACACCCAACGTTAAAGAAGGAAAGGTTTATTTAGCTCAGTTTGTGGAGATTTCAGTCCATAATCAGCTGGCTCCAAGGCAGGTTGGCACATGGCAGAGGGGCAACAATTCATGGAGGTGGAAGACAGCAGAAAAAGGGGAGGAGAGAGACACCAAGCCTCTTTCCCTCCCTTATATTGCATGCAGGCTGCCTGCCCCAGGGCAGGTATAGCACTTGCACCCATAATCCCAGCAGTGGACCATGAATCAATCACTAACTCTAGAAACCTAACACCGTGACTGCATGAAGCTTGGGTGAACATTCAGACACAAACCATAATACATAGTATTTATATAATATTAGGTGTCATAGTAATCTAATGATGATTTAAAAGCATATGAGAGGATATTTGTTTCAGTTAATTTCTCACTGCTAAGCAAAAAACCTGACACCCACAAGTTAAAGGAGGAAAGGTTTATTTCAGCTCACAGTTTGTTAAGGTTTCAGTCCATAGTTGGCTGGCTCCAAGGCGGGGTAGCATGGCAGAGAGACATCCCAGAGGAGAAGCAGTCATGGCAGAGGAGGCATGAGGCAGTGAAGCAGTGAAGAGATAAGCTTCCCTTTACCTTTTATCCCATTGGGCTACAAGCCTTTTGAGTGTTGCCACTCACACCCAGGAGAAGGCTTCCATTATGCATGCCCAGATATATGCTAAATCAATTTAATTATCACACACCTGTAATCCCAGTATCACACATCCTAATCCAACATCACACACCCCTAACTCAGCTACCTCCCCAAATTCCCACCCATTAGCACATGAAACTTTGGGGAGACATCTAGGTACAAGCCATAATATTCATCAGTTACATGCAAATATGGTACTGCAATATTTAACTGAAAGGATTTGAGTATCCATGCATTTTGGAACCTATCCCTTGTAGATACCAAGGGACAACTGTGTTTATACATCAATTTACATTTAAAAAGTTTAATCTTATAATAGTTTTAAATTTATAAAATATGAGAAAATAGAACAGAGTTCATATACACTCCTCAGTTTTTTCTTTTGCTTATATTCTATACTACTATGTGACATTTGTTATGAAACCAACATTGGTTACTATTATTATACCAACTGAACTCTAGATTTTATTTGGATTTTCCAAGTTTTCACACTGGCATTCTCTTGATGTTCTAGGAGGCTATCAAAGATAGCAAACTACACTGACTCTGTGTCTCCTCAAATTCATCCGGTCCCAAAGAGTTTTTTAGTCATTGCTTGTTTTTTATGATCTTGACAGTTTTGAGGAGTGCTTACTGGCTCTCCTGCACAATGTCCCTCAGTATGAGCTACGTTTCACTCATGGCTGGACTGAGGTGTTGAGTGGAAGGCCACAGAGACACAGTGCCATTCTCAAAGTATCATAGCACAGATGCAAACACCAGTATGACCCATTTCTGGTGATACCAACCTTGACCTCAAGGTACAAAGCATTTTCATATGTATTACTTCATATGAATCTTTTTTTTTTTTTTTTTTTTTT